>NC_083709.1:40698461-41317884 GCF_033118175.1 Dama dama | reverse complement strand
GTCCAACAAAAACACAGTAGATTGACCTGTCATACAAAAGAAATAAAAAATTATATTTACCAGTTAAGAAAAAACCTAACTAAAGCACAAACTGGAAAAGAAAACTAAAGCAAGGTGCCAAATGGGGAATAAAGGAATGAAAACAAAACTAACAAATACGTTGAGAGGAAAGGAATGAAAGAAACGGAAGAAAGAATAGATATGCAAAGTTAAATAGTGGTAATTGAGGAAGATTTATATACATTAAAGATTAATTGCAAGGGGAAAAGAACGGTAAGATAGGCAAGCAAAGGAATAAATGTAGAAATATATGATAGGTTAAAAATTAAAATTATAAAAAAGAGAAAAGAAAGAAAGTAGAAGAAGCTAGAAAAAAAAGCGGGGGGGGGGGGGGGGGGGAAGAAAACGCCACAGAACTGCAAAAGCCCAACGTCAAGACAGAGATTTATAGTGCCAATAAAAAGTGTGACTGAATATACACATATGCATACATACCCATAAGCAAAATCAAACAGGCCAACAAAACTAAAGTACAATAGATTGACCAGGTAAAGAAAGGAAACCAAAAATTATATCTACCAGAAAAAAACTAACTAAAGTACAAACTGGAAAACAAAACTAAAGCAAGGTGCCAATCTGGGAATAAAGCAATGAAAATAACAAATATGTGGAGAGAAAAGGAAAGAAAGAATAGATATGCAAAGTTTAATAGAGGTAGAAAAAGAAGATATATATACATTAAAGATTAACTGCAAGGTGAAAAGAACAGTAGGGAAAGAAAAGAAAGGAATAAATGTAGAAAAAATAATAATAGGCTTAAAAATTAAAATTAAAAAAGAAAAAAAAAGAAAAATTCCACAGAACTGCAAAAGCCCAATGAAGAGGCAGAGTCTTTTAACAACAATAAAAAATATGACTGAGGAAAAAGATCTCAAAAGCTTAATTAGATTTCATAGTCCAATAAAATCAACAACTACTATAGAGGTGGGGGGAAAAGGAAGAGAAAAAGAAAAATTCCAAAAGAATCTACAGGACAAGTCAAAACATAAGAATAATAAGCGTTTTTGTTAAGTCACTGCTGTCAGAGTCCTTTTGTTCACTGGGAGTCACAGTCCACCTCACCTCCCTAGGATACCCTCCAATACTGTGCTGATCTCTGGACCTACTGTGGGGGCAGCTCAGATTCTAATCTGGTCCTACTCCTATATGTCTTTGCCTCCGATGTCCACAACTATCAGAACTAGTGCATTTTCTTTTGTGGGAGCTCTCAGTGACTTTTTATATATTCCATAGACACATAGTATGCCTAGTTGATCATGTGGATTTAATCTGCAGCTTGTACAACTGGTGGGAAGGTTTTGGGTCTTCTTCCTTAGCCACACTGCCCCTGGGTTTCAATTGTAGTTTTATTCCCACCTCTGCCTGTGGATCATCCACTGGGGTTTGCTCCTGAGGGTGCCTTGGAGGACTTGGGTTTGCACCTCTCAAGGCCAGGTGTGAAGATGGTGCAGCTACTTGTGTTACAGGGGTTCTGGCAGCATCAGGCACTCAGGGGTGTTGGCAGCTAGGGAAGCAAGAAATATAGTGCTCTAGAAGGGTATGGCAACCAGTATTGGCCAATATGTTCCAGTATTCTTGCTTGGAGACCCCCCCCCCCCCCCCAAAAGAGGAGCCTGGCAGGCCACAGTCTACAGGGCTGCAAGGAGTCAGACATAGATGCAAGGAGTCAAGGAGCATAGACACAAGAGTTTTTTTGCCTATGGCAGCTCTGCCCCAGTGAGAGTTGAGTGTGAAGGAGGTGTAGCTGCTTGGTTCATGGGGACACGGGCAGCACCAAGAGTGCTGGGACACAGACTGCCTCTGCCATAAGAGTTATGGCACTATCAGAGTCTTTTTTCAAGCCTCTTGTAGCTGGTGATCAGAGGGCCTCTTTGGAAGCCTTTCACCATAGCTCTGCCTGTTCAGGCACTTAGAGGGCTCCCTTGCCTCTATTGTGTGGTGTGTCAGGCACATAAAGAGACCCCCCTGACTGGGGTCCTACTCTGTCGATTGGCTCCAGGCACTTAAAGGGGCACCCTGAGAGGGTCCTACTCTGTAGTTCAGAGCATCAGTCACTTAAAGGAGCACAGTGAGTGGGGTCATGTTGTGTAGTTCAGTGAGTCAGGTGTATTTGATGGGCTAGCCTCCCTGTTGTCCAGTTGCCGATGCTGGCATGTTGGGAGAGAGAGATTTGGTGATGGCTCCCCCACCTTCTGCGTGACTCAGCAGTATTGCCTTGCTTCCATGGCTGCCCGGCTTTCCTCCACCAGCATTTCCCACTACAACCTCCTCCCTCACCTCCCTTTGATCCGTCTCTCTGCAGTCAACAGCAGCCCTTGCCCTAGGATTGCTCCACAATCCCTAAACTCCAGCTCCTAGATGCTGCACCTTCCAGGGGACCTGCATCCCTGTCCAGGGTATATATGGCTGTGGCAAGGACTGTCTGATTCTCATTCCATTTAGGCTGCAACAGATCAGCTATTTCACTCTCAGCTTTAAATGTTTCTCCTCTGACTCAGACAGTTGCCCTGTTGTGAGGATCAGACCCCAGCCGAGGGCAGGTCCTATTTTACTAACACCCCCTCCCCCCTAATTCCTTTGTCCCACCAAGTTTTGCATTATCCTATGTATTATTTTCTTCTGGTCAGTTACTCCTGTCTGCTCTCAGCTGGTGTTCTACATGCACTTCTGTGTCCAATGGTGTATTCCTGATATACCTGTAGAGAGAGATGTACTCCATGTCCACCTACGCCTCCACCATCTTGCTCTCTCCTATATCTATTCATCTATTTTTACGTGTTAAAATTTTTTTTAACTTTTGATTCTTAAATATAACCCCACTATTTATAAATCCATTTTGGGTGTATCACACAGATGTAGGTGCAAAGGCCAATTAAATGTATTCCTTATCCTCCTCTCTAGATATTGGTCAGAGAGTATTATATGATAATTCAGAAAATCATCTGCTTTTTTAATAAGACAGGAAATTTGTAGAGTTTCTTGTGTTTTACATTCTGATTAGTTTATAACTTTAACTTGAAAATTCTGACAATTATCAAGTGTTCTTAATGCTTTTGTATTGTATAACTGCTTCTTAGAATCACTCCAATTACATCACTCTTCCTTTATTTAAATTCTGTCTAAATTCAGAGCAAACCTTTTATTCTGCCAAGGAACCTAAAAATCTCAGATCAGAAGAAACTCTAGGGCTGAACCATCTGCTGGAATTTCAATCCTGTTACTTCTCTGAATTGATAATTTAAGAACTGTAAGTGGAAGGAAAGTGGTGGATTAGAGATGCCAAAATAACACTAAGTAGAGGAAATACCTTTTAGGTATAAAAAATTAAACTACAACCTTTGATTGTGGATTTTAAAAAGTAGTGAGATATTTTTATTGAGAAAGTTGTCACAATTTTGGAAATGCTTAAAGGCAATCAGTGCCTGTGATAGCATTGAATAGGGGGGATAGGTACTTCCATAATATAACAACTCAACACACATTTACTGAACACTCCTCCAATGTGCTCAATCTGCTATAAAAGGATGACATATTATTTTATAGAGAAGTAACTGTAGCTCCAAAAGAGAAAAGGATGTTCCTGAGGTCTCATAAGCAGTATTTGGAAGAAATGTAAAAAATAACTTTGATCATTTAAAAAACAAAATTCCACAACCTTTGGGTTTTTTAAGATTTCCTTGCACACTGGGGAAAGTGAGAAGACCAGATATCATGAAAAATTTGAAAATCTCATATAAATGAGCTGGTTGATTTTAGTGCCTCCTCAGGTAGCATTTGAATTGTCCGACAAAATTTTATTTTTGGTGAAATGTTATTAGTATGAAAATAGTAATAATCTTAAATTACCTATACGGAACATAATCTAAAAAATGGATCACTATTCATACTGTAATGTGTATGTTACAATCCCACATTAAGCTCCCCATGAAGTCTGTCTCTTGAATGACTTTCATTATATGCAGCAGTCTTAAAATGCATATGCATTCTTTCATTTCATGCATTAATGAACTGTCTAGAAATTAGCTTGTATGTTTGTGTTTCATCTGGATGCGTTTATCTTTTTCTCTACTTGCTTCTTTTCTTTTAGCCTATAACTATGTGTATCTGAATGGCAGATAAAGGCTTGAAAGTTATTTCCTCTTGTTACTATTCAAATTTCTTTTATGGTTCTATTCTGACGACCTTGCCAAAAAGGACATGTATTTTTTTAAGATACTCACAGACTCAGACAACAAACAACTAATTTAAATCTGACATTTTGTTAACTATCTGGGTATAGATATACAGATTTGTCCACATGTACCCAAGAGTGATTTGAAAAATGGGACAGTCTTTAAAAAGAATAAGATAAAAGGAAAATTTATAATTCCACAGTAATATACAAAATGTACGCCCATGTAAATAAAACAAAAGCAGCATAATTAAATTACAATTCATAAGGATGTGACACAGATGGTGTCAGTTTCACCCATGCATGCTTTGATATAATTTTCCTCACACACTTGGTTAATTACAAAGTAAGGTGACTTGTAGTAAAGAATTGAATCTTCTTTAGCAGTCAGCTCTCAGAGGTCACTTGTTATTTACACATGTTACAAAGTGATACTATAAAAGATATTTCTAGTGTTCGGGATTGTGTCTGTTTAATTTATATATTAGCATTACAATAGGAACTATGAAGATTGAGATCCCAGCTAAGAGATTTATTCATTGAAATGTTAACCACTTGTAGACTCACTGTTCTTATGACACTTCTTTGTCCTCGACTTTGTGAACAGCTACATTAGTTGCAAGATGAATGATTGCCTAAAATACCAATTTGCAAAACAGTTCTTTTTCAAATGACTATATTTCTTTTGAAAAGCTAAGACTATTTAAAAAGCAGCAAAGATAAATGGAAAATAGAGAAACAAAATCAGGCATACTATACAAAATTTGCATACACACCCAGAAATTAAGAAACAAAAACCCAGTGTGTTAAAATAGCAATTTTCTTCATTATTTTATGCTCCTGGAATGCCGTCTGTCTTTTACTATTAAGATGTACATCTAATTAAGCCCTAGGGATTTATCACTTTTGTTCTTCAATAAAGGGCACAATCTCATTTTAATATTGAAAGTGGATTTTTTTTTTAAATTAAAGTTTTTTTTTTTTACTTTATTATTTCAAATAATAGATTGTTTTAAAAATAACTGAATAGAACAGTAGTCATTAATGCAGTGCTATGTATTTTCCTCAGTAGAGATAACATGACTGATATCTTAATGTGTTCCAAGAATGTATATCAAAGTTTAGCAATATATTCAATAATCAGTTTGCAAATAAACCACTACAGTATTCAATGTGGGATGCTACTAATTAGCCCATGATAATTAATGCCAGTGACTGTACCAACACATCCAGAGTTCTCCATTGTTTCCTATATTCCAAGAAAATGCCTGTTATACTGACCTATAATTATGCTTCCATTAGAAAATGATGGGGTTATGATTTTTTTTTTTTATTACAAAACTGTATTGTACAATGGAACATATACCAATTTGAGAATCAAAGTGTCATAGTCCAAAGCTTGGTCTGTTGATTAGCTATATATTCTTTGGTTAAGTCACATAATCTCCATTTTTTGTCGGCAGAAGGAGAGCGTTTGAGAATCATTGCATCCCAATTTGTACTCAAGGAACAACTGATCTGAGCCATTGGTATTATCTAATATGTATGTAGTAGTTCCAATGTCATTCTTTATACAAAAATAAGAATCCAATTCTCATATGCCCCTAAGATTCTTATGCATATTAAAATATGAAAAAAACCTGTCTACGTTAGCTCTGCAGCTCCTTCAAGGTTCAACATTCTATGATTCTAAATTTTAATGAAATGATTACATATGCCAAGTTTCAAGTAAAATAAAATCTAGTCTTAGGTAAGGAGAGGCTTAATTGGAAAGGATTACTGCAATAACTGTAACAGGGGGAGGAGACTATTATAATAGAGAGATTTGCAAGCATCCTGAAGGTTAAGTAGACAAATACTTTTATAAGGCAACAGAATGTGGCTTGAGGTTGTAGGATGACTGGGTGGCATGATGGCACAGTTAATCAAGGAATGTATTTCCTTGAAGTTAGCTGATTCCTAGGAGGGTCCCTTAAGGAAGGATTATATGCTGGCTCAGGTTGATAAGGGGTCAGAATTCAAGAGGGTAGAGAGGGCAGAAGCCTAACTTGGTCAATCCCTTAACAAGGCTTTGTTTCAATTGATCTTCAAACAGTGTTGCTGATCTTCATGAAACAAAGAATAGGAATCTGAATGACCTATGTGTAGCCTTGTCACATGTAGTCATATGTCACAGGTAGTCATATGTCACAGTGAGTCACATGGGGGAAAGGATTTCCTTGCACTAATTCATTTCTTGAATACAAATTTTGTTGTTGGTGGTGGGTTCTTAATATTGCTGTTTTCCAGGGCTCAGGTACAATTCAGCACTGTCAAAAGCAAATTCTGAGTTAGAAAAATAAACCCTCTGAAACTGGTACAAAAATGAGCACTCTGTTTCAAAACTCCACAGGGGGAGGAATTGTTAAATTGAGGTCACACTTCTTCAGCAAAAACATTAAGGATTTGAGTTTTCACAAAAGCAGAATACAGTTTAGTCCAGCACTTCATTCTCACAGGGTGTTCTTTTGTGAAAGCATCACACTGCACCTTTATTTCATGAAGGTGAACTGCTCCTTCACTACCATGGATAATACACTTGGCCTTTTTCAAATAGAGATTAAATACTTTGTGTATATACACAAAGTTCCTTGTCAGCTTAGTGTCCCCAGCACAGGAAGGCTAGGAAAACTACCGATTTAGAACAAAAGCAGTGAATCTGGGGCATCCTGCTCCCAAACTGCTCCAAGCAGAGTCTAAACTACCTTGCATAGCAATGGAAAGCGTTAAACATATACACAGCTGCTTTTTACCAGAATTGCTTATCTTGTAGGTTTTAATAATAACTCACTTGATTTCCTGTAGTGCATGGTTACTACCTGGAAAGAAAGAATTATCCTTAACTATTTCTTTCCCTTAGGTATTTCTTCCATTTATTCCAGTCTGCCTTCTCTTGTCCTCCAACACACACACACACACACACACACACACGCACACACGCACACGCACACACACACACACACACACACATATACACATGCATGCACACAAACATATGCTCATGCTCTGATAATGAGCCACTCAAAGACAAAGATGTAGAGCAATTTGAAGACAGAGAATGTGTATTATGCTCTCATAGAAACTGAGTGTTATTTATGGGCATGACTTGACAACTCATCTAGTATGTGCTTTGTTTATAGGAAGGGTTTGGTTGACATAGTAAATAATTTCTTCATAGATGCATCTGTGTTGTTATTGCTTGCAGACTGTATATGTTTGGATCTCTAAAAGAGTTTTCTTTCTTGAGGAGTACATGAGACAACAGGAAATCCTTTTCATACTTGAAGCTCTTTAGCTCCTTATATAATGCTCACTTTTACAAAAGGAGTGTGATAGAGGTGGAGAATGTGTCCATACTGAAGATCAAGCTTAATGCTTAGGATTTTTTTAGTACACTTTAAAATGTATTGACATGTCAAATCACCTAACTCCTGACCTTGACTTAGTTTGGAAATAATTATCTTAGGATAATTCTTTGACATTTATAGCAAAGAAAGATTTTGGAAATACTGTATGTAAGCTGGATGTGGTCTACTGTTAAAAAATATATTAATAATATAAATTACTATTAATTCAAATATATAAATGGTATCTACTGAGTTTATTTCATTTGAACAGTACTTTACAGTATTGAATTCTTAAAAAATTTACTAGCTCTAGTAATTTTCTGGTAGAGTCTTTAGGGTTTTCTATGTAGAGGATCATGTCATCTTCAAACAGTGAGAGTTTTACTTCTTCTTTTCCTATCTGGATTCCTTTTATTCCTTTTTCTGCCCTGATTGTTGTGGCCAAAACTTCCAAAACTATGTTGAATAGTAGTGGTGAGAGTGGGCACCCTTGTCTTGTTCCTGACTTTAGGGGAAATGCTTTCATTTTTTCACCATTGAGGATAATGTTTGCCATATATAGCTTTTTTTTATTTGTGGGTTTGCCATATATAGCTTTTATTATGTTGAGGTATGTTCCTTCTATTCTTGCTTTCTGGAGAGTTTTTATCATAAATTGATGCTGAATTTTGTCAAAGGTTTTTTCTGCATCTATTGAGATAATCAAATGGTTTTTATCTTTCAATTTGTTAATGTGGTGTATTACATTGATTGATTTGTGGATATTAAAGAATCCTTGCATTCCTGAGATAAAACCCACTTGGTCATAATGTATGATCTTTTTAATATGTTGTTAGATTCTGTTTGCTAGAATTTTGTTAAGGATTTTTGCATCCAATATAGTAAAGTTGCAGGATATAAAATTAACACACAGAAATCCCTTGCATTCCTATACACTGACAATGAGAAAACAGAGAAATTAAGGAAACAATATCATTCACCATTGCAACAAAAAGAATAAAACACTTAGGAGTATATCTACCTAAAGAAACAAAAGACCTATACATAGAAAACTATAAAACACTGATCAAAGAAATCAAAGAGGACACAAATAGATGGAGAAATATACCATGTTCATGGATTGGAATAATCAATATTGTGAAAATGAGTATACTACCCAAAGCAATCTATAGATTCAATGTAATCCCTATCAAGCTACCAGTGGTATTTTTCACAGAACTAGAACAAATAATTTCATAATTTGTATGGAAATACAAAAAAACCTCGAATAGCCAAAGCAATCTTAAGAAAGAAGAATGGAACTGGAGGAATCAACCTGCCTGACTTCAGGCTCTACTACAAAGCCACAGTCATCAAGACAGTATGGTACTGGCACAAAAAATTTAGTCATGTAAATATCACTATATCTAATTTTAGATGAAGAAAATGAAGATAGAAAGACAGTATAACATGGTTGTAAAGGCATAAATTCTAGAGTTTGACTGCCTAGATTAGAATCTAAGCTCATTTAATATGCATATACAGGAACTTTTAATAAACAAACATATTAAGAATAATAGTCATATGTAATCTATATGATTGGATTGTTATGAGAATTAAGTTAAATTTTACAGCTAAAATGTTTTCAAAACAAAGATCATGCCTGACAGAGTTAAATAGGTAAGTAAGGCTTTACTCAAGGCTACTGAAGTAGGGGAGAGATACTAAAATGCAATCTGAACTCAATTCACCAACTAATATTTGTCAAGGGAGCCAAAAAAAAAAAAAAAATCAGTGGGCAAAGGACAGTCTTTTTAGCAAATGATTTTGGGTAAATAGGATAAGCAGATGCATAAGAATGAAGTTGGACCCCTCGTTTACACCCCTTCAAAAAACTAACTCAAAATGGATCAAAGACTTAAACATAAGACCTGCTACCATAAAAGCCCTAGAAGAAAAGTAGGAAAGAAATTCTGGACATTGATCTTAAAAGTGATTTTTCTTTGGATATGACACTAAAAGCATAAGGCTGTAAAGCAAAAATCAACAAGTAAGATTACATCAAACTCAAAACTTCTGCTCAGCAAAAGAAACAATCAGCAGAATGAAAAAGCAACATATGGAGTGGGAGAAAATGTAAGAAAATGTACATTTAATTACATTAAATTTAGTTACATTAAATGTTCATTTTCTTACATTTAAATACATTAAATGTAATTGGAGGATTTATAAAACTCTTACAACTCAATAATAGAAAAAAAATCTGATATGAAAATGGGAAGAGGAATTGAATAGACATTTTTCCAAAGAGCATACACAAGTGGTCAACAGGTATATGAAAAATGCCCAACATCACTAATAATAAAGGAAATGCAAATCAAAACTACAATAAGGTAAAGCTCACAATTTTTAGAATGGTTATTATCAAGAAGAAAAGAGATAACAAGTCTTGGTGAGGATATGGAGAAATGGGAACACTTGTGCACTGTTGATGGGAACATAAATCAGTATAGGCACTATGGAAAATAGTTTGGAGTCTCCTGAAAAAGTGAAAAATAAAATTACCACAAGATCCAGTAATCCCAATTCTGGATATATATCCAAAGAAAATGAAAGCAGAGTTTCAAAGAGATATTTGCACTCCCATGCTTGTTGAGCATTATTCACAATAGCCAAGATATGAACATAGTTTAAGTTTCTCTCAACTGATGAATGGATACAACAAGTGGCAGAGAAAGAATTTATGATGATAAATTTTCTAAAATAAATACTCTAAGGAAAGGAAGGCTAGGGGCTTAGACTTACAAAAAATGAGCACTCTGAAGTTTAATCAAGTTGAGGAGAACACTAAGGCCCTCTTGGTTAACACTTAGAAAGCTATTTGACCCTTCTTAGGATATGAGAAGACAAACCATCTGTCCATGATGATAATGTAATTCTAAAGTCAAATTTGTGACCCACTGGCTGCTTAATTTTAATGTGCATGAACTTAACTTCCTTGCTAACCTGGAATTGTAATTTATGGGACCCCGTTTTATTTAGGGGATCTCATCTAGGGCACATGGCTTGGTGACTTGCACCTAGTAGGTGCATTTTTAAATGATCTTTTGTGTTATAAAATGGGCTGCCTTTGGAAAATGTAGATTTCAGACAGTACTTATTGAGAGATTTCTAGAAAATAATTCTGCAATCAGAAACTCTTTTGAGCAGGACATTCCAAAAAAACCTTTGCTCAATATTCCCTATTTTGTGAAATAATCTCAAGGCAATAAGGAAATCTTAGTTAATAAAATTCAGTCCCTCAATAGGACAATTAAGATTGGTTGTACATGGAAAGCAGTCAATTAATATTCATCTGGTTTGCTTTCTGCTTCTTTTGAACAGATAAACAGAACCGGTCAAACGTGAAATCAGTTTCCATAGTTTTACAATTCTGTAATTAGATAAGAAGCCAAAAAAACCTGAAGGATGTTTTACCTTTCGGCAGGTACCTGTTCAGTTCAGTTCAGTTCAGTCACTCAGTCGTGTCCGACTCTTTGTGACCCCATGAATCGCAGCATGCCAGTCCTCCCTGTCCATCACCAACTCCCGGAGTCTATGCAAACACATGTTCATCGAGTCGGTGATGCCATCCAGCCATCTCATCCTCTGTCGTCCACTTCTCCTCCTGCCCCCAATCCCGCCCAGCATCAGGGTCTTTTCCAGTAAGTCAACTCTTTGCATGAGGTGGCCAAAGTGCTGGAGTTTCAGCTTCAGCATCAGTCCTTCCAATGAACACCCAGGACTGGTCTCCTTTAGGATGGACTGGTTAGATCTCCTTGCAGTCCAAGGGACTCTCAAGAGTCTTTTCCAACACCATAATTCAAAAGCATCCATTTTTTGGCGTTCAGCTTTCTTCACAGTCCAACTCTCACATCCATACATGACCACTGGAAAAACCATAGCCTTGATTAGACAGGGCTTTGTTGGCAAAGTAATGTCTCTGCTTTTTAATATGCTGTCTAGGTTGTTCATAACTTTCCTTCCAAGGAGTAAGTGTCTTTTAATTTCATGACTACAGTCACCATCTGCAGTGATTTTGGAGCCCCCCAAAATAAAGTCTGGCACTGTTTCCACTGTCTCCCCATCGATTTCCCATGAGGTGATGGGACCAGATGCCATGATCTTAGTTTTCTGAATGTTAAGCTTTAAGCCAAATTTTTCACTCTCCTCTTTCAATTCCATCAAGAGGCTTTTTAGTTCCTCTTCACTTTCTGCCATAAGGGTGGTGTCATCTGCATATCTGAGGTTATTGATATTTCTCCTGGTAATCTTGATTCCAGCTGCATATAAGTTGATTCCAGCTGCATATAAGTTGATTTACTCTGCATATAAGTTAAATAAGCAGGGTGACAATATACAGCCTTGACGTACTCCTTTTCCTATTTGGAACCAGTCTGTTGTTCCATGTCCAGTTCTAACTGTTGCTTCCTGACCTGCATATAGGTTTCTCAAGAGGCAGGTCAGGTGGTCTGGTAGTCCCATCTCTTGGGCAGGTACCTGAGGGCAAGCTAAAAATAACCAGATTTAAAAATTGTGAAATGTAGCATATGTACAAATTGTCACACACTTCATATGTGTAAGACAATGAATAGTTACAAAGTTGAACATTCCTGAACTACCTCAGAAGGAAGCCATGCTGACAGTCTCAGGGAGTTCCAACTGGTTTTTTTTTAACCTCTCAGAAGATTGAGAGGTTCACAAGAGAATTTAAACTCTCTGGTCCTAATCTGAATGAACATTTCTGCCTGTATTTTTCTGAATCTTTCCTCCTCATTACTTCAACTATTCTATGAAAACTGCAATCTAAAATTCTCCTCCACTAGTTATTTCTGTATCGGTAAAGCCTCAGGACTATCCTTGACCGTCCTGTTAAAATCAATGTTCTTTTCCCTCTATCAGCAGAATCAAGTTGTTATTTTGAAATTAATTTATGTCACTTTTCTTTGCACTATTCACTGAGATCCATCTTGTCACCCACATTTCACAGTGTGACATCTTGTCAAAGCCATTTTGCTGCAAGCCTTTTGAAACCAATTTCACAAGTCAAATGCCTGGTCTATATACTAAGAATAAAATTTTCTCCAGTCAGCTAAAATGTGGCTATTGTCATTTTAAATGAAACTGTCCTATAAGAGCAAAACACCCAACTCTGACAGACTCACATATACATATACAGGTATAAGAAAGGTCTAAATGAATGCATCTTTAAATAAAAATTGAAACTGATTGCATATTTAGATAAGCTAATTTAATAAGCACCTGGGAAAAAAAGTGTGATAGAAATGATATCCCTATAATTGTTTTGCTTTTGTCTGGTCTGCCACTTGATAGAATTAGGAAAAAGACTGCCAGTAGAATGGTACAGAAGATTAGCAAATTGTCATCCTAGATAAGAATGCAAAGCCAGCACTCTCTATTCCCATCAATCAGAAGGATAATTCAGTTCCCTTGCATCAGAATCTATTTTCTACCAGATTATAGGGACATATTCTTTTTAATTGTCAAATTTCCCTAATAAAGGACAGCTGTTTACTCTCCAGAGAGTAATTATATTCCAATATTCTAATGCAGTCTTGAAGATGTAAGCCATAGAAACAAACAAATAAAAAAATCACTGGGTAGTTGGCCTGAATGGATTAAAAAATGTAAATAAAATATCTTAGGGACTCTTTCATCAGATGAGCTCAATTGAGGCTATTTGCTTCTCTCAGTGCAAAGGAAAATCAGGCACTTTATTTAAAGTGGTTCTTTTGAGGCTTTATTTTTGAACACAAATACAACTGTATTATAAATTTGCCCAGGGATTTTTACTGAATATTTAGGTAGTGCTTTACTATATTCAAAGTCCCCAAAGATCACAATCACTGTATAGAAAAATTGAGAAACACTAAATATTAGGTGTGACAAAACCAGAAGTTTCTGTTTTTGGAATTGTGGGAGGTAAAAGTCAGCATAATAAACTGAGGTTCATCTTCTATAGAACTAATTCTCAATTATAGATGATTTATTACTGAGCTATAAAAAGTATGATTTTTTCAGTCTTATTTTAATTAAGCAAAGTTATCTATAATCCTCATTAAGGAATTAGGATGAAATATTATTGCTACAAATTAGAATATGATAGAGTTATTTAAAGTAAGTACTATCAAATCACCAATGTACAAGTCTGTATGGGATCAAGAAAAAAGAAATATAGAAAATAATATTTTATGTATAATGTCTGTGTCAGAGTAGCAAAATTATTAAGCCATATGCTGTTTCCTTAACTTTTATTTCCTTTTGGGGGGGGTGGATAGGGAGAGGGAGGAGATTGGCAAACTATGACCATGACACATACATGGCCTGTTGTTTTTATTTACTTTTTCCTTTCAGGATATGTTGCTAAGAATATTTTTTGCATTTTATGGCTAATAGGAACTGGATACATAAAGTCTTACATTGAATCCTCAACTTTGACTCTTGAACCCCAAAGAGTAAAATCTTTACCTTCTGGCTCTTTAAGAAAGTTTGTTGGTCTCTGTTTTGCTGATCATATGGAAATTACAGTTGAAGTTTCTCACATAAGTACTTTTTTTTAGCAACTTAAGGTCCCTTCTAAGTTTCATTTCCTAAGGGATTTTTAAGTGACTAATAGCAATTGAAAGGTATAAAATAATGGCATTCATTGAGATGATCATATGCTTCTGTTCCTTTAGTCTGTACATGTGGTTGATCACACTGATTTATTACTACTGAATGCTTTAAATTCAGGTGGTAATATTACTTTACAATGATAAATTATTATTTTAAAATAATGATAAAATAGGTCAGCTAATATTTTATCTAGAAACTTTGTAACTAATTTGATAATTGAAATGGACCTTTAATTTTCTCTCTCAGTCTTGCTCTCATTGTTTTGTATTAATCTAGTGTTTTCAGTAGTTACATGAACGTTATAAGACAAGCTGGATTTTAAAAAATTGTTGCAATTTTTAGGTAAACTTGCATATCATATAAATGAATTATTCTTTGAATGTTTGTAAGATGTGAATTATGAAGCCATATGAGCCTGGGTTTTTATTGGGAAGGCATATTTGTTATCTATTGTTGTGAAACAATGTGAAATGTAGAGAAAATATTTTTACATTTCTACATAGTTAGGGCTTTCTGAAAAAACAAATGTACTTAACCTCAGAACCTATGTTAAAGAGCAAGCCACAGAAGTTAATTTACAGCTGTATACATAGTAAAAACTCTACAGAGATTTACCTAACTACAGAGGTACATTTTCACACTTCAAGGGGAAAAAAGTCATCTTTGGATTGTAAAGCTTGAGGCAATGGCTTTATATTTTCTCTAGAGAGGATTATTTAAATTCCAAAGTACTAAAGTAGAAGTTTTCAAGAAGACTATGATGGGTAGAAGAAGTTGTCTGCCTATTCTTTCTGTATATAAGTACAGAAAATTTATATTCTATATCCCTTGTCTACAAGACAGATTTTATATTTGACCTGGCTCTCATGTTGGTGTTAGTGAACAACTGAGACACAAGGACACAACATGTTTCTTATTATTAAATGAAATCTGCTCTCATTTAGAAATTGCATGTGTCAAAATCAAGTGTGTCACATTCAGGACAAAATAATAAAGATAAATAAAAAGACCACATTCTGTCAAAAAAAATTCTAGGAGTTTTCATTAAAATTTTATCATCCAATAACTAACAAACAGAGATGGATATTTGCTATATTGAGTCTTCTAATCAATGAACATGATATATCTTTTCATTTATTTAGTTTTCTTAAATTTAAATTTCTTAACTTAATTTCTTAAACTAAATTTTTCTTAATTTTAATTTTTGCTGAAGTTACTATAAATGACATTGTATCTAATTTTGATTCCTACATGTTAAATTGTTTATATATAGAAATACAACTGATTTAACTTTAATAATTATATATCTTGCAAAATTTTATAACATTATTTTCAAAGGCTTTATTTTACAAATTTATTTTACTTTTACAAGGCCAATCATTTCATCTGCAAATAAAGAGCTATGTTTTTTAATTCTTAATTTGCATGCCTTTCAGGATATTTAAGTAATTTTATTTGAACTTTATTTCCTTAGCATGCATCTGAGTCTTTTTTCCACTCTAAACTCTGTATTTTGAATGACATTTAGACCATGGTTGTTGTTTAGTTGCTAAATTGTGATTGACTCTTTGCAACCCCATGGACAGCAGAACACCAGCCTTCTGTGTTCTTCTCTATCACCTAGAGTTTGCTCAAATTCATGTCCATTGAGTTGATGATGCCATCCAACAATCTCATCCTCTGTCACCCCTTTATCCTACTTCCCTCAGTCTTTCCAGTATTAAGATATTGTCCAGTGAGTCAGATTTTCCACATGAGATGGTCAAAGTATTGGGGTTTCAGCTTTCAGCGTGAGTTCTTCCAATGAATATTCAGGGTTGATTTTCTTTATGGTTGACTGATTTGATCTAATTACTGTCCAAGGAACTCTGAAGAGTCTTGTCAAGCACCACAATTTGAAAGCATAAATTCTTTGGCACTCAGCCTTCTTTATGGTCCAAATCTCACATGACTACTAGAAACACCGCAGTTTTGATGAGACATATTTTTTTCAGCAAAGTGATGTCTCTCATTTTAAATGTCCAGTCTTGGTTGTCATAGCTTTCCTTCCAAGGAGAAAGCATCTTTTAATTTCATAGCTGCAATCACCATCGGAAGTGATTTTGGAGCCCAAGAAAATAAAATCTGTCACTGTTTACAGGTTTTCCCCTTCTATTTTTCATGAAGTATTGGGACCAATGCCATGGCCTTAGTTTTTTGAATGCTGAGTTTTAAGCAAGCTTTTTCACTCTCTTCTTTGACCTTCACAAGACGCTCTCAGTTCCTCTTCACTTTCTGCCTTAGAGAGGTATCGTCTGCATATTTGAGGTTGTTGATATTTCTACCAGCAATCTTGATTCTGGCTTGTGAGTCATCCAGACCAGAATTTCCCATGATGCACCCTGTATATCAGTTAATTAAGCTGGGTGACAACTATACAGTCTTGACATACTACTTACCCAATTTTGAATCAGTCCATACTTCCATGTGTGGTTCTAACTGTTGCTTCTTGAACTGTATAGGTTACTCAGGAGACAAGTAAGATGTTTTATTATTCCCATCTCTTTAAGAATTTTTCACAGTTTGTTGTGATCCACACAGTCAAAATCTTTACAATAGTCAATGAAGCAGAAGTAGATGTTTTTGTCTGGAATTCCCTTATTTTCTCTATGATTCAACGGATGTTGGCAATTTGATATCAAGTTCTTCTGCCTTTTCTAAACCCAGCTGGTACATCTGGAAGTTCTTGGTTCCAGTCCTGTGATCACTGCTGTTGCTGTTGTTCAGTCACTCTGTCGTGTCCAACTCTTAGTGACCCCATGGACAGCAGCATGCCAGGCTTCCCTGTCTTCACCATCTCCAGAAACTTGCTCAAACTCATGTCTATTGAGTTGGTGATGCCATCCAATATCTCATCATCTCTCAACCCCTCCTCCTCCTGCCTTCAATTTTTCCTAGAATCAATGTCTTTTCTAATGAGTCAGCTCTTCACATCAGGTGACCAAAGTATTGAAACTTCAGCTTCAGCATAAGTCTTTCCAATGAATATTCTGGACTGATTTCCTTTAGGATGGCTGGTTTGAGCTCCTTGTTATCAAAGGGACTCTCGAGAGTCTTCTCCAATACCATAGTTCAAAAGCATCAAGTCTTCACTGCTCAGCTTTTCCTATGGTCCAACTCTCACATCCATACTTGACTACTGGAAAAACCGCAGTCTTGACTAGATGGAAACTTTGTTGGCAAAGTAATGTCTCTACTTTTTAATATGCTGTCTAGGTTTGTCATGGCTTTCCTTCCAAGGAGCAAGCATCTTTTAGTTTCATGGTTGCAGTCACCATTTGCAGTCATTTTGGAGCTCAAGAAATTAAAGTCTGTTATTGTTTCCATTGTTTCCCCATCTATCTGCTGTGAAGTGATGGGACCGGATACCATGATCTTCATTTTTGGAATAGCACTTCAAGAAGAAAAGCTTTTTCACTCTTCTCTTTCACTTTCATGAATAGGTTTTTTAGTTATTCTTCGCTTTCTGTCATGAGGATGATGTCATCTCCATAACTAAGGTTATTGACGTTTCTCCAAGGAATCTTGATCCTAGCTTCTGCTTCATCCAGCCGAGCATTTCGCATGATGCATATAAGTTAAATAAGCAGGTGACAGTATACAGCCTTAATGTACCCTTTTCCCAATTTGAAATCAGTTTGTTGTTCTATGTCCAGTTCTAACTCTTGCTTCTTGACCTGCATGCAGATTTCTCAGGATTCAGGTAAGGTGGTCTGGTATTCCAGTTTCTTTAAGAATTTCCCACAGTTTGCTGTGATCCATACAGTCAAAGGCTTTAACATAGTCAATGATGCAGAAATAGGTATTTTTCTGGAATTCTCTTCTTTTTTTATGATCCAACAGATGTTGGCAATTTGATCTCTTGTTCCTCTGCCTTTTCTAAATACAGCTTAGATGTCTGGAAGTTCTCAGTTCACATACTTTCGAAACCTGGCTTGGAGAATTTTAAGCATTATTTTGCTAGTGTGTGGAATGAGGATAATCATTCGGTAGTTTGAACATTCTTTGGCATTGCCTTTCTTTGGGACTGGAATGAAAACTGAGCTTTTCCAATCCTGTGGTCACTGCTGAGTTTTCCAAATTTGCTGGCATGTTAAGTGCAGCACTTTCACAGCATCATCTTTGTATTTGAAATAGCTCAACTGAAATTCCATCACCCCCACTAGCTTTGTTTGTAGTGATGCTTCCCAAGGCCCACTTGACTTCCTTTTCCAGGATGTCTGGCTCTCTGTGAGCGATGACACCATCGTGGTTATGTGGGTCATGAAGATCTTTTTTGTATAGTTTGTCTGTGTATTCTTGCCAACTCTTCTTAATATCTTCTGCTTCTGTTAGGCCCGTACTGTTTCTGTCCTTTATTATGGCCATCTTTGTATGAAACGTTCCCCTGGTATCTCTAATTTTCTTGAAGAGATCTATAGTCTTTCTGACAAAACGTGGTCCACTGGAGAAGGGAATATCAAACCACTCCAGTATTCTTGCCTCAAGAACCCCATGAACAGTATGAAAAGGAACAGAAAAGTGGCACTGGAAGTAGAGCCCTACAGGTCAGTAGATATCCAATATGCTATAGGGGAAGAGGGGACAAATACTTCCATAAAGAGAGCTGGGGCAAAGTAGAAAAGACGTTCAATTGTGGATGTGTCTGATGGTGAAAGTAATGTCTGATGATGTAAAGAGCAATACTGCATAGGAACTTAGAATGTTAGGTCCATGAATCAAGGTAAATTTGACATGGTCAACCTGGAGATAGCAAAAGTGAACATCAACATTTTAGGAATCAGTGAGCTAAAATGGACTGGAATGGGCAAATTTAATTCAGATGACCATTATATCTACTACTGTGGGCAAGAATCCCTTAGAAAAATGGATTAGCCCTCATAGTCAACAGGAGAGTCTGAAATGTAGTACTTGGGTGCCATTTTCAAAAATGACAGACTGATCCCAGTTTGTTTCCTAAGCAAACCCTTCAACATCACATAATCCAAGTCTATGCCCCAACCACTATTGCCAAAGAATCTAAAATCACGTGGTTCTGTGAAGACCTACAAGACTTTCTAGAACTAACACACAACACAAAAAATACCATTTATTTTTGTTTATAATATTTTTAAATATTATGGTATCTGTCTGCCCTCATTTGTTTGTTTATATTTCTGTTTCTCTTTTTTTTTCCTTCCTCACTTTTCTCTAGAGAAGGATGATTTTTGAATACTTTGAAGATTTTTAGGAATCTTTCTTGATTTATTTACCATGTTTATTACTGCACCATTTTGTATAGGTTTCACAATAGCTAATGCAGGTATTATAATACATACATATACACAACTTGCCATGGTCTAGTGATATCCTTATTTTACCACTTCAAGTGAGTTGTAGAAATCTTACTGAAGTGCACTTCTCTTCAGTGCATCAGATGGTATTATAATTTTTGTTCCAATCATCAGATATGATTTTTTAAATCTTAGAGCAGAAGATAGTCTTTTATATTTTCCTTAATTCTTGTCCATTTATTATTGTTTCTTTTCCTGTTTTAGTCCCAGTCTTTCTCTGCTACATTATCTTTGCTGATTGGAGCATTTCCTTTAACATTCTTTAAAGAATGTTCTCCTAGTGACAAATGTTCATCATTTTCATTTGCATGAGAATGTGCTTGTTTTCTCTGAATTCTTGAAGGATATAGAATGCAGGATTGACATTTATTATCTCTCAGACTTTTAAGCATTATGCCACTTATTCTTGGGCTCCATAGTTTTAGTTGAAAACTCTATTATCATTCAGTTGGTTTTCTCTAATGAATAACCAACAATCCTCTTGATATGTTATCAATTTTATTGTTTGTCAGAGATTTTTGGCTCAGCTGAGCTTCTCTTACTGAATCCATGGACCAACTATTTTTAAAAAGTATTTCTGAAAAGACCCTAATTATTATCAAAGTAGTTTTCTTCCAAATATTTTTATTAGAAGGAGAACAAAGAATCAGAATTTTAACTGCTATACTTAAGCACTTTTCTCATCCTTAGTTCCCAGGGACACTGTTAACAACTTTTTAAAGAGTGCATGAAGAACTACAGATGGAGGTTCATAACATTGTACAGGAAGCAGTAACCAAAAGCATCCCAAAGGAAAAGAAATGCAAGAAGGCAAAAATGGTTGTCTGAAAAAGCTTTACAAAGAGTGGAGGAAAGAAGAGAAGCTAAAGGAAAGGGGGAAAAGGTAAGATAAGCCCAACTGAATGTAGAGCTCCAGAGAATAGCAAGGAGAAATAAGAAGGTCTTCTTAAACGAACAATGCAAAGAAATAGAGGAAAACAATAGAATGGAAAAGACTAGAGATTGCTTCAAGAAATTTGGAGATATAAAAGGAATATTTCATGCAAGGATGGGCACAATAAAGGACAGAAACTGTAGGGACCTAACAGAAGCAGAAGAGATCAAGAAGTGGCAGGAATACACAGAAGGATTATATAAAAAAGGTCTTAATGGCCCAGATAACCATGATGGTATGGTCACTCACCTAGAGTCAGACATCCTGGAGCATGAGGTCAAGTGGCTTAGGAAGCATTACTATGAACAAAGCTAGTGGATGTGACAGAATTCAAGCTGAGCTATTTAAAATCCTGAAAGATGATGCTGTTAAAATGCTGCTCTCAATATGTCAGCAAATTTGAAAAACACAAGTGACAGAGGACTGAAAAAAACCATTTTCATCCCAATCCCAAAGAAGAGCAATGCCAAAGAATGTTCAAACTACTATACAATTGGGCTTATTTCACATGCTAGCAAGGATATGCTCAAAATCTTTCAAGCTAGGCTTTAGAAGTACGTGAACTGAGAACGTCCAGATGTACAAACTGGGTTTTGAAGAAGTAAAGGACCCAGAGATCAAATTGCCAACATTTGTTGGATCATGTATAAAGCAAAGAAGTTTCAGAAAAACATCTACTTCTGCTTCATTGACTACACTAAAGCCTTTGACTATGTGGATCATAACAAACGGTGGAAAATTCTTAATGAGACAGCTGAGAGTATCAGACTGCCTTATTGGTCTCCTGAAAAACCTGTATGTGGGTCAAGAAGCAACATTTAGAACCGGACATGAGATAACTGACTGGTTCAAAATTGAGAAAGGAGTATGTCAAGGCTGTGTATTGTCACCCTACTCATCTGACATATATGCTGTGTGTGTGCATGCTTCAGCTGTGTCTGACCCTGTGTGACCCTAAAGACTAGCCTGCCAGGATCCTCCCTGTCCATGGGCTTCTCCAGGCAAGACTACTGGAGCATCTTGCCATTCCCACCTCCAGATGATCTTCCTGACCTAGGGATTGACTCCATATCTCTTATTTCTCCTGCATTGGGAAATGTGTTCTTTACCATTAGCACCATAGATTAAAACAGGCAAGATGCCAGATTGGGTAAATCACAAGCTAGAATCAAGATTGCCAGGAGAAATACCAACAACCTCAGGTATGCAGATGATATCTCTCTAATGGCAGAAAGTAAAGAGGAACTAAAGAGCCTCTTGATGTTGGTGAAAGAGGAGAGTGAAAAAGCTGGCTTGAAATTCAACATTTAAAGAAGAAGTAAGATTGTGGCATCTGGTCTCATAACTTCATGGCAAATAGAAGGCAAAAAGTGGAAATAGTGGCAGATTTTATTTTATTGGGCTCTAAAATCACCATGATTGGTGACTGCAGTCATGAAATTAAAAGACACTCCTTGGAAGGAAAGCTATGACAAACCTAGACAGAGTAGACATCAAAGATAACCCTTTGCCAACAAATTTCCATTATAGTCAAAGCTATGATTTTTCCAGTGGTCATGTATGGATGTGAGAGTTGCACCATAAATAAGGCTGAGTGGTTGCACCATAAAGTGTCTGAAATATTGATGAATTCCAATTGTGATGCTGGAGAAGAATCTTGAGAAGACTAGTCAATTGTAAAAGAAATCAGCCCTGAATCTTCACTGGAAGGAGTGATGCTAAAGCTGAAGCTCCAATACTTGGGCTACCTGATGCAAAGAGCTGACTCATTGGAAAAAACCTGATGCTGCGGAAGACTAAAGGCAAAAGAAGAAGGAGGTGGCAGAGGATGAGATGGTTAGATAGCACCACTGGCTCAATGGACATGGATCTGAGCAAACTGAGAGATACTAGTGGGCAGAGGAGCCTAGTGTGCTACAGTCCAGAGGATAAAAAAGAATCAGACAGGACTTAGTGACGGGACAACAACAACAATCTGTATTTATGATGCTTGACCACCAACAGAACATATATTAGCTTTGAAATCCCCCTTGTTTCTTGGCCTGTTCTCTAGAGAGCTAATGTTTGTTTCCTTATCTGCCATATCCATACACTAGTTCAATTAGGTTAGTAAGATATTTCTAGTGAATTTCTTTTCACATGGATAAAGTCCCTCTTTGGTATAAGTAAGTTGGATTCTGACTGTTTTTAAAACAAAAGTATCAGCTTTTGGTTAAATCCAATCATTCATTGGATAGGCTAGTCCCAAGCCTCTAAAGCTGAAAACATGTTTATCCTCTGATGCACAATGTGGATGTGATTCCCTAGTTTAGATTTTTAATCTTTAAAAGGTTATTCAACATATTTCACATTTCAAG
The DNA here is from genome assembly GCF_033118175.1 of Dama dama. Taxonomy (NCBI): domain Eukaryota; kingdom Metazoa; phylum Chordata; class Mammalia; order Artiodactyla; family Cervidae; genus Dama; species Dama dama. Next base: position 41,294,950 of record NC_083709.1, on the reverse strand, counting down.
TTTGTCTCCATGTCGGTAAGTTTTTGCTGTAAAACAAACTGCCCCAAAATTAGTGACTTAAAACAATAACCATGTATATAACTTACAATTCTGTGAGTTGGAAATTTGGCTGGACTCAAATAAGTGTTTTTATTGCTCTCTGCTGGGCACACAAAATCAGATGATGATTTAGCTGCCTAGCTAGTCCAGGCATCCTCAACTTTAACTCTCTTTCATGTGTTTGTTCCTTATCCACCAAGCTATTCCAGGCCTTTCCACATGCAAAATCTCTTGTGGTCCTAACTCAAAACTGGCACTTTATTTCTGCTACATTCTCTAGGCAAGCCAGTAGTCTAATATAAACCACAGAAGTGGGGAGATAGACCCTAACCCTTGATGAATAGAGATTCACATACACATTATAAAGACAATCATAAAGTATGGCCAATTTTCAAAGCCAGTAGAGTATTTTTTTTTCATGTTTCCTATCACTTCATCTGAATTTCTATTTGTTTTATTTAATTACTTTGAAAATTACTTGATAAGTTTTTTTTTTCAAATTGATCTAGAAACTCACATTGTAGAGAGTAATCTCAATTTTTATTTCTATGGTGACATCAATAGGGATTGTGCATGTATATGTGTGTGCTTCTGTGTAGCAATGCTGAAAACAGTGAAAGGGTCTCATTTCTTTTGTTATATGAAAGTATTGCTTAAGACTGTTGAAGTTCTTTTTCTTTGTACTTTGCTTTTGTATTTTTTCCTATATGTCCCTGAAGTTCTATATGTCCAAGAGTGTTAGTGAAAGATTCCTACATAGTGCCAGTGGTATGAAATTTATCTTTAATCTATACCTACAAAATGTCCGTTTTCATTCCAATCGTGAAGAAAGGCAATGCCAAAGAATGCTCAAACTACTGCACAATTGCACTCATCTCACATGCTAGTAAAGTAATGCTCAAAATTCTCCAAGCCAGGCTTCAACAGTACATGAACCATGAACTTCCAGATGTTCAAACTGGATTTAGAAAAGGCAGAGGAGCCAGAGATCAAATTGCCAACATCCGTTGGGTCATCGAAAAAGCAAGAGAGTTCCAGAAAAACATCTACTTCTGCTTTATTGACTACGACAAAACCTTTGACTGTGTGGACCACAACAAACCCTAGAAAATTCTTCAAGAGATGGGAATACCAGATCACCTCACCTGCCTCTTGAGAAATCTGCATGCAGGTCAGGAAGCAAGAGTTAGAACTGGACATGCAAAAACAGATTGGTACCAAATAGAGAAAGGAGTATGTCAAGGCTGTGTCACCCTGCTTATTTAACTTATATGCAGAGTACATCATGAGAAATGCTGGGCTGGATGAAGCACAAGCTGGAATTAAGATTGCTGGGAGAAATATAAATAATATCAGATATGCAGATGACACCACCCTTATGGCAGAAAATGAGGAAGAACTAAAGAGTCTCTTGATGAAAGTGAAACAGGAGAGTGAAAAAGTTGGCTTAAAACTCAACATTCAGAAAACGAAGATCATGGCATCTGGTCCCATCACTTCATGGCAAATAGATGTGGAAACAGCGACAGACTATTATTTTGTGCTGCAAAATCACTGCAGATGGTGATTGCAGCCATGAAATTAAAAGACACTTGCTCCTTGGAAGAAAAGTTATGACCAACCCTAGACAGCATATTAAAAAGCAGAGACATTATTTTGCCAACAAAGGTCTGTCTAGCCAAAGCAATGGTTTTTCCAGTAGTTATGTATGGATGTGACAGTTGGATTATAAAGAAAGCTGAGCACCAAAGAATTGATGCTTTTGGACTATGGTGTTGGAGAAGACTCTTGAGAGTCCCTTGGACTGCAAGGAGATCCAACCAGTCAGTTCTAAAGGAGATCAGTCTTGGGTGTTCATTGGAAGGATTGATGCTGAAGCTGAAATTCCAATATTTTGGCCACCTTCTGTGAAGAATTGACTCATTTGAAAAGACCCTGATGCTGGGAAAGATTGAAGGCAGGAGGAGAAGGAGATGACAGATGATGAGATGGTTGGATGGCATCACCGACTCAATGGACATGAGTTTGAGTAAACTCCAGGAGTTGGTGATGGACAGGGAGGCCTGGCATGTTGCAGTTCATGGGGGCGCAAAGAGTTGGACATGACTGAGTGACTCAACTGAACTGAACTGATACCTACAAAATATTAACTTCTCAAAACATCAGGCAGAAATAACCACCCATGTTGCTTCTCAGTGAAAATAGCAGAATTTTCTTTTCTGTATTTACTAGTGTGTGCATGCTCAGTTTCTCAGTCATGTCCAACTCTCTGTAACCTCATGGTCTGTGGTCCTCCAAGCTCCTCTGTTCATGGCCTTTTCCACGCAAGCATACTGGAGTGAGTTGCCATTTCTTCCTCCAGGGTATCTTCCTGACCTATGGATCAAAGCTGCTTCTCCTGAGTCTCCTTCATTGGCAGGCAGAATCTGTACCACTGAGCTACTTGGGAAGCCCATTTAGTAGTGAAGAAACTTTTAAGACTTCAGTGTTTCAGACCTTTTGGTTTCAGCTCCCCTATTTGGCCTATGATGATAAAATACTGGCCTCAAACTCCCTCAGTGCTTATATCCTCAGTGTTTCCCACACTTTCTTGGTATCAGCTTGTGATTTTGTTTCTTTGTTGAAATCTAAAATTTATTTTTGGTCACAGGGGATTTTTTCTTTCTTTTATTTTTAATTTAAAATTTTCACTGCTGTTTGTGTATTTTATTTTAAAATTTCTGTGTGTTTGAAGCAGGATGGATAATCTGTATTAGCTCTAAAACTGTACCAAAATAGTTATAAGAGGTGCTTTTTTCTTATTCTTGTAAATCTTCAGGACTATAGGACACACTTAACTGATTTTAGGACGCATGAATAACCATGTCTCAGGAAAGTTCACCTTAGTGATTTAATAAGCCAGCCATGCCTATCTTAAACATTAGAGAGTGTTTCCATTTTAATTGAATCCTGAGTTTTGTTGTTGTTTTTTTAATCAATAAACATATCTCATTAGGAAATAGATACTATCTCCTTTTATCTACTGTGTCCTTTGAAGTTACTGAAATATTAAAGCATAATGGTGCTATATCTGATTACACTCCCTTCTAAAATCCTGACTTTCTCTATTTATAAATTACATGTAGACTGTTGTCTCAATATCACAAGTGGTTTCACTAACCTCTAGACTTGTCTTTTGTGTGTGCAGAGATTCTACAAACTGGTAGTTTTAAGTAGAACTTTGAGCTTTTACACAGCACATTGTAATTGTAGGATATAAATGTCTCTTCCAGGGAATATCTTATATATATATATATTTTAACAAACACTAATCTCGGGAGTTTATTGAGTGAAAAAATGAGGCAAGGAGTCAAACTATTTTGAAAAATGCTATACACTACCCCATTTTAGGGTATTCATAATGTATATTCAAATTATAACACTTATAAAAATACTGTCATAAAGAACTTAGTTTTATCTTTAATCTTATATATTTTAAGATATATTAAAGAAGAGTTTTAGGTTTATAATAAAACAGAGAGAAAGATACAGAAATTTTATATGTTCTCTACCCCTGCACATACATAGCCTCCTCCATTATAAATATGCAGAAAGGTACTTTTTTTTTTAACAAAAAATCAACCTTCATTGTTATATCAAAATTAACCAAAGTTTATAGTTTTCATTAGAGCTCACTCTTAGTGCTCTGAATTCTGTGCATTGAACAATATCCATCCTTATAATATGATGCAGAATATTTTCATTATTCTAATAATCCTCTGTGTTCTGCCTATTCATGTCTTTCCCCTTATCCCATAGCAATCACTGATCTTTTTACTCTTTTTATTATCTCCATAGTTTTGTCCCTCCCATAATGTCTTATAGATAAAATTATATAATAGGCAGACTTTTTCAGTTTGGCTGCTTTCACTCAGAATTATGAATTTAAGGTTCCTCCTTATCTCTTTTTATGGCTCCATAGCTCATTTCCTTTTAGAGCCGAACAATATTTCATTTTTGAATGTACCACAGTTTATTTATCCATATACCTCCCTAAGGGTATCTTAAGTACCACCAAGTTTTGGTAATTATGAATAAAGCTGTCACAAATATCTCTATACAGGTTTCTCCATAGATAGAAGTTTTCAACTTCTTTGAGTAAGTGCCAAGGGTCATGATTGCTATATCATATGAGTACCTATAGTTTTCAAAGAAGCTAACAAAATGTCTTCATACTGGCTCTTCCATTTTTCATTCACATCATCAATAAATGAGAATTCCTGTTGTTCTACATATTACCCCACACTGTGGGTTGTCAGTGTTCTAGAGTTTGGCAATTCTAGTTGCTGTGTAGTCTCATCGTTTTAATTTGTATTTACCTGATGACACATGATGCGAAACATATTTTCATTTGATTAATAGCCATACAAATATCTTGTTTGCTTAGGTATCTGTTCAAGTCTTTGATCCAGTTTTTGAACTTTTTTCTTGTTGAGTTTTAAAAGTTTTTTGCATACTTAGGATATGTAAAGATGTCCTTTATCAGATATGCATTTTGCAAATATTTTCTCCCATTCTGAGTCTTGATTTTTCATTCTCTTGACAGTATCCTTCACAGAGCAAGCTTTTATTTTTTGTGACTCTGCATGGATTATGGAATCTTAGTTTCTTGTTGTAATTCAGTCACTGAGTCATGTCAACTCATTGTGACTCCATGGACTGCAGCATTCCAGGCTTCCTTGTCTTTCACTATCTACCAGAGTTTCCTCAAACTCATATCCATGAGTCAGTGATACCATCCAAGCACTTCATCCTATTGTTCCCTTCTCCTTCTGCCTTCAATATATCCCAGCATCAGGGTATTTTCTAATGAGTCAGTTCCCCACATTAGGTGGCTAAAGTATTGTAACTTTAGCTTCAGCATCAGTCCTTCCAAAAAATACTCAGGGTTGATTTCCATTAAGATTGACTGGTTTGATCTCTTTCGGTCCAAGGAACTCTCAAGAGTCTTCTCCAGTACCACAGCACAAAAGCATCAATTATTTGGCATTAAGCCTTCTTTACGGTCCAACTCTCACATCCATACATGACTACTGGCAAAATCGTCACTTTGACTATACGGGCCTTTGTTGACAAAGTAATGTACCTGTTTTTTAATATGCTCTTTAGGTTGGTCATAGCTTTTCTTCCAAGGAGAAAGTGTCTTTTAATTTCATGACTGCAGCCACCTTCTGCAGTGATTTTGGAGCCCAAGAAAATAAAGTCTCTCACTGTTACCATTGTTTCCCTATCTATTTACCATGAAGTGATGGGACCAGATGCCATGATTTTCATTTTTTGAGTGTTGAATTTTAAGCCAGCTTTTACACTCTCCTCTTTCACCTTCATCAAGAAGCTCCTTAGTTCCTCTTCGTTTTCTGCCATAAACGTATCATCTACATATCTGATGTTATTGATATTTCTCCCAGCAGTCTTGATTAAAACTTGTGCTTTATCCAGCCCAGCATTTTGCATAATGTAATCTGCATATAAGTTAAATAAACAAGGTGACAATATACAGCCTTGACGTACTCCTTTCCCAATTTTGAACCTGTCCGTTGTTCCATGTCTGGTTCCAACTGTTGTATCTTGACCTGCATAAAGATTCCTCAAAAGATAGATAAGGTGGTCTCTTATTCCCATCTCTTTAAGATAGTCAATAAAGCTGAAGTAGATGATTTTTTCTGGAACTTGCTTTTTCTATGATCCAATGGATGTTAGCAATTTAATCTCTGGTTCCTCTGCCTTTTCTAAATCCAGCTTGAACATCTAGCAGTTCTCAGTTTACGTACTGTTGAAGCCTGGCTTGTACAATTTTGTAATGACTAACATTACTTTGCTGGCATGTGAAATGAGTGAAATAGTGTGGTAGTTTGAACATTTTTGACATTACCCTTCTTTGGGATTGGAATGAAAATGGACCTTTTCCAGTCCTGTGGTCACTGCTGAGTTTTCCATATTTGCTGGCATATTGAGTGCAGCACTTCTACAGTATCATCTTTTAGGATTTGAAATAGCTCAGCTGGAATTCCATCACCTCCACTAACCTTGTTCATAGTGATGCTTCCTAAGGCCCACTTGACTTCGCACTCCAGGATGTCTGGCTCTAGGTGAGTGATCACACCATTTTGGTTATCTGTGTCATTAAGATCTTTTTTGTACAGTTCTTCTGTGTATTCTGGGCTTCCCTTGTGGCCCACTTGGTAAAGAATCTGCCTGTAATGCAGGAGACCTGGGTTTGATCCCTGAGTTGGGACGATCCCCTGGTGAAAGGAAAGGCTACCCACTCTAGTATCCTGGCCTGGAGAATCCCATGGACTGTATAGTCCATGGAGTCATGAAAGTCAGACCCAACTGAGCAACTTTCACTTTCACTTTCATTTTCTGTGTATTCTTGCCACTTCTTAACATCTGCTTCTGTTAGGTCCATACCATTTCTGTCCTTTATTGTGCCCATCTTTGCATGAAAATGTTCCCTTGGTATCTCTAATTTTCTGGAAGAGATCTCTAGTCTTTCCCTTTCTATTACTTTCTATCCCTGAACTGCTAGGGAACTCCCTAAAGTATTTTTTTTAATGAAGTCCAGGTTACAAATGACTTACCTCATGGATTATGCCTTTGGTATTATATCTAAAAAGGTAACACGATATCCCAAGGCAATAGAATTTCTCCCAAGGCAATAGGATAAGTTGTCTCCAGGTGTTTTATAGTTGTATGTTCTACATTTAGATCTGTGATCCATTTAGAATTATCTTTTATGGATATTGTAATTCCATGTAAATTGCTTTTTAAAATTTCCATTTAATCTCCCAATATTTGTTTTAAAAATATTTGTTTTCTTCATTGTCAAAACATTATAAGCTAACCATATTTATTGGAATCTATTTCTGGGCTCAGTATTTTGTTCCATTGATCTATTTGTCTATTCTTTCATAAATGTCATAGTGTCTTAATTAGTCACTTTATAGACAGTATTGAAGTCACATAGTATCAGTCCTCTGGATTTCCTTTTCTCCTTCAATATTATGTTGTTTATTCTGGGTCTTTTGCTTCCCTACATAAGCTTCAGAATCAGTTTATTGTGTGTGTGTGTGTGTGTGTGCATGTGTGTGTGTGTGTTAGTTGCTCAGTCATGTCCAACTCTTTGCGAACCCATGGACTGTATCCTGCCAGGCTCTCCTGTCCATGGAATTCTCTAGGCAAGAATACTGAAGTGGATTGCCATTTCCTTCTCCAGGGGTCTTCCTGACCTAGTGATTGAACCCAGTTCTCCTACATTGCTGGCAGATTTTTTATCATTTGCGCCACCAGGAAAGCCCCCTCAGTTTAACATATTCGCTTTTAAAATCTTGCTGGAATTTTGATTGATATTGCATTGAATCTACAGAGCAAGTTGGAAGTAAATGATTTTCATGACACTATTTTGTCTTAGTATGAACAGATTATTTTTTCATTTGTTTACTTCATTGTTTTGGTTCATCAGAAGTTTATAGTTTTCATCTCCATTTTATTCATTACCTTTCTAATCTTTATTATATCATTCCTTGTTCTGACTTTAGTCTATTTATTTTTCTTTTTCTAACACTTTTAGCTGGAAAGCTAGGTTGCTTGAAATTTTTCTTGTTTATTGAGGACCCCATGTTGCTATGAACATACCTCTTAGAACTGCTTTTGTTACATCCTGTAGATTTTGGGGAACTGCATTTCCATTTTCACTTGTCTCTAGATATTTTTTTGATTTCCTCTTTGATTTAATGGTTGGCTCACTGGTTTAGTAGAATGTTGTTCAGTCTCCATGTGTTTGTGTTCTTCTATATTCTTTCTTTTTTTTTTTTCTTTTCATATAAATTTTTAGTTTCATACTGTTTTGTCAGAAAACAGAAATACTTGTTATAATTTCTATTGTCTTAAATTTGTCAAGACTTGTTTTTGTGACCTACTCTGTGAACCACCTGTAGAACATTTCATGCACACTTGAAATGATTCTGTATTCTACTTTTTCAGGACATAAAATCCTAAACATGTTACTTAAGTCCAATGGTTCAATGTGTCATTTAAGACTACTGTTGCTTATTGATTTTCTTTCTAGATGATCTATCCATTGATGTCAATATTTGTTCTTTAATTGTAAATTCCTCCACAATATCTGTTAGTATATATTTAGGTGCTCCTGTATCAGGTACTATTATGTAACAAGTGTAATATCCTCTTCTTGTATTGATCTCTTTATCATTATATAACCCCCTCCTTTGGGTTTTGTTACAGACTTTTATTTTAAAGGGTCATTTCACAGGGCACAGAATAGGTTGATCTGTTATTTCTCTCAATATTTCAACAATTTTGCTCAGCTTTTTTCTTTCTTGCATGCATTCTGAGGAGTCATGTGATTCTTATATTTACTTGCCTATAGGTAAAGTTTATTTTTCTCCTCTGGGATTGTTTGAGATTGTTTATCTTTGTTTTTCTGTAGTTTGAAGATAATATATGTAATTGTAGGTTTTGGGCATTTTCCTACTTTGTGTTCTCTGAACTTCTTGGATCTTTGGTTTTACTTGGGAAAAATTCTCAGTCATTATTGATTTAAATGTTGCATCTGTTTTCTGCTTCTTTTTCTCCTTCTAATATTTCTATTACATGTACTGTACAACTTTTGTAGTTGCCCCAAGGTCTTTGAATCTTATGTTTATTTCTTTTTTCAGTCTACTCTTTGTTCTTTGAGGATTCTATTGATGTATGCTCTGGTGCAGGTGGTCTCATGGTAAAGAACCCACCTTCCAGAGTAGGAGACATAAGAGATGCAGATTGGCTCTCTGGGTCAGGAAGATCACCTGAAGTAGGGCATGGCAACCTGCCCCAGTATTCTTGCCTGATGACTCCCATGGACAGAGGAACCTGGTGGGCTACAATCCATATTGTCACAGAAAGTTGGGCATAACTAAAGTGACAGCATGCATGCAACACTAGCACAGAAATTTTATATCTCATCTGTGTTCAATCTACTAATGAACACTTCAAATGCATTCTTCATTTCTGTTATAGGTTTTAAAAACATCTCTAGCATTTATTTTTTGTTCTCTCTTAAGATTTGCCTCTCTCTACTTATATTGTTTATCTGTTCTCACATGCTGTCTACTTTATCCATTAGAACCTTTGGCGTATTAATCATGAAAAAGAAAAGTGGGAAGTGCCACCTTGGAAGCCTGGCAGGCTACAGTCCATGTGGTCACAAAGAGTTGGACACCACTGAGTGACTGATACACACTGGACTTTAGCCGCCAGGCTCCTCTGTCCACGGAATTCTCCAGGCGAGAATACTGGAGTGGATTGCCATTCCATTCTCCGGAGGATCTTCCCAACCCAGGAATCAAACCTGGGTCTCCCACATTGCAGGCAGATTCTTAACTGTCTGATAGTTGTTTTAACTTTCTGGTCTAAGAATCCAGCCCCACTGACAGGTCTGGTTCTGGTGCTTGCTCCATATCTTCAAATTATGTTTTTGCCATCTGGTATATCTTGTAATTTATTTATTTATTTATTTTTCTTACTGGCTAAAAATGAATTGCTGTAAGTAGTTTTGTTTTTTTTTTTTTTCTTTCTTTCTTTCTTTTCATACTGTTTATGGGATTCTCATGGCAAGAATACTGGAGTGGTTTCCCATTCCCTCCTCCAGTGGACCACATTTTGTCAGAACTCTCCACTATAACATAACCATCTTTGGTGGCCCTACGTGGTATGGCTCATAGATTTATTAAGTTATGCAAGCCCCTTCACCATGACAAGGCTGTGATCCATGAAGGGAGAAAAGACCCTGATGCTTAGAAAGATTGAAGGCAAAAACAGAAGGGAGTGGTAGAGGATGAGATGGTTAGTTAGCATTACTAACTCAATGGACATGAATTTGAACAAACTCCAGGGGATGGTGAAGGACAGGGAAGCCAGGTGTGCTGCAGAAAAAACAAAAAAGCCTGGTGTGCTGCAGAAAAAATCTGTGTCTACAGATTTGCAAAGAGTCAGATACGACTTAGTGACTAAACAACAACAGGCTTTGAATCGTGTGGTGTTGAAGTCTGAAGGGAGAGGAAACTTTCTATAGTTAGTTCTGTGATTAAATCTCCATATTTTTGTGTGTGAACCTATGCCTTTGAAATATGAATTTTATAAGTGTTTATTATTTTTTGTCCTCTCCCTCATAGATTGGATAGGATGGCTAGCATGAAAGGGAGTGAATAATTTCCTTCCCCAGGTCACTCACGCTCTGGAAGTTTAAGGTCTTCTTAGTTAATTTTCCCAAAAGGCAGGCCTTGTTATAAATAGACTGCTTTGGCATATTTCAAAATGGGTTCTTGCCCCCGTACCTGCTGGAAGACTTAGGGTGTTTTTTCTGGTATTTACTGTGGGATCCTGGTAAAGCTCCTGGAGGTATGTCTAACAGTATTGTGAGGGTTCCCTAATGACTGGGTCCTCTCGAGTTTTTAATTTTCAGACTTGTCTGCACTAAACCTCCAGCAGTTCTTCAATTACAGTTCATGTTTTCCTAGCTAAGCACAGTTCCTGTGGGAGTTTCTGATTATGAGTATGCTCTGGTGAAACTTGATTCCCTTTAAAAGCCCACTCCAGTCATGAGAGCAGGACTTTGCCCTGTGTTTGTGTCTTGTTTATAGATCCCACTAAAATGATTGATTTTCAGTTTATTCAGTAGTTACTTGTTAGGATGTGACCCCAAAAAAGAAATCCCACAATACAACTGGATACAAAGATTAAGATGTCTTATGAAAACTACCTATATCCCTTTGCCAAGAATGATTGTCTTCCAAACTTTACTACAATGCTATGTATTACATTTTATAAAATATTTTTATAGGTGATCCTTTTATAGGTTCTTATATTAACAATTAGAAACCTGCCTCAAAATAATTATTACAGAAAGTTTGGGTTTGATTGGCCATATACTGCTCATTCATGGCACTTAAAAAAAAAAAAGGAAGCCTCTTATTAATGATTATGTTGTCAGATATTTTGCATTAATATGTTATTTATTTTGCAAAAGAAAAAGGAAGTTTTTATATTCTGTACACCATTTGCTGAGTCTGTACCAAAGGACTGAACATTCAGTCTAAACAGAAAAATTACTTAAGGAGAAAATGTAAGATAATAAGAAAGGTTAATTCATGACTAATTCCCAAACTTTTACTAAATCCCCCTGTGTCTCAATCACTATGTAGGTATTACAGATACAAGTAGAAGAATTAGACTTTGTGTTTCTCTCTTGTCTTCTAGATATTATCTAAAACTATATCCCAGTTTTAGTTTATCCAGCTGAATTATTTTCAGTTTGTCCAACTAACATGTTGTATGATGCTTCTCTCTTGTATTTCAAATCTCTTCAGCCTTCTAAGATTAACTTCTTATACCACCCTGGGTGTAAATGTTTTATGATTTTTATCTATTAGCCATGACAGACTCTCTATCTATTTCAGAAGAGCCCTATTATACCACCAGCTGGAAATCTTTACACTTGCCAGTTTTTCAACCACTTGTGCAGAATTCTAATCTTGCATCATCTACCCTATAACCCTGAAGCTAAATTGGCAATATTTCTTAAGGCACCATGTGAAGAGATTTAATCCAAAGCAACCATGTAAAATGATACATGTGCTACCAATTTAAATGCTGCCCTTTATGTGTGCAGTTTAAAGGGAGAAATTATACATTGTTGCAATGAACTCTAAAACTTCTAGGAAGAAGAAATGATATTGTAAGAAAACCAGTGAGTTTTTAAAAGATCATAAAAAGCAGTACATTTATCTGCACTAATAATTGACTAAACACCTGGAGTAACAGGCAAATTTGGCCTTGGAGTACGGAATGAAGCAGGGCAAAGGCTAATAGAGTTTTGCCAAGAGAACACACTGGTCATAGCAAACACCCTCTTCCAACAACACAAGAGAAGACTCTACACATGGACATCACCAGACGGTCAACACCGAAATCAGATTGATTATATTCTTTACAGCCAAAGATGGAGAGACTCTATACCGTCAACAAAAACAAGACCGGGAGCTGATTGTGGCTCAGATCATGAATTCCTTATTGCTAAATACAGACTTAAACTGAAGAAAGTAGGGAAAACCACTAGACCATTCAGGTATGACCTAAATCAAATCCCTTATGACTATACAGTGGAAGTGAGAAATAGATTTGAGGGACTAGATCTGATAGACAGAGAGCCTGATGAACTATGGACGGAGGTTCATGACACTGTACAGGAGACAGGGATCCAGACCATCCCCATGGAAAAGAAATGCAAAAAGGCAAAATGGTTCTCTGAGGAGGCCTTACAAATAGCTGTGAAACGAAGAGAAGCGAAAAGCAAAGGAGAGAAGGAAAGATACTCGCATTTGAATGAGGAGTTCCAAAGAATAGCCAGGAGAGATAAGAAAGCCTTCCTCAGTGATCAATGCAAAGAAATAGAGAATAACAACAGAATGGGAAAGACTAGAGATCTCTTCAAGAAAATTAGAGATACCAAGGGGACATTTCATGCAAAAATGGGCTGAATAAAGGACAGAAATGGTATGGACCTAACAGAAGCAGAAGATATTAAGAAGAGGTGGCAAGAATACACAGAAGAATTGTACAAAAAAGATCTTCACGACCCAGATAATCACAATGGTGTGGTCACTCACCTAGAGCCAGACATCCTGGAATGTGAAGTCAAGTGGGCCTTAGAAAGCATCACTACGAACAAAGCTAATGGAGGTGATGCAATTCCAGTTGAGCTATTTCAAATCCTGAAAGATGATGCTGTGAAAGTGCTGCAGTCAATATGCCAGCAAATTTGGAAAACTCAGCACTGGCCACAGGACTGGAAAAGGTCAGTTTTCACTCCAATCCCAAGGAAAGGCAATCCCAAAGAATGCTCAAACTCCGCACAATTTCACTCATCTCACACGCTAGTAAAATAACGCTTAAAATTCTCCAAGCCAGGCTTCAGCAATACATGAACCGAGAACTTCCAGATATTCAAGCTGGTTTTAGAAAAGCCAGAGGAACCAGAGATCAAATTGCCAACATCTACTGGATCACCGAAAAAGCAAGAGAGTTCCAGAAAAAACATGTATTTCTGCTTTATTGCCTATGCCAAAGCCTTTGACTGTGTGGATCACAATAAACTGTGGAAAATTCTGAAGGAGATGAGAATACCAGACTAGCTGATCTGCCTCTTGAGAAAGCTGTATGCAGGTCAGGAAGCAACAGTTAGAACTGGACATGGAACAACAGACTGGTTCCAAATAGGAAAAGGAGTACGTCAAGGCTGTATATTGTCACCCTGCTTATTTAACTTATATGCAGAGTACATCATGAGAAACGCTGGGCTGGAAGAAGCACAAGTTGGAATCAAGATTGCCGGGAGAAATATCAATAACCTCAGATATGCAGATGACACCACCCTTATGGTAGAGAGTGAAGAGTAACTAAAAACCTTCTTGATGAAAGTGAAAGAGGAGAGTGAAAAAGTTGGCTTAAAGCTTAACATTCAGAAAACTAAGATCATGGCATTGGTCCCATCACCTCATGGGAAATCAATGGGGAGACAGTGGAAACAGTGGCTGATTTTATTTTTGTGGGCTCCAAAATCACTGCAGATGGTGATTGCAGCCATGAAATTAAAAGACGCTTACTCCTTGGAAGGAAAGTTATGACCAACATAGGCAGCATATTAAAAAGCAGAGACATTACTTTGCCAATAAAGGTCCATCTAGTCAAGGCTATGGTTTTTCCAGTGGTCATGTATGGATGTGAGAGTTGGACTGTGAAGAAAGCTGCGCGCCGAAAAATTGATGCTTTCAAACGGTGGTGTTGGAGAAGACTCTTGAGAGTCCCTTGGACTGCAAGGAGATCCAACCAGTCCATCCTAAAGGAGATCAGTCCTGGGTGTTCATTGGAAGGACTGATGCTGAAGCTGAAACTCCAATATTGTGGCCACCTCATGCAAAGAGTTGACTCGTTGGAAAAAACCCTGATGCTTGGAGGGATTGGGGGCAGGAGGAGAAGGGGATGACAGAGGATGAGATGGCTGGATGACATCACCGACTCAATGGGCATGAGTTTGAGTAAACTCCAGGAGTTTGTGATGGACAGGGAGGCCTGGCGTGCTGTGATTCATGGGATCGCAAAGAGTCAGACACGACTGAGTGGATGAACTGAACTGAACTGAACTGAAACACTATGTAAAAATTGACTACATTGTAGAATTGTATTTAATTTTATTCAGTGTGAATTTGGGCACAGCATTTTACTTACTTACTTTCAAGTAGTGTATAATAAAGAGACAAGTGTTTGTTTTTATCCATAAGATTCTCCATGGGGGGGAAAAAAAAAGATTCTCCATGAAGAAGAACTGCATTTACTGATATAAAAAGCAACATATTCATTTGTTCACTTATAAATTTATCCAACACTATTAAGCAACATCTCTCTCCCTAAGGAACCCTGCAATTTTTTGTGATGCACAGATGGCTAACATAGGCTTATTTTATATTTGCTCAATAACTGGTTTCAAAGGGGCTTTCATAAAATTGTTATTTGTTTGAAAATAAATGATCATTTCCACTTTTCTTAGATTTGAAAAGAGCTTTAAAAATTTGCGATTTTGTATTCATACCAATTATGTCACTTTTTTATCCTGATTGAGCAAGTCAGGTAACCTTTCTGATACCAGGTTTCCTTATGTGTTTATTGTTTATTAATACATTTTAGATATCTGAAATATACCAGACCATGTGTTCAGCACACATTTATATGAGTTGCCACTTGTTATATTATCTACAAAGAGAATAATTTTTTTTCTCATTTTCAATTAAGGAAATTATGAAACAAATTAAATTCATTATGTAAAATTATTCAGGCTAGGAAGTATTAGAGCTAGAATTTAGGTCAGCCTGATCTGGCTAAGATAAAGTTCAAATTCTTAATGTTAGGCAATCCTCCTTGCCGTGGTGATATTGGCAATTTTACTTCAGAGTGCTGTGAGGATTCTTCAGCAACTGAGAAAATATCTCTGAATTCTCTTGAACTTATAGAATGTCTACAAATGTAAAACATATATTCATAATCTACTTAAGTTTACTATTTCTCCCAAAAGCCTTATAAACTTGAATATGTTTGTGTTTCTTATAAAATTTTTCTTTGATTTACATAGTTATTTTTATGCACAATATATGGCTCTATGAATTAGTTACAAACAGTAACAAAAATATAATTACACATAAATGCAAATTTGGCAAACACTTGTACTCAAAGAAAAATGTTTTAACTTTCCCTTGTTATTTAAAATGATTAGAAAAAGGAAAGCAATACTTCAAAAGATTAAAAACTGCAGTATTTATTTATTTCAGTTTCAAATCATTGATGACTCACAATGTCAAAATAAATTTGTTGGGCTGACATTAACTTTCTTTTATCTGAGACTCCTAATTCCCCCTGCATGTTTGGATAATAGTTTTGTGAGCTACGGGCTTCTCTGGTGGCTCAGGGGATAAAGAATCCACCTGCATTGTGGGAGACCTGGGTTCAATCCCTGGGTTGGGAAGATAGCCTGGAGAAGGGAACAGCTACCCACTCCAGTATTCCGGCCTGGAAATTCCATGGACAGAGGAGCCTTGCAGGGGAGTCCATGGGGTTGCAGAGTTGGACATAACTGAGCAACTACCACTTTTCACTTTGTGAATTATAAAATTCACTATTGACAATTACTTTCTTTCACCACTTTCTTCTCACCTCCATGGTTTCAAATGGTAAATCTGTGGTTATTTGAATTGGCATTCCTATTAATGCTAATGAATAACCTCGCTCTGCTTCCAGTTTATTTATCTTTTTATTTTTTTCTTTTCTAAGTTGGCTTTTGATATATCTCGAGGTGGAGTTCTTTGGAACTATACTGTTTGTGTTCACTCAGCTGCTTGGATCTGTAAACTTGTGTCTTTTCCCAAATTTTAGAAGTCTCAGACATTATCTTTTCACATACTCTTTCAATGCAAATCGCTTTTTCCTCTCCTCTGAGACTTCTGTGATACAAATCTTGGAACTTCTATAATGATCCATGATACCTGAGGCTCTTGTTATTCTTTTACTCCTTTTCTTCTCTGTTGTTTAGATTTTCTGAATATTGTTCTTCCCTTAAGTTCACTAATTCTCTCTTCTGATAGATTTTCTGAATATTGTTCTTCCCTTAAGTTCACTAATTCTCTCTTCTGATATCTGTACTAGAGCCCATCCAATGTGTGTTGTATTCTGTTATTGAATTATTCACATCTATAATAACCATTTGTGTCTTTTTTTATAACACATTATATTGCTAAGATTTTCTATTGTTTTCATTTGTTTCAAGAAAACTGTATTTAATTGTTGAAGCTTTTTTTTTTTTAATGATGGCTGCTTTAAACTCCTTGTCAGTTCAATCTACCTTCAAATATATCTCAATATTGGCATCAGTTAAATGTCTTTTCTCATTTAAGATATGTTGTTTGGTTCTTGATATGACAGGTGATTGTAACCTGAACTTTTTGTCTATTATGTTAGGATTTTGTCTCTTATGTTAGCAGAGTCTGTGACCCTGATTAGGTTCGGCACTTGGGTCTTAGCTTGATTTTCTGGGCTGTGGTTCCAATGACAGTTTAATATTGAGGACTTTGTGGTGTTATTCTAGTCTGATTGATTTATCTTGTACCTCTGAGTCTCCCAGGCATGGCCTGAGGGGATGGAAAATGTTTCTCTAGGCTAGGAGCTGTCTGATATGTCTGTGTGTAAAGTGTGTTGAGACCTCATATCAGTGCCCTACATCCTGCCAGATGTCTCTGAGCAATCAGGAGTCTTGTCCTACAGGAATAAAGAGGCTTCCCATACTATGACTCTAACTGGATTCCACCTGACATTGAAGTGATACTAAACAGGCTCGTGGACCAGTTTGCTTCGTGTAGTTTGGTCTCTCCTGTCAGCTCAGCCTGCTATCATCCATATCTCTCAGTGCCATTGTCTCTTACGTTATTACCAGATTTATAGTATTGCCTAGTGACTAGGATCAAGGAGATACAGGTCTATCTTGTTTGAAGTGGAAGTCCAATGTTAATTTTCCTACTACCAGCAACACAAATTCAGGAAAACATATAATGTAACAATTAGTAAACTTCTTTCTATGTATTTTAAGAGTGCTTGTTGGTTTATTGTCATTTAACTGAGAATAAATGTTCATATAAAATAAACACAACATCTACCAATTCTCATTCTCCAATGTATTATTTTAGCCTTGGTCATTTTAGGAAACTCTAACCCTTATTCTTAATGAATTACATAATAAAACAGAATTCTCGTGAGAATGAGTTAATTTGAGTTAAAAACCCAAAACTTACCTAACAAAGACCAAGGATTGATTCTTTATTTCTATCTAAAAATACTTTATTGAAATATGATTGACAACAAAAAGCTGTACATTTTGAATGTATACAATTTGATGCTTAATGTATACATACATAAATCCATTACCATAATTAGTGTCATAAACTTATCTAGCATTTTCAAAAGTTTCCTATATTTATATGATGAGAATGTTTAACACAAGATCTGCATTCCAGGCAATTGTTTAAGTATTAAACCCAATATTATCAACTACAGATTGTATGCTATATAATAGATTTCTAGGACTTATTCATCTGGCATAATTCATACATTATGAATGTATGAATAACACTCCCATTTTCCTTCTCCCCAGATCCTAGTAACCTCCATTTTACTCTGCTTCTATGAGTTGACTATTTTAGATTTCTCAGATTCTCTAGTATTTGCCCTACTATGTCTGTCTTATTTCAGTTGTCATAATGTCCTCCAAATTCAGCTCTGCTGTTGCAAATGGTGGGACTTTATTTTAAAAGTTCAATAATATTCCATTGCATGTAAGAACAATATTTTCTTTGTCCAAGTATCTGTCATTGGGCACTTCAGTTGCTTCGATATCTTGGCTAATGTGAATGGTGGTTGTCGCTTAGTCACTAAGGCATGTCCAACCCTTGTGACTCCATGGACTTTTAGCCCTCTTGGCGCCTCTGTGCATGGAATTTCTCAGGCAAGAATAATGGAGTGAGTTGCCATTTCCTACCCTAGGGGATCTTCCTACACAGGATTGAACCCTCAATCCACGTCTGCTGCGCTGGAGGCAGATTATTTACTGCTGAGCCACTAGGAAAGCCCAGTTACTGTGAATAGTGCTGCGGTAAACATTGGAATACAGATAGCTCTTTGAGATATGCATTTTGTTTCCCCTGGATATGTACCTTAAAGTGTGATTACTAGATCATATTCTGGGTTTAATTTTTGTTGTTGTTCAGTCGCCCAGTCATGCCTGACTCTTAGCAACCCCATGGACCTCAGCATGCCAGGCCTCCCTGTCCCTCACCGTCTTCTGGAGTTTGCCCAAATTCATATTCATTGCATCGGTGATGCCATCCAACCATCTCTGTTTAATTCTATATGGTCCCAAATAAGAAGGTCTTAGAGTGGACAGTGGGTAAACATCTATTGCCTGAGAGAAAATTTACAGGAAGAAAAGAAAGTTTTTATCTTCTGTCTACTGTAGACTATCTATCCAATTGTTTCCACAACACAACAATTTTCAATGTAATAGAACAAATCACTCTTATGATTTCCTCTATTCAAAGCTAACAGCGTTCATCATCACACTAAGTACACACCAAAGTAATTACAATGGCTCTGAGTTTTTATTATGGTCTTTGCCACCTCATCACTTCACCTTTCCTCACTCTCCGTGTCAGTTACCACAGTCTTGCCAAACTGATCTCTATGTTCTCCTTCATGGTCAGCAAGCAGATGCCATCATAATGTAACTGGCATCTTACTCTTCCCTTCATGGGATGCTATTTGTGACATTTCTTGACTCCCTCCTTCACCTCCTCTTGGCTCTATTGTCTTGCTAGACCTTTGCTAACAGTTCTATTTATTGTTCTAGTTGCTCTGCATTCATGTTCTCTGTTTTAGATTCTCTGTGCCAGTTTTTATCATTACAAAAGAGTATATATTTCATTTGTTTATGGGCTTATACTCTATCTTTCGACTTGAAAAACCAACTTCCACAAAAGTGATCACACTTGTCTTTTTCTTCATTCCATCTATGTGTAGCAAATAATAAATATCTTTTGAATGTATGACATGCATGGAGCCTTCCAAGATATAGATATTAAATGTAAATATACATTGCCATACTCTAATAAAATATCTGTTACTCTTTTTATGTCATTAACATTTTTTCATGGTTACCTATAGCTTTTGGGTTGAGGTCAAATTCCAGAACTCTCAAGACCTTTCATTTATGTTTTCTACCTAGTCAGTTTACTCCACTTACTATTTTCTCCACACATACAGAGAATTGCTTGCAATTTTCTCCAACTCTATCCTGTAATTTCACACTTTCTTCACATTCTATATACATATATATAGAATAATATCATATATTATATATATAATACATATATATTATATATATTTCCAATTCTTTGGATAGGATAGCAATCCCTCTTATGTTTTTAACAATAATTATAAAATAATAATTAGAGAGTATGAGAAATTTAAAGGAGATTAATAAAATAAATTTCTGGGGGGAGAACAAGATGGTGGAGGAGTAGGTGGACATGGACTACATTCTTCTCTCCATGGATACATCAGGAATACACCTTCAGACACAGAAGTGCATGCAGGACACCAGCTGAGAGCAGGCAGGAGTACCTGACCAGCAGAAAAGAATATACAGACCCACGCAAAACTCAGTAGGATGAAGGAATTGGGGGAAAACAGGAGTGTTAGTAAAACTGGACCTGCCTTCAGCGGGTGGGGGAACTGAAGCAAGCGTCCAATCCCCACATCAGGGCAATTGTCTGAGTCAGAGGAGAAGCATTTAAGGCTGAGAGTGGAATAGCTGATATGTGGCAGCTTAAATGGAATGAGAATCAGACAGTCCTTGCCGCAGCCATATATACCCCAAATAGGTATGCAGGTCTCCTAGGAATCACAGTGGCTGGGAGCAGGAGTTTAGGGATTGTGGAGCAACCCCAGGGTGATGGCTGCTGTTAACTGCAGCAGAACATGTAGAGGGGAGGTGAGCGAGGAGATTGTGGTAGGAAATGCCTGTGAAGGAAAGCCAGGCAGCCATGGAAGCAAGGCGATACTGCTGAGTCATGTATAGGCAGTGGAGTCATCACAATAGCCTCTCTCTTCCCTCAAGCCAGCAATGGCCGCTGAACAATAGAGAGGCTGGCCCATCAAACACCTGATACACTGAACTACAGACTAGGACACCACCCAGGGTGCTCTTTTAAATGACTGATGCCCAAACTAGAGTAGGACCCAACCCAGGATGCCACTTTAAGTGCCTGATCTACAGAGTAGGACCCCAACAGCGGGGCCCCTCTATGTGTCTGGCCCACTGAACAAGAGAAGGACCCCAGGCAAGGGAGCCCTCTTGCCTGCAGGCAAGGGCCTGCATGGGCAGAGCTATGTAGAAAGACTGCACAAAGAGGCCTTCTGATCGCCAGCTACAAGAGGCTTGAAAAGACTGATGGTGCCATAACTCCTGTGGCAGAGGCAGTTCATGTCCCCATACACTTGGCGCCACTAAGGTCTCCACAAGCCAAGCAGCTGAGCCACCTTCAACTCTCTAAGCCATGTTCAACAATCAATGGGGAAGATCTACCACAGGCGAAAAAACGTCTTGCATCTATGCATGCAGGGTCACTTTGGTCATATCCAACAATTTGCAACCCTGTGGATTATGGCCTGCCAGACTTCTCTATTCGGGGGGTTCTCCAGGCAAGAATACTGGAGTGTATCGGCCAATACTGGTTGCCATACCCTTCTAGACCACTATATTTCCTGCTGCCCTAGCCGCCAACTCGCTTGAGTACCTCATGCTGCAGGAACCCCTGCAACACAAGCAGCTGCACCACCTCCATACTTAGCCCTCACTGGGGCAGACCCAAGTCCTCCAGGAAGGAGACCCAAACCTTCCCACCAGCTGTACAAGCTGCAGATTAAATCCACATAATTAACAGACTGTGTCTATGGAATATATAAAATGTCACTGAGAGCTCCCACAAAAGAAAATGCACTAGGTCTGATAGTTGTGGACATTGGAGGCAAGAACACATAGGAGTAGGACCAGATTAGAATCTGAGCTACACCCTCAGCAGGTCCAGATATCAGCACAGTATTGGAGTGCATCCTAGGAGGGTGAGGTGAACTGGGTACTTTATTTTTTGGGGCACTTTTTATGTTGTTTTCATTCCTTTATTCCCCACTTGGCACTTTGTTTTAGTTTTGTTTTCCAGTTTGTGCTTTAGCTAGGTTTGTTCTTAAATGGTAAATATGATTTTTATTTCCTTTGTATGCCAGGTCAATCTACTGTATTTTTTATTGGACTCTTTTGACTTTGCTCATGCTGTACATGTATAGGTGTATATTCCATTGTTTTAATTAGTATTTGTCTGATTTTATAATGGCCATTTGTCTGGGGTTCATCTTTGGTTTCTTGTTCATGGGAGTTTGCTTTAATATCACTTTTTTCCATAACAAACCGCTTGTGGCATCTTTGTTCCTGACCAGAGATCAAGCCCTGAGCCTTTGGAGTCGGGGAACTAACTCCAAGACCCCAGAGTACCAGAGAACTAACCTTAGGGAGGATCAATAGTAAGAACTCACACAAAGGAAACCACTTCAATACAAGACCTGGCATCACCCAACCACCAGTAGCACCCTGTGCAGGACACCTCATCTAAACAACAAACAAAATGAAAATACAAACCAAATCATCAGCAGACAGGATTACCACCTCACTCAGCCTTGCCAATCAAAGGAAAAACAAACAAACTCAGCACAAATCTCACCCTATAAGCTTACAGAAACCACTGGACCAACCTTAGGAGGACAGAAGCCAAAAGGATGAAAGGATTCAACCTTGAACCTGGGAAAGGGAGGCTTCAAACACAATAAGGTTTAAAAAAATAATGAAAAGGCAGAAAAATACTACACAAATAAAGGAACAAACTAGAAACAGAGAACTCAAAAAAAAAAAAAAAATAAGGGGAAATAGGCAAACTATCTGAAAAATAATTCAGAATAATGATATTAAAGATGATCAAAAACCTTGAAAATAGAATGGAGAAAATGCAAGAGTAAACTAACAAAGACCTAGAAGAATTAAAGAATTAACATACAGAGATGAAACAATTACCTAAATTAAAAATATTCTAAAAGGAATCAATAGCAGAATATCTGAAGCAGAAGAACAAAACAGTGAGCTGGAAGATAAAATGTTGGAAATAACTTCTGAAGAGCAGAATAATGTAAAAAGGATGAAAAGAACAGAGGACAGTTTCAGAGACACTGGGCCAATATCGAATGCACCAACGTTCAAATTTTAGGGGTCCCAGAAGAAGAAGAGAAAAACAAAAGGAATGAGAAAAAATTTTAAGAGATTATAGTTGAAAATTTCTCCAACATGGAAAAGGAAATAGTCAATCAAGTCCAAGAGGCACAGAGTCCCATACAGGATAAACCCAAGGAGAAACATGCCAAGACACATACTAATCAAACTAACAAAGACTAAACACAAAGAAAGAATATTAAAGTCAGCAAGGGAGAAGCAACAAGTAACATACAAGGGAAACCCAGTAGGTTTAACAGCTAATCTTTCAGCAGAAACTCTGCAGGCCAGAAAGGAATGGTAGGATATATTTAAGGTACTGAAAGGGAAGAATCAACAACCAAGATTACTGTACCTGGAAAGGATCTCATTCAAAATTGATGGAGAAATAAAAAGCTTTTCAGATAAGCAAAAGTTAAGAGATCCAATGCCACTAACCTAGCTTTACAACAAATGTTAAAGGGACTTATATAGTCAAGAAATACAAGAGAAGAATAAAGATCTACAAAATCAACACCAAACAATTAAGAAAATGGCCATGGGAACATATATATCAATAATTACTTTAAATGTAAATAGATTAAATGCTCCAACCAAAAGGCACAGGCTGGCTGAATGGATACACAAGATAGACACATATATATGCTGTCTACAAGAAACCCACTTCAGACCTAAAGACACATATAGACTGAAAGTGAGAGGATGCAAAAATATATTCCATGCAAATGGGAAGCAAAAGAAATGATTACCAATTCTCCTATCAGACAAAATAGACCTTAACATAAAGAAGATGACAAGAGATAAGGAAGGATACTACATAACGATCAAGGGATCAATCCAAGAGGAAGACACAACAATTTTAAATATCTATGCACCCAACATAGGAGCACCTCAGAAGATAAGACAAACACTAACAGATATAAAAGAAGAAATTGACAGTAACATAATAATAGTAGGAGACTTTAACACCCCACTCACACCAATGGACAGATCATCAAAAGAGAAAATTAATAAGGAAACAGAAATTTTAAATGATACATTAGATGAGATGGATGTCATTGATTTCTTTAGGACATTCAATGTGATCTGTATCAAATTACCAATGGCATTTTTCACAAAACTAGAACAAAAAATTTCACAATACTTATGAAAACACAAAAGAACCCAAATAGCCAAAGCAGTCTTGTGAAAGAAGAGTGGAGCTGGAGGAATCAACCTTCCTGACTTCAGATTACCCTACAAAAGTACAGTCATCAAGACATATGGTTCTGGCACAAAAATGGAAATATAGACCAATGGAACAAGATAGAAAGCCCAGAAATAGGCCCATACACCTATGGGTTCCTTATTTTTGGCAAAGGAGGTAAGAATATACAAAGTGGGCAGAGACAGCCTCAATGCATTGTCAATAAATGGTGCTGGGGAAACTAGACAGCTACATGTAAAAAATAAAATTAGAACACTTCCTAACACCATACACAAAGATAAACTAAAAATGGATTAAAGACCTAAATGTAAGACCAAAAACTATAAAACTCTTAGAGGAAAACATAGGCATGACAATCGATGACATAAATCAGAGCAAATTCCTCTATGACCCACCTCCTAGAGTCACAGAAATCAAAACAAAAGTAAACAAGTGAGACTTGACTAAACTTAAAAGCTTTTGCACAGCAAAGGAAACTATAAGCATGGTGAAAAGACAACTCTCAGAATGGGAGAAAATAATAGCAAATGAAACAACTGACAAAGGATTAATTTCCAAAATATGTCAGGGAATGTTTGACGGGAGGATTCCTACATGCTGTCTCTCATGAGTCCTTTGTCCCTCTTCAAGCAGAACAGCACGCTGCTCCCAGGGACTGAGGTCATTGTGTGAGGCAAGCATGAGTCTCCTTTAGTAAACATTCTCCTTAGGACAAAACAGCTTAATCTCCTTCCCCTTTCTTGAGATATAGATTGTCTCCTGACCTTGTGACTAACGTTACCCCTTGTTCCCTTGGTAACGGTTGCTATACATTTGGTTTTCTGATCTCTATCATTCCCGAAAGAAGTTTCTTGTACTGCAGCCTATATATACTCATAGAAAAATCATTAAAGCACCTTTGCTCCACCAGAGCTTAGGTCCCCGGGTCTTTTTTGTCTCTCTCTCTCTTTCACTTTCTTATCGTCGACTCCGTACCACAAGGCTCTGGTCCATTAAAGGACCCCAACAAAAATATACAAGCAGCTGATACAACTCCATGTCAGAAAAACAAACAACCCAATCAAAAAGTGGGAAAAAGACCTAAACAGATATTTCTCCAAAGAAGACACACAGATGTCTAACAAACACATGAAAAGATGCTCAGCGTCACTCACTATTAGAGAAATGCAAATCAAAACCACAATGAAATATCACCTCACACTAGTCAGAATAGCCATCATCAAAATGTCTACAGACAATAAATGCTGGAGAGGGTGGGGAGAAAAGAGAACACTCTTGCACTGTTGGTGGGAATGTAAATTGATACAGCCACTATGGAAGACAGTATGGAGATTCCTTAAAAAGCTAGGAATAAAACCACCATATGACCCAGCAATCCCACTCCAAGGCATATACCGTGAGAAAACCAAAATTGAAAAAGACACATGTATCCCATTGTTCATTGTAGCACAATTTACAGTAGCTAGAACATGGAAACAACCTAGATGTCCATCGACAGATGAATGAATAAAGAAGTCTTGGTACATACACACAATGGAATATTACTCATCCATAAAAAGGAACACATTTAAGTCAGTTCTAAAGAGGTGGATGAACCTAGAACCTATTATACAGAGTGAAGTAAGTCAGAAAGAGAAAGTTAAATATTGTATTCTAACACATGTATATGGAATCTAGAGAAATGGTACTGAAGAATTTATTTACAGGGCAACAATGGAGAAACAGAAATAGAGAATAGACTTATGGACATGGGGAGAGGGTAGGAGAGGGTGAGTTATATGGAAAGAATAACATGAAAACTTACATTACCAGCTGTAAAATAGATAGTCAATGGGAATTTGTTGTATGGCTCAGGAAACTCAAACAGAGGCTCTGTATCAACCTAGAGGAATAGGATCTGGAGGGAGACAGGAGTAAGGTTCAAGAGGGAGGGGATATATGTATAGTTATGGTTGACTCATGTTGAAGTTTGACAGAAAGTGACAAAATTATGTAAGGCAATTATCCTTCAATTAAAAATAAATTTAAAAAATGAATTTCCAATTATATGCCACTCTGGTTAAGAAATAGAATATTTCCATTAGCTTGCAAGCCCTTCTCAGTCCCTCTTAAGTCACATTCATTCTATTCTCTGCTCCACCCCTTCTCAGTGATAAAACAGTTCAGTTCAGTCACTCAGTCATGTCCGACTGTTTGCCATCCCATGGACTGCAGCATGTCAGGCTTCCCTGTCCTTTACCAACTCCTGGAGCTTGCTCAAACTCATGTCCATCGAGTTGGTGATGCCATCCAACCATCTAATCCTCTGTCGTCCCTCTTTCCTCCTGCCTTCAATCTTTCCCAGCATCAGGGTCTTTTCCAAAGAGTCAGTTCTTTGCATCAGGAGGTCAAAGTATTAGAGTTTCAGCTTCAGCATCAGTCCTTCCAATGAATATTCAGGACTGATTTCCTTTAGGTTTGACTGGTTGGATCTCCTGGCTGTCCAAGGGACTCTCAAGAGTCTTCTCCAATACCACAGTTCAAAAAGCATCAATTCTTCAGTGCATTCTTTATAAAGCTTTCTTTATAGTCCAATACTATAAAGATTATAGTCCAATAGCCTGCACTTCTTTATAGACTATAAAGCTTTCTTTATAGTCCAACTATCACATCCATACATGACTACTCGGAAAACAATAGCTTTGACTAGAAGGACCTTTGTTGGCAAAGTAATGTCTCTGCTTTGTAATATGCTGTCTCGGTTAGTCATACCTTTTCTACCAAGGAGCAAGCATCTTTTAATTTCCATGGAGACAGTGAGAGACGTTATTTTTAGGCTTCAAAATCACTGCAGTTTAGTTTAGCCAAATAGGCATTTAGACTAAAGTAATGTGGGGTTACAGAGTTGGACATGAGTGAGTGACTAAGCACAACACAATGTATATTTTAGATTTTCTTGATATAATACTTTTCAAACGTGGAACTGCATGAGCTCTTTGAATGTGAGGGAGAAATGGAGATAGGTCAAAAAAAAGGAAAAACAAAGAGTGTGCTAAATGTGGTAGAATAAAGTAGGATGAA
Source organism: Dama dama (assembly GCF_033118175.1). Lineage (NCBI taxonomy): Eukaryota > Metazoa > Chordata > Mammalia > Artiodactyla > Cervidae > Dama > Dama dama. Next base: position 41,268,143 of record NC_083709.1, on the reverse strand, counting down.
CTTAAAGGATACAGTCATTTAGAAAGGAAAGGAAATATAATAATCTGAAAATATCAATGGAAAGTTGTCAAGACAATCCAGAGCTTGTAACAATCACCTTCTTATAATATGTTTTGCAGCTGATTCCTCTTTTCCTCCTAGTCATTTATTCAAGACTATCTTTCTGAACTTGAGTTTAGCTTCATTCTATCTTCCAGGTTTCCTGTTTCTGACTATTGACCCTAGGTTCCATTCTTGCTTCTTACTCTTTGTGCATATTAGTTTGGATGTTCCATTGTTTTTCATACTTGCCTGGAGCATGGGCAGCAATCACACTTTCTCAGCGCTCAAGATTTGTATGTTAATCTCACTCATTTTTTACCAAACTATCCGAAATCTTCAGTTTGTGCTAGAATCCCAAACATTTCCAATCACCCTGTAAAAGAGGGTTAACTACACTATGCAAACATGCATCTTCAATCTTCTCAAACTGAATTAGATAGAGATGGATTGTAGTTTTGACTGACATATTTATCTTTGTTTCAATATTGCAAACTAATGACCTCCCATTACTGTTACCAACCTCCACCACTAATGTTTGGCTCATGGTTGGTTATCAATAAATGCTTACTACATGAATGAAAGAATAAATAATTGAATGCCAGTTGCAAAATGTTACAATTTAAACAGATATAGGGTACCTGTTCCAAGAGTTAAAGTTGCATTCCTAGATTAACATCATAATCCTTTGTTTTATGGTTCTGTGATCTTGGACAAATTACTTATTGTTCTCAAATCTACTCATCTGTAAAATGAGAGATAATAACAAACCTACCTCCTTAAATTTTTATGAAAATTATCAGTAGTTGAGTCCAGTGCCTGGTAAAATTTATTAAAGCAATGTGTTGTTTTTTTTTTAATCCATTTATCTATTTGTTTAATTTTATATGTGCTTATTATCAGAGGCTATTACACAGAATGGAATACAAGTTAATCTGTTGGAGATTCTATTTTTAAATATCACTTTTTAAAAACTAATTTGCTTGTATTCATTTGTTTTCCTTGAGTGAAAAAAAAAATTTTTTTTTTATCTATCTGGATTCTTAACACACCTCTGCCAAATTAATTAGAAGAGATATACTCTTCATTACATAAAAAATAGTAAGTCACACTATAGAAATCTGAATTCTGCATGACCTTATTATTGCTTTACTTTTTTTCCCTTGAAATAGGCAATGGAGTGTCTATTATACACAGAAAGAGATTACTTTGAAACATAACTGTGAAAGCATTTTTCTTTTTTTATATTTGAAAGAGATGTTTATTTCCTACCTGAACACTGCTTTTTCATTTGGTAGCCAGAAAAAAGCTTACTGCAGTAATATATTTAGTTTCTGGTCTACTTCTGCATAATCTAATTTTTATATACTCTGCACAAATTGTAGCCACTTCATCAATGTCTTGCTATTTTTTCTCTTAACAATACAATGACAGTGATTAATTTCTAAAGACTGGCAAACAAAAACCTTACCTTGGAAGTGATTAAAACTGAGCTGCATACTGTGTGAGGGCTAACAGATTTATACACATGCTAGTGACCCACACATACTCTTATGGACAGAATAATTTGTGTGCTAAATATTCCTATAAAAAGGATAGAAAACAAAATAATCTATTCGACTACATTTTGATAAATAATAAATATATTGCCTATACCTGGTTACATTTTAATCATTAAAACAGTGCATGTCAGTGGCCATATATGAGAATGTTAATTAATTCTGAAGTAAATATTTCAATATAAGCACAGAACACTACTCGAAGATGATGGAGGAATAGGATGGGGAGACCACTTTCTCCCCCACAAATTCATTGAAAGATCATTAGAGTGCTGAGCAAATTCCACAAAACAACTTCTGAATGCTGGCAGAGGACACCAGGCACCCAGAAAGGCAGTGTGTTGTCTTTGAAATGAGGTAAGGCAAAATATAAAAGATAAAAAGAGAAATAAAAGAGTTAGGGATGGAGCGAGGTCCCAGGGAGGGGGTTGGAAAAGAGGAGAAGTTTTCAAACACCAGGAAACCCTCTCACTGGCAGGTCTGTGGGGAGTTTTGGAATCTCAGAGGGCAACATAACTGGGAGGAAAAATAAATAAATAAATAAAACCCACAGATTAAGTGCCTAATGGCAACTCCCAGTGGAGAAGTAGCCCAGATGCTCGCATCTGCCACCAGCAAGTTGGGGCTCAACAGGGAGGTGCGGGCTGCATTGCTTAGGGTAGGGACCTGGCCTGAATGCCCTGAGGACAATCTGAAAGAGCTAACATGAGATAGCAACCCAAACTGTGGGATAGCCAGAGAGAGAGAGAAAGGGAGAGAGACAGAGAGAACTTTCCCGTGAAAAGCTCTAACCAAAGGCACTGCTGGGCCCACTCACAGAACAAAGGACTGAGCTAATACCAGAGGAAAGCTAGCCAGCTGCGGACCGGCCCATCCTCCACTGGAGGCAGGGAGGCAGGCCAGCGACAGCCAGAGCTGGAAAGGGGCAATCACGGCCCCAGAGATGGCATCCTCTACCAAACTGCAAGCAGGTTCCCAGTTGCTAACCAAGTCTTCCTGGTATCCTGGATGGTTGACATCCACCTGGAGGATCGCAACCAGAGATCAGTTCCCCCGAGGAGACACACAGCACACCTGAGAGGGTGCTCCCGCTGCGCACCGAGGAAACCGAGCAGCTGGGATGGGGGAGGTGAGAAGATGCACCCCCCCCAACCTGGAGAGAGTGCCCTCCCCAAGCACCTGGTCTCCTGAGCTGCTCGGACCTGGGAAGGGCACAAAACGCAGGCCCAACCAAGTGTGCGCCTTGGTGGAGTACCCGAGAACCTGAACCTGAGTGGCTTAGACCTGGGAAGTGCAAGCAACACAGGGCCCACTTTATACAGTTCCGCTGCAGAGCAACCTGGAGCCTAAGCAGTGTAGACTAAGAAAGCACACGTGCCCTGAGCAGGGGGCAAACCCAGTGTGGCTGAGACACTACAAGCACTCCCCACACACGCCAGTGATACTTGTTTCCAGTGTTCCTCCTTCCGACTTACGGCTGAACAAGTAGCCTAAATAAGTGACCACCTCCGCCCCCTTGTATCAGGGTAGAAATTACACACAGAAGAGACCTGCAAACAGAAGAAGCTAAAATAAACAGAGGGAACCACTTTGGAAGTGACAGGTGCAACAGATTAAAACCCTGCAGTTAGCACCGACTACACTGGAAAGGGCCTATAGACCTTGAGAAGTATAAGCTGGAACAAGGAACTATTTGAAACTGAACTGGCCCCACACTGCCCACAACAGCTCTAAAGAACTTTCTAGATATAATGCTACTATTATCATTTAAATTTTATTTTTACTTTTAAGTCGTTTATTACTCCTTTAATTTTCATGTTTATAATCTACTATTCCTTGCATAAAAAAAGCTGAATTTTAAAGCAAATACCATATATATTTTTTAAATAATTGGAGTAACAGGCAAATTTGGCCTTGGAGTATGGAATGAAGCAGGGCAAAGGCTAGTAGAGTTTTGCCAAAAGAATGAACTGGTCATAGCAAACACCCTCTTCCAACAACACAAGAGAAGACTCTACACATGGACATCACCAGACGGTCAACACCGAAATCAGATTGATTATATTCTTTACAGCCAAAGATGGAGAGACTCTATACCGTCAACAAAAACAAGACCGGGAGCTGATTGTGGCTCAGATCATGTACTCCTCACTGCCAAAATCAGACTTAAACTGAAGAAAGTAGGGAAAACCACTAGACCATTCAGGTATGACCTAAATCAAATCCCTTATGACTATACAGTGGAAGTGTGAAATAGATTTAAGGGACTAGATCTGATAGACAGAGAGCCTGATGAACTATGGATGGAGGTTCATGACACTGTACAGGAGACAGGGATCAAGACCATCCCCATGGAAAAGAAATGCAAAAAGGCAAAATGGTTCTCTGAGGAGGCCTTATAAATAGCTGTGAAAAGAAGAGAAGTCAAAAACAAAGGAGAAAAGGAAAGATATTCCCATTTGAATGCAGAGATCCAAAGAATAGCCAGGAGAGATAAGAAAGCCTTCCTCAGTGATCAATGCAAAGAAATAGAGAATAACAACAGAATGGGAAACCTAGAGATCTCTTCAAGAAAATTAGAGATACCAAGGGAACATTTCAGGCAAAGATGGGTTTGATAAAGGACAGAAATGGTATGGATCTAACAGAAGCAGAAGATATTAAGAAGAGGTGGCAAGAATACACAGAAGAACTGTACAAAAAAGATCTTCACAACCCAGATAATCACAATGGTGTGATCACTCACCTAGAGCCAGACACCCTGGAATGTGAAGTCAAGTGGGCCTTAGAAACATTACTATGAACAAAGCTAGTGGACGTGATGGAATTCCAGTTGAACTATTTCAAATCCTGAAAGATGATGCTGTGAAAGTGCTGCACTCAATATGCCAGCAAATTTGGAAAACCCAGCACTGGCCACAGGACTGGAAAAGGTTAGTTTTCACTCCAATCCCAAAGAAAGGCAATCCCAAAGAATGCTCAAACTACCGCACAATTGCACTCATCTCACACGATAGTAAAGTAATGCTCAAAATTCTCCAAGCCAGGCTTCAGCAATATGTGAACCGTGAACTTCCAGATATTCAAGCTGGTTTTAGAAAAGCCAGAGGAACCAGAGATCAAATTGCCAATATTTGCTGGATCATCGAAAAAACAAGAGAGTTCCAGAAAAACATCTACTTCTGCTTCAATGACTATGCCAAAGTCTTCGACTGTGTGGATCACAATAAACTGTGGAAAATTCTGAAAGAGATGGGAATACCAGACCACCCGACCTGCCTCTTGAAAAACCTGTATGCAGGTCAGGAAGCAACAGTTACAACTGGACATGGAACAACAGACTGGTTCCAAATTGGAAAAGGAGTATGTCAAGGCTGTATATTGTCACCCTGCTTATTTAACTTATATGCAGAGTACATCATGAGAAACGCTGGGCTGGAAGAAGCACAAGTTGGAATCAAGATTGCCAGGAGAAATATCAATAACCTCAGATATGCAGATGACACCACCCTTATGGCAGAAAGTGAAGAGGAACTAAAGACCCTGTTGATGAAAGTGAAAGAGGAGGCTGAAAAAGTTGGCTTATAGCTTAACATTCAGAAAACTAAGATCATGGCATCTGGTCCCATCACCTCATGGGAAATCAATGGGGAGACAGTGGAAACAGTGTCAGACTTTATTTTTTTTTTGGACTCCAAAATCACTGCAGATGGTGATTGCAGCCATGAAATTAAAAGACCCTTACTCCTTGGAAGGAAAGTTATGACCAACCTGGATAGCATATTAAAAAGCAGAGACATTACTTTGCCAACAAAGGTCCGTCTGGTCAAGGCTATGATTTTTTCAGTGGTCATGTATGGATGTGAGAGTTGGACTGTGAAGAAATCTGAGTGCCGAAAAATTGATGGTTCTGAACTGTGGTGTTGGAGAAGACTCTTGAGAGTCCCTTGGACTGCAAAGAGATCCAACCAGTCCATCCTGAAGCAGATCAGTCCTGGGTATTCATTGGAAGGACTGATGCTGAGGCTGAAACTCCAATACTTTGGCCACCACATGTGAAGACTTGACTCATTGGAAAAGACCCTGATGCTTGGAGGGATAGGGGGCAGGAGGAGAAGGGGATGACAGAGGATGAGATGCCTGGATGGCATCACTGACTCAATGGGCATGAGTTTGAGTAAACTCCGAGTGTTGGTGATGGAGAAAAGCCTGGCATTCTGTGATTCATGTGTTCTCAGAGAGTTGGACACGACTGAGCGACTGAATTGAACTGTGATTTTTTTTTTTTAATATTGTACTTTTGAGAGTCTAACCTCTACTCTAGATTTTTTATCTTTGCTTTTTGGTATTTGTTATCAATTTTGTACCTTTGAGAATCCAATCATCAAGACACATTTTTACTTAGGATTGTGATTACTGGCTTGATTGCCCTCTTCCTCTTTTGACTCTCGTTTTTCTCCCCTAGGTCACCTCTAACTCCTCCCTCTCCCTTCTCTTCTCTACACAACTTTGTGAATCTCTTTGGGTATTCTGGGATGTGGAGAACACTTAGGGAACTGATTACTGGCTAGGTCGGTCTCTCTCCTTTTGACCCCCCCTCTTCCCCTCCTGATCACCTCTATCTCCTTCCTCCCACTTCTCTTCTCTATGTAACTCCATAAACCTCTCGGGGTGTTCCAGGCTGTGGAGAGCACCTAGGGATTTTACTATGGACTAGATTGTTCTCTCCCTTTTTTAGTCCCCCTCTTCTCCTCCTGGTCACCTCTATTTCCCTCCTCCCTCTTCTCTTCTCCATGTAACTCAGTGAACCTTTCTGGGTGTCTCTCACTGTGGAGAATCATTTCTCCATTAACCTAGATGTTTTATCATCAGTGCTGTATGAATGGCTACTGTAAGAATAAGGCTGAAAACAGGAAGCAGGAGGCTTAAATCCAAAACGAGAGAATACCAGAGAACTCCTGACTCCAGGGAACATTAATCGATAAGAGCTCATCCAAAAGCCTCCATACCTACATTGAAACCAAGCTTCACCCAAGAGCCAACAAGTTCCAGAGGAAGACATACCACACAAATTCTCCAGCAATGCAGGAACATAGGCCAGAGCTTTAATATACACTCTGCCCAACATCACACCAAACCCGTAGACATCACAAAAATCACTACTGTAGACTTCATTGCACTCCAGAGAGAAGAAATCCAGCTCCACCCACCAGAACACCAACTCAATCATCCCTAAGCAGGAACCCTTGACAAGCCACTCTTCCAGCCCCACCCACAGGGAGGAACCTCCACAATAAAGAGGAACCACACACTGCCAGCATACAGATATGCCACCACAAACATAGAAATCTAAACCACCAAACCAAACAAAAGAGGAGGAGATAGGAAGTCTACATGAAAAATAATTCAAAATAATGATAGTAAAAATGATCCAAAATCTTGAAGACAAAATGGAGTTACAGATAAATAGCCTGGAGACAAGGATTGAGAAGATGCAAAAAATGTTTAACAAGGACCTACAAGAAATAAAAAAGAGTCAATCAATATTGAATAATGCAATAAATGAGACCAAAAACACTCTGGAGGAAACCAACAGTAGAATAACTGAGGCAGAAGATAGGATAAATGAGGTGGAAGATAGAATGGTGGAAATAAGTGAAGCAGAGAGGAGAAAAGAAAAAAAGAATGAAAAGAAATGAGGACAACCTCAGAGACATCTGAGACAATGTCAAATGCCCCAACATTCAAGTCATAGGAGTCCCAGAGGAAGAAGACAAAAAGAAAGGCCATGAAAAAATACTTGAGGAAATAATAGTTGAAAACTTCCCTAAAATGGGGAAGGAAATAGCCACCCAGTCCAAGAAACTCAGAGAGTCCCAAACAGAATAAACCCAAGGAGAAGCACTGCAAGACACATATTAATCAAAGTAACAAAGATCAATCACAAAGAACAAATATTAAAAGCAGCAAGGGAAAACAACATATAACACACAAGGGGATTCTCATAAGGATAACAGCTGATCTTTCAATAGAAACTCTTCAGGACAGAAGGGAATGGCAGGGCATACTTAAAGTGATGAAAGAGAAAAGCCTACAACCCAGCTTACTGTACCCAGCAAGGATCTCATTCAAATATGATGGAGAAATCAAAAGCTTTACAGATAAGCAAAAGCTGAGAGAATTCAACACCACCAAACCAGCTCTCCAACAAATGCTAAAGGATCTTCTCTAGACAGAAAACACAGAAAAAGATGTATAAACTCGAACCCAAAACAACAAAGTACATGGCAATGGGATCATACTTATCAACAATTACCCTAAATGTAAATAGGTTTAATGCCCCAACCAAAAGACAAAGACTGGCTGAATGGATACAAAAATAAGACTCCTATATATACTGTCTACAAGAGACCCACCTCAAAACAAGGGACACATACAGACTGAAATTGAAGGGCTGGAAAAAGATTCCATGCAAATAGAGACCAAAAGAAAGCACGAGTAACAATACTCATGTCAGATAAAATAGACTTTGCAATAAAGGCTGCAAAAGGAGACAAAGAAGGACACTACATAATGATCAAAGGATAAGTCCAAGAAGAAGATACAACAATTATAAATATATATGCACCCAACAAAGGAGCACTGTGATATGTAAGGCAAATGCTAACAAGTATGATAGGGGAAATTAACAATAACACAATAATAGTGGGAGACTTTAATACCCCACTCACACCTATGGATAGATCAACTAAACAGAAAATTAGCACAGAAACACAAATTAAGTGATACAATGGACCAGTTAGACCTAATTGTTATCTATAGGACATTTCACCCCAAAGCAATGAATTTCACCTTTTTCTCAAGTGCACACGGAACCTTCCCCAGGATAGATCACATCCTGGGCCATAAATCTAGCCTTGGTAAATTAAAAAAAAAAAAAATTTGAAATCATTCCAAGCATCTTTTCTGATCACAATGCAGTAAGGTTAGATGTCAGCTACAGGAAAAAATAAATAAATAAATAAAAATTCCAACCTATGGAGTCTAAACAACACACTTCTGAATAACCAACAAATCAGAGAAGAAATCAAAAAAAGAAATCACAATATGTATATAAATAAATGAAAATGAAAACACAACAACCCAAAACCTATGGGACTCAGTAAAAGCAGTGCTAAGGGGAAGGTTCATAGCAATACAGGCTTACATCAAGAAACAAGAAAAAAAGTCAAATAAATAACCTAACTCTACACCTAAACCAACTAGAAAAGGAAGAAATGAAGAACCCCAGGGTGAGTAGAAGTAAAGAAATCATAAAAATTAGGGCAGAAATAAATGCAAAACAAGCAAAAGAGACCATAGCAAAAATCAACATAGCTAAAAGCTGGTTCTTTGAGAAAATAAATATAATAGACAAACCATTAGCCAGAATCATCAAGAAACAGAGGGAGAAGAATAAAATAAAGAAAATTAGAAATGAAAATGGAGAAATCACAACAGACAACACAGAAATACAAAGGATCATAAGAGACTACTATCAGCAACTATATGCCAATAAAATGGACAACTTGGGAGAAATGGACAAATTCTTAGGAAAGTATAACTTTCCAAAACTGAACCAGGAAGAAATAGAAAATCTTAACAGACCCTTCACAAGCAAAGAAATTGAAACTGTAATCAGAAATCTTCCAGAAAACAAAAGCCCAGGACCAGACAGCTTCACAGCTGAATTCTAACAAAAATTTAGGGAAGAGCTAACACCTATTGTTGGGGTCCTTTAATGGACCAGAACCTTGTGGTATGGAGTCAATGATAAGAAAGTGAAAGAGAGAAAGAGAGAGAAAGAGAGAGAGAGAGACAAAAAAGACCCGGGGACCTAAGCTCTGATGGAGCAAAGGTGCTTTAATGATTTTTCTATGAGTATATATAGGCTGCAGTACAAGAAACTTCTTTCGGGAATGATAGAGATCAGAAAACCAAATGTACAGCAACCATTACCAAGGGAACAGGGGGTAATGTTAGTCACAAGGTCAGGAGACAATCTATATCTCAAGAAAGGGGAAGGAGACTAACCTGTTTTGTCCTTAGGAGAATGGTTACTAAAGGAGACTCATGCTTGCCTCACACAATGACCTCAGTCCCTGGGAGCAGCGTGCTGTTCCACTTGAAGAGGGACAAAGGACTCATGAGAGACAGCATTTAGGAATCCTCCTGTCAAACATTACCTGACAACCTATCCTACTCAAGCTCTTCCAGAAAATTGCAGAGGAAGATAAACTTCCAAACTCATTCTATGAGGCCACCATCACCCTAATACCAAAACAAGTCAAAGATGTTACAAAAAAAGAAAACTACAGGCCAATATCACTGATGAACATAGATGAAAAAATCCTTAGCAAAATCCTAGCAAACAGAATCCAACAACGTATTTAAAAAGATCATGCATCATGACTAAGTGGGCTTTATCCCAGAGATACAAGGATTCTTTAATATCCACAAATCAATCAATGTAATACACCACATTAACAAATTGAAAGATAAAAACCATATGCTTATCTCAATAGATGCAGAGAAAGACTTTGACAAAATTCAACATCCATTTATGATAAAACCCTCCAGAAAGCAGGCACAGAAGGAACATACCTCAACATAATAAAAGCGATATGTGACAGACCCACAGCAAACATAATCCCCAATGGTGCAAAACTGAAAGCATTTCCCCTAAAATCAGGAACAAGACAAGGGTCCCACTCTCACCACTACTATTCAGCATAGTTTTGGAAGTTTTAGCCACAGAAATCAGAGAAGAAAAAGAAATAAAAGGAATCCAGATAGGAAAAGTAGAAGTAAAACTCTCACTGTTTGCAGATGACATGATCCTCTACATAGAAAACCCTAAAGACTCCACCAGAAAATTACTAGAGCTAATCAATGAATATAGTAATGTTGCAGGATATAAAATTAACACACAGAAATCCCTTGCATTCCTATACACTAACAATGAGAAAATAGAGAAATCAAAGAAACAATTCCATTCACCATTGCAATGAAAAGAATAAAATACTTAGGAATATATCTACCTAAAGAAACAAAAGACCTATATATAGAAAACTATAAAACACTGATGAAAGAAATTTAAAAATGACACAAATAGATGGAGAAATATACCATATTCATGGATCAGAGGAATCAATATAGTGAAAATGAGTGTACTACCCAAAGCAATCTGTTGATTCAATGCAATCCCTATCAAGCTACCAATGGTATTTTTCACAAAACTAGAACAAATAATTTCACAATTTGTATGGAAATACAAAAAACCTCGAATAGCTAAAGCAATCTTGAGAAAAAAGAATGGAACTGGAGGAATCAACCTGCCTGACTTCAGGCTATACTACCAAGCTACAGTCAAGACAGTATGGTACTGGCACAAAGACAGAAATATAGATCAATGGAACAGAATAGAAAGCCCTGAGATAAATCCACACACCTGTGGACACCTTATCTTTGACAAAGAAGGCAAGAATATACAATGGAGAAAAGACAATCTCTTTAACAAGTGGTGCTGGGAAAACTGGTCAACCACTTGTAAAAGAATGAAACTAGAATACTTTCTAACAGCATACACAAAAATAAACTCAAAATGGATTAAAGATCTAAATGTAAGACCAGAAACTATAAAACTCCTAGAGGAAAACATAGGCAAAACACTCTCTGACATAAAACACAGCAGGATCCTCTTTGACCAATCTCCCAGAGTAATGGAAATAAAAGCAAAAATAAACAAAAGGGACCTAATTAAACTTAAAAGCTTTTGCACAATGAAGGAAACTATAAACAAGGTGAAAAGACAACCTTTAGAATTGGAGAAAATAGCAAACAAAGCAACTGTCAAAGAATTAATCTCAAAAATATACAAGCAGCTCTTGGAGGGATTGGGGGCAGGAGGAGAAGGGGATGACAGAGGATGAGATGGCTGGACGGCATCACCAATACAGTATACTAACGCATATATATGGAATTTAGAAAGATGGTAACGATGACCCTATATGTGAAACAGCAAAAGAGACACAGATCTATAGAACAGTCTTTTGGACTCTGCAGGAGAAGGCGTGGGTGGGATGATTTGAGAGAATAGCATTGAAACATGTATATCATCATATGTGAAACAGATCACCAGTCCTGGTTCAATGCATGAGACAGGGTGCTCAGGGCCGGTGCACTCGGATGTCCCTGAGAGATGTGATGGGGAGGGAGGTGGGAGAGGGGTTCAGGATGGGGAACACATGTACACCCATGGATGATTCATGTTAATGTATGGCAAAAACCACTGCAATATTGTAAAGTAATTAGCCTCCAATTAGAATAAATAAATTTTAAAAAATAAATAAAATGAAGCACAAAGAATATACTCTTTAAAGAATTTTGTTATAAAATGCTTATTTATTTTCCATTCTATGTTTATAGTAATCTATTCTGTAATAAAATAAGAGTTGAGCTATTTTGTCACAGGAAAATCATCATGAACAAAATTATCAATTTCTTTACCTCATCTAAAGATATTCTTCATAAGTATGACTAAATTATTGTGTTATAAATAGCTCTAAATTAGACCTTTGAAATCAGCAGTGTAAACCAAATAGTATGTTTTTCCTATCTGATGGGTTTTTGGTATATACATCTAACTCATCTTATATTAAATAACCAAATAAGAACATTCTGAGATTCCACTGTAGCTAGAAGATGTGTACTAATATAGTAAAGAGAGCAGTGTTGCTGTAAAGAAGGGGATTCATTTAAGTCTGAACTCTGTGCAATAAGAAATAAAGAGGGGAGAGAGAGAGAGAAAGGGAAAAAGAAAATCTCCCATTGGAGACTATGAACTCCATAAGTGACAAATTATACCTCAAATGAGTTTTACTTGCAGACACTGAAAATACTCTCAAATTGTCTCCGTAATGTTCAATTAAAACTAAGTAGGAAATGTAAACTTTGAAAAAATACTGCAAAATACTTGAGCAAGAAGTTGGAAGGTGGAATTTTAGGTCCAATGATAAATATACTAAATCATACCTAATGGTAGTAACATTAAATATAAATGGATTAAACACTCCAATTAAAATATAAAGATAATCAAAAGGGATTAAACTACATGATCTGACTACCTGCAGTCCACAAAAAACTCATTTAGATAAAAAAAAATAGTTTGAAAAAATGAATAAAAAAATAGAGTGTCTTTATGTATCAGGTAAACTAGGCTATAAACACATGAATGTTATTAGAGACCAAGGAAAAATATTTAGTAATTTTAATAATAAAAGAGTCAATTCATCAAAAATTAATAATTTTAAACATATAAGCACTGATTAACAGAGCTGTCAAAGTAAAACCTGATGTAATTGAAGGGAGTAAGATACAGTTCAACAATAAAAGTTGGAAAGTCAGTATTCTGTTTCAATAATGGTTAGAACAAACTAAAGAACAACAATGAAATAGAAGACTTCAACAAGATTACAAAAAAAATACAGCCAACATATGTGTAAGATGCCAGCCACCCAAAAGCAGAATGCAGCTTCTTTTTAAGTGCATCTGGACACATGCCAAGACAGACTATATGTTAGCTCACAAAGATGCATATCAATAATGTGAAAAAAACTGAAGTCATGCAAAGTATGTTTTTCAACTGCAATAAAATGAAAATAAAACTCAATTATGAAAGGAAATATGGAAATCTACAGATATTTGAAAACTAAGCAACACCATCCAAAATAAGAAATGAATCAAAAAAGAAATCATAATGGATATTGGAAAAATAATTTAATATGAGTGAAAAGTATAAAGGAAGACATACCAAAGATTATGAGATAAAGCCAAAGAAGTTATTAGAGGGAAATCCATAGCTGTAAATGACAATTATTAAAACAGGATCTATAATAAATTAACATAAACTTTTACCTAAAGAAAATAAAAAATAGTAAGGTAAGAAATAATGAAACATTTCCAGAAAATTCATAATATATTTGAAAAGAACCTACTGTATGACAATAATAAAACAGCCAATAAATTGAATTACCTAGAATCAGAATATAGCATCTAGTTATAATATTTAAAATTTCTTCCACAGGATCTAGTTAATAAGCTTGAATAGGTATAAAATGACTCAGATTCTTGCACAAAAAGGAAACTACTTTAAATAGAAAAATGATAAGATAAGTTATTGTTTCAGTTATGGAAATTTGTTAGATATTATGGAGAAAAGACTGAAGAAATTTTGAAAAATCTGCAATTAAACCAACAAACCATTGATGATAAAACATTTTCATGACAAAACTAATTATGTGAAATGAGACTCTGCTCAATTAATGCTTCAGATTAACTGTTGTCTCCATAGGTTTCCATATTTACAATAAGTTGTCATCCTACAGCCTAAAAAAATTCACACTTGTGCAGTTTTTATTTATTTATTTTTTCGTGCAGTTTTTAATATTAGTTCAAGAAGAATCTTATTTAAATATGTAAATTTTGTTTCTGTCACAATGTACTAAGATGTATATTGTTTCCATCACTATGTTCTGGAAATCTCCAAAGATTTCTAGTCAAAGTCTGAAATAGGGAATATTTTAAGAGAAGAATTTAATGTTTCTTTTAATTAATCAAATAATTATGTGATATAGATTAAAAATACTCATTCACTGTTTTATTTAGCAGATTCTATGAAAAATATTATTGATTCTATTGTTACTATCATTCAGTATATATGTACGGAGATCACTGTGAGCTTATGAAACTGCTTAAAGAAATAGAAGAAAATTAGTTTAAAATTTAATGTTCTTTGCCATATGCATCATTTATGTTCAGGAAATATATTATTGTACTTTTAATGTCTATTTAAGTTTACTTTGAAAGAAATGGAATGCATGTAAAAGAATACTCAATAACCAAAGAAAATAAATAGCAGTATGATTAACTTTTGCTCCATGTCTTCATGTTGTTTATGAATAAGCTAAATATAGAACTATAGAAATGGAAAATCTTTAAAAATAACTTTAAAAATTTAAGTTGAAATTAAAAGTTTTTATGAGCAAAAATATAAAAATTATACATTTGTAATGAATCAGTACCAACTGTATTAAGTTGGCTGCAAAACTAAAATAAAATTTGAAGAACATATTGAGATTCAAAATTTAAATTTGTTTTCCAATTTATTGAAGACTTTTGAATTTTATCTAAATAAAAATAGGTGACAAATGTCATGGCCCATTTTATTAGACAAATATAACATTAAAATTTGAAATTCATATAGATATGTAATTATTTAAAAATAAATTTTAGTATTCAATTCAGTTATTGAATAGCCAGTGAAAATGTTCTGTACAAAGTGAGGTGTGCTGTAAGTGTAAAATATATGTCAGGCTTCAAAAGTATATGAATATAAAAACATAAAATAAATCACTATTAATTATAAATGTTAGAAATGATATTATTTTGAACTAATAAATTAAGTAAAATATATTGCTAATATTAATCTCATCTTTTTGGTTTTAGTTTTTTAATATGCCACTAGAGAATTTAATATTTCAAATGTGCCCTGCAATATATTGGAGGGTTTGGTATATGAGATGTATTTTATTTCTTTTCTAAAAGTTATTTATATATTATTGATTATTATCTTCTTTAAGTGTCACCCATACTCTCAATTATTTCTTGAAAAGTTGTTAATATTATTTTGGTAAATTTCCCTATACATTGTCCTACCTGGATTTGGATATAAATTATCTAAAACAAGCGAATTATATTATAAGGTCATTTCAAGAATCCTCAACTTTGATTATCTCAAAAAAATGTTAGTTCTATTATTTTAAATATCCTTGATCATTCTCTCTGACAAATAATACATTTCAAAGTGGGAGCTGGCAATTTGCAGTCATTTATCTGTTATAAAACTCCATAAACTTCAATTAGTTTTTCTGTTTTCTTTCTTACTCTGAACAGAACATTAAAAGCATTTGTTGTTATCGTCAGCTTTCTTCACAAGCTTCTGCCTTTAAGTTTCTTGATGCAAATTTATAAGCCTGGGTCATTCATATTTGGTCCTTAGTCAATGATTCTCTTTCCATTTTTGAATGTGTAATTGTTTTACTTCTGAGTTTTTTCATACCTGGTTTATAAGATACCACTTCCAGTCTTAGACTTCTTAAATAGTACTCAAAAGTGTATATTAAAGGAAATATAATGAGCTTAAAGGAAAACTCCTGGGTCAGCTAGGGACAGACTATCCAGTGAACTGCAAGCAGTGATTTTAACTGAGGTTCTAGATGTTATTGTCTTCAATATTTTCATACATTTCTACCCTGTGATGGTTAATTTTTTTCATCTTGTCTATGCTATAGTATTTTCTATAGGCTAAAGTATTTATTCTTTTTCTCTGAGGAACTCTGAATGGTCTATTTCCCCCTTAGAAATAAAAGTATCTAATTTGCTCTCCTTTTGGTAAGAGAAGATGAGAATAGAAATGTTGATTGTCATATAGTATTTCAGTTTTTGTGATTTGAAACACTTTTTTTGTTGTTGCTGTTCTCAAAATGGTTTTGTTATACTGAATTCTTGAAATTCTGTCTGTATAAGATGTATTAAGAGCAGTACTTGGAAAATATGGCATTATAAACCAAAACTATTTGGTTTATAAAAGGTATGCTAAAAACCCTTCTGAGTAACAGAATGTTTTTGGAATGAGGTAAACTCAATGCCATAATACAGTATTCATTCTTTTAGGATAGAATTTATTCTTTCATTTTTGTATTAAAATATGCAAAACTCTCACACTTGATAGTTTTAAGTTTTCAAATTAAAAATTGCTGTTGTCTCAATGAAGAATCTGGTAAAGCACACTCATCATGTCAAGATCCAACACACTAAAATTTCAAAATGCAATTCAAATGCTCCATTGAGCCATTGATTTCTCTGTAGTGCTTCACATGGTGCATGGAGCACAGAGTAGTGATATATTTGCATCTGCATATGTATTTGTGCTGTGAACAAGGCTGTCAGCAATATACTAGCAGACAATGATAACTCAATTGATTTTCAAAGAGTAAATGAAAAATATGTACCTAAACCAATATAACACATAGTAAAGAAAGTATGAGACAGGTTTATCCTAGTGTTAAAAATCTTTGAAGTAAACACAAAATTGTTAAGTGAAATCTGATTAAACACTAGGATCAAGGCTCATAAAATAAGAAAACTCTGAAGCAAAGGGAATCTCTGGAAGATTGGCATGAATAGGCTGAAATGGAGTGGAATCTAGCTTGGAGTTGAGCCTGATGGATTCAGTTTCATGAGGGTCAGTTATTATTTCTGCTATAGAGTGGGGACAAAAATATAACAATGGCAAGACAACTTTGAATGTAAATGAGAGATGAGAGAGTGCCATCTCAAGGTTAATTTTCTGGGTAAGAAACAGATCGCCTGTGTACTAAGAATTAACTCATCACTCTTGGGATGCTCAAATCCTGCATAATTCAAACAAAGGGCTAGCCTTTGAATAACTCCTGTGAGATCAACTCTGAACCCTTGGGAAAGGTTCTGGTCAGAAAGTGTCTTTGTATACCTAAGAGCTTACGCCACATCGGATAGTTTATGCCAAAAAATGTTTTTTAGAGTGAGCATCTGTCTCTGTTCACTGGAGGTCCTGTTTCAAACAGTATCAGTTTGACCTCTGTGAGGTAGAAGATTGGAGACTAAGTAGCTAAGTTCAGTTACATGAGCACTCTAAGATTTTGAATGACCTCCAACAATTTTCCTGGACACAAAGGCTTGAATGAGTTCCCTGGTTGGAAGCACTAACTCAGTGCTGTATTGACCAGAAAAGGAAGCAATGTCCACTAGAAGAAGACAAGGTGGAAGCTCATACCTGATTTCTCCTGGATTCCACTCTATGAAATCATTCTGTATTTGTGCTGATTTTAATCTGTATCTCATAATTATGAGAAAAATAGCTCTTCTCTGAGTTTCTGAGTTCTCCTGGAAAATCATGGAATCTAAGGATCATCCTCAGCATCTGTCATTGGCACCATGATATCATTCCATGGGGAAAAAAAAGAAAAGAAAAGAAAAATAATGAAGCATTTCACTTTGGTACAGGTAATACATTAAGCATGGATTGTTGGACCAGGACCTATGCCAGCTTCACCCAGAAAAATATGGATATTCTAGATAACATTACAAAGTGGTGAGGGCTACTGAGAACTAGAGTTTACTATTTAGCTCTTTCCAAATAAATAAATAAATTGCAAGTTCAGAAAGCTCCTCCTTGATTGCATTGGTATTCTTAAGGATAACCACCATTTATCAAGTACATATTATGCATCAAAGATTGCTTTGTTGTGTTGTTTAGTTGCTAAGTTGTTTCCAACTCTTTTGCAACCCCCCCATGGGCTGTAGCCCACCAGGCTCCTCTGTCCATGGGATTTCCCAGGCTGGAAAACTGGAGCAGGTTGCCATTTCCTTCTCCAGGGAATCTTTCCAACCCATTAATCAAACCTGTGTCTCCTGCATTGGCAGGCAGATTCTTTACCACTGAGCTACCAGGAGAGTCCAAAACTTGGTTACGTAAAATTAATTTGGGCCATTGACTGTCCCATTGAGTTTTATCTCTCTTTGAATTTCTTGGATTTTGATTCTTCCTGCTGTCATTAACACACGCAATTCATGTCATAATCTATGGGCTTTTGTCCCACTATTGTAAAACAAACAAACAATAACAAAATAAAAACTGAAGAACAAAGAGAGAGTTACTTACCCGAAATTACTTATACAGCTGGTATGTAACAGAGCAAGGGCTTGAAATCATGTTTTAAGTGTGAGTCTTAAATATTTGTTTCATGTTGCACAACATGTACACAAGAAAATAAAATTTTTCATTTTTCTTTTTTTCCCCCTTTTCTTTTTGTTTTGTAGGATCCCTTTTGAAACGGTAGGCCTCAGTTGTTGTTGAAGTATCCTAGATTTTTGAGCTGCAGAGAGCTTTCCAAAACTGTTTTAACATTAGAAAAGGACACTTTTGGGTACTAGGTAAGATTGGTGATAGCTGGAGGAATCTATGTCAGAGAATCTCAAAGGTATAAGGCACAATGGGTCAAAGTCAGTGGACTGAATTGCTTGCTGATATCCATTTTAAAGTCTGTTTTTACTACCTGGGTTGTATAAAAACAGACATAAAGCTGTGATTGGCACATTCGTCTTAGTTTTCCAACCCCTGCTCTAAGGAAATAGGCAGCATAGTCAAGAACTAGAGCTGGGCCAAAGACTTCTATTCACAGCTCACATTTCATTCATCTGGGTTTGGTAGAAAGATCCAAGATAAATTTTCAAACAAAATTTCAGTGGCCGTAGATGACATACTGAGAATTTCAAAGCACACACAGGAGAAGAAAGCCCCACATGCTATATTCATCAATCTCCTTCACATCTTAGGTGTCTTAGGACAAAGCCATTTCTACTAGAGGACGATGTTAAATCTCTATAAACCTCTGAATATATGCTAAAAATTTACCCCTGGTCTGAATGAGCAGAATCCTTTCCAACAAGGCATATGCATAATCTGTAAATGTGAGATTTTGTGCCCATTTTCAGACTGAAATATCAATTGAGGATTTCAAACAGAAATTATTTCTTTATTTGTGCTTTTCAATGAGCAAAAGAAAATTTTCCTATCTACTATAAAAATGAATGACAAGATAAAAATAGATCTTAATCAATTCATTGTAGCAAACTATATTATTCATGAATAACAAATGTTGGAGTTTGCCTAGACAGAAAATAAAGAATTGGATTACATACTCATTTTTTATTCTTATCTTTCAGTATCAGTGCAGAAACAGGGAGGGAGAAAGAAGTGAACATTGAAAGTAAGATTCTTCTTATTTAACCCTGAGTAATCCAAGTTAATCTTAAACATTCCTTTTGATGATATCCCACATCCAAAATCTATAAGAACATCACTTCCTATGGCCAATCCTTCTCAAAACAGGAGCCTCAGAGCAGAGGCCCATGACAAAGGAAATCAGAGCTGGGAAATTCTCAAATTTCCTGTTCTGCCCAGAATTAAACAATGACCAGTCTTGCCCACAGGTTGATGATGTGAGATGTATTGGAAGGAAACATTTGTTGGCTTTAGAGGCAGTACTTGTGAGTACAGATATGTACAAGTCGTTAACTCTCCTAGGTTTCAGACTCCTCCTTTGAGAGATCACCTGACCTGCAAAATTCATAGGTTTGTTTGTAATTATTAACTAGGATAATGTGATTTAAATCACTTAAAACAGAATATATCATTGAATATAAATGAACATTGCAATTGTTTTCATAGATCATTTGATTTTGTATCCTAATCCCTGAAGCTCTCAGAGTTATTTGTTATTGTAAGATGCTGTTTCCAATCAACCATCCTTCTCAGTATTCTGTCCATAGTTATCACCTTGCTTCTCCTTTTACTTCATGTAATCCTCATACTTTCACACCTTAGAGAATTTATCTGAGTATAACCGAGGTGACACAAGATCTGAGTTATCTCAACAATAGTTGGTTAACCTCTTTTAATCTTTCCTGTATTCCTCTCTTTAATGTGGCTCATGAAATTCTGAGGTCTCAGTGTAGCTTAGTGTTGACAACAGAGTGAGAATTGAGAATAAATAGGATATGAGATAAAACCTTTGGATAATGTCTAAATGGAGAATTGTGAAGTCAGGAATGTGGGGACTGTGACCCCACTAGACCTGCCTAGCTGTTATGTCATTATTCTGCTTCTGGCTACAGCTTGTACCTTCTGTCTTCTTAGCCACCTGGGCAAGCTTCTTGTTGATGGCAACTTTCCACAGCAGTTATAACAAGATTTCTGCCTTTAAGGGTGTGAGAGCTTGACCATGGAAGATAAACATCTGCTCTTTTGTTTGGAGAGCCTGTTGAAGATGCTGCTCCTTCTTTGTCCCTTTTGACTACAACTTCTCCAGGTCAACATTACATCTGACCTCTTTATTTATGAACTACACTCTCTCTTGGACAAAATTTCCTCAATTTCCATGTTATCACCAAAACAACTGGGCACCTCTCTGCCACCACAAATCATTTACCATTAAATTCTCCACTTATTATAGTCTGTTTTTATACACCCTCAACCCCCACCTTATTGCTTTTTCTCCTCTATCTCTGGCACACACTAACTCAGTGGAACCTGTTTCCCATCTGGAACTCACTCTTTTCCCTCGACCTTGCCTACTTACTTGACTTATAATTCTTCCCTCTCAGAGTATCATTTTCTCATGGCACTTGATTCACCGTTATGATTCCACTGATTTGGCTTTCATGTTTCCATTCCCAAAGATCTCTACTATATCCTGTCAATCTCTATTTTAACTCTGACAGTCTGGCTAGATTCCAATCGTAATGAATACTTACCCAACAAATTTATCTGCAGAACATCACTGTTAGTTAATATTGCTGTCTCAGCCATCTCAGATATTGACTATACATGCCTGCACATGGCAGCCTTCTCCTGGTGACAGACCCCTGCCAAGGATTTGTTCTGCAACATCTTTGAGTGCTAAGTTCTCCTGCAATGGCTTCTTTCTCACTACCTACTAGTGCCTATTCTTTGGCAATACTCTGAATCTAGATCTTTGGAGGTTTGTACCCTCTTTTTCTTAGTACTGACAACCGGGAGCTCCTGGAGATAGAAATTATGAAAGAGTTTATTTTCATATTTTGGAAGAGAAATCAAAAATACATTATTTTTCACACAACTCGTCCAGAATATGAACACAATTTTTTAAAGACGAACTTTAGTGTTACCTCGTGGTTATCAAGACTCAAATCCACCCCAAGTACTTCTGGAAAACTAAAGAAAAAGTGCGCCAAGAGAGAAAACTCAGGATTCCAGGTTTATCATGATGATCTCTGTGTATTCAAGGCTCTGATGGTTTGTTTGTCCATTACTAGATATATGGTCTCTTCTGGTCAGCCAGAAAATTCTTTTCATTCCCTTCCAAGGGAGTATTTCAAAGCAAATATTTTTATCTATTTAGAGAAAACCTCAAGTTGGTAATCTTCTGATATGGAAAGTATCTGTTTCCCATAGCCAAGTATATTTGCTCTTCCCACGTGTTATGTTCATCATAAAAGCAGAGTGTTGTCTGATGTGTGTATGCTGTGTTTGTCATATAGAGTATCCCAGGAGTTTTGGTTTAGTGAAACCAAGTGGATTAACTCAACGTCATACTGGGTGCCTGCTGTGGCTTCTACAAATGACCAAGGTCTGGTGTGAAGCTTCTAGTGACATTAACTATATGAAATGATATTCCTTGGCACCTGCATGAGTGTTTTATTTCTAAAAGCCTTTATTGTTTCATGAATTTACCAAATATACAGCAACAACAACAGCTACAAAACTACTATAAAAATATCCATGGGCTTTTCACAGTAGGAATATCAAATTAACATAAGATATGATGACATCAATCTTTCTTCCTGTTCTTTCAGCTGTAAAGATTGGGTAACACATAAAAGGGCCAGAAATTTCTTATTCAATGCTTATAGAAAAGGTAAGAGATAAATTGCTTAACATTTGATAAAAGTAAGAACTGAAAATTCAGAGATGACTAGGACCTTATTTAAGAGAAGAGATGTATGACCCTAACTCTCTTGCTGGGAAATAGCAGCCACCTCACTCTTAAGTTTCCTCTTTCTTTTCTGAAAAAAGGCTGCAGGGAGAGGTATTTTTCCAATCTCTTAAATAAACTTTACTGAAAAAGATATAACAGTCTATCACTATGTCCTTTATTTTCTTTTTAAAATTTTATTTATTTATTTTTAACTGGGAGATAATTGCTTTACAATGTTTTGTTGGTTTCTGCCATACCTAACAGAAATCACCCATAGACATACAAATGCCCCCTCCCTCTTAAACTTCCCTCCCACCTCCCACCAGTGAAGTAGGGAGCAAACACTTCTTTCTACCTGGGTGTGTAGGTGGTAATTTCTCAGAGAAATGTCAGTGGTCCTAGGTTGCCTTCTTGCCTTGAGTAAAAAGTGCCTGATTCTCAATGTTCCTTCCTGGCCAGAGAAACCCCAGAGGCCAGCTTTCAAAAATTGCAGTGTAATAGTAAAATGTTGCATCTGGTTTGGAAAATGATTAAAACATAAAAAGTTAAACACAGAGCTTTCTTATGACCAACAATGTAACTCCTAATTATTTACATAAAAATACTAAAGACATATGGAATCCCAAAAAAGGGCAATGCAAAAGAATGTTCAAACAACTATACAACTGTGCTCATTTCACATGCTAGTAAGGTAGTGCTCAAAATCCTTCAAGCTAGACTTCAGTAGTACATGAACTGAGAACTTCCAGGTGTAGAAGCTGGATTTAGAAAAGGCAAATTGCCAACATCCACTGGATCATAGAAAAAGCAAGGAAATTCTACAAAGACATCTACTTCTGCTTCATTGACTACACTAAAGCCTTTGACTGTGTGGATCACAACAAACTGTGGAAAATTCTTAAAGAAATGGGGATACCAGATCACCTTACCTGTCTCCTGAGAAACCTATATGCAGGTCAGAAAGCAGCAGACAGAGTCAAACATGAAACAATGGACTGGTTCAAAATTGGGAAAGGGGTATGATAAAGCTGTATATTGTCACCCTGCATATTTAACTCATATGTAGAGTACATCATACAAAATGTTGGGCTAGATGACTCACAAGCCACAATCAGGATTGCCGGTACAAATATCAACAACCTCAGATATGCAGATGATATCACTCTAATGGCAGAAAGCAAAGAAGAACTAAAGATCCTCTTGATGACTGAGAAAGAGGAGAATGAAAAACCTGCCTTGAAACTCAACATTCACAAAATGGAGATCATGGCATCTGGTCCCTTCATTTCATGACAAATGGAGAAAAAGTGGAAACAGTGACAAACTTTATTTTCTCGGGCTCCAAAATCACTGTGGACAGTGATTACAGCAATGAAATTAAAAGGCCCTTGATCCTTGGAACAAAAGCTATAACAAACCTAGACAACATATTAAAAAGTAGAGACATCAGTTTGCCAACAAATGTCCATATAAGTGAAAGCCATGGCTTTTCCAGTAGTCATGTATGGATGTGATAGTTGGACCATAAAGAAGACTGGGTGCCAAAGAATTCATGCTTTTGAACTGTGATACAGGAGAAGACTCTTGAGAGCCTCTTGGACAACAAGGAGATCAACCAGCCAATCCTAAAGGAAATCAACCCTGAATACTCATTGGAAGGACCAATGCTGAAGCTAAAGCTCCAATACTTTGGCCACCTGATGCCAAGAGCTGACTCAATGGGAAAAGACCCTGATGCTGGAAAGACTGAGGACAGGAGAAGACGGGGCAACAGAGAATGAGATGGTTGAATGGCATCATTGACTCAATGGGCATTAGTCTGAGCAAACTTGGGACAGTAGTGAAGGCCAGGGAAGCATGGCATACTACAGTCCATAGGGTCACAAAGAGTTGGACATGACTTAGGGACTGAAAAACAACAACACAAAAATGTGTTTAAGAATGTTCATGGTAACTTTTCTTCACAATGGGCAAAAACTAGAAATAATCCTAATGTCTGTCGATTGATGAATGGATAAACCAAAAGTGCTAGTATAATTAAATGGAATGTTATTCAACCATAAGAAAGTGAAGTCTAAAATGGGAAACATTATGAATTGACCTCAAAAAATTTATACCAAGTGAAAGAAGTCAGTTGCAAAAGGCCACATAGTGTTTATCAGAGGATGGGGTGGTGGTCAAAGAATATGGTGTGAATGCTGATGGTTTTATGGGGGCTTCTTCTTAGAGTGATATAAGTACTTGGAATTAGGTAATTATGATTATTTCACAACTTTCTGAATACACTAAACATCACTGAATATTACACTTTAAAGTGTTTAATTGTATGGTATGTGAATTATACATCAATAAAAATACCTGTTCCACACAGTGTTATAAAAATTGGCAAAATATTTCTTGAATTCATGTGAAAGAAACCAGATTGAAGATCAGCAAAGACTATGTTTACATGAAGAATCAAACTGAAGTCTTGCTTTACCTCAGTTCAAGACTTATGAAGCTCCTATTTTAAAGATGTTCTGTTTGAAAATTTACATGTAGAATAAAATTAATTAAACAATGATTTATTGTTAATAAAGTAAATTTAACTTATTAATTAAAATTAACAAAACAGAAAAGAGAGTTAAGAATAGACAAGTACAAGTGAGTTATTTGTTTGGATGGGGGGGAAAGAACTTTAAAAATAGCTGAGACAAAATGAATCTTTTAGAATGAATGAATTGGAAACGTTTCTAATTGAATGGGAAAAATATGATCATACCCATTTCCGGAACCATATGCAGATTAAATTTCTGACAATTTTTATATCAAATGCAAAACTCAAAATGTTGTCAAAATACTTATCCTCAAAGTTTAGGTTAACGAATATTTTTTAAGGCACAAAAAGCAGCAATCATAAAGGAGCATAATGTTAAATAATAAAATGAAAAAACAATCAGATCTATGCACAAAATAGCAGCAAAATATATGAACACATAATTCATAAAACAGAAAAATGGGCCAATAAATTTGTTAACTAAATGCAAATTTTATAAAAAAGGATAAACAGTTTTATAATCATTTTATTGAGAAAATATGACTATGCTTTTGAAAAGATAGCAAAGTCAAGCTCTTCTTAGGTCTAAGAGTTTTGCAGCATAATATTTTGGACACCTTCTGCAACTGTAAGCTTGAAAAAGTACATATTCCAAGATCCAGAAATTCTATAAGCAGCTCTTTATCCTAGAAAAATGTTTACCTATGTGCAAAATAAGGCTTATAAAAGCATGTTCTATAGCAAGTGACTGGGAAAACCAACATAATTAACAATAGAAGATAAAAATGGAAAATGGAAATAAACCATGGTAATAGTTATTAAATCTAAATGTATCCACATGTGTAAAACTACAAAAGATAATGGTGAATTAAAGACCTAGGTATAAAATCATGTCTAATATATTTTTACTGCATTTGTGTAGATATACAAAATAATAACCTATGATATTTATGGATACAAATATTAAACCATCAATAAGAAGAATGTATACAATGTTCATCACAGGAGATCTATTGAGGCAGTGTATGGGGAAATAGTTGTGAAAAAAAGTGAAGCTTCAGAACCCAGTGAGAGACAACAGGACAATATGTTAACTTTTGCTAGTTGTGTTTTTTAAATTGTTTTGTGTTTTATGTTTGAACTTTTTACCTGAAAAATGCATTAAGAATTAGCCAAGTTTTAATTCTCTTGTATTTTTAGTTTACACACCAACTGTATGATACAAATTAAAAAATAAGTCAAAATAGGCATTGTTCTGCCTAAAATTAAAAAGAATCTCTCCAATACTTTGCCTTTATGATGACATGATGCGTTAATCATTAAATGAGGTGTCCAATAGGTGAAAGAGTAGGAAACAACTTGAGGGAGAACATAACCTTTTCTTTGAGTAAAAGCAGCTACTTAAATTAATCACTTGTGACAATCAGCAGTTGGCCTTTTTATTATCATATTCTATAACTTTTACTTCATATCCAGAACAGTGAGCCTTTCCTTCAGAAATTAAGAAGTATACTGAAATGCCCTTATAATTTTCTTTAAAACTGTATGATGGACTTATTATGGTGATAATTTTGCAATATATACATATATTATATCATAATGTGAGCCTGAAATTAATATAATGCTAAATGCCAAATATATCTCATTTTAAAAACCTATATATTTGTTGGGCTTTCATGTTGGGGAACACAGTAATCCAAAGAGTTGACAGCATAGGAAGAGGAAAAACAAATGAGAACAGAACTATAGATTAAAGTTCAAATATTTTTTGGATTTGAGAAAATTTTCTTCACTGTCTTGAAAATTCTAGGGATACATCTTTTCAAGAGTCACTTCTGTTGAAAAAGGGAGAAAAAAATCTATCCAAGATTAAAAGAAATTGTCTGCCTCAAAATAAATGAACTAAGGCAGATATGTTCTTGCTTTATTCAGTTTGATTGGCTATACAGAACTTTCCCTAAATTATTCTTAGTATCTTTTATGCCACATTTGTGAATATAATAAAAGGCCAAAAAAAGATGGAATAGTACCAATGGCATATCCTCTTTCTATTTGCAAGCTATTAATTCACAATGTTTACTGAAATTAAGTAAATAAAACATTACCTGAGACCTAACTTTTAGTTAGCCATCCCATGAAATGTTTCTTCAGTGCATTATCATATAATAAAAGCCTTCTGATCAAAGTCCCAGTTTTAAAGGTCTTAGTGGAAATAGCAGTTTTCTTTATTTCACCTTATCAATCTTTGAGTCCTGATTGAAACTTGTATCTGTACTAGGAGGCAACTGTGCTGCAATGAATATGAAAAAAAGAAAGCATAGAACTTAGATTTAATAGACTTGGCTTAATGTTCTAGTTTACATCCTGCTTCCCTCTCTTCTGTTAGGTGAGACTAGTGAGAGCATCATAAAATATTAGTAATTTCATTTTTATAAGCCTTATTTTTCTCCCTGGAAACCAATTTCACATTATACATCTGTTTATGAATCCTAGATTTTCAGGGTCTCTAAAAAGTTCTGTATTTTCAAAACTCAAATTCTTCCCTAGCCATCAGACCGATTTCATGATTTTTTCCTACCACACCATTTGCATTCTCTAATACAAATCTAACTAATTCCCTATATTAAATCCCCTATAATATATACAATTTCTGTTTTATTGAAATCAAACAGTTAAAACTTCTATAAAGATTCAAGTAAAATAGTTAAATAATTAGCCTTATAGTAATTTGGTAAAAATTGTGACAAAAAATCTATCTATCCATTCACTCAACAACAAAAGTAGAATGGAATTCAGTTAAAATCATAAACTCTGGAATTTAGATTCTTTTGTTACAATCCTGGCTCTGCCAATTACTATGTGGCCAGAGAAAGATCACTAGATTTGGGACATTTTCTTCATTAACTCTATGCTTGTTTCCTAAGTTTGTATATTGAATTCATTGCAGTCCTTATAGATAAATAATTGAGATGACTGTTTTACCTTGGGGTTTATAGTCTGCTAGAAAATGTGGATAATTCAACAATAATAATGTTAAGTTTTATTGGTACTGAAATAATTGTCTAGAGCAAAGGTATTTTTACTTTTATTTTAAATTTGAAAATAATCTAAGTGTTTAGTAAAGTATGGGAGATTAAAATGTACTCATGATTAATATGTTTATATGTAATATAACGTATTCATGTAGCCACTCTCCAAATTTATCAAATTTTAGCATCTTACTCCTCATTTCAGAATCTAGTCTGTTTTCACCACAACTAGAAGTCAAAATGTAATATATACAAGTGAAACATCTTGTGTTCCCTGACCCCCCACAGATCCCTTGATTTCTCAGAGAAAACTGCCGTAATCAGTAACTTATAGGTTACATATCCAGCTGGTATGTAAGATATGTGCATTATATCATTTGTAGACATTTAAAAATTATTCTTCAAGATGTTTGTGTCATTTTACACTGCTGCTTCCCAGAAATATTTCTCTTGTACTAGATCCTTGCTTTTATTTGGTCTGGTAGACTAGATTATTGTTACTATTGTGGCTGAGGGCCAACTGTGGCATCCTACATTCCAGGTCTATTGCTGTAGATCTTGATCAACAGAATATTAGCAAATGTAATGAAAACAGAAGCTTCAAATATGCTCACACAGCTTTTTTGTGCCTAACCTGACCTGCCATGGGAGAGCATGCCCTACGTGGTGTGCTCAACAAGTGGTGTGGTTGAAGCTACTGTTTTTTTTAATAAGTTCCATAACAACTAATGCGCTTCATCTGACAACTAATGCCAGTTATTTTCTCGAACAAGTTATACTTAAGGCTGGATTATCTCATTGTGCTATGGTAAAACTTTACAGCAGAACTCCTTGACTCTAAATATAATCATGGACTCTTCATATTTTTTGCATGGAAGCTAAAAGTGTGAGTCACTCTGTCATGTCTGACTCTTGGTGATCCCTCAGATTGTAGCCCGCCATTCTCCTCTGTCCGTGGAATTCTCCAGGCAAGAATACTGGAGTGAGTAGCCATTTCCTTCTCCAGGGGATCTTCCCGATTGAGAAATCAAACCCAGGTCACCCACATTGCAGGCAGTTTCTTTACCATCTGAGCCATCAGGAAAGCCCCAACAGTGACCAAACTACTTGACTTGAAAGACTTCAATGTCTTTCATATGCCTTTCCTCTAAAAGAGAGTTCAAATCTCATCATCCACTGATAATTGACCCAAGCATTCTTTCATTTCCCATTTGCTTTAATTGTTGAACTCCAGAGAGTATATTTGTTTAATTTTTCATTTTACCTCCTCTAATATGGACATTAATTACACATAGCTACTGTAGGATTCAGTGTAATGTCAATGTTGTTCTTAATAAATCTATGAAATATACCTGGGAAACTCTGAAAGTGCTGGGGTAGGGCTACCTATCTTCACCATCATCCTCAGGAACACTGTTGGATACCAAGAGATTTGCTTTATTAATTGACAAAAATAATTATAACTGAAACTACCCATACTTATGCTCAAGTTCTCATTTTGCTGATATCTGTATGACTGAGATAGAGCCAACTGGGATTGAGACTTCATTTAGTCTCTATTGTAAGACTCCAAACTTTATTCAGTTTTCATAAAAGCATGTTGGGGCATTAATGGCCTGGCTACAAACAGAAATATTAATGTTCTCAGAAAGTTTCCAGTGGTCCTAGCCACATTTGTTCCTGTCTAAAGACGTAAGATGTTTACAGTTTGATGGGAGACCTTCTGACAGCTCTGTGAAGGAGTTGATCCATAGTGTAAGTATCCTAAATCCAGACTCTGTGGTTCTTTATTTACCCATAATTTATTATTGCTTCCAATAAAGCTTAATTGACATGTGCACACAAACCACATGTGTTTCTGACCTCCAACAATCGCTCATCTTGTTATTCAGTTGACTAAATCAATGATTACACTTGTTTGATCAAATCTTTACACTGATTGAACTAAAAGGGACCTTACAAACCTAGTCAATGTTTTGCTTTTAGGAACTGGATTTTATTGTATAAATTCTCAATGTCTCAAGCATTCTTTTCCAGGAAAAATTTATATAACCATGCTAAATTGAGACCAAATATCAATAATCACACACTCTGCTTTTGAACTATTTTCCTAGGCTCAAGCAGGCTGCCTTGAACTTGGCAAATTTCTAGAACCAAGAGATCTTGGCATATTTCATCTTGAGAACAATCATTCTTCAGAATAGCAATTGTCTAGCTTTCTTACATGTCCTTCTCTATAGTTTATGACTTAACCAATTTCACAGCATTTACTTTTTCCTAAGTGGGGGGACATTTCGTCATATTAGGTCATCAACTGAAAAAAAAAAAAAAAAAGGATTTACAATTGGTGCACATTTGCTTTCCCAGTGAGGTCATGACTTCGTCCTCTCATGCCTCCTTTCCAAAAGTCTCTAAACTTCAGTTAACAGCATTTAATCGGACTTTATGTCTTGTTATCTTTGCATGCTCCTGTGGGGATTTTGTAAAATATATCCTATATATGTTCATCATTCAGAACTTTGGACGTGCATTTATCAGTATTTTTTTCTTTTTATAAGACTATACATTTGTAATTCTAACATATTTCTCCCAATTCCATCTAGAGTGGTAACCTGTATTAGGAGACATAAATTTCATCAGTTCTGGATGTGGCAGATACATCAGTTTTGCAAACCTGTCCTGCCTGCTTTCTCCATTTTTGATAAAGTAATTCCAATTAAGGGAGTGTTTTATAACTTTTATTGTGTCAAGGATCTTTTTGGAAGTTTTATGGTGAAGCCAGTTTTATGACCCCCTTTCTTACAATATTGCTAAAATTATAAAATAAACCAAATAATATTGATATAGTTATCAAAATATTTGATATTATGTTTCTTTATTAATCTATTTTTATTAATATCTAGCTCTTTGTCTAAAAAACTGACATAATTTTTTTTAAGATTTATTTTTGATTGAAGTAACTAAAGAGCCTCTTGATAAAAGTGAAAGAAGAGAGTGAAAAAGTTGGCTTAAAACTCAACATTCAGAAAACTAAGATCATGGCATCTGGTCCCATCACTTCATGGCAAATAGATGGGGAAACAGTGGAAACAGTGGCAGACTTTATTTTTTTGTGCTCCAAAATCACTGCTGATGGTGACTGGAGCCATGAAATTAAAAGATTCTTGCTCCTTGAAAGGAAAGTTATGACCAACCTAGACAGCTTATTAAAAATCAGAGACATTATTTTGCCAACAAAGGTCCATCTAGTCAAAGCTATGGTTTTTCCAGTAGTCATGTATGGATGTGAGAGTTGGACTATAAAGAAAGCTGAGCACCAAAGAATTGGTGCTTTTGAACTGTGGTGTTGGAGAAGACTCTTAAGAGTCCCTTGGACTGCAAGGGGAACAAACAAGTTCATCCTAAAGGAAATCAGTCATATTCATTGGAAGGACTGATGCTGAAGCTGAAACTCCAATAATTTAACCACCTGATGTGAAGAACTGACTCATTGAAAAAGACCCTGTTGCTGGGAAAGATTGAAGGTGGGTGAAGGAGATGATAGAGGATGAGATGGTTGGATGGCATCACTGACTCAATGGACATGACTTTGAGTAAACTCCGGGAGTTGTGATGGACTGGGAGGCCTGGTGTGCTGCAGTCCATGGGGTTGCAATGAGTCAGACACAACCGAACGACTGAACTGAACTGAACATTGGTTTATAGCATTGTGTAAATTTCCTGTGTACAACACTGTATTTTTACATTTATATAACCCACAGAATTGTTGTTGTATTAGTTGCTTAATCCTGTCCGACTCTTTTGAGACCCCTTTGACTGTAGCCTGCCAGGCACCTCTGTAGCCATTCCCTTCTCCAGGGGATCTTTCCAACCTAGGGATTGAACTCAGGTCTCCTGCATTACTGGCAGATTCTTCATCATCTGAATCACCAGAGAAGTCCAACCCAGAGCATGCTCACCACCGAAAGTTTAGCAGGCTATAAGTTATTACTCTCATGTTTCAAAATTTGTTTAACAGAATTTGATAGATTTTACCAGGGTCACAAATTTATAAACAGAGTCAGAGAATGTTTGGTTACTAATTCCATTGCTTTTCTCCATCACCATCATCATTTTTTTTATGCCATTTTACTCAAGGATTAAATGTGACCTTCAGTATCTTTCCTATTATATGTGTCACATCACTAGTACCACAGCAAGTCTATATGCCACAGGGACCTATGTCATTAGAATCATTATCTTCACATTTTTGTTTAAAATTTCAATCTTAATGCTACAATCAAACCTGTCTGCTCTCTTGAGTATGTCTCATTTCCACCTATATTGTGACTACCTCTTTTCTTAGCATCCTATATGAACACTCATTTAAAACCCCAGTTCATATCCCACTTTTCCAATGAAGACTACCTCACAATTACTTTTCCCTCCTTTGACCACCTCCCCCTGGTGTCAAGCATGTCATAATGCTCACTACTTGTTTTATTTATTTTTCATGTGCCAGTTGTCTTCTCATCTATGCCTTGCATTCTTCTGTCTCCTCAGTATCCCACGAAAATGTGATTTTTTTCATTTGCTTATCCAGAAACATTTTTTGAAAGACTACTGTGTGCTAGGCTCAGGGTTTACAAATATGAAAAATTTAAAAAGCATGGTCATTGTCCTGGTGGAGTTCCAATTCTGGCACTAGATATGCCAGAGGCACACACCGTACTTACATATTAATAAATGGTTTGTTTTATACTACAGAACTTTCCAAAGATATCATATAACTGATATCAAAAACCTATTTTGCTGTTACAAAAATATTGAAGACTCTCAGATACTTCAGGAAATAAATAATGAACTGGGAGATTGAGTTTGTTCCTTCACAAATAGAGCTAGGTCTTTGATCTTTATTACTTCTCTGGATATTTCTCATTTTTCCTCTCTGCTTTGATTTCTCCATGTATTTCTCATTCTATTTCATTGTCTTGTCCTTTTACAACTCTTTATTTTTTCCATGTTCTATGTCTTAGCAGATTATAAGAGTGAGCATGACAACTTCTATGATTTCTGGGCTTAGAAAGCTCTTATGATGGATATTTATTTAATTATGGTTCAGTGTTCCTGGAATTGACTCATTTTAAAACTTTTAAATAGTTGTGTTTTTTTTGTTGTTTTTGTTTTTGGTTTTTTTGTCAGAAGGAAGGATAGGGTATTTCTGCCTTTAGGCAGAAAACAATATCATAAAATGTCTATATAATAGTCTTTCTCTGCCACATGTTATCATAATTTTTGATGTTTTTAATAATTTTAAAAACATTAATTTACCATTTTTCAGTGTGATTTCTTCATTGGGCTACTGTGCCAATTGTTTGATACAGTGTGTGTTATTTTCTTATACTGTAAGTAGATGGATGCATCATTTAAGAATTGCACTGGCCACAAGGAGCACAAAAGTTCAAAAGCATCAATTATTCGGTGCTCAGCCTTCTTTATGGTCCACTTCTCACATCCATACATGACTACTGGAAAAAATCATACATTTGACTACATGGACCTTTGTCGGTAAAGTGATGTCTCTACATTTTAACATGCTATCTAGGTTTGTCATAGCTTTCCTTCCAAGGAGCAAGTATCTTTTAATTTCATTGCTGCAGTCAGCATTTGCAGTGATTTTGGAGCCCAAGAAAATAAAGTCTGGCACTGCTTCCAGTTTTTCTCCTTCAATTTGCCATGAAGTAATGGGGCCAATGCCATGATCTTAGATTTTTGAATGTTGAATTTTAAGTCAGCTTTTTCACTCTCCTCTTTCACTCTCATCAAGAGGCTCTTTGGTTCCTCTTTGCTTTCTGCCATTAGAGTGGAATCATCTGCAAAGTTGAGGTTTTGATACTTCGCCTGGCAATCTTGATTGCAGCTTGTGATTCATCCAGCCTGGCATTTTGCAGGATGTAATCTGCATATAAGTTAAATGAGCAGGGTGATAATATAAGGCCTTCACATACTCCTATGCCAATTTTGAACCAGTCCATTGTTCCATGTCTGGTTCTGTTGCTTCTTGATCTGCATACAAGGTCTCAGGAGACAGATGAGATGGTCTGGTATTCCCATCTCTTGAAGAATTTTCCACAGTTTGTTGTGATCCAGAATCAAAGGCTTTAGCTTAGTCAAAAAGTTCATTAACTGCTGAACCTAGCTGGTAGAATTTTGAGCATCACCTTGCTAGCATGTGAAATGAACACAATTGTACAGTATTTCCATCATCTCCACTAGCTATGTTCATAGTAATGCTTCTTTAGACCCACTTAGTTTCATATTCCAGGATGTCTGGCTCTAAGTGAGTGACTACACCATCATGATTATCCATCCAGGTCACTAAGACCTTTTTTGTATAGTTCTTCTGTGTATTCTTGCCACCTCTTCTTAATCTCTTATGCTTCTATTAGGTCTTTAGGTGACCAGGTCTTATTTTTGCTGACTGTATAGAGCTTCTCCCTCTTTGGCTGCAAAGAATATAATCAATCTGATTTTGGTGTGGACCATCTGTGACGTCTATATGTAAAGTCATCTCTTGAGTTATTGGAAGATGGTGTTTAATATGACCAGTGTATTCTCTTGACAAAACTCTGTTAGTATTTGCCCTGCTTCATTTTGTATTCCAGGCCAAATTTGCCTGTTACTCCAGGTATCTCTTGACTTCCTACTTTCACATTCCAATCCCCTATGATGAAAAGGACATCATTTTTTGCTGTTAGTTCTAGAAGTTCTTAGGTCTTCATAGAACCGTTCAACTTCAGCTTCTTTGGCATTAGTGCTTGGGGCATAGACTTAGATTACTGTGATGTTAAATGGTTTACCTTGGAAATGAACTGAGATTATTCTGTGTTTTTGAGATTGCATTCAAGTATTGTACTTCAGACTTTTGTAGACTGTTAAGGCTGCTCCATTTCTTCTAAGGGATCCTTGCCTGCAGTAGTAGGTATAATGGTCATCTGAATTAAATTCCCCCATTCCTGTCCATTTTAGTTCACTGATTCCTAATTCTGTTTTAATCAATGTCTAATTTGCTGAAAACATTTTCTTCCAATTGCTATTTGTATCTTCCTGTAATCTGGTAAAACTCACCATATTAAATTCCTTTGCATAGTAATTATATTAATTGACATACTGTTATCCCCTAGCTTAATTTTCTTGCTATCTGGTCATTTCATTTCCTATGTTTCTGTTTTATTGGCTTTTTGGTCAACGTTCTTTATTCTACTTTATTCTAATTTACTTTTTTTTTTTTTTGACAATATGACTTCATATATGAAATACTGTAGAAACTAATGGAGCATCTTATGGTATCTTCTTTTATAACTGTTCACTTCATTTTCTAATGAAGGAAGGTGGCCTAGAACTGTTTAATATCCTTGTCAACTAGAAATAGATAAGTAGACTAATTATATTCCTTGGAGGAAGTCATAAAAAATTATATCTTCACCCATATATTGTTTTGTTTAGGTCTCTCCAATCTCCAATAGGAATTCAAATAATTTATTTTTGTAAAGGCTATCAAACGTATCTCTTGTGTGAGTTTGTATGTGTTCATGGATGTAATTATAGTAAAATTCAATATTTAGATAACCACGATAAAACATATCTGCCTATTTTTAATGCTTAGCACTATTATGCTAATGAAAAACTGTCAGTTATTTTTATATTTTCGATCCGTTTTCTCTTATGTTAAACAAGAACGGCTTCATTTGAATGTACTATTTTTTATATGCTGGATACATAAAAATTTTATAGGAAATGAGATAACTTTAAATAATTACTTCAACTCTTCCAAAGGGCAAGAGTGTAACATATAAATCTCCAAAGGGTATATCAAGCCATAACTTCTTAGAAAGTTCTTTTGTGTTAACAAGATATTTCTCATAGCTTTTTTAAATAAATTTGGCAGGATTCCCATTATCATGACCTCAGACATTCAAAACTATCTTCATATTCTACACAATTCCTAAGTTTTATTTATTTTATCTAAAACATCAGTTTTTAATATATAATAGCTTATACTTATTTCTAGAAATATAAACACCAGTCATATACTTCATAATTTTAAAAATATTGAACAATGATTTGCAATATTATAATAGGTTCAGATGTACAACATAGAAATTTAATATTTTTATAGAGTATACTCCATTTTAAATTATTATAAAATATTAGCTATATATATACCCCATTCTCTCTATTTTCTTGTAGCTTATTATTTTATACACACTGCTTTGTGCCTCTTAATCTCCTATCCCTATTTTGTCCCCTCCATTCCCTCTCGCTAATGGTAACTACTATTTTGATCTATATGTGTGAGTGCTTTCTGTTTTTTTTTTAATATTTATTCATTTTACTTTTTAGATTTCACATTTAAGTAGTAACAGTAATTTTATTTCTTTTTCTGAGGTATTTTACTAGTATACCCTCTAGATCCATTCATTTTTTGGAAATTGCAGAATTTTATTCCTTTTTTGTAGCTGAGTAGTATTCTATCGTGTGTATGCACAAAAATATAAAATAAAATTTTGCAATAATACAAGTAAAAGAAATAAAAGATATCTGAATTGGAAAGGAAAATGTTATAAACCTGTCAATATTTGCAAATGGCATGATACTGTATGTAGAAAACCCTCCACCAAAAAGCTACTAGAACTAATAAATGACTTTAGTAAAGTTACAAGATACAAAATTAATAAACAGAAATATATTGCTTTTCTACACCCTAAATATGCACTATCATAAAGGGAAATTAAGAAAATAATCTTATACACAATTTCATCAAAAAGAATAAACTACCTAGGAATTATTTATGCAAGGAGGTGAAACATCTGTACTCTGAAAACTATAAAACACTGATACAGGAATTTGAAAATGATGAAACAAAGAAAAGGTATCCTGTATCCTTGGATTTGAAGAATTTATATTGTTATATTGTTCACACTACCCAAAGCAATCTGTAAATATAATACAATTCCTATCAGAATACCCATGACATTTTTCACAGAATTAGAACAAATAATCCTATGATTTCTATGGAACCACAAAAGGAAAAAAGAAAAAGAAAGAAAAGACCAAATTGCCAAAGCAATCTTGGAAAAAAAAAAAAATTAAAACAAGGCTGAAAGCATCCCACACCCTGATTTCAGGCTATTATACATAGCTACAGTAATCAAAACAGAATGGTACTGACACAACATCAGACACACAGTTCAATGCAACAGAACAGAGAGGCCAAAAATAAACTCATGTATACGGTTAACTGATCTATGACAAAAGGGCAGGGAAATGCAGTGGAAGAAAGAAAGTCTTTTCAATAAGTGGTGCTGAAAATAACTGGACAGCCACATGTAAAATAATGAAATTAAAACATTTTCTAAAACCATATTAAAAAAAAAAAAAAACTGAAAATGAATTAAAGACCTAAATGTAAGACTATAAACCATAACATTCCTGAAAGAAAACATAGGCAAAGCACTCTCTGAGATTAATCATACCAATATCTTTTTGGCTCTGTTTCATAAGACAAAGGAAACAAAAGTTAAGAAAAAAGAATAAGCAAACAAAATCAAATAGAACCTAATTAAATTTAAGTTTTTTCACAGCAAAGGAAACCACTGACAAAATGGGATGACAACCTACTTGAATGGGAGAAAATATTTGTAAATTATATGACTGAGAAGAGGTTAATATACAAAATATATAAATAGATCATACAACTCAATTTTAAAAACCAAATAATTTAATTTAAAATGGGAAGAAGACTTGAATAGACTTTCCTCCAAAGAAGACCAACTGGTACATGAAAAAGTTCTCAACATCACTAATTATAAGAGACATCCAACCTATTAGAATGACTATTATCAAAAAGTCTACAAATAACGATGGTCAGTGAAGATATAGAGATAGGGAACACTTGTACACTGTGGGTGGGAATTGAAATTGGTATAACCATTGTGGACAGCACTATAGAGGTTCCTCAAAAACCTAGAATTAGAACTAACTCCTGATCCAGCAACTACACTTGGTATATATCTTGGTATATATCTGAAAAAAAAAAATGAAAAGGCTAATTCAAAAAAGATACATATATCCCAATGTTCATAGCAGCATTGCTTAACAATCACCAAGATACAGAAGTAACCTAAGTATCCATCAAGAGATAAATGTATAAAGAAGATTGCTTTGGCAATATGAAGTCATCAAACAATTTTCAGTAAATAGCTTTACAATATCAAAGATTACCTATATATGAGAAGACATTGCTCAATGAATTTTTTACATAAATTTCATCTCCAGACTTTCAAATATGCAATAAGTTGTAAATCTAGATCCTAAAAAGAAATCAAAGTTGTGGGGTTTTTAGTATTTGTCAAAGAAGTGTCTTAAATAAATATATTAAGTTTCTTTCTATCATATGTATATTTCTCCAAATATTTCAGGTCGAACATAGGCAAAACACTCTCTGACATAAATCACAGCAAGATCCTCTATGACCCACCTCCCAGAATACTGGAAATAAAAGCAAAGATAAACAAATGGGACCTAATTAAAAGCTTTTGCACAACAAAGGAAACTATAAGCAAGGTGAAAAGACAGCCTTCAGAATGGGAGAAAATAATAGCAAATGAAGAAACAGACAAAGGATTAAACTCAAAAATATGCAAGCAACTCCTGAAGTTCAATTCCAGAAAAATAAATCACCCAATCAAAAAATGGGCCAAAGATCTAAACAGACATTTCTCCAAAGAAGACATACAGATGGCTAACAAACACATGAAAAGATGCTCAACATCACTCATTATCAGAGAAATGCAAATCAAAACCACAATGAGGTACCATTACACGCCAGTCAGGAAGGCTGCTATCCAAAAGTCTACAAGCAATAAATGCTGGAGAGGGTGTGGAGAAAAGGGAACCCTCTTACACTGTTGGTGGGAATGCAAACTAGTACAGCCACTATGGAGAACCGTGTGGAGATTCCTTAAAAAACTGGAAGTAGAACTGCCATATGACCCAGCAATCCCTCTTCTGGGCATACACACTGAGGAAACCAGATCTGATAGAGACACATGCACCCTAATGTTCATCACAGCACTGTTTATAATAGCCAGGACATGGAAGCAACCTAGATGCCCATCAGCAGATGAATGAATAAGGAAGCTGTGGTACATATACACAATGGAATATTACTCAGCCATTAAAAAAATATCATGTGGACCAGTTCTAATGAGATGGATGAAACTGGAGCCCATTATACAGAGTGAAGTAAGCCAGAAATATAAAGACCAATACAGCATACTAACGCATATATATGGAATTTAAAAAGATGGTAACAGTAACCATATATGCAAAACAGAAAAAGAGACACAGATGTACAGAACAGAATTTTGGACTCTGTGGGAGAAGGCGAGGGTGGGATGTTCTGAGAGAATATCATTGAAACAAGTATACTATCAAGGGTGAAACAGAACACCAGCCCAGGTTGGATGCATGAGACAAGTGCTCAGGGCTGGTGCACTGGGAAGACCCAGAGGGATGGGATGGAGAGGGAGGCGGGAAGGGGAACACATGTAAATCCATGGCTGATTCATGTCAATGTATGGCAAAAACTACTACAATACTGTAAAGTAATTAGCCTCCAACTAATAAAAATAAATAGAAAAAAAAAGTCTGAATTTAAGAGTATTTTAAAATAAGAAAATATTTCCTTAAATAAATGATAAAGATTAAAAATTCTTTTCTGCTATGTTTTTGTATTTATTCAGTATGTTTATACAAATAACTTGGATCATTGGCCACTTACGGAATTGCTTAAAAAGTAAAAGACAATGAATTTAACAATTTAGTGTTCTTTGACGTACTCATTAGTTATTTTGGAGATAAGTGTTAAAAAAACTTACTGTACTGTTAATGGCTAACATCAGTTCAAGTTTATCCTGAAAGATAAGGAATGCATGTAAGAAATATTAAATAACCAATGGGAAAAATCTGACAGTGTGATTATAGTTTCATGATATTATCCTGATTATGTATTAGCTAAATATGAATCTGAAGAAAACAAGAAATTTCTGTGACTTAACTAGATGAGTATAAAACTTATTTTTAAATTAAAATATTCTAAAACCCCAAAATATAAAAAGACTGTAAAAGTTTCTAACTTGAATCAATATTCAAAAGATATTAAATATAATCAACAGCTATGTAAATTTTCTAACAAACTGAGAAAAATTTGATGAACATACTGATATTCATTACTTTAAAATTTCTTTTCAGTTCCTTAAACATTTGAATTTGATATTTATAATAATGAATACACAATGAATAGATTTTATGATCTTAGAAAATATATTAAAATTTTGAAATTAAATATAGAAGTCAATATTAAAGGACATTCGTTTAGTACATAATTAAGTTATTAAATAGCCAGTAAAAATCTGGGGGCAAATTGAGATGTACTATAAGCATAGGATTGATATGTACACTGCTATATCTGGGATGAATGGCCAACAGGAACCTACTGTGTAGAACAGAAAACTGTTTAATATTATGTGGCAACCTAGATATGCAGAAAGTTTTAGAAAGAATGGATGTATGTATGTGTGTGGCTGAATCACTTTTCTTCATGCTTGCGCCTAGCACAACATTGTTAATCAACCATACTCCAACATAAAATAAAGAATTAAAAAAAGTGTAAAATGCATGACAAATTTTGAAAAATTATTGCTAAAATAATGTAAAATATCTCATTATTAATTTTGCTATATTATCATAGCAATAATAATGATACTGTTTTGTATCTATCTGATTAAATAAAAGATAACATGATAATGTTTCTTTTTTTGTTTATTATGTCAGACAGAGAATGTAAAATTACAAAGGTGCCCTGCAGTATTCTTCTAATGGAGAGCACTAGTATATAGATACATTTTCCTCATTTTTCACATATTAATGCTGCAGTATTGATTTCTATCATATGCAAGTATTACTCATGTTCTCAGTTATTTCTTAAATACTTTCAATGATATTTTGATAAATTTTTCTGTACATTATGAACCACTTGGGTCCAGAGGATAGAAAGTATTTAGAGCAGAAAGCATTTAGAACAGCTGGATCCAGAGGACAGAAAGTATTCAGAACAGCTGAATTATTCATAGAACCTTTTCAATTTTTTTCAATTTTAATGCCGTAAAAAGATATTAATTCTATTATTTTAACTATCTTTGGTTATTCTTATTGACAAATAATTATCAAAATAAGAGCCGGCAATTTAGAAACATTTGTTGATTATAAAACTTCATAAACTTCAATTTGTTTTTCTGTTTTCTTCTAGCTTGGAACCACCATTAAAAGTATTTCTTGTTTTTCCTCTTGTTGTACAAGCCTCTCCCTTTAGGCTTCTTCATGCGATTTTTTTTTAAAACCTGTGACATTCATATTGGTCCTCTATGATACTCCTTCCATTTGGGGATATATAATTGTCTTGTTTATTTCTGTGGATTTTAAATATCTGGTTTATAAAACATTGCATGCCATTTTGGAGAAGGCAATGGCAACCCACTCCAGTACTCTTGCCTGGCAAATTCCTTGGATGGAGGAGACTGGTAGGCTCTAGTCCATGGGGTCGCTGAGTCAGACACGACTGAGCGACTTCACTTTCACTTTTCACTTTCATGCATTGGAGACGGAAATGGCAACCCACTCCAGTGTTCTTGCCTGGAGAATCCCAGGGATGGGAGCCTGGTGGGCT
Organism: Dama dama; assembly: GCF_033118175.1. Taxonomy (NCBI): domain Eukaryota; kingdom Metazoa; phylum Chordata; class Mammalia; order Artiodactyla; family Cervidae; genus Dama; species Dama dama. Next base: position 41,226,555 of record NC_083709.1, on the reverse strand, counting down.
GCCATCTATGGGGTCACACAGAGTCGGACACGACTGAAGCGACTTAGCAGCAGCAGCAGAAACATGCCATTTTACACAAAAGGGTATATAAATTTAAACAAAATTGCCTGGGACAGCCATAGATGGAATTTCACTATGCTTCAAGGAGTGCTATTAGCTGACAGACTCTAGCTTTTAGTCTCTTCATACATTTTTATCCTCCATTCTTGAAATCCCTTATCTACACTGTGATAGTTTTTGTCATCTTGTCTAGGCTATTGTATCAAACAGTAGTTTAAATGTTGCTGTGAAAGTATTTTGCAGTGGAGGTTAGTATCTATAATCAGATGTCTTTAAGTAAAGGACATGACCTTTCATAGTGAGCTTGGGCATCATCCAATCAGGCTGAAGCCTCAAAGGGTAAAAAGTAAGATTTCCCAGAGAAGTTCCTCCCCAGTGTTACAGCCTGATTTCATGGATTTCCAAACTAATTGGAAATCTGCTCACAGACAGATTTTATACATGCCAGATGCCACAACACTGTAATATATAATTATATTTAATATATTTTATAGTCTTTAAATATATATTTATCTTCCTAGTTTTTTCTATGGAGAACACTAAATGATATATTAGAACACTAAAAAAAAATTATGTGTTTAACTTGTTCTCCTTTTTGTAAGGAAAGATGCGAACAGAAATGTTGATTTTCATGTAGTATTACAGATACTTGTGGTTTGAAAATATTTTTGGCTCTCAAAATTACATTGTTACATTGAGCCTTGAAATTCTCTGTCTGTATAAGACTTTCTAAGAGGAGTACTTGAAAAATGTAGGAATACAGACCAAAAGCTCCTACAAAGGTGTGGGTCAGCCTGCTGTGGGGACAGGCACACAGGCAGCAGCAGTTCTGAGAGGTCTGTGTTGATGTAAGTCCTCTTGGAATTTGCCCATAGCCCTACCACAGAGTCTATAGTCTCCATGTGTGGGTCACCTCAGGCCAAACAACAAACAGGGAGGGACCCACAGCCCCAACCAACAGCAGACAATTGGATTAAAGTTTTACTGAGCATGGTCCTGCCCACTCAAGTAAGATTCAGTTTTTCCAACAGCCAGTCATTCCTATCAGGAAGCTTGCACAAGCCTCTTAACATCATTCATCAGAGGGCAGACAGAAGAAGCGAGAACTACAATCCCATACACTTCAGAATGAAAAACCACAATTACAGAAAGCTAACCAAAATGATCACGCAGGTCACAGTCTTGTATAACTCAATGAGGCTATGAGTCATGCTGTGCAGGGCCACCCAAGACAGATGGGTTCTGATGGAGAGTTCTGATAAAATGTGGCCCACTGGAGAAGGGAATGGTAAACCGCTTCAGGATTTTTGCCTTGAGAAACTCATGAAAAATACAAAAGGGCAAAAAGATATGACACCAGAATATGAGCTCCCCCAGACCAGTAGCCATCCAGTATGCTACTAGGGAAGAGCAGAGAAATAGTTACAGAAAGAATGAAAAACCTGGGCCAAAGCAGAGAAGATGCTCAATTGTGGATGTGACTGGTGTTAACATAAAGTCTGTTGCTGTAAAGAACAAAACTTCATAGGAACCTGGAATGTTAGGTCCATGAATCAAGGTAAACTGGACATGGTCAGGAGAAGGTGAGTGAATATTGACATTTTAGAAATTAGTGAATTAAAGTGACAGGAATGGGAGAATTTAATTCAGATGACCATTATATATACTACTGTGGGCAAGAAACCCTTAGAAAAAATGGAGTAGCCCTCACAGTCAACAAAAGAGTCTGAAATGCAGTATTTAGGTGCAATCTCAAAAAAGACAGTGATCTTGTTTTGTTTCCAAGGCAAGCCATTCAACATCACGGTAGTCCAATCTTACTCAAACCACTAATGCTGAAGAAGCTGAAGTTGAGCAGTTATCTGAAGACCAACAAGAACTTCTAGAATTAACAAGGAAAAGGAAAAAAAAAAAAAAAAGATGTATTTTTCATCATGAGAGATTGGAATGCAAAAGCAGGAAGTCAAGAGATACTAGAGTACCAGGCAAGTTTGGCCTTAGAGTACAAAATGAAACAAGGCAAAGACTAATGTAGTATTGTCAAGAGAACACACTGATCATAGCAAACACCCTCTTCCAACAATGCAAGAGATGACTCTACACATAGACATCAGCAGATGATCAACACCAAAATCAGTTTGATTATATTCTTTGCAGCTGAATATGGAGAAGCAATATACAGTCAGCAAAAATAAAACCTGGTTGTGGAAGGACCTGACAAAAGCAGAAGAGATTAATGAGAGGTGGCAAGAATGCACAGAAGAACTATATGAAAAAGGTCTTAATGACTCATATAATCACTGTGGTGTAGTCACTGGCATAGAACTAGACATCCTGGAGTGTGAAGTTAAGTGGGCTTTTGGAGACATGACTACAAACAACCTAGTGGAAGTGATGGAACTCCAGCTGAGCTATTTAAAACCCTAAATGACTGTGCTGTTAAAGTGTTACACTCAATATCTCAGGACATTTGGAAAACTCAGCAGTAGCTACAGGACTGGAAACGCTCAATTTTCATTCCAACCCAAGGAATGGGTTGGAATTTCAAGAAAGGCATTGCCAAAGAGTGCTCAAACTACTGCACAATTGCATTCATTTCTCATGCTAGCAAAGTAATGCTCAAAATCCTTCCAGGTAGGTTCAGAAGTGCATAAACCAAGAACTTTCAGATGTGCATGTGGGGTTTAGAAAAGGCAAAGAAACCAGAGGTCAAATCACCAACATCCATTGGATCAAAGAGAAAGCAAGGGGATTCCAGAAAAACATCTACTTATGCTTCATTGACTATGCTAAAGCCTTTCACAGTTTGGGTCACAATAAACTTGGGAAATTCTTAAAGAGATGGGAAAAGCAGACCACCTCACCTGTCTCCTGAGAAACTCGTATGCAGATCAAGAATCAACAGTTAGAACATAGAATATTTCTAACAGTTCAGCAGTTAGAACATGGAGCAATGCTCTTGCTGCAATGCTCATGTCTGACTCTGTGTGACCCCATAGATGGCAGCCCACCAGGTTCCTCTTTCCCTGGGATTCTCCAGGCAAGAATACTGGAGTGGGTTGCCATTTCCTTCTCCAATGCATGCATGCAGGGTAAGTTGCTTCAGTTGTATCCAACTCTGTGTGACCCTATGGACAGCAGCCCACCAGGCTCCTCTGTCCACAGGATTCTCTAGGCAAGAATATTGGAGTGGATTGCCATTTCCTTCTCCACATGGAACAATGGACTGGTTGAAAATTGGGAAGGGAGAATGTTAAGGCTGTATATTGTCACCCTGCTTATTAACATCATGTGAAATGCTGGGCTGGATGACTCACAACCTGGAGTCAAGATTTCTGGGAGAAATATCAGCAACCTCAGATATGCAGATGACACCAACCTTATGGCAGAAAGTGAAGCGGAACATCAAGAACCTCTTGATGAGGATGAAAGAAGAGTGTTAAAAAGCTGGCTTAAAATTCAACATTCAAGAAACTAAGATCATGGCATCTGGTCCCGTCACTTTATGGCAAATAGAAGAAGAAAACTTGGAAACAGTGAAAGACTTTATGTTCTTGGGCTCCAATATCACTGCAGAGGTGACTGCAGCCATGAAATTAAAAGATGTTTGCTCCTTGGAAGAAAAAGCTATAACAAACTAGACAGTGTATTATAAAGCAGAAACAGCAATTTGCTGACAAAATTCCATATAGTCAAAGCTATGGTTTTTCCAGTAAAAACCACAAAAACCAACCATGTGAGAGTTGTGTCATAAAGAAGCCTGTGTGCTGGAGAATTGATGCTTTCGAATTGTGACACTGGAGAAGACTCTTGAGAGTTCCTTGGACCACAAGGATATCAGACCAGTCAATCCTAAAGGAAATTAACCCTGAATACTCATTGGAAGGATTGAAGCTGAAGCTGAAGCTGAAGCCCCAGTACTTTGGCCATCTGATTGAGGAGCCAACTCATTGGGAAAGACCCTGACGGTGGGAAAGATTGAGGGCAGGAGGGAAAGGGAATGACAGAGGATGAGAGGGTTGAATGGCATCACTGACTCGATGGGCATGAGTTTGAGCAATTCTGTGAGATAGTGAAGGGCAGGGGTGCTCATATGCTGCAGTCCATGGGGTTGAAAAGAGTCAAACACAACTTAGTGACTGAACAACAATGATGAGAAACTAATCTTAAAAACCTCTATATAACAGTGTATATATTTCCCTTAGGTTATCCCAGTTTCATATTTGTTATTCTTTCTTTTACTGTTAAATTTTCAGCATTGGTATACCAAACATATTCTCATGTTCCTTCATGTTAAGATTCCAAATTGGAAATTACTATTGTTTTAATCAAGAATCTCTTCAAGTGTCATGTCTCTTGACTCATCATGTCAAGATTTGGCATATTAACATTTCACTATGTAATTCAAACTCCATTGAATCATAGTTTCCTCTCTGGATGTTTAACAGGGTGCATGGAGCACAGAAGAGTGAGATATTCACATCTTCATTTTGGTTTGTGTTCTTAATGAGACTGGCAGCAATGTTCTACTATTTAAAATGACAACTAAATTGATCTTCAAAGAGTAAATGAAGATTAAACACCAAAGTCAACATAACATATGGTAAAGAAAATATGGTACAGGTTTACTCTAGTGCAGAAAATCTTTGAAATGAAAACAAAACTGTAAGTGAAATTTTGTAACACAAGGAGTGAGGTTCATAATATTAGAAAACTCTGAAGCAAAGGTTGCTTTCTGGAAAATTGCCATGTATAGGCTGAAATGTAGCGGAATTCAGCTTAAAGTTGATCGTAATCAGTTCAGCTTCATGGTGGGGGTAGGGTGGATAGAGTTTTATTTCTGCTATAAAGTGTGTGTGGTGGGGAGAGCAAAAGCAGTCAAACAAAACAGGTAAGATAATTGGGAGTTTAGATGAGAGGTAAGTAAATGTCATCTCAAATATAGTTTTATGGGTAAAACATTAAGATTGCCTGTGTGCTAAGAATTAACCACTCTTGGGATGCTCAAGCCCTGCAAATTTCAAACAAAATACTAGTCTTTGACCAGCTCCTGTGGGATTAGCTCTGAACACTTGGAAAAGGTCTGGTCAGACAAGAATGTCTTTGTATACCTGAAACCTTACACCACATCATATAGTTTATGCTGAATAATGTTATTTAGAGGGTACATCTATTTTTGTTTACATGGGCCCCTGGTTCAAACTATATCAGTTTGACCTCTGTGGAGTTTGGGTCTGGAGACTTAGTATCTAAGGTCAGTTGTATGAGCACTCCAAGACTCCATCAATGATCTCCAACAACAATCCTGGATTCAAGGGCTTGAGTGAGCTTTCCTGGTTGGAAAAACTTTCTATTAATAATGTTCACTCACACTATTGCTGAGAGAAGAAAGCACTGTCCACTGGAAGAAGACAGTGGAAGCCCTGCCTGGTTTCTCCTGCACTTCACCCTATGAAACCTTTATTTAAAATGTTTTTAATCTGCATCCCTTTGATATGATAAAAAAATAACTCTGAGAAAAACAGCTCTTCTTCTTCAATTTTCTGAGTTCTAGAAAACTGTGGAACCCACAGACTCCTGAAATATTGCCTCCGTGTCACTATGATATCATAACATGGAGGAGAAAAAAGAAAAAAGAATTAAGCATTCCACTTTTATGAGGATAATCTATTATGCATGAGTTACTATATAAAAAACTGTGTCAGTTGTAGCCAGAAAAATTAACATCTTCTAGATAAAACAACAAAGTAGTACATATTATAGGCCACTCAGAACTAGAGTTTACTATTTAGCTATTTCTGAATAAATAAATAAAATTCAGATCCAGAAGGGTCCTTCTTGATTCTATTGGTAACCTTAATTATAAGCTTAATTATATAGAATTGTTCAGTTCAGTTCAGTTCTGTTGCTTAGTCGTATCCGACTCTTTGCGACCCCATGAATTGCAGCACGCCAGGCCTCCCTGTCCATCACCAACTCCTGGAGTTTACTCAAACTCATGTCCATGGAGTCAGTGATTCCATCCAGCCATCTCATCCTCTGTTATCCCCTTTTTCTCCTCTGCCCAATCCCTCCCAGCATCAGGGTCTTTTCCACTGAGTCAACTCTTCGCATCAGGTGGCCAAAGTATTGGAGTTTCAGCTTCAGCATCAGTCCTTCCAGTGAACACCCAGGACTGATCTCCTTCAGGATGGATTGGTTGGATCTCCTTGCAGTCCAAGGCACTCTCAAGAGTCTTCTCCAACACCACAGTTCAAAAGCATCAATTCTTTGGCGTTCAGCTTTCTTCACAGTCCAACTCTCACATCCATACATGACCACTGGAAAAACCATAGTCTTGACTAGATGGACCTTTGTTGGCAAAGTAATGTCTCTGCTTTTTAATATGCTATCTAGTTTGGTCATAATTTTCTTCCAAGGAGTAAGTGTCTTTTAATTTCATGGCTGCAGTCACCATCTACAGGGATTTTGGAGTCCCCCAAAAATAAAGTCTGCCACTGTTTCCACTGTTTCCCCATCTATTTTCCATGAAGTGATGGGACCAGATGCCATGATCTTAGTTTTCTGAATGTTGAGCTTTAAGCCAACTTTTTCACTCTCCTCTTTCACTTTCATCAAGTGACTTTTTAGTTCCTTTTCACTTTCTGCCATAAGAGTGGTGTCATCTGCATATCTGAGGTCATTGATATTTCTCCTGGCAATCTTGATTCCAGCTTGTGCTTCTTCCAGCCCAGTGTTTCTCATGATGTACTCTGCATACAAGTTAAATAAGCAGGGTGACAGTATACAGCCTTGATGTTCTCCTTTTCCTATTTGGAACCAGTCTGTTTTTCCATGTGCAGTTCTAACTGTTGCTTCCTGACCTGCATACAGGTTTCTCAAGAGGAGGTCAGGTGGTCTGGTATGCCCATCTCTTTCAGAATTCTCCACAGTTTACTGTGATCCACACACTCAAAGTCTGTGGCATAGTCAATAAAGCAGAAATAGATGTTTTTCTGGAACTCTCTTGCTTTTTTGATAATCCAGTAGATGTTGGCAATTAGAATATACAATTGTATAAATTATTGTATAAAATCATGTAAATGTATGATTCTTGAAATTATTTTCATGTTACACAACATGTACAGAGCATGAAAATTTGCAAAATTACTTTTTTCCTTTTTGTTCCCCTTTTTCTCCACTTTCATTTTTGTTCTATTTTGTTGTTCAATTTTTCTTCTTGTATAAGTTCCATGTTGAAATGGTAGAACCTCAATTGTAATTGCAATATCTTGATGGTTAGAGCAGTGACAGAGCCTACTAAACTGTTTTAACATGGAAAAAGCATACTTCTGGGGACTAGGGGTAGAGGTACTTCTTAAAACAATCTCTCTGTGCTTATTCTTTATTATCTATTTTACCTGAATGATACTATTAAGTTATTCTTTCTATGTTCAGCATTCTTTTGGATCTTTCTAAACAGTTAAGTTATTTTTATAGAGAAGTTGAAGGTCAGGGAATCCTGACATGCTGCAATCCATGGGGTCACAAGGAGTCAGACATGACTGAACAACAACAAATGACTCCTTGCATTTGAGTCCCTTCTTTTGTATTCATTTCTTCTTGAAAAAGGGACTTCCCTGGTGGCTCAGATGGTAAAGTGTCTCCCTACAATGTGAGAGACCCAGGTTCGATCCCTGGGTCAGGAAGATCCTCTGGAGAAGGAAATAGCAACCCACTCCAGTACTCTCACCTGGAAAATCACATGAATGGAGGAGCCTGGTAGTCAACAATCCATGGGGTCACAAAGAGTCGGACACAACTGAGCGGCTAAACTTTCACTTTCACTTCTTGAGAAAGTGCATGTTTCAATGGTACTTCCGAAGATTTTAATCAGAAACTTTCACAACTTATAACTAGATATAATTTTTGATAATTCTTTTACAGTTTAAAGTATTTTTGAATGTCTTCTGTTGTCTATATTTATTGATGAGAAGACTACTGACTTGAATAGTCCTTTCTTGTTATTTTTAAATATATTTTTCTTTCAATTATATTTTAACTTTAATATGCCTCAGTGAAGATTGATGTTGTTTATGCTTTGTAGAACTAATTGTCTTCTGTATTAAGATCTCACTTCTTCAGTCTTAGAACTTTCTGATATTAATCTCTCTCATTTACTGTCTTATTTTTTCAGAATTGTTGGTGGATGTGTTTTGAGAGTTGTTATATCCCATCTATTTGAAATTTTCTATCTATTTTACTTTCTGTGCTGCTTTCTGTGTAGGTAATCTCAGATGTAAAATTCACTTCCAATTATTCATAAATATTTAAAATAGTTCCTAAATAATCCCAAGTATTCCTGATATATTTCTAAGTATTAATGGCAATGTGGGAGTTTATGTTTTAATTTCATTGAGTATATTTTGAGTATTAATTCTACTTTTTAAGAATACTTGAGATATTTTTCTATCCTTTTTCTCTCTTTATTAAGTACTTTAAATAAGACTATTAAGCATATAAAGCTTACTTTGAATATAATCTGTAATGTTCAGTTCTTTGTGTTTGCATGTGTGTGTGTGTGTGTGTGTGAGATTCTAACTCATTTTTGTGATGTCTTATTTCCCCAAATACTTTTTTGTTTAAGAGTTATATCCTCTTCAGTGAGGATTTTTCCTATGGTAATGTAGCATATCGTAGGTGACAAAAATATCCCTGCAAATAAAACCTTTGTTCCTGCTAAGGCCATAAGAGTTTTCCTAGTTCTGAGATCATTGTGAAGGTTGATTTCTCAATTTATGTCCCTGTATACCACATTAGCGTTATTAATTGACTTTCTTCAAAAGCATGGTGCACTATTCAGTTTCCACATTGACATTACAGAGTTTTATTCTATTCAAGGGTCTACGTAGGCCACCATTATCCTTTACACTTCCACTTGACAATCAGCAGATATTTTCACTTATGCATCAGTCTTTTATAACTTTCAAATAGCTACAGTTGTCTCAGTTGTTACACTTTTCATAAGTATTAAAACCTAGACTTACTCTCCTAAAGATATCTGGGGCATAAATTCTCAAAGTGTGGTCTGGGATCTCTGAGTGCCCTGAGATCTTTTCAGAGGGCCTGGAAGATCAAAACAATATTCACTGGGGAGGGAGGTGGGAGTGATGTTCAAGTGGGAGGGGATATAGGTAAATCTATGGCTAATTCATGTTGATGTTTGGTAGAAAACGGCATAATATTGTAAAGCAATTCTCCTTCAATTAAAAATAAATAAATTAGAGGAACTACAATTTTTTTAAAATATTCATTTATTCTCTCAGGAGTGTCAAGTTTCTAAATGACCTGTGATACCTAAAGAGATTGAATGATAAAGGCAGATAGGGGAACATCATTGTAATCTATTAATGTACACAGGAAAGAAATGTGCAAATCCTATAAAACAATGCAGATCTTCTTAAAAAAAATTATTGTTTTGAAAAATATATTTATAAGAAATAAAATATTATTTGTTAACTGATGAATTAACTACTGCTTTTTAAAATAGCATATATATTTTTAAATTATCAGTTTTAATTTCTAAGGAATGATATCAATCTATTAATGTAATGTAATAAATAAACATAAGGATCGTTATTAATTTTTAAGGGTAAATGGTTTTAAGACCAAGTGTTGGAGAACCACTGTTCTGGGACATTAAATCTTTGCCATTAAGGACTGTCTTTTCTTTTTGTTCAGTCTTTAAATCATGTCTGACTCTTTGAGATCCCATGAACTGCAGCATGCCAGGCTCCCCTGTCCTTAGGAATTTCCCAGAGCTTGCTCAAATTCCTGTCCATTGAGACAGTGATGCTATCTAACCATCTCATCCTCTGCCACCCACTACTCCTTTTGCCTTCAATATTCCCACCACCAGAATCTTTTCCAATGAGTCGACTCTTCGCATCAGGTGGCCAAGATACTGGAGCTTCAGCTTCAACATCAGTCCTTTTAATGAATATGCAAGGTTGACTTCCCTTAGGATCAACTTTTTTGATCTCCTTGCAGTCCAAGGGACTCTCAAGAGTCTTCTACAGCACAACAATTTGAGAGCATCAGTTCTTTGGTGCTCAGCTCTCTTTACAGTCCAACTCTAATATCCGTACACAACTACTAGAAAAACCATAGCTTTGACTATATGGAGCTTTGTTTAAAAAATGATGTCTCTGCTTTATGATATGCTGTCTAGGTTTTTCATAGCTTTCCATACAAGGATCAAGCCACCCCAAGCCAAGCATTCTCAATGGCTAAATTGCAAAGTACTGGGCTGGATGAAGCACAAGCTGGAATCAAGATTGCCAGGAGAAATATCAGTAACCTCAGATATGCAGATTACACCACCCCATGGCAGAAAGTGAAAAGGAACTAAAAAGCCACTTGATGAAAGTGAAAGAGGAGACTGAAAAAGTTGGCTAAATTTCATGGCTGCAGTCACCATCTACAGTAATTTTGGAGCCCCAGAAAAGAATATCTGCCACTGTTTCCACTTTTTTTTCCCCTTTTATTTGCCATTAAGTTATGGGAACAGATGCCATGATCTCAGTTTTGTTTTATTTTGTTTTGTTTTATAACATTGAGTTTTAAGTCAACTTTTGTTCCTCTTTCACACTCATCAAGAGGTTCTTTAGATACTCTTCACTTTCTGCCATTAGAGTGCTTTCCTCTGCATATATGAAGTTGTTAATATTTCCCCCAAACATCTTGATTCTAGCTTGTAATTCATCCAGCCTGGCATTTTTCATGATGTATTTTTCATGATACATTCTGAGTTACATAATCAGGGTGACAATATACAGCCTTGTCATACTCCTTTCCCAATTTTGAACGAGTCTGTTGTTCCATGTCTGGTTCTAACTGTTGCTTCTTGATTTGAATACAGATTTCTCAGGAGTCAGGTAAGTTGTCTGGTATTCCCATCTATTTAAGAATTTTCCACAGTTTGTTGTAATCCACACAGTCAAAGGCTTTACTGTAATCAGGGAACAGAAATAGATAATTTTTTTTCTGGAATTCCCTTGCTTTCTCTTTGCTAGCATGTGAGATAAGTGCAATTGTGCAGTAGTTTGAAAATTCTTTGGCATTACCTTTCCTTGGGATTGGAATAAAAACTGACCTTTTCCAGTCCTGTGGCCACTGCTGGGTTTTCCAAATTTGCTGGCATATTGAGTCCAGCCTTTTGACAACATCATCTTTTAGGATCTGAAATAACTCAACTGGAATTCCATCACCTCCACTAGCTTTGTTTGTAGTAATGCTTCCTAAGGTCCACTTGACTTTGCATTCCAGGATGTTTGCCTCTAGGTGAGTGATCACACCATCATGGTTATCTGGGTCATGCAGATCTTTTTCCTACAGTTCTTCTGTGTATTCTTGCCACCTCTTCTTAATATCTTCTGCTTCTTTTAGGTCCATACTATTTCTGTCCTTTATTGTGCCCATCTTTGAAATGAAATATTTCCTTGTTATCTCAAATTTTCTTGAAGAGACCTCCAGTCTTTCCCATTCTATTGTTTTCCTCTATTTCTTTGCACTGATCACTGAGGAGGCTTTCATATCTCTCCTTGCTATTCTTTGGAATTCTGCATTCAGGTAGGTATATCTTTCCTTTTCTCCTTTTCCTTTTGCTTGTCTTCTTTTTTCAGCTAGTTTAAGGCCTCCTCAGATAACCATTTTGCCTCTTTGTATTTCTTTTTCTTGGGGATGGTCTTGATCACGGCCTCCTATACAATGTTATAAACCTCTGTCCATAGTTCTTTAGGCACTCTATCAGATATAATCCCTTGAATCTTTTGTCACTTCCATTGTATAATGTTAAGGGATTTAATTTAGGTCATACCTGAATGATCTAGTGGTTTTCCCTACTTTTTTCAACTTAAGGCTGAATTTTGCACTATAAAGTTCATGATCTGAGCCATGCTGATCCATCTTCAGCTGCAAAGAATGCAATCAGTCTGATTTTGGCACTGACCATCTGGTGATATCCATGTGTAGAGTCATCTCTTGAGTTGTTGGAAGAGAGTGTTTGCTATGACCAGTGCATTCTCTTGGAAAAACTCTGTTAGCCTTTGCCCTGCTTCATTTGTTCTCCAAAGTCAAACTTGCCTGTTACTGCAGATATTACTTGTTACTCCAGGAAGTACTTGACTTCCTACTTTTGCATTCCAGTCTGCTATGATGAAAAGGACATCTTTTTTTTGGTGTTAGTTCTAGCATGTGAGAACTCATCTCAGACACTAGCAGAGTAATGCTCAAAATTCTCCAAGCTAGGCTTCAACAGTACATGAACCTAAGAACTTCCTGATTTTAGAAAAGGCAGAGGAACCAGAAATCAAATTGCCAACATCTATTGATTCGTAGGAAAAGCAAGAGAATTCCAGAAAAACATCTACTTCTGCTTCATTGACTACATTAAAGCCTTTGACTGTGTGGATCACAACAAACTGTGGAAAATTCTTAATACCAGACCACCTTACCTGCCTCCTGAGAAATCATATGCAAGTCAAGAAGCAGCAGTTAGAATTGGACATGGAATAAAGGTTTAGCTCCAAATTGGGAAAGGAGTACATCAAGGCTGAGTATTGTCACCCTGCTTATTTAACTTATATGCAGAGTACATCATGTAAAATGCCAGGCTAGATAAAGTACAAGCTGGAATCAAGATTTCTGGGAGAAATATCAACAACCTCAGATATGCAGATGACACCACCCTTATGGCAGAAAGCAAAGAGAAACTAAAGAGCCTCTTGATGAAAGTGAAAGAGGAGAGTGAAAAAGCTGGCTTAAAACTCAACATTCAAAACCTAAGATCATGGCATCTGGTCCCATCACTTCATGGCAAATAGATGGGGAAACAATGGAAACAGTGACAGATTATTTTCTTGGGCTCCAAATTCATGCAGATGGTGACTGCAGCCATGAAATTTAAAGACACTTACTCCTTGGAAGAAAGGCTGTGGCCAACCTAGACAACATATTAAAAAGCAGAGACATTAGTTTGCTGACAAAGATCCATCTAGTCAAAGCTATGGTTTTTCGAGTAGTCATATATGGATGTGAGAGTTGGACCATAAAGAAAGTTTCACACCAAAAAATTGATGCTTTTGAACTGTGGTGTTGGAACAGACTCTTGAGAGTCCCTTGAACTGCAAGGAGATCAAACCAGTCAATCCTAAAGGAAATCAACCCTGAGTAACCATTGGAAGGACTGATGCTGAAACTGAAACTAGTACTTTGGCTACCTGATGTGAGGAACTGACTCATTGGAAAAGATCCTGATGCTGGGAGAGATTGAAGACAGGAGGAAAAGGGGACGACAGAGGATTAAATGGTGGACATGATGGATGGACTGATGGACATGAATTTGAAAAAGCTCCAAGAGATGGTGATGGACAAGGAAGCCTGGCATAGTGCAGTCCATGGCTTCACAAATAGTCAGACACAACTGAGCCACCGAACTGAACTTTCTTTGTCTATGATTCAATGAATATTGGCAATTTGATCTCTGATTCCTATGCATCTTTGAGATGTACCCAGCTTGTGCATCTGAAAGTTCTCTTCACATACTGCTAAAGCCTATCTTGAAGAATTTTGAGTACTACCTTGCTAGCATGTGAAATAAGCACAATTATACGGTAGTCTGGACATTCTTTGGCATTGCCTTTCTTTGGGACTGGAACTAAACTGAACTTTTCCTTTCTATGACCACTGCTGAGTTTTCCAAATTTGCTGTTATATTGAGTGCAGCCCTTTAACAGCATCATATTTTAGGATTTGAAATGGTTCAGTTGAAATCTCATCCACTAACTTTATTCATAGTGATGCTTCCTAAGGCCCTCTTGAATTCACATTCCAGGATGTCTGGCTCTAAGTGAGTGACCACAACATCATGTTTATCTGGGTCAGTAAGATCTTTTTGTACAGTTCTTCTCTGTATTCTTGCTACCTCTTCTTAATCTCTTCTGCTTCTGATACATCCTTACTGTTTCTGTCCTTTATCATGCTCATCCTTACATGAAATGTTCCCTTGATACCTCCAGTTTTCTTGAAGAGATCTCTAGTCTTTCCCATTCTATTGGTTTCCTCTATTTCTTCGCATTGTTTGCTTAAGAAGGCTTTCTTATCTCTTATCTGTCTTTCTTATCTCTCTTTGCTATTCTCTGATACACTGCATTCATTAGGGTATATGGTTGCCTTGCTCCCTTTCCTTTCACTTCTCTTCTTTCCTTTGCTAGTTGTAAAGCCTCCATACACAATCAATTTGCATTTTGCACTTCTTTGTCTTTGAGATGGTTTCAGTCTCTTCCTCTTGCACCTCTGTCCATACTTCTTCAAGCATTCCATCTATGAAATCTATTCCCTTGAATCTATTTGTCACCTCCACTGTATAATCGTAAGGGGTTTGATTTTGATCACACCTGAGTGACCTAGTGGTTTACCCTACTTTCTTTGATTTAAGCCTGAATTTTGCAATAAGGAGCTCATGATCTAAGCCACAGTCAACTCCAGTTCTGGTTTTTTGCTGACTATAGATTTTCCACATCTTAAGTTGCAAAGAATATAATCAGTCTGATTTCTGTATTGGCCATCTGGTTGATATCTATGTGTAGAGTCGTCTCATGGGTTGTTGGAAAATGATATTTACCAATCCAGTGTGTTCTCTTACAAAACTCTGTTAGCCTTTGCCCTGCTTCATTTTATATTCCAAGGTCAAATTTTCTTATTACTTCAGGTATCTCTTGACTTACCTCTTTTACCTTCCAATCCCCTGTGATGGAAAGGACATTTTTGGGAGGTGAGTTCTAAAAAGTATTATAGTTCTCATAGAATGCATCAATTTCATCTTCTTTGACATCTGTGTTTGGGGCATATTACTTGGATTACTGAGATGTTGAATGTTTTGCCTGGGAAGCAAACAGAGATCATTCTGTCATTTTTGAGGTTGCACCCAAGTACTGCATTTTGGACTCTTGTTGCCTATGGAAGTTACTCCCTTTCTTCTAAGGGAATTTTGCCCACAGTAGTAGATATAATGGTCATCTGAGTTAAATTTGCCCATTCACATTCATTTTAGTTCACTGATTCCTAACATGTTGAAGTTCAAGCTTGTCCATATCCAATTCACCTTGATTATGGATCTAACATTCCAGGTTCCTATGTAATTTTGTTCTTTACAGAATTGGACTTTACCTTCACCACCTAGAAACGTATACAACTTAGTGTCATTTCCACTGTGGTCTGACCTTTTCATTCTTTCTGGAGCTTTTAGTAATTGCCCCTCACTCTTCCTCAGTAGTACACTGAACACCTTCTGACCTGGGGGGCTCATCTTTTGGTGTCATATCTTTTTGCATTTTCTTACTGTTCAAGGGGTTCTTGTAGCAAGAACACTGGAGTGGTTTCCTATTTCCTCCTCCAGTGGATTGCATCTTGTTAGAACTCGGACAAATGTGATGATAGTTGTGATAGAAATATAAAGTAAACTTAAAAGTTTTGAGGGTAAAATCTTTCAATATAGAATTTCTGTATTTCAAATGTTATGTATAATATGTAATATGTATCATATAATGTATATTATATTATATACTATATTATCTTTCAAGATTGACTAGCTACCACTGCCAGACTTCAGTTACTATCACCAGTCCCCCACTGCTGTGAAGAACAATGAAATACAAATGATTTCAGTTAGATGCGGTCACTCCATGCTCATTTGGAAAAAGCTAAAATTTCACATTTAAGAAGTTTTATCAAGGTGTTTATTAAATTTCCAAACTATATTATATTGTATTTTGCTTTGAATGTAAGAAAATAAAATATCACTCTGATTTTTATAATCACATAGCTAGAATCAATAAGAAGCTTTGTATAAATTGTAGCATTATTATATTAGAATCTCACATTTACAATGAATTCATTTAAAAATGTATTTTTTCTTTTAAACTGAGTAGAACTGATTTGGCAGCTGGCATTCAATTAAAGATGGACTTAAGTTCAAAATAAAAGATATTTTGTATTGGACACATTTGCTTACTATCTTGTCTTATCTGGCACTTGAAGATAGCTCTCAAAGTATATGGTTAATTACAGTGCTTTATTTCACACACATAATTCTAAGAATTAAAAAAAAATGTTTAGGTTCTTGAGATTATTTTTTTTTTGAGACGTGTTTCCAAGTTATGTTACATCCTTTGACATATTACTAAAATAAAAATTATAAGAGGTACTTGATTCTTACTTCAAAACAGTATAGTTTTGAATAAATAAACAAATGTAATAGCAATCAAATTAGTAAGATTAAGTTACCTGGAAATATTAGTTATATATCTGACTTTTTAGGATCCTGAAATGCAACTATGTATTTAATCTTTATTATTGCATTTCTTGAAGTTCTTCCAGAACAATCCCCTTGACAAAAAGAAAACACAAAATTGAAGGGGATGTGGAAAACTTTATTTTTTACTAACAGATGATTCACTTAAAATCATTTTCTTTAAAAAAAAAAAACTAATGAAAGTTTTACCTTTTATCTTCTAAAAAAAATCTTATGCATATCTGTAGCAAATGGCTTAAAGCTGAACCACAGAGTGAAATTTTCATGTTCATGTATAGAATGAATTAGCTTTAAAAAAATAAATTTAAATCATTAGGTATAATTTCCAACTTCTAGCAAATTTTATCACTCACAATCTATTATTAATTATCATTAGTCTGTAAACTCTTTCTTCAGACTATGTAGAAGGAAAACAGTTTATTCTGTGCCAAACACTTTGTGTGATATATTGAGACAACTCAGAGAATAATCAATAAACTGAATTCTCTCCCTTCCTTCTTTTTGGCTTCCAACCACAAAAAAAAGATATAGAAAATTCTCAAATGGTAGTTTTCAAATTAGCCAGATTATCATTAATACCAAGAAAATGAAAAAAAAAAAAAAGATATTTGGGTATGAGAATTGAGGCAAAATAGAATATATATTTGCAACCTTTAAAGAGATAAATTTTTTAAAAATGTTTTACTGCACTATGTTTTGAATGGATATTGTTTTCTAAATGGCTGTAATGAGTCACATGAGTAACATACTTTTGGGGGTGCCAATAAGCACCCTTTTGTGGTTTTTTTGAGCACATTTTATTCTCACACTAAATAAATGTTTAAACAAATAGTAAAGAGGTTTTAAAAAAAGGTCATTCAGATACAGTCATCCCTTGGTATCTGCAGGGGATTTGTTCCAGGACCCAAATCCACAGATGCTCAAGTTCCTTAAATAAAGGATGCATTTTTTGCATACAACCCACACACATCCTCCCATCTACTTTGAAATCATCTTTTGATTACTTATAATACCTAGTACAATGTAAATACTATGTAAATAGTTTTAAATATCATGTAAATGCTATGTAGAAAGTTGCTGGAGCATGGCAAATTCAAGTATTAACTTTGGGGAATTTCTGGAATTGTTTCTCCAAATATGTTCTATGCAAGTTTGGTTGAACCTGAGGATGTGGAACCCACAAATATGGAGGGCCAAATGTGAAAGTGTTCTCGGACAGTATTATCCTCAGGGATCTGCATTTAGAGATAGACCACTAGTACTAAAAGCCAAAAATAACCAATTTTGCAAGAGTTCACATGTTGTCTCCATACACCTTATACATATGCATAATTTTCTTAGTCTTGGCTCTGGCCCTGAAATATATACTCAAAACTAAACTGTTTAAGACATCCTTATTAATTACCAATATAACCAATTTTATCTTACTAAGCACAGAGAAGCTAAAGATAAAAAACATTTCTCAGTCTAGTTACTTTTAGAAATAAAGGATTATCAACTAATATTGTCAAAATAATAAATTAAAATTATGACATCTTTTTAAAATAATAGATGTATCCATTTTCATTTACATTTCTTAGTAAACATTGAATTTTTATTGCAAATAATATATAACAATGTTATTACCAAATACAAAATATTAAAAGTATTAAAAGCTTAAGACTATACCATCTTCTTACTTGATATCTCCTGTGATCTTTTTTTAAACATCAATTTGCACTATTTTAAAGTGTAAAATTTGATGAGTGTTGATAAACATATACCCACAGCATAATTGAAGGAGAAAATTTCCACACACCTTTGGTACAGAGCTCACGTGGCCTCAGCGTGCAATGACTCAGAGCAGGGCTTGGGTTCCCAGCCAGAGATTGGGCTGGATCACAGTGGTGAATGCACTAGATCCTGAGCACTAGACCAGTGGTCAGTGACAAGAGCCCTGGCATTTCAGCTTTGCAGAAAAAAATTCCCACAAAGATGAAAAGCAGTGAAATAAGTATTTATTGAGAGAAAACGAGTATAGTACATATGACTAGGCACAGGGCAGACTCGGGGAAAGAGAGAAAGTCATTGAGTCATGCCCTTATGGGAAGTTTGATTTACTTTTATGGGACATTTCTTCTGGGTTTCCTTTGGTCAATCATTTTGATTTGTCTGGCTCAAAGTCCTTATTTGGTATATATCAGGATCCTCCCATGTGTGTGCATGCATCTCTTAGCCAAAATGAATTTTACCAAAACGGAGTATGGGTAGGAAACATTCCTTGACATAACTGCCCCTTTGACCTGCAAGGAGCCTTTCTGCACACATGTGGTTTGGGAGATCTCCTGACTTCAAGAATAAGTAATAGGTGGTCTGGGAAGGAGCCAGCCTCCTCCCTTTATTGTCCTGCTATTCCCATCCACAGGGAATGAATCTCCAATCACTTTACCCTGGGGAAGGGGCATCTGCCTCCTGCCTTAGTACCAGATAATCAGTGTATTCCTCTCTGTCTCTGCATATTATTTTGCATTATCTAGAATTTTATGTAAATTGTATGTACATTTTGGTATCTAGCTTCTTTGTAATTATCTGAGGTAATAATTTTGAGATCTATCAATGTTGTTGTCATTAGTTCCTTCTTCAGTTCAGTTCAGTCACTCAGTCATGTCCGACTCTTTGCGACCCCATGAACTTCAGCACTCCAGGCCTCCCTGTCCATCACCAACACCTGGAGTCCACCCAAACCCATATCCATTGAGTCAGTGATGCCATCCAACCATCTCATCCTCTGTCGTCCCCTTCTCCTCCTGTCCTCAATCTTTCCCAGCATCAGGGTCTTTTCCAATGAGTCAGCTCTTCGCATCAGGTGGCCAAAGTATTGGAGTTTCAGCTTCAACATCAATCCTTCCAATGAACACCCAGGACTGATCTTTAGGATGGACTGGTTGGATCTCCTTGCAGTCCAAGGCACTCTCAAGAATCTTCTCCAACACCACAGTTCAAAAGCATCAATTCTTTGGCGCTCAGCTTTCTTCACAGTCCAACTCTCACATCCATACATGACCACTGGAAAAACCATAGCCTTGACTAGACGGACCTTTGTTGGCAAAGTAATGTCTCTGCTTTTTAATATGCCTTCTAGGTTGGTCATAACTTTCCTTCCAAGGAGTAAGCGTCTTTTAATTTCATGACTGCAATCACCATCTGCAGTGATTTTGGAGCCCCTAAAAATAAAGTCTGACACTGTTTCCACTGTTTCCCCATCTATTTGCCTTGAAGTGACGGGACCAGATGCATTACATGAGGATATCACGTTTGCTTATCAATTTCCTTATTGAAAGGTATTTGAGTTGTTTATAGTTTTTGGCTTTTGCAATTAATGCTGCTGTAAAGTTTCTTGTGAATTTTTTCTATGGCCTTGTGTTTTCATATCTCTTGGTAAAGATCAAGCTCTTTTGACTAGTGCACATTGAAATTCATAAGAGAATACCAGTGTTATCCAGTGTTTGTATAATTTAAATTCTCTTTTAGCAGTGCATGAGATTTGCTCTTGCTCTACATTCTAATGCCTTCTTAGGTATTTATGTGAAGTCTCCAAAATTTTGCTGATATTATATTTGTCATCCTATTAATGAGTTACAAAAGTTCTTTATGTATGATACTTAAGGATTATTTACCAGATGTATGTATCCAAATAATTTTTCTCATTTGGTGCTATTTTTTCATTTTTGTACATGTGTTTTAAAGTACAAATAAATAATCTATTATTATTTTTAATTGTATGTGCAACTGTGTAGTGTTTGAGAAATCTTTGCCCGTAAGTGAGATACAGAGTTTGTGTTATTTTCTTCTAGATGTGTCACAGTTATAATATGAATGTTAGGTCAATGCTTATGTATGGTGAGATGTGTGTCCCCATTAACCTGGCAACTTTACTGAAGATTGGTGTTTTACATGTTAATCTATGGCTATTTCCATTGTTCTGTTTTTCTATAGCTCCAAAAATACTATGACTACTGCTACTACTACTACATTTTTATTTATCCATTCTAATCCATCCATTTTCTTTCATTTTCATAAAATAGCTTTGGACATACTAGAGCATCTCCATTTATTTTAAATTTTAGGATAAAATTGTCCATATCTCAGAAAAGGTGACTGGAATTTGTTATTAGAGATTTCATTGGAATAGCTGATTTTATTTAGTATCTTTCTGTTTTAGAAATAAAATTAGCATTTAGCTTAATGGTGGTAGATGGTATTTCATTTGGAGAGTCAAATTATTGTGTAGACATATATGTAGTTATAACTGAATAGAGGCTAAATAGAAATCAGTAGTGTATAAGGCTCAGGTGAATGGAATGTTTTTTATTTGTATGCAGATAATGAGACATTTACAAGAAGGCACCGTATCTAACAAATAGCTATTTTTAATTTGAAAAAATCAGAAAGTACCAAATGTTTATAAAATTACATTAAATTTTTTCTTGATATTCATACATAATATTTAGCTTGCTGGGTTTTTATTCATACAATGTTTTATGAGACAACAATTTCTATTTACTATTTTTCCTTCAATTAGAAAAACGAGCAAAATTCCTTTTACATATAAACAACACTGAAGAGTTAATTTACGCCGAATTAGGTATTTTTCTATCTTAATAGCTATTGAAAAGTTGCTTTCATAATGCTAAGGTACAAATTACAGGAAATCATTTAGTATAATTTGTAGAAAATTATGAAGTGAAAGCCAATAATGGGGATAAATTCACCCTGTGTTTGTTTGTGAACGTATTTTATCAGATGAATAATTCTTTTGTTCCAGGAGTGAGAATTAATTTGGCCTACCATATTTCAGTTATTGGTGGTGGTGGTGGTTTAGTCACTAAGCCATGTCCGAGTCTTGCGACTCCATGGACCCTAGCCTGCTGCACTCCTCTGTCCATGGAATTCTCCAGGCAAGAATTCTGAAGTGGATTGCCATTTCCTTCTCCAATTTTAATTATTACCTGAGTTAAAACTAAATAAAATATTTCTGAACACTCTGTTATATTTATACCATGTCATTTGATTTTGGATATTTTTTTGGCTTAACCTCATGTCTTTTCATTGATCTAAGGTCATCAAGAAAAGAAGTCATAAGAGAGGGCAATGCAACATAACATAACATTAACATAACATAACAAACATAACATTAACATAACAAACATTAACATAAAAAAAGCCACATAACTACTACCTCTTCCAAAGGAATTCATCCAAAATACTAGTTTAAAATTGAGTTGTTAATGGTATAATTAGTTTTTCCAAGAGGTTTGGTAAGTCTAACTCAAAGAAGACAGTCTTATAATCATTTGTAAACTGAATTATATAGTCTTTGATGCATGAATGATCATCTCCATAAATCTTTGAATAAGTTAATAAGGATTCCTATTACATAAACATCTCTGTCTCTGGTTTCTGCATTTGACTGACTTTTCATTATTGTCTTAGAAGTATAATGATTGCTTCCTTTCAATTCTCATTAAGCATGACATATTAACCATTTGCAACATCTTCAAGTTTACTTAATGGTATTTTATGTGTAGGTTGAAATCAACTGTGATTACCACAGCACTCATTTTTGAGAACCAGCAAACCCATTCCAAATTTGGTTATTTCACCTCTATTTAGGTTCATATCCTTTAGTATTTTTAGTGTGTATGTGTAATAGACTTCAACTATCATGAATATTTCTACTTAACACAGGAATTTTAATATATATTTTTTCTAAAAACAAATATATACTTTATCATTATCTTATGTTTTAGTCCAATATTCTTCTTAGCAGTTTTAAGCAAAGCAAATTAATCAGAATTTGGGATATTATTTTGGAAAATAGATGAACACCAGATTGGTCAATTTGTTCAAGTTTTATTGAATTCAACTGGTTTTAGTTCATAACATCATGTCTCCTCTCAGTCTGCCTTGTTTTTGTAAATCCAAATCCTTTGATGTTCATTCTCTACAGATATTAAATCTCAAGTCTTCTGCTGAAGGGGCAATTACCTGGTTGCTCAGGCTGGTGCAGGCTTCCTAAACTTACTTAACATAGTGTTTAAATAGTCCTGTTTTCAGTTTCATTAACACGGTTTCCTTCTTAGACATCTGAATCCTAGATTCACTGAATATCTGGAGTTCCTCTAACAAAATTATTGCTTTCCCTCTTTTATTACATAGAATTCAGCCTTGTCTGCTGTCATGAATTTTTTTCTTTTAACATTTGTCCTTCAATCCCCCAGCCTCAGATTTTGTTGACATCTTTGTGTTCTCTTTGTCAGTATGCATGTACATGTATTATTGTGAATTTTACCTAATTTAACTAGAGTTCAGAGGGAACATAAGCATGCATATGTCTCAAATGATGTTTTGGTTTTTTATTTTAAAGTATGATAACACTTGACCTGAGGTGTATCCTCTTAACAAAATTTTAGTTGCCCAATGTAGTGTTTTAACTATAGAAACAATGTTATACAGTAGATCTCTACAACTTATTCATCTTGTGTAACTGAAACTTTATGCCTATTAAATAGCAACTCTCACCCTTCCATCTAGCCCCTAGCAACCACCATTCTATTCTCTGATTCTAGGAGTTTGACTATCGCTAAGTACCTTATATAAGTGGAATCATGCAATATTTGCCCTTCTGTGATGGGCTTATTTCGCTTAGCATAATGTCCATCAAGTTTATCCATATAGTTGCATATGGCAATGTTTCCTTATTTTTTTAAGGCTGAATAATTCCTTTGTATGTCTATACTATATTTATTTAACCAATTCATCCATGGTAGATGTTAGTTGTTTCCACATCTTAGCCATTGTGAATAATGCTGTAATAAACATGGGAATGCAGGTATTCTACAGAAATCAGCTTTAAATTACTTTGGATTATACCCAGAAGTGGGATTGTTGGATGATATAGTAATCTATTTTTAACTTTTAGAAGAATATTTACAGTATTTTTTCTCTAGTGGCCGCAACATTTTATATCCCCACCAATGTCTTATAAGGATTTCGATTTCTCTACATCCTTCTCAACATTTCTCTTTTAAAATGTTTAATATCTCTTTGCTGTTTTGATCTACATTTCCCTAATGATTACTTAAGCTAAGCATCTTTTCACATATATTTTGGCCATTTGCATGTCTTCTTTGGAGAAATTTCTATTCAAGTACTTTTTTAATCAGCATATTTGCTTCTTTTCTGCTGTTGAGTTATAATGGCTCCTTACATATTTTGGATGTTATCCCCTTAGCATATATGTAATACGCAAATATTTTCTCCCCTTCTGTAGACTGCCTCTCATTTGTTGTTCCTTTCCTTTGCCATGTAGAAAATTTTTCATGAACTCCAACTTGTATATTGTTGGTTTTTGTATCTTGTGTTTTTGGGGTCACATACAGAAAGTTATTATGTAGACCAATGTTGTAAAGATAGTCCCCTATGTTTTATTCTAACAGTTTTGGACATTACATTTAAATCTTTATTCCATTTTGAGTTGACTTTGTGTATTGTTATGGTAAGGGTTTATTTCATTATTTTGCTTGTGAATATCCAGGTTTCAAAACATCAGATGGGGAGACTATCCTTTCCCCATTCACCATCGCATCAAAAAGAATAAAATACAGCTGGATAAACTTAAGAATGAGCATAAAGACATGCACTGAAAACTACATACCATTAATGGGGAAAAAATGAAGGAAGACACAAATAAGTGGAAAGATTTTTAATATTCATGAATTGAAAGGATTAATATTATTAAAATTTTCATACTACCAAAACTATCTATAGATCCAATGTAATTTTTATCAGTACCACAATGACATTTTTGCAGAATAGGAAAATCAATCCTAAAATTTTTATGATATCATAAGAAACAAAAGTAAACAAAGCAATATTAAGCAAATTAAAGCTGGAGGCATCACACTTCCTTATTTAAAAATATATTACAAAGCTATGGTAATTAAAACAAATTAGTACTGGCAGAAAGACAGGCATAGACTAATGGAATAGAATAGAGAGCCCAGAAACAAGCATATAGGGCCACCTGGTTTTCAATAAGGGTGTTAAAAAGTGTGTCTTTTTTTCCCCTCTTCTTGCTTTAGTCTCTATACATTTGTGGAAACCTATAAATTAATATCTTAAATGACTGTTACATGTCTGATTTTTTTTTCACTTTTATTTTACTTTTCATGTTTTGTTGTTGTTGTTCAGTCCTTCAGTCATGTCTAACTCTTTTAGCTCCCATGGAATACAGCATGCCAGGCTTCCCTGTCATTCACTAGTTCCTGGAGTCTCCCCAAACTCAGGTCCATTGAGTCAGTGATGCCATCTCACCATCTCATCTCCTGTTACCTGCTTTTCCTCCTGCCCTCAATCTTTGCCAGCATCAGGGTATTTTACAATGAGTTGGCTCTAGAGCTAGTAACACAAGAACATGTAACACAGGTGGCAAAAGTCTTGGAGCTTTAGCTTTAGCATCAGTCCTTCCAATGAATATTTAGGGTTGATTTCTTTTAGGATTGACTGATCTAATCTCCTTGCTGTCCAGGGGACTCTCAAGAGTTCTTATCTAGCATCACAGTTCAAAAGTATCAGTTCTTTGGTGCTTAGCCTTCTTTATGGTCCAACTCCCACATCCATACATAACTACTGGAAAAACAACAGCTTTGACTATATGAACCTTTATCAACAAAGCAATGTCTCTTCTTTTTAACATGCTGTCTGTATTTGTCATAGCTTTCCTTCCAAGGAGCAAGTGTCTTTTAATCTCATGGCTACAGTCAACTTCCACAGTGATGTTGGAGGCAAGAAAATAAAGTCTGTCACTGTTTCCATTTGTTCCCCATCTATTTGCCATGAATTGATGGGACCAGATGCCATGATCTTAGTTTTTTGAATGTTGAGTTTTAAGCCAGCTTTTCTACTCTTCTCTTTTTACCTTCATCAAGAGGCTTTTTAGTTCCTCTTCTCTTTCTGCTGTTACATAGTGTCATCTGCATACTGCATGCTGGGAGGTTATAAATATTTCTCCCAGCAATCTTGATTTCAGCTTGTACTTCATCCAGCCTGGTGTTTCCCATGATGTATTCTGCATATCAATTAAATAAGCAGGATGACAATATACAGCCTAGATACACTTATTTCCCAAGTTTCAACCAATTGATTGTTCTCTGTCCAGTTCTCAATGCTGCTTCATGACATGCATACAGGTTTCCAGGAGGCAGGGAAGGTTGTCTGATATTCCCATCTTTTAAAGAGTTTTCCACAGTTTGTTGTGATCCACACAAAGGCGTTAGCATAGTCAATGAAGCATAAGTAGATGTGCTGTTTTTTGTTTTTGTTTTTTCTTCTTCTTCTGAAATTCCCTTTATTTTTCTATGATCCAATTGATGTTGGCAATTTCAGTCCTGGTTCCTTTGCCTTTTCTAAATCCAGCTTGTACATCTGAACATTCTTGGTACACGTACTGCTGAAATCTTGAAGGATTTTGAACATTATGTGATAGCAAGTGAAATGACTGCAATTGTGTGGTGGCTTGAACATTCATTGGCATTGCCCTTCTTTGGGATTAGAATGAAAACTGACCTTTTCCAGTCCTGTGGCCACTGCTGAGTTTTCCAAATTTGCTGGCATATTGAGGGCAGCACTTTAACACCAACATCTTTTAAGATTTGAAATGGCTCAACTGGAATTCCATCACTCAACTAGCTTTGTTCATAGCAATGCGTCCTAAGGCCAATCTGACTTCACACCCTGGATATCTGTCTCTATGTGAGTGATCACACCATCGTGGTTATCTGGGTCATTAAGACCTTTTTTGTACCGTTCTTCTGTGTGTTCTTGCCACCTCTTCTTAGTATTTTCTGCTTCTGTTTGGTCCAGAATATTTCTGTCCTTTATTGTGCTCATCATTGCATGAAATGTTCCCTTGGTATCTCTAGTTTTCTTGAAGAGATCTCCAGTCTTTCCCATTTTATTGTTTTCCTCCATTTCTTTTGTTTGTTCACTTAAGAATGCTTTCTTATCTCTCCTTGCCATTCTTTGGAACTATGCATTGAGATGAGTGTATCTTTCCTTTTCTCCTTTTCCTTTTGCTTGTCTTCTTTTCACAGCTATTTGAAAAGCCTCCTCAGATAACCATTTTGCCTTGCTGCATTTCTTATTCTTGCAGATGTTTTTGGTCACCTCCTCCTGTGCAATGTTGCAAAACTCTGTCCATAGTTCTTCAGGCACAATGTTTACCAGATTTATCCCTTGAATTTATTTGTCATTTCCACTGTATAATTGTAAGGAATTTGATTTAGATCATTCCTAAATGGTCTAGTGATTGTTCCTACTTTCTTCAATTTAAGTCTGAATTTGGTAATAAAGAGCTCATGATCTGAGCCACATTCAGCTTCAGGTCTTGTTTTTGCTGACTATATAGAGCTCCTCCATCTTTGGCTGCAAATAATATAATCAATCTGATTTCAGTATTTACCATTTGGTGGTGCCCATGTATACAGTCATCTCTTGTGTTGTTGAAAGAGGGTGTTTGCTATGACCAGTGAGTTCTCTTAGCAAAACTCTATTCACCTTTTTGTACCCCAAGGTTAAACTTGTGGTCATTTTGTATCCCAAGGTTAAACATGCCTTGTTACTCTGGGTGTCTCTTGACTTCCTACTCTTGCTTTCTCATCCCCTTGATGCTTAGGACACTTTTTGTTTGTGTTTGTTTGTTCTATAAATCTTATAAATCTTCGTAGAACCATTCAACTTCAGCTTGTTTGGCATTAATGTTTGACATAGAGTTGGATTACTGTGATGTTGAATCATTTGCCTTGGAAATGAACCAGGATCCTTCTGTTGTTTTTGAGATTGCACCCATGTACTGCATTTCAGATTCTTTTGTTGACTATGAGGGCTACTCCACTTCTTCTAAAGAATTCTTCCCCACAGTAATAGATACAATGATCATCTGAATTTAATCCAAACTTTCCCATCCAGTTTAGTTCACTGATTCCTAAAATGTCGATGTTCACTCTTGCCATTTCCTTTTTGACCGCTAGGAATTTACCTTGATTCATGGACCTAACATTCCAGGTTCCTATGCAATATAGTTTTTTATAACATTGAACTTTACTTTCACCACCAGACATATCCACAACTGGGTGCCCTTTCCACTTTCTTTGACATTTATTTTTCATAACTTTTAAAACAAGTTATATGGCTATATTTGCACATATCAGCCACATCTATCCTCAAATATACTGCTAATATGATAGGAACAAAACCAAAATGCAATTTTTATTTCCTTTTTAAATATATGTAATGAATTTCATTTACATATATAATAAGTATCAGTCTTCTGTCCATATGTAGTAAATAACACCAGATGAGGTTATACTTAATCTGGTGTCTATATTTCTGTCAAGCATTTTCTGCTACCAGCTTCCTTGTTTTCCCAGTTTACTTTGCCATACTATACAATTTTCTATTCCCTGAACATCTAGAATACCCTTTCCTTTGAGCTTATTACATACTCATATTTCATAATTTCACCTGGAATATAGTTTCAACTGTTTTCTTTGATTTCCCACAAGTAAAGCCATTCAGCTCACTCTTTTCTACCACATTCTTCATTTGTGTGTAGCCTTACTTATAGTATTTATGGGCAATAACATTTATTTGTTTGCCTCACTTTCTACTAAACTGTGAATATTTATGTTCCCAAGTCTTAACAATATTTACAATTCAAAATACAACAGTATTTGGTGAATGAAAGTAAATAAGAGATTTATGATGCCTCATTGATAGTGCTCAAAGGCTAAATAAAATTGCTGAATTAGTGTCATTTCCTTGGTCTCTGAGAATGAATAATACCCAGCCTGTTTCAGTTTTAGAAATACAATAGTCAAATATGTGTGTATGTAGTGTTGTATACATATACATATGTTATTTTTAAAAGCTTTACTTGGTTAAAATATTTAAGAAATTCTTTCCTTAAATAATTCTATTTTGTAACTTCAAGTTTATGTTAAATATTTTATCAGACTAAAAAATCCAGATTTATGATCATTTTCTTTATTAAATAAATCATATATCTCTATTTGTTTATATATACATGTATGTATATATAAACAAATTCATCACGTACTCTCACACCTAAAATACCTTCTACATCAACTTTTGATTGAAATGTTATTTCAAAAGAAGACTATTCCTTTGATTTCAGTTTACTCTTGGATTATAATTTCATTTTCAATAAGATAAGAATTGCCTTTGTATAGGAGAATAATAAATCTGTATGCTTGACCTTATGTGATTTGAATTATTGATATCCATAGATATAAATTGAAATTCTACAAATCTAGATTTTGCACTGTTAATAGATTGTATATTATATATACAGGCTTCCCTCATGGTTCAGATGGTAAAGGATCTGCCAACAATGTGGGAGATCTGGGTTCGATCCCTGGGTTAGAAAGATCCCCTGGAGGAGGGCATGGCAACCCACTCCAGTATTCTTACTGGAGAATCCCCATGGACAGAGGAACCTGGCGGGCTACCATCCATTGATCACAATGAGTCGGGCATGACTTAGTGGCTAAGCATACACATATTATATATACATTGTGACATATAAAATAGAATGAAAGAAGGGCTCATTACATGGTAGTTGTATAAACAACTAATCTACCAAAGACAGTTTGCAACTTTTAAATGGAGATTTGATAGCTATTTGGTACACTCACACTAGATTATAGCAATATTCATCAGTACCAGTCAATAGGCATGATCAAGTCCAACTAAGACTATATAGGATGGAGATAGAAAAGGGAGGGTTAAAGACAGGTCTATGTAACACACACTTGAGTTGAAGAGGCTTCAAGTTTAGTGAGTAGACAGCATTACCTTGAAAAGTTTGGAATTAAGCACTTACAAATGAGTTTTCATCAGTGAGTGTCAAATAGAGACAGATGAATAAAATGTTAAAAATGTTAACCCAGTGTCCAAAATGAAAATATAGTTTCAGAAGAGATAATTATTTTTAAAAGGGCATATGGACAATGTATGTAGTGCATTGAGTTTAAATTTACTTGACAAGGCTATCTTCAGAGAAGAACATAATATATCTGTTCTTGTAATTGTTTGTTGCCTTCGTGGTTCATGCTTCTGACCTGCCCTATCATTCCAGCTCTTAATAAAACCTTTATTTTAATTGTCATTATGTGAAGAAAATATAAAATGTTCAAGATAATTTGGTCACTTATATTGAACTAAATTGTTGTGACATATTATAAGTGTTTAGTTGTGACACTGTTTCTATTTATACAAACACCCTACAAAGTTTGCACAAAATTTTTAGGGTGAAATGGAAGTATGGGTGGACATGCATGTACTTGCACATGTGTATTAGATTTTTTTAAATATAAAATCACAGCATAGGATCAAAAATATAACTGATATATAGAGTTCCCATGCTTATCATTCTCCATTCTGATACTGTTTTAATTTTAGTTTATCTCATAATGGAAAAACACAAAAAAGGTAAAATATTGAGATTCTGCATTTAAATTTTATAATTTAAGTAGTTCTTTTTATTTAAAAATATCTGGAGACGTAGTTTGAAGATGTAGTGAATAAAATGCTTATGTTCAGCTCGTTGTAAAGCAGAAACTAACACAACATTGTAAATCAACTGTACTCCAATTAAAAAAAAAAGCAGAGTTCCTTTAAAAATACAAACTGACATACTAAATACTGGATGTCTTCTTTTATTAATATGTAGGAAATGTGGTCAACAAAGACTCCCTAGTTTTTGAGAGGAAAAAACATTGCATGTCTCAAAGTAGACTACTCATCATTAGAGACTGTTTATGTGTTTAGATAACAGTTCTGTGTCTATTTCCAGAAAGGATCTGATATTAAAACTTTTGATAAGAAAAATCTAGGAGATGAATCTCCCAAGATCTAGATAGCTGTGGAAATGAACAAAAATTTAGTAGCAGCTCAGATGAAGACATATCAATTTTTCAACTTCCAAGTATCCTACTTACCTGTACCAAGTATTTTAGCCAGACTTTTTGGTGACAGAACTAGATTTATAATTTCATTGAATGTGTTTTTTTCTTAGCAGGAAATGGAAAACAAAACCTACTTGGATTTAATACTGGGTGTGAGGCAGAAATAAATAATACTGCATGATCTCACTTATGAGTGGAATCTTAAAAAAAAAAAATACAGAAATTACATTAGTGCTTGCCAGGAGCAGGGTGAATGAAATGGTTATTACTGGTCAAAGAATATATGCATTCAGTTATCAGATGAATGAATTCTGAGGATCTAATGTGCAGCATAGTAACTTTACTTGGCAATACTGTGCTGTCTGTGCATGTTTGAGAAAACAGTTGCTCAGTCATGTCTTACTCTTTGCAACCCCATGAGCTGTAGCCCTCAGGCTCCTCAGTTTGTGGGATTTTCAGGCAAGAATACTGGAGCGGGTTGCCATTTTGTTCTCCAGGGGATCTTTCAGACCCAGGGATGGAAACCACATCTCCTGCATCTCCTGCATTGGCAGGTGGATTCTCTACCACTGAGCCATCTGGGAAGCCTTCACTGTGTTGTATACTTGAAAGTTACTGAGTTCAGTTCAGTCGTGTCTGACTCTTTGCAACCCCATGGAGTGCAGCACGCCAGGCTTCACTGTCCATCACCAACTCCCAGAGCTTGCTCAAACTCATGTCCTTGGAGTCGAGGATGCCACCCAACCATCTCATCCTCTGTCGTCCCCTTCTCCTCCTGCCTTCAATCTTTCCCAGCATCAGGACTTTTTCCAATGAGTCTGTTCTTCACATTAGATGGCCAAAGTATTGGACCTTCAGCTTCAGCATCAATCCATCCAATGAATATTCAGGACTGATTTCCTTTAGGACTGACTGATTTGATCTCCTTGCCGTCCAAGGGACTCTCAAGAGTCTTCTCCAACACCACAGTTCAAAAGCATCAGTTCTTCAGTGCTCAGCTTTCTTTACAGTCCAACTCTCACATCCATACATGACTACTGGAAAAAACAATAACCTACTATATGGACCTTTGTCAACAAAGTAATGTCTCTGTTTTTAACATGCTGTCAAGATTGGTCATAGCTTTTCTTCCAAGGAGCAAGTGTCTTTTAATTTCTTGGCTGCAGTCACCATCTGCAGTGATTTTGGATCCCAAGAAAATAAAGTCTGTCACTGTTTCCATTGTTTCCCCATGTATTTGCTGTGAAATGATGAGACTGGATGCAGTGATCATAGTTTTTTGAATGCTGAGTGTTAAGCCAGCTTTTCCACTCTCCTCTTTCACTTTCATCAAGAAGCTCATTATGTATTCTTCACTTTCTAAACAGACAAAATGGTAACTATGTAAGATAATGGATGTGTTAACTAATATTATTGTGGTAATCATTTCACGGTGTGTGTGTGTGTGTGTGTATTCACATTGTATCACTGAAACTTGTGTAATGATATATGTTAATTATATCTCAGTAAAGCTTAGAAAAATAGTGTCACTGAGCACATTTTAATTTTACTTAAATATATTTTAATATACATCTAATCATATGAGAACTTTATTATTAGGATGAGTTAAATATATAAAAATATAATCAGCTATTCCTTCCAATTAAACACTAGTATCTTCCTCATGCTCTGATTTGCACTGCATAAATTATATCTCTTTAATCAAATGACTGGTTTGACCTCTAGAAAAGTCTTTCTCACATTTTTTTTCACATATCCTCTCTTCTAACTATGTACTGATAAGCTCTGTCATACAACCAATAATTTTTTCATGGAATCAATAATTTTTAAACACTACTTTAAGGGATTATTTTTTCCCTAAGTCTTCCACTGGAAAGAGAAGATATTGTATCTTTGCTGTTTTTCACAAAAAATCTTAAGATGTTGTATAAGTTAATTTAAATTTGCATCATAGGTTTGTTGGCATTCTATTCTCATTTAAGCTGAGAGATAATTTATTTTGTATAAAATATCTCAAAAGAAAAAAGTATAGAAGTGAGACATACTCCACAAATACATTACACTAGTAGAAAAAAATATATGTAGTCAAATTTCAAAAGAATAGTTTTTCATTATTCAAATATTATTTTGCTAGCGGCCATGCTGACTTGCACCTTCAATTTATTAATTGGAGGGATGTGATTGGTACTTGTCAGTGTGAAATATCCAGTTCTCTGAGGATGTACAGAAGACCACTTGGGATTACATGATTTTTAAAAATTAATATAACATTTTGTAAATAAAAAATTTCAAACACTAGTATTATTTTAACTAGAAAAGTCATTTTAATTCTTATTATGTATACATTTTGTACAGTTTGTTTTTAAGAGAATTTGACTATGTAGCTGATTGTTTCACTAAGTATCATGAAATACATTTATAAATGTCTTTTTCTGAACTTCAGCTGCCAAACAACAAATGCTATTTTAAGTATTTTGAAAATCAGTTTGTTTCCCTAAATATTATCAAATGTGTATGTGCATTTTATTTTAAGCACTCTGTCTAATAAACATATTGTACTCAAATATGTGCGTGTGTGTTAAGTTGCTTTAGTACTCTCCAACTCTTTGTGACCCTGTGGACTGTAGCTCACCAGGCCCCTCTGTCCATGGAATTCTTGAATGGGTTGAATACTGAAATCGGTTGCCATGCGCTCCTCCAGGGTATCTTTCCAACCCAAGGATAGAACCCACGTCTCTATGTCTTCTCCTTTGGCAGGTGGGTTCTTTACCACTAGCTCCATCTGGAAAGCCCATTGTACTCAAATACTTAGTCCTAATAAATCTCACAAATTAAATGAATAAATGTAGTCATCTATAAGTTTTCATGAACACTCTGTGTTTTAAAAGTTAGATAAATTTTTTTCTTAACATCACTAGTCTAAAATAAATTAACAAGTATTATTAGTTGGAATAAAAATAATTGTAATTTTTAATGTTATCATTTTACATAGTTTAAATACCAAACATCCAAATTTGTTTCCTAAGTTTATAAAAAATACTAGAGCTATAGATCTGATTTACCATACTTATATACTTTCTCAGGGTGTTAAATCCTTATACAGGCTTCTCTGTCCATGGGATTCTCAGACAAGAATACTGGAGTGGGTTGCTGTGCCCTCCTCCAGGGGATCTTCCCAACCTAGGGATCTAACCCAGGTCTCCCACATTGCAATTGAGAAGCACCAGGGAAACCATCTGAACCACCAGGGAAGCCCATGTTATACAATAGCAATTTAATTTAGGGTAGGGTTAGAATTACAGATCAGAATGATTTGGTGTGAGTTTTCTAGTGTACTTAGATTAACTAGATATTGGATTTTTTATCTGACCATGGAATGTAGAAATACAAGTATCTAGCATGATTTCCCTGTGATCACAATAAACAGATGGAAACCGGTGTTATAAATTCTATGCAAATGTGGAGCTAAATAGCATATGGAAAACCAGAATTTCTTTTACAGGCTGTCCTTTGATCTCAGATGTAATCCTTTTTTTTTTTTTTTTAAACTGCCTTGGACTTTATCTCCTAATTAATATAGATGAACAACAGTAACTCTGGCCTAGGATGCTTTACCACTTTATTAGATTTAACCGACTTATTTAACATTCGTTCAATTTTAAATTATTTAAATCATGTCTGTTCTTAACAAATGTATTCCGTAGCCTGTATAGGCAAGAATCTCACTTATACAAAAGTATAGTTTTTATTTTCTTGTATCTTAGTAATCTGGTCACTTTTGCAAGGACATGTAAAGATGGTTAATAACTCTTTAACGTTATAAAAAGTTAAAGGAAAAATGGTTTCATAGATAACTCTATGACTATATGATGACTATTGTGAACTAATTATTTAAATGTGCTTTCATAAGTATGCCTCCATGTTTTCAAGAGTCTACCCATCCTCACAAACACCTTCTTTCCCACTGAAACTGATGTTTAAAAGATAACTGAAACTTACAATATATCCTAGCAAGTTTTTAGCCATTAAACAGTGCATATGGCTCCTTTGGGCTTCCCAGGTAGCTCAGCTGGTGAAGAATCTGCCTGCAATGCAGGAGAACCCAGTTCAATTCCTGAGTCGGGAAGATCCCCTGGAGAAGGGATAAACTATCCACTTCAGTTTTCTTGGGCTTCTCTCATGGCTCAGACAGTACAGAATCTGCCTACAATGCAGAAGACCTGGGTTGGGAAGATCCCCTAGAGGAGGGCATGGCAACCTACTCCAGTATTCTAGCCTAGAGAATCCCCATGGACAGAGGAGCCTGGAGGGCTACAGTCCCTGGAGTTGCAAAGAGTCAGACATGACTGAACAGCTAAGTACAGCACAGCTCAGCTTGGCTCTCTTGGGGGCTTCCCAGGTGTCAGCGGTAAAGAATCTGCCTGCCAAGCAAGAGACACCAGAAACGTGGGCTTGATCCCTGGGCCAAAAGGATTCCCTCGAGTAGG
Source organism: Dama dama (assembly GCF_033118175.1). Classification (NCBI taxonomy): domain Eukaryota; kingdom Metazoa; phylum Chordata; class Mammalia; order Artiodactyla; family Cervidae; genus Dama; species Dama dama. Next base: position 41,191,630 of record NC_083709.1, on the reverse strand, counting down.
AAATGACAACCCATTCCAGTATTCTTTCCTGAGAAATCCCTGGAGACAGGAACCTAGTGGGCTAAAGCTGATGACGTTCAAAGAGTTGGACATAGACTGAGCAACTAACAACACACGCATGGTTCTCTAGTTACCAGCCCCATTCTTGAAAGATTTCTTTGTTTCCTATGATTCCATCATCTTTTTCCTTAAAACTTTATGTTTTTTCTCCAATCTCTTCAATTATACCTTCTCTTAAAATTTTTTCTCTTAAAAATTTATCACCAATTCAATGGACATGAATTTGAGCAAACTCAGGGAGATAGCGGAGGACAGAGGATCCTGGTGTACTACAAGTTCATGGGATCGCAAAAAGTCGGACACAACTTAGTGACTGAACAACAACAAATTTAAGTTGCTAATATTCCTGAAAATTCTGATCTGGCCCTCCTTCAATCCCAGTTGCCATCTACATAGTTGTGTTTCATATTGAGAAAGATAAACCAGTCCCTGATATGCAGGAGTTGGGCTGGTAATGTCATTCAGACGCCAGTATTTCTACAGTTTGGCACTCTCAGTTAGGTCCTGGTATTCTCTTGCTGAGCAGAAACTATTTCATAGAACAGCAATGTCGGATAAGGCTATTCCGTGACCATACTGTTTCAAGACAAAAGTAACCACACTCATAGTGGTGTCCGAATACAGATAAAACTGGAGTGTTCTCTGCCAGAAAATGTCAAGTAAACCTGGCTAAAATAAGTCACTGACTGTTCCTTTACCAATTCAGTTTAGGTGTGCTCTAATCTCCCTTCCCTATAGATTTTTTTTTTTTTTTAAGATGCCATAGTTTTTCCTTTATTGCCTAATAGCATCTCATGCCGAGGAAAACACTGCTTTCATTAATTGTTTCCTTACTAACATAACACAAGTTCAAATATTTTAATAAGTCTTTTATAACATCCACTTACTGAGGTGGCCTATGGTTCCCCATGATGTGTGTAATACTTTGCTGCAAATAGTAATCAGTTGAACTTGTTCAGTAAGAGGTGTGGTTGAAGGTGATTGATAATGTCTGTAAAACTCCATACCTTTCTATGTATGCTTTTACACCTGTATGTTTAGGACTCTGAGTGATATAACCCAAGCATAACTCTTATCCAAAGGCAAAAATTCACTGAATTATTATTTGCTAGGCTTTGTTTTGTTTTTTTAAACCTACATGGTTCTCAGACATACCAATTTCAACATGCCAAATTAAACAAATTGTTATCTCCTCCAGAGAAGCACTTTCTCTTACATTTCCTATTCTGTTGAAACCTCTGCTATGGCCAGAAACCCAAAGTGTAGTTTTGACAGCTGCCCAACTAATTACATGCAACTTTCATTCTTTAGAATCTGAATATCTCCTTTCACTTTACATTGCCACTGGTGCTTCTCAGATTCAGGTCCTCATTATTTCTTATCATAGTAGCCAACTGACAGTACTAATTAATGTACCGTGCTGTTTTGTCCTACCATGTCAGATGCCTAAGTGATCTTTCTAAGAGGTTAAACCCATCAGCTCACTTTTTTATATAAAATCCTCCAATTTTGTCTCAAGCTTACAGGATTAAATTCAAATCTCTTAGGAGAATTTGCAAGAAAAAATCATTATCAGGCCTTTGGCTTCTTCATATGCATCTCAAGTAATTTGCAAAAGAACATTCAGGCCATTGGTACTATACTTTCTGCACATTCATATTGTTATCCTTATGAACCTATTTTCTACTTATTTTGTTGAAATGTAGTTAACATAGAACAGAAGATAAAGATGCTAAGTGTTCAGTTTGATGAGCTTTGATGTTTTTCTGTACCCATGTACCACCAAGTAAAATAAGAAAATTTTGCCATGTCCCTTTCTATCTATTTATTTATTTTGTTTTGATTCTGCAACCACTTTCTAATTTTTGTCACATTAAACTAATTTTGATTGTTCTTGAACTTTATATGCATACAGTATGGGCCCTTTCAGTTGAACTCCTTGCATTTAATAAAGTGTGTACAGGATTCATTATTTAATGACTCCGTGGAAAAGCAATTCAATGTCATTGCATGGTTCTATTTTTGGAAGCTATGCAGCTTCAATAGTTTATTTTTATATTTTAAATGATAACTGCACTGTCTTAATGAAATTTTGTACCAAGACTTCAAATGAAGTGGTTTAAATACTCTATTTTTTTTTATTATATAATTTTAAAGATATTCTAGGTCTTTTACATTTCCTTATCAAGTCTAAAATGAACTTGTTAATTTTTTCAAAACATTCTATTAGAATTTAGATTACAAGTGCATTGAATCTATGAAACATTGTTGAAGGATCTTATCCATGAGTATAGTATATCTCTTCAAATATTTAGGCTTCTGCAAATTTTTGTCAACAATATTTCATAGATTTCAAGACAAGGAGTTTAATTTTATTTTAAACCATTGCCAGTATTTTATTTTAAGCTATTTTTAATGATATTTTAATTTTATATTTTAATTATTAATGACTAACCATTCATTTTTTTTCTTTGATGGCTTAATCTTATGTTTTTCTTGCATGTCTTGATCCTAATGAACTTATTTGTTTTAGATTTCTGTTGATTCTACCGGGGTGTCTCCATATACAATGATGCTGTTGCTAAATAATTAGTGTTGGTTCTTCCTTTCTCATCTTTATTACTTTTATTTGCATGTATTTGCCTATTCAAACTGCCTAGATTCCCCTGTACAAGTCTGAACAGAAGTATTGATTAAGGCTTCCTTGCCTTGGTCCCAGTCTTAAAGGTAATATATTCAGTCTCTCATCAAGATGTTGGCTGTGGGTTTTAAAAATATTCCCTTAATTAAATGAAGAACACTTCCTTCCATTTCTGTTTGCTAAAGGTTTTTACCATGAATGAGTGTGAATATTGCCAAATACTTTTATTTTAATCTATTGAGATGATCCTGCTTTTTTTTTTTTCTATTTTACTCTGATAATGAGTTACACAGACTTTCCAAATTCAAACCTACTTTGTGTTTTCGTGAAGAAACATAATTCATCACAATGTATTTACTTCATATAGCTAGATTGGATTTGCAGGTAGCTTGTGAAGAATGGTTATGCGTGTTAATAATGATGTTGAGTTTTAGTTTTCTTTCCTTGTAATACCTTTTTTGTCTTATTTTGCATTAGAATTTTCCTAACATCAGAAAATAAATTGAGAACTTTTCTGTTTTTCTTTTTTGCAATAACTTTTGTAAATTTATCACTTAATCCTTGAAAAGCTTAAAAAATGAATTGTAAATGTATCTGCTAATTCAATTCCTGTGGTAACATGGGTGAAAAACTTCAAATTGAGCTAAATGCAATTCTATCTGCTACATTAACTTGGAAGTATGCAGTTGATAAAGGCTTAGTGGTACTTGCCTCAAACATTAGGGCAAGATATATGCCAGAAAAGGTATATTTTCATTTCTCTCAAATGACAAATGGAATACTTTTATTTCATGATTACCAATCATCTTATTTTCTCTGACTAATGGCATGATAGTACCACTGTCCAGTCAGTGGATGTCTGTAGATATCATCACATCAACACTCCTTTGCCCCCTCAAAAATACATTTACAAACTGTGATCCTACTCTAGGGATTTTATTTTATAGCAAATAAGCAAATAATCTTTCATTTATTTACCTGATACTTACATATGAATGCATGGAGAGAGATTGTGGTGTCTTGAATACTGGTCTTAATTCCATTAAATTGTCTGTACTGTATGTCTAATTCCCCTACCATTCTTGCTTACCCTCTACTTGTTCTGGTGTGCTCAGATCTACCTATGCCTCCTTTATTATGATTCAAAAACTCAGAGTGCTTTTTCCTCTAGTAATATGTAATTTTTCAAATATACTATCTCATAATTGGGGCTAGTAGTAAAGAACCTGCCTGTCAATGAAGGAGATAGAAGGGAAGGAGATGGAAGGGACTTGAACTCAATCCCGGAGTTGGGAAAATACCCTGGAGGAGGGCACAGCAACCCATTCCAATATTCTTGCCTAAAGAATCCCATGGACAGAAGAGCCTGGTGGGCTACAGTCCATAGGGATGCAAAGAATCAGAAATGACTGAAGTGACTGAGCACAAGAACATCTCATTATTAAGGTTACATTAAATAATGTTATTTCTCATTTATGTAGAGATTTTATGTGAAAGTAGGAATTGAAGTGAATTTCCGTTTATCATGTATTGGTGGTCTTAAGGCACTCAAAAATGTTTTACACTGTGCAAAGAATTTAAGAATATCTTTACATACACTATTTTATTATAAACATTCAAAGGTTTTGATGAAGTTCTCTCTGCACCATAGGAAGTAAGAGCTAGAAATGTTGTTAATGAAAATATTTGACATTCTTAGTTTAAAAACTTAACGGAGTATGAGTAGTGTATTTTTTTCTATCTTTTCAAGGCATAAGTTCAGTTCAGTTCAGTCAAACAGTTGTGTCCAACTCTTTGCGACCCCATGGACTGCAGCATGCCAGGCTTCACTGTCCATCACCAACTCCCAGAGCTTGCTGAAACTCATGTCCATAGCGTCGGGGATGCCATCCAACCATCTCATTTTCTGTTGTCCCCTTTTCCTCCTGCCTTAAATCTTTCCCAGCATCAGAATCTTTTCAAATGAGTCAGGTCTTCTCATCAGGTGGCCAAAGTATTGGAGCTTCAGCTTCAGCATCAGTCCATCCAATGAATATTAAGGACTGATTTCCTTTAGGGCTGACTGGTTGGATCTCCTTGCAGTCCAAGGGACTCTCAAGAGTCTTCTCCAACACCACAGTTCAAAAGCATCAGTTCTTCAGTGCTCAGCTTTCTTTATAGTCCAACTCTCACATCCATACAAAACCAGTGGAAAAACTGTAGTTTTGACTAAAACATACCTTTGTAGGCAAAGTAATGCCTCTGCGTTTTAATACATTGTCTAGATTGGTCATAGCTTTTCTTCCAAGGAGCAAGCATCTTTTAATTTCATGGCTGCTGTACCATCTAGAGTGATTTTTGAGGCCCCAAAATAAAGTCTGTCACTGTTTCCATTGTTTCCTCATCTATTTGCATGAAGTGACGGGACCAGATCTTAGTTTTTTGAATATTAAGTTTTAAGCCAGCTTTTTCACTTTCCTCTTTCACTTTGATCAAGAGGCTCTTTAGTTACTCTTTGCTTTCTGACATAAGGGTGGTGTTATCTGCATATCTGAGGTTATTTATATTTCTCCCAGCAATCTTGATTCCAGCTTGTGCTTCAACCAGCCTGGCATTTTGCATGATGTACTATGCATATAAGTTAAATAAGGAGGGTGATATTATACAGCCTTGCCATCATCCTCTCCCAATTTCGAACCAGTCCATTGTTCCATATCTGGTTCTAACTGTTGCTTCTTGACCTGCATACTGATTTCTCAGGAGGCAGGTAAGGTGGTCTGGTATTGCTGTCTCTTGAAGGATTTTCCACAGCTTGTTTTGATCCACACAGTCAAATGCTATGGCATAGTCCATAAAACAAGAACAGATGTATTTCTGGAACACTCTTGATTTTTCTAGGATAAAAAAGATGTTGGCAATTTGATCTCTGGTTCCTCTGCCTTTTCTAATCCAGCTTGAACATCTGGAACTGCTTTGAGAATTTTGAGCATTACCTTGCTAGCAAGTGAGATGAGTGCAATAGTGCTGTAGTTTGAAAATACTTTGGCATTGCCTTTCTTTGGGATTGGAATAAAAACTGACCTTTTCCTGTTTTGTGGCCACTGCTGAGTTTTCCAAATATGCTGGTATATTGAGTGCAGCACTTTCACAGCATCATCTTTTAGGATTTGAAATAGCTCAACTGGAATTCCATTACCTCCACTAGCTTTGTTCGTAGTGATGCTTTCTAAGGCCCACTTGACTTTGCATTCCAGGATGTGTGGCTCTAGGAGAGTGATCACACCATTGTGATTATCTGGGTCATTAAGATCTTTTTTGTACAGTTCTTCCGTGTATTCTTGCCATCGCTTCTTAGTATCTTCTGCTTCTTTTAGGTCCATACGGTTTCTATCTTTATTGTGCCTATCTTTGCATGAAATATTTCCTTGGTATCTCAAATTTTCTTGGAGAGATCTCCAGTCTGTCCCATTCTATTGTTTATCTATTTCTTTGCATTGATCACTGAGGAAGGCTTTCATATCTCTCCTTGCTATTCTTTGGAACTCTGCATTCAGATGGGTATATCTTTCCAAAAGATATACCTCCTTTTCCTTTTGTTTGTCTTCTTTTCTCAGCTATTTTAAGGCCTCTTCGGACAACCATTTTGTTTTTTTGCATTTCGTTTTCTTGGGGTTGGTCTTGATTACTGCCTCCTATACCATATCATGAACCTCTGTCCATAGTTCTTCAGGCACTCTTTCTATCAGATCTAATCCCTTGAGTCTGTCGGTCACATCCACTGTATAGTCATAGAGGAGTTGATTTAGGTCTTATCTGAATGGTCTAGTGGTTTTCCCTACTTTCTTCAATTTAAGTCTGAATTTTGCAATAATGGTTTCATGATCTGAACCACAGTCATCTCCCAGTCTTGTTTTTGCTGACTGTATAGAGCTTCTCCATCTTCAACTGTAAAGAATATAATCAATCTGATTTCAGTATTGACTGTCTGGTGATGTCCATATGTAGAGTCATCCCTTGTGTTGTTTGAAGAGGATGTTTGCTATGACCAGGCATTCTCTTGGCAAAACTCTGTTAGCCTTTGCCCTGCTTCATTCTGTACTCCAAGACCAATCGTGCATGTTACTCCAGGTATCTCTTGACTTCCTACTTTTGCATTCCAGTCCCCTACGGTGAAAAGGACATCTTTTTTGATGTTAGTTCTAGAAGCTCTTGTAAATTATCATTGAACCGTTCAACTTCAGCCTCTTTGGCATTAGTGGTTGGGACTTAGACTTGGATTACTGTGATGTTGAATGGTTTGCCCTGGAAATGAACAAAGATCATTCTGTCATTTCTGAGATTGCACCCACATACTGCATTTCAGATTCCTGTTGACTATGAGTGATACTCCATTTCTTCTAAGGATTCTTGCCCACAGTTGTAGGTATAATGGTCATCTGAATTTAATTCACCCATTTCTGTCCATTTAAGTTCACTGACTCCTGAAATGTTGATGTTCACTCTTGCCATCTCCAATTTGACTACTTTCAATTTACCTTGATTCATGGACCTAACATTCCAGGTTGCTATACAATATTGTTCCTATGCAATTTCAAGGCATATGTTCTTTTTACATTTTGGAAGCTCAAGTGCAGATTTGCCTCATTTCACTGAATGGAAACTATGAATTTCAAATGGTGTTAACTCTCTGAGCTCTATTTTGCTGAGTGTCACATACCCATTTAAAATCAACTAAATAGTTAAGTAAAATTTTGTTTTTATATGTAGCCACTGTTTTCACACATTATTATTTATTTTCATTTAAATATTCTGATCTTGTTTTCAACCTAATATGGTAATTCAAATTTGATCAGTGATTGTATGCTCTGTAAATCTTTAAAGTAGATTTAACTTAATCTAATCTAATCTAAATCTATAAATATACAACCATATTTTAGTTATATAATTATAGTTTAGGTACTAATTGACTCTCCTTAGATGACAGAAACTCTGCAAAATCTTTTTCACACTTCAGCAGATGATCACAGTACCCAATTTAACCAGTTATTTTTGCTTTCCTGTTGAACAATAAGCAGTTTTTAGAATAGTTGACTTCACAATTAGTCAAGAAATTCCCTAATTCTCTTAGACAAGGTTGACATTTCCAAAGGGCTTTGGACAGTGTAAATCTAAGCTGGAGAATCTCTTTGAAGAAATTTTAGTTCTTCTAATGTGAAATGCTTTGAAAACAATAAAATATTAATATTTAGACCCAGATTGTTGATAAAAAAACAAAGATAGAAGTACATGCAGTTGACTCTTAAACAACATAGGCTTGAAATGCACAAGCTGACTTCTCCATGAATTTTTTCGGTAATAAATACTACAGTACTATATCATTCATGCCAGTTGAGTCCATGGTTGTTTAAATTTGTTTCTGTGGAGCTATGGATATGAAGGACCAAATGTAAGTTTTACATGACTGCATTGGTAGATCACTGCCCACAATCCATGCATTGTTCAAGGGTAAACTGTACTTAGTATTACAGCTGTTCATGTTTGACCTTGAGAGTAGGAAAACACATAGGAAAAAGGAAGCCTGGGAATAAAACTTATAAGATGTCTTTAAAGTAGGGACATTAAGAAAAAAAGAAAGCATCCTAGGAGACAAACAGTGCAGTAATAACAGAGAAAACAACATGGATGGCAATATAGAAAATTATTTACTCTTTGTCAATCCCTGCCCAGGAACTTTTCATACATTTTATTATGTAATTATGACAAAAATCCCACTTGAGAAATATTTTATTTCCATTTTATAGATATTTTAAAGGAGACTGTATGAATTAAACTGAAGTGCATGCGGGCAGGCATGCATGCTTAGTTGCTCAGTCATGTCCAGCTCTTTGCGACTCTTTGAAATGTAGCCCACCAGGCTGCTCTGTTCAAGGGATTTTTTTAAGGCAAGAATACTGGAGTGAGTTGTCATTTCCTTTTCCAGGGGATCTTCCCAACCCGGGAATCTAACCCACATATCCTGTGTCTCCTGCATTGTAGGCAGATTCTTTACCAGCTGAACCCACCTGGAAGCCCCTTAACTAAAGTAACCAAACTTAAGTATTTTGTATGATGTGTAGCTGAGTTTGGGCCCTAGAAAGACTTCTAACTCACTCTGTTGAACAGCTTTAATAGTATTACCTGAAACTATACAAAGGGTGCATTTTAATAGATTGAGAGGCAAAGCAATCTAATTATTGGGATTAAATATACAGCAGATGAGGAAAGATAGTTAACCTGCAAAGACCTTTCAGTGAAGTTTGAGAGTTAATACAGGACGGTTGTCAACAATGTATGTTTTTTAAAAAAGTATTTAAGATGTGAAATATATTAAACATAGAAGAAATCAAAGAGGGTACAAATATAATTTAAACATCCCATAGGAAGCAACATAAAATTAATTCTAGGGACCATTCTTTTTTGAGATAAAAACATGCAGTTTTGTAAAGGTCACATAGTGAACTAACATATTAGGAGGATGACAGTTTTAATTCCAAATAACTCAATTCAGTGGTCATATTTAAGACAATCTTTTTCCATTGCCACTTACAAGCAGAGACCTAATAGTTCCATGAAGGAGTACAAGAACCAATGCCTTAAATTATTTTTTGCTTTCACAAGAGCTTATAAACATTAATTTATGCAAATTAGATATTATTATTTTATCAACTCTATACTAAATTTGTAATAAGAATTTATTAAAAAATTGAATGATTCCAATGTTTAAATATCTATGAATGTTTCTCATTTACACTGACATTTTTAACAATACTGATTCTCAGGAATAGAGGTTTTATTAGCACTTGAGTAAACATATTTTTTAGATAAAAGAAATGTATTTGTCAGTATGCTTGCACAGCTCTTTGATCTCCCTGTAGAACATATTCTATAGTTAATTTGTCTTACTGCAAATTTCTCTTTAAAATATTTCATAGGTTATTTTAAGACAATGGATAATGTCTTTTCTATTAGTTAAGAAGTTTTGTCACATCTTATGCACATGATATGTTGAAAGGTATCAACCCTAAGGATATTTTGGCTTTAAAACCTCATTAAATGTGACTTTTTCTACGTTTGGGGGCTTTATATTTATTTTCTGCCTCATAAAAAAAAAGATATTAAAATGAAAATACATTTAATGTGCTGATTCAGAAATAATTGTGTTCTTTTATGAAATGTAAAACATAAACTGAAATGCCAGGAATAATTTAAAACATTAAAAATAGTACCACCCAGATGTAATACCAGGCACAAATTCTCTAGCCCAGTAGCATTCCCTTGAGAGACGTTTACCATCATTAAGTATATAAACCTTAATGCTCAATGAGGACTTCCACAAAATGGTCATATGCAAAGTGACTGCGTTTTAAATCAATGCCTGAATTTTAAACCATCCAGCCTAGTGACTTTCACCTTGGAGATCAGAACTGGAAGTACTGATTAGGTTTCTACCATATGTAATTTTAATTTATGAGGCATTCATCCCTAAACAAGCAGTCACACAGGCTTGTGTTATTTTCAGTTATTTAGGCAGTTAGTCTCCAAATATTCTCACCTCTTTGAAGCAACCCTCCTGACACAGGCTAAGCTTCCTGGATAAGACCTTCATTCATAGGCAAAATGACTTATGGAACTTGAACCATAAGAAATGTGCACTTGCAAATGTCAAGTTTCGTAAAATATCACATAATGTACTAAAACAAATATGATGTTTTATTCGTGTTGATTGCATATGCTAAGTCTTGTAAACTATTTTTTATTAAAAAAAAGAAAAAGAAAGAAAACGAGAGACATTATACCATGAAAATAGGTATAATGTCCTATAGATTTCATTATCTTTAAGGAATATGTTTCAATATATGGATGTACTTTTATGGTGTATTCTATTATTCTGCTATTTATCTTTTTTTTCCTGTTTAAATTCTGCAATAATACTTTCTTATAAATATATTTTCACGTTCTTGTCCAATTATCTCCTCAGGATGAATTTCTAGAAATAAAATATCTGTCAAAGACTATGCATATTTTAAACTTAGACCCTCATTTTGAAGCTGCATCACCCAGAGGCAGCTTCTTTTCACACTAATATGAGATTGCCCTTTCCCCACATTTTAGTTCAGGGAGAAATGATTCATTCTTTAAAACATTCCAACTATGATTTGTTAAAAAATGCATCCAACTGTTTCTTTTAAATTGCATTTATCTGATTATTAATGGGGGTAATGTCTCTTCATAGTCAGTTTTGGATAGTATCTCACTTCTCTTACAGATATGTAGTAATAAAGTAAATTTATTTTTTGCATGTGAGCTATTTCAGTTCAGTTCAGTCACTCAGTCATGTCCAAATCTTTGCTACCCCACAGATTACAGCATGTCAGGCCTCCCTGTCCATCACCAACTCCCGGAGTTTACCCAAACTCATGTCCATTGACTTGGTGATGCCATCCAACCATCTCATCCTCTGTCATCCCCTTCTTCTCCTTACCTCAGTCTTACCCAGCATCAGGGACTTTTCAAATGAGTCAGCTCTTCGCATCAGGTGGCCAAAGTATTGGAGTTTCAGCTTCAGCATCAGTCTTTCCAATGAACACTCAGGACTGATCTCCTTTAGGATGGACTGGTTGGATCTCCTTGCAGTCCAAGGGACTCTCAAGAGTCTTCTCCAACACCACAGTTCAAAAGCATTGATTCTCTGGCACTCAGCTTTCTTTATAGTCCAACTCTCACATCCATACATGACCACTGGAAAAACCATAGCCTTGACTAGACGGACCTTTTTTGGCAAAGTAATGTTTCTGCTTTTTAATATGCTGTCTAGTTTGGTCATAACTTTCCTTCCAAGGAGTAGACGTCTTTTAATTTCATGGCTGCAATCACCATCTGCAGTGATTTTGGAGCCCAGAAAAATAAAGTCTGACACTGTTTCCACTGTTTCCCCATCTATTTCCCATGAAGTGATGGGACCGGATGCCATGATCTTAGTTTTCTGAATGTTAAGCTTTAAGCCAACTTTTCATTCTCTTTTACTTTCATCAAGAGGCTTTTTAGTTCTTCTTCAATTTCTGCCATAAGGGTGATATCATCTGCATATCTGAGATTATTGATATTTTTCCCAGCAATCTTGATTCCAGCTTGTGCTTCTTCCAATCCAGCGTTTCTCATGATGTACTCTGCATATAAGTTAAATAAGCAGGGTGACAATATACAGCCTTGATGTACTCCTTTTTCTATTTGGAACCAGTCTGTTGTTCCATGTCCAGTTCTAACTGTTGCTTCTTGACCTGCGAAAAGATTTCTTAAGGGGCAGGTCAGGTGGTCTGGTAGTCCCATCTCTTTCAGAATATTCCACAGCTTGTTTTGATCCATGCAGTCAAAGGCTTTGGCATAGTCAATAAAAGCCAAAATAGATGTTTTTCTGGAACTCTCTTGCTTTTTTGATAATCCAGCAGATGTTGGCCATTTGATCTCTGGTTCCTCTGCCTTTTCTAAAATTTGAACATCTGGAAGTTCATGATTCATGTATTGCTGAAGTCTGGCTTGGAGAATTTTGTGCATTACTTTGCTAGCATGTGAGATGAGTGCAATTGTGCAGTAATTTGAGCATTCCTTGGCATTGCCTTTCTTTGGGATTGGAATGAAAACTGACCTTTTCCAGTCCTGTGGCCACTGCTGAGTTTTCCAAATTTGCTGGCATATTGACATTGAGCTATTTATTTTTTCTAAATAATATTGTTTACTAGACATACTATTTTTGTTTTATGGAAATCAAATATTACCAAAATATTTGCTCATTCATTTAAATATATTAAATTCCCAGATTATTGTGGGGCTTTCTCCTGTCTCCATTGTTTTTTCAGTCTATTTCGAAAGCAATATCTCATTTTTAGAAAAACTTTACAATATATTTTGCATCTGCTTGGCTTTTTCCTGATTGCTGAAAGGAAATGCATTCATTTTATTTACTTTTTAAGATATGCTTTAAGAAAATAGTTTCCTACCCAAGGACTTTGGGCTTCCCTGGTGAGTCAGATGGTAAAGAATCTGCCTGCAATACAAGAGACCAGGGTTTGATCTCTGGGTCAGGAAGATCACCTGTAGAAGGAAATGGCTACACACTCCAGTATTCTTGCCTGCAGAATTCCATGGACTGAGGAGCCTGGTCAGATACAGTCCATGTGGTCTCAAAGGGTCAGACATGACTGAGTGACTAACACTTTCACCCAAGGACAAATAACTTTAATATTAATTTAAAACTTCTTCTCTCTCAGTCAATAGATTTAAAATTATTTTATCATTCCTCTTCTTTTATTGTTAAAGTTAATCTTAAATACTGTATGCTTTACAATCCCCACATGATACGTTTGTTCCTTTTGTATTTACAACTCTTATGTAATAAAACTTGATCTTTCTTCATAAATTAACTTTTATTTCTAAAATATAAAAACAATTTTAATTTATTTTTTTATTCTATTCAGTTAGATTTTTAGGATATAAACTCATTCTCTGAAATTAAAATGATTTTTATATTCCCCAAATTTTTAATGTTTATATATTATTTCATTATCTTTTCTAAATGCATAGTCTAGCAATTCTGGAAGAGTGCTAGACAATAGTGATATTATGGACTTTCTTATCATATTCCTATTTTAATATAAAGAACATTAACTCTTTAGAAACATGATCATTTCAGTTTAGTAGCTCAGTCACATCCGAGTGTTTGCAACCCCATGGACTGCAGCATGCCAGGCTTTCCTGTCCCTCAACTCCCAGAGCTTGCTCAAATTCATATCCATTGAGCCAGGGACACCATCCAACCATCTCATCCTCTGTCGTCCCCTTCTCCTTCTGCCTTCAATCTTTGCCAGCATCAGATCATTTCTAATGAGTCAGTTCTTTGCATCAGGTGGCCAAAGTATTGGAGCATCAGCTTCAGCATCAGTCCTTCCAATGAATATTCAGGACTGATTTCCTTTAGGATTAACTGGTAGATCCTTGCAGTCCAAGGGACTCTCAAGAGCCTTCTGTAACACCACAGTTCAAAAGCATCAATCCTTTGGTGCTCAGCTTTCTTTATGGTACAACTCTCATATCTATACATGACAACTTGAAAAACCATAGCTTTGACTATATAGACCTTTGTCGGTAAAGTAATATCTCTGTTTTTTAATATGCTGTCTAGGTTTGTCATAGCCTGGAGCAAGCATCTTTTAATTTCATGTTTACAGTCACCATCTGCAGTGACTTTGGAGTCCAAGAAAATAAAGTCTGTCACTGTTTCCAGTTTCCCCATCTATTTGCCATGAAGTGATGGGACAGGATGCTATGATCTTTTTTGAATGTTAAGTTTTAAGCTAGCTTTTTCACTCTCCTATTTCACCTTCATCAAGAGACTCTTTAGTTCCTCTTTGCTTTCTGCCATAAGGGTGATGTCATCTGCATATCTGAGGTTATTGATATTTCTCCCTGAAATCTTGATTTTAGCTTGTGCTTCATCATTCTGGCATTTCGCATGATGTACTCTACACATAAGTTAAATAAGCAAGTTAATAATTACAGCCCCATCATACTTCTTTCCCAATTTGGAACCAGTTTGTTGTTCCATGTCTGATTCTAAATGTTGCTTCTTGACCTGCATACAGATTTCTCAGGAGACAGGTAAGGTGGTCTGATACTCCCATCTCAAAGAATTTTCCACAGTTTATTGTGATCCACACATCAAAGGCTTTAGTGTAGTCAATGAAGCACAAGAAAATATTTTTCTGAAACTCTCTTGCTTTTTCAATGATCCAACAGAGGTTGGCAATTTGATCTCTGGGTCCTCTGGCTTTTCTAAATCCAGCTTGAACATCTGGAAGTTCCCAGTTCAAATACTGTTGAAGCCTAAGTTGGAGAATTTTGAGCATTACTTTGTTATTTTGTGAGCTGAGTGCAATTATTTGGTAGTTTAAACATTATTTATATATTTTTATGAAAATATCTTAAGATATGTAGATATCTTAGGATAGACATACTTACCTATATTTATTTTTAAACCTTTTAAACAAGTAGTGTATTGAATATAAAATGTTTTTTCAATATCTGTGCATTTGTCAAATATTTTCGATATATGCAAGGCTATGCTGGCTGTAAGTCTACAATCTTGACTCAAAGCCGACAAGTCCCCCACCCTTATGGAGCCTAAACTTGAATTGGAGGCAAGTGTTTAACACATAAACCCAGCAATAAATGCAAAGTAATTACTTCATTAAGTTTTCCGTATATAAATATGTCTTTATACAAGTGCTGGAGAACTTGACATGATATTAGAATTAGTGTTAGAGTGGAGAAGGTGGTTCAGGAAAGACTTCCCAAGGAATGAAATGTGTCAGTTGTTCTCCAACTAAAAGATTTCTAGGAATATACCACTTAAAGCTGAGAATGAATCATAATATTCTAGCAGACATCCCAAGTACTTAGCCCTCTAATTAACAAAAACATGAAGCATTATGGAACAAAAAGAAAGCTTGTATGGCTAGAGGATGGAAAGCTAGGAGAAGTGTGATATAAGATGAGGTTGTAAAGGTCATTAAGTTAAGGTCACAGAGAAAAAAAGTACAGTGTATGTGTGGAGTTGAAGGAAAAAGAAAAGTCAATGAATGGACCAATTGGCTTTGTACATGTTTGAAATAAAGAGATTAAAGTTGTTTGAAACTTGTATCTAATGATGATGTTAGTGGAAAAATAAGTCTAGACTTATTGAAGGGATAAAATAGACTCAATGAAGAACTCATAGGAGAATGAAGTGCCAAGGAAAATTCTTAAGTTTGGGAGTTAATGAATGAGAAGTATGATGGTGTCATTTCCTGAGTCAAGAAACACTGAAAAACGGACATAAAGGGAAGGTTGTGATTTAAGTTTTAGATTTCTTTAGCCTGAATTTCCTTTGATTGATCCATTCTGATTTATAAAGTAATTTTAAACCTCAGACAGGAGCTTGAATGAGAGAGCTAGGTAGGTGACGCATTTTAAATTTACCATAAGAAACAACATAAATGGTATATCCTAAATATAAAATGAGTAGAGAAGATGGTTCAGGATCTAGCATTTAGGAATTCTAGCTTTGAAAGCTGAATAGAGGAAGATTAATCTTAAAGAAGTTCAAAAGAGGAATCACTAGATGTAGAAAGTGATCCAGAAGAGAATGTAGCTCCATAAACCATGTGAGGAGACTTTTTCATGAGACACTACTTTTTTAATGAGATATGAAACATTGTAATCAGAATTCTCTGCATTTTATCTAGTAACATGTGTCTAGTGAATAATATTAGTAGACTAATTTATATGGAATTCTAAAATTTCTAGAATGAATGAAATTTCATAGTGATACTCTTTTTTAATGCTGTATTTTATTATATTCCAGTTAAATAATTTTGACTTATAATACATTAAAGATATCAAATAGAATTCACATAGAACTATATCTATATATAAAAGTTTAATTTTGGCAGGTAAGAGAAAGGATACTTATGTCCTTTCATTTTTCTCTTAGATGTGTTATATTATTATGCAATTTTTATTTAATTAAAATTTATATATTCACATTTTCCAGTAAAAATATTCACACAATAAAATGAGTAATAAAGAGTGGAATGATAGATTAAGTACAATCTTAGTGACTTTTTCTGTACATGCAGGGAAATTTAAAGATACTCTGGAAACCATTATTTAGAACTATAGAAATTTAAGAGATAATCATAAAACTAATTTTCAGTAAATATCAAAACCATTCATATAAGATATAATATTTTTTCTTGAGATAAAACTGTATATTAAGTATATAAGTTTAGGTATGCAACATTATAATTTGATATCTGTGGAGACTACCAAGTGATCATCACCAAAAGTCTAGTTACCATCCATCATCATAGAATTGGATTTCATTCTTTTGTATGGCTGAGTAGTTTTCCTCTGGGTATATAAACTGTATCTTCTTTATCCAGTGCTCTATTCATGGATATTTAGATTGTTCCCATATCTTGGGTATCATACATACCACTGTAGTAAACATAGGGTGCATCTCAATTTTTGAATTAGTGTTTTCATAATTTTTGGATAAATATCCAGTATTGGAATAACTGGATCATTTAATAGTCTGATTTCTTCTCCAAAAAATGAAATTTTTTAGCCATTATGTATTCAACTAAGTTTTTTGGCCCTTTCTCTCTCTTATCCTTCTGGAGCCCCTAGATTGCAAATGT
The DNA here is from genome assembly GCF_033118175.1 of Dama dama. NCBI lineage: Eukaryota > Metazoa > Chordata > Mammalia > Artiodactyla > Cervidae > Dama > Dama dama. Next base: position 41,174,677 of record NC_083709.1, on the reverse strand, counting down.
TAGTCCACTTGATGTTGTACCATATTTCCCTTAAATTATCTTCACTTCAAAAATTTTTCTTTTCATTTTGGGTTGTCTGAGTGAAACCTGTTGTTTTGTCTTCCAGTTTGCTGATCTAGTCTTCTGCTTCATCTAGTATCCCACTGAAACTTTCTAGCATATCTTTTGGTTGTTATTGTATCCTCAGCCTATAATTTCTCTTTGGAACATTCTTATATTTTCTATTTGTTGAATATCTCCCCATGTTCATCTATTTTATTCCTGAGTTGGGTGAACATCTTTACTACCATTATTCTGAACTCTTTATTGGTGGACTTCTTATTTCCTTTTCATTAGAGCCTTTTTCTGAGGTTACTCTGATTCTTTCATTTGGAATACATTCCTCTGTCTCCTTTGGCCTGACCCGTGCCTTTCTGTTATTTGAATCAATTATCTCTCTCAGAATTGATGGAGGAGACTTGTGTGGACATTGTCCAGTGGAGCCCTGATACATGATCCTCCGTGGCCACCAGAGATTGATACTCAAGGGCATCTCCTCTGTGGGTTGTACATGGCTACCTGCTTAGGTGGAGCTGCTGCTGCCATGTGGAAGGGCTGAAGTTAGCTGGCTATAGCACACAACTAATGTGCAACTGCTAGGGAACTTTCAGCAGGCCATTTCCACCAGCTCTGTCAGTTTAGAGAAAGAGTTCCAAGAGAGTGCTCACCAATGATGGTGTTAACAGTGCAAAATGAAATCGCAAAGATTAATTCTCCCAGAGTCTCCATTCCTGGAAAGAGTTACAATAGTTTCCTGCCTCTACAGTATATGCTGTAAAAATCAGTAAGTGGTCTCCTTCTCATATGAAATAGATGCTTTTCAATCTAGTGTTTTTTCTTTGAGTCCTGGGATGATTAAGTCAGTGCTGAAGGCCTTTAAGAGCAGATTCTCACTTCTAGGCTTTTCTGGATGTACTGCCTGTTGGTTTTTCAAAGTCAGTTTTGGTGCAGCTGGCCACTTCTTTACCAGATGTAGGGGTTGGGGTGTGTGATGTAGAGCACAAACCATTTACTCCTCTAGGAAATGTTTTTTTATCTTTGCATTCCTTCCCATTTGTGGATCACTGTGCCTGGGCTGTATTTTATATTTGGCAAGACTGCATCTTTGCCTATCCTACTCTCTATCCTTTTATTCTTAACTGTAGAGGCTCTGTTCATCCAGCTTTCAATTTTTTCAGAGGAAATTATGCCATATGTAGTTGTACATTTGTTGTGTCCATTGAAGGAGATGAGTTCAGGACATTTTTACAATGCTTTTTTGACTAGATATCCATAATTTTGATGACTTGTATATATTGAATGTCTCTTCATTCTTCTCTGTATCCTAACCTTTGTTAGGATATTTGTTAATATGGTGTATAGACTTGTCTTATTTGTCTCACCTTTTTAGATAAAATAGGTCAAAGCTGAGAGTTTCCTAATAGCCAAATAAATTAGATATTGATCTGTATGGAAAGTTCTTTTCTGCCTTTACCCTAGGGACCTCAATGTTCCCACAGTGATAATCAAGTTTTTCTTTCAAGGAAGTAATTTCAGAATATTTGATTTCTCAACATTGTAAATATGCCACTTAAAATCAGATGACTTTGTAGATCACCTTTCTTTGAGTAAATGAATATTGTCTAAATTGCAAGTTTAACAAACTGAAGAAATATGAATGAAATTAAATTATTCTCTATTTATTTTCACTGTTTTGTCTTTCCTCTCAAAATCAAAAGTAGGGTAAAGTAGTGTGTTCGATGGCAAGAATGGCTAAATTATTAAGTAACTAGAGTTTTTATTTTCATACTTAGAACATTATTTATTTTAATGCTTTTTGTTTAACAAGTGCAAACTTCACAAAGTTGGAGAATGTTCCATACTAGCACATGTTATAGTATTTTCTGAAATTTATTTAAATTTCTTACCCTTCTAGTGTTAATGCAATATAAAAATAACTAAATAAACTGGAGAAGGGCCAGAAGACTCCTTCACCCTTTAATATCTGCTTGCCTTACTGTACATACACTTCTTCAGGAATTACAATGGCCTTTTAATACATCAGCTTCCTAAAAAAGATGCCTAGGCAGTAGTGTTTGGTAAAAATGTGTGCATCTCAGAAAGGAATTCTAGAAAAGCATAAAAGGCTTAAAATTACATTAACAGATAAAATTATATCAAAGCATAAATTGGTTTAAGTACAATTAAAGGACGTAGAGTTTAACTGCATAGTAGTGATCGTGTGCTCGGCTCAGCTGTCTAAACTTACTCTAGAAAATGCCCAGTTTAGTCTGGAACAACCTTTGGTTTGGGACCTGTGATTTTTTTTTTTTTTAACTTGCTTGTGACATCACCATTATGATAGAAAATGAAGAGGAATTAAAAAGCCTCTTGATGAAGGTGAAAGAGAAGAGTGAAAAGCTGGCTTCAAACTCAACATTCAAAAAACTAAGGCCATGACATCCAGTCCCATCACTTCTGGCAAAGAGATGGGGAAACAATGGAAACAATTTTCCATTATTTTTATTTTCTTGGGCTCCAAAATCACTGCAGATGGTGACTGCAGCCATGAAATTAAAGGACGCTTGTTCCTTGGAAGGAAAGCAATGACAACTCCAGGAGTTGGTGATGGACAGAGAGGCCTGGTATGCTGTGGTCCATGGGTCACAAAGACTTGGACACGACTGAGCGACTGAACTGAACTGGACTGATTCTGACAGATGTGAGGTGATATCTCATTGTGGTTTTAATTTGCGTTTCTCTGATCAGTGATGTTGATCATCTTTTCATGTGCCTGTTTGCATTTGTATGTCTTCTTGGAAAATGTCTTGTCTTCTGCCCATTTTTGTTTGTTTGTCTTTTAAGTTGTTCACATATTTTGATACTAACCCCTTATCAGTCATGTCACTTGCATATATTTTTCCCATTCAGTAGGTTGTCTTTTCATTTTGCCATTGGTTTACTTTGCTATTCAAAAGCTTTTAGGATTAATTAAGCACTTGAGATTTATACTTAAAAATCATACCACATAGCATGACCAGCAAAATAAACTAAATAGCCTTGCATGGGTCCATGTGGAACCTAGAGATTTCCCCAGAATATTTTATAGTATCTTCTCAGGAACAAGCAGTTATGTGGCCTATATTTATTGTAAAATGTATGGGAAAAATTAATCATTTGTATAATAGAGGCTGGGACAGGTAAAAGTTCTAAGGAGTTCAACAGTTATCTTGGAAACTAGTTTGATCTTAGAATTGACAGTCTGAAATCCTTCATTCTGCCTGTAAAGTGCCATGCACTGTGCTTAATTCTAAAGTAATTAAGAAAACAGGAACCCAGGGTCTCAAAAAAAAAAAAAAAAAAAAAAAACACCTTATTTGAATCCTGATTCTACCTTTACAAACCATGAGAAAATGATTTAATTTGAGTCTTATGAATTTTTGTTTCTAAGTCTTATTTTATTCATTTATAAAATGAATATTATTTCTTAGGATCTTATAAGGACTAGTCCCATCTAGAACAATGACTAGCAAGTAGTAAGTGCTTAGATATTTACTTATTGCAATAAAATTCCTTACTTAAAATGCATTGAAAGAAGTTCTCTAGAAAAGGTGTATATAAAACAAAATAGAATCAGATGAAACTTGAGTAATCAGGAAGCAACAGAAACCAAAATAATGTTTTTCTATCAGTTACCTACTTCTTTGAGATTTCTAGTCTGATACAAACTCTAGAGTCAAAAGGAATTTCAAACAGAGCTTCCAGTAATACTAGATCCACCAGTCTTATACCACTTTGAGTCTATACTATTAGATACAAAAATAAATAGAATTAAAAAGTAAACTTCAACAGGTTATAAACATTTCAAGTTTACTAGCCAATCTAAGTTTTAATTTTTTTCATCATTTACAGCAGAAAATTAGCATGTCAAATCATAGATGTGGATATTAAATGTTAGTTTTCTGTACCAGTGGCAAGAGAGATACTAGGATTCTCTTGCTTTATTCTCCGTTCTACTGAACTCTGCTGATTTACCTGTTATAGTATCTTATTTTGTTGTTTTAAGATGACCTTTGGAACAGGTATTAACTATTTTTCTAAAAGACTTATGGTATAATAAAATGCAATAGTGTAAATAAAGGCACAATTCTTATTTAAAACAGAAAGGTATAGTATTGGTGCAAAGATAGACACATAGTTGAATGGAACAAATTGAGAAATTATAAACAGATCCTTACTTCTGTAATTGATTGATTTTTTGTTATGGTAAAAATATTATAACATGTTTACCATTTTCCTGTTTTAAGTATATAATTCAGTGGCATGAAATATACACTTACAACATTGTGCAACCAGCACAACTGCCTAGCTTTCATAGTATTTCCTTACACAAAAGAAAAATATATGTCTTCCTCTAAATACTTTTCAGATACCAGTGTACAGTTTCTCCCAAGTAGATTTCCCTCCTTTGTTTTTATAATGACTAAAGCTCTTTAACTAGTCCTTAACTAAAGCAAAAACTCCTCTTAGCTCTGAAGCTTCACTTTTAAAGTGATATGGATCAGATCAGCAATTTGGTTGCTGAACTCCAGGGCATTAAGTCTTACTGTAAAACAATCTTTAATCTTGTTACTTTAAGAAGTCCTTAAGTATATAACATTATTTTTCTTTGCCAAGAAATTACTTCTTGGCTTTTTCCTATGAATCGCCCTTTAAATCAAAAGTTATGAGGCTTTTGGGTTCGGTTCATTTTCACTCAGGTACTACATGTCATGTTGAGAAATGGTGAGATCTTAAATGACTGGCTCTTTTCATCTCTTTATTCATCAAAGCCTTTTCATAAATGACATGGAATATTAAAGAATTTTTAAAGGGAAAATCATAACTGTCTTGTAAAATGAGCACAAAGATTTTTATTTAACTCATTAACTAAAGGAAGAAGCAGCAAGATATTAAAAAAAAAAAAAAAAATCAAGTGAGAATCCCAGAAGCAGACAAAAAGGTTGAAGTGAATTTAATAGACAATAATTGCTTATGGATGAGATGGTTTACATCTCCGTCTGACAAAATTTATTTGTGTCACTATAGACAATCATTTCATTGGTATAACTAGTAGTTTTCTACAATTTGAAGAGTTGCAAACTAGCTCCAAAGCAATAAAAAGTGTGAGATTTATAGAATCAGCTAGTAGGGAAGTGTGCACTAGGTAACACCCAGCATTCAATTTCAAAGACTTTCATACTTTATCCTTAAATAATTTAGAAGCAGGGGCAATGTGGGAAAGTTCAAGGACATTCTATTGACTATATTGAATTATCACCATTATTCACATAATCTACAGAGTCAATAAAGGGAAAACACAACTAACATTGTGTGGCCACAATGTATATATCTTTGCGAATCTGAGCATAATCGAATTTTTCTAAAAACTTTTGAGTTCGGTAATTTTGTTAGGTGATTGTGTTCCCCACAATAAAACCAACCTTTGTAAAAAAAAAAAAAAAAAAAAAATCAAAAGTTATTTTTAAGTTCTCACTCCTGATATCTGTGTTGTTTGTTCAGTCGCTAAGTCAAGTCCGACTCTTTGCGAACCCATGGACTGCAGCAAGACAGTCTCCAATGTCCTTCACTATCTCCCAGAGTTTGCTCACATTTATGTCCATTGAGTTTGTGGTGCTATATAACCATCTCATCCTCTTCCACCCCCATCTCCTTTCTCCTTCAGTCTTTCTCAGTATCATGGTCTTTTCCAGTGAGTGGGCTCTTCTGATCATGTGGCCAAAGTATTTCCAGTGAATATTCAGGGTTGATTTTCTTTAGGATTGACTGGTTTGATCTTCTTACAAACCAAGGAAATCTGAAGAATCTTCTCCAGCAACACAATTTGAAAGCATCAACTCTTTGGCACTCAGTCTTCTTTATGGTCCAACTCTCACATCTGTACATGATTACCTGAAAAACCATAACTTTGACTTTACAAACCTCTATTGGCAAAGTGATGTCTCTGCTTTTTAATAGGCTGTCTAGGTTTGTTGAAGTTTTCTTTCCAAAAAGCAAGAGTCTTTTAATTTCATGGTTACAGTCACCATCTGCAATGATTTTGGAGCCCATGAAACTAAAGTCTGTCACTGCTTCTACTTTTTCCCCTTCTATTTGCCATGAAGTGATGGGACTGAACACCATGAAGTTATCTTTTTCAATGTTGAGGGTTTTTTTTTTTTTTTTTTGGTGTTTTTTTTTTTTTTTTTAACATCACTCAAATTTTATACCTTGAATGTTGAGTTTTAAGCCAGCTTTTCCACTCTCTTCTTTCACACTCATCAAGAGGCTCTTTAGTTACTCTTCATTTTCTGCCATTAGAGAGATATCATCTATATATCTGAGGTTGTTGATATTTCACCTGGCACTCTTAATTCAACCATGTGTTTCATCCAGCCTTCATTTCACATAATGTATTCTACATATAAGTTAACAAGCAGGGTGACAGTATACAACCTTGTCATACTCCTTTCCCAATTTTGAGCTAGTCAGTTGCTTCATGTCTGGTTGTAGCTGATACCTGTGAGTGTGATTTTATTTGGAAACAGGGTCTTTGCAAATGTAATTAAGATGTAAATTAATATGAAGGCTTATGGAGTAGGATGGGCCTTCATCCAGTATGACTGGTGTCCTTATAAGAAGAGGAGAGGAGACAGAGATGGACACATCATATGAAGACACAGATAGATAGGAATGATGTCTGTACAAATTAAGGAACCCTGGTGATTGTCTGTAATGTTAGAAGATTTAAAAAAAGCATGAAACAGATTATCTCCTAGAGCTTTCAGAAAGAGCATGGTCCTGACTACAGCTTGATTTCAGACTTCTAATCTTCAAAACTGTGAGGAATTTTTTTTTTTTTTTTGGTGATCATTTCTTGCAGCAGTCCTAGGAAACAAATGAACAATTTTTCACACTGACTTGTAATTTAAGATAATGGTATAGAGAAGGTTGAAGAAAATAGATAAACACTGTGCAGATTCTAAGTGTCAGAGTAGAAACTTGTCCCAAGTACCTTCAATCAAAATCTTACTTTTTGTTCACTATGCCCTACACATTTTTTGTTGAGAAAAGCTTTGAGTGGTATCAGCTTTTAATTTTTGTTAAATATTGAAATGGTTAGTTTCTCATTACTAGATCATGGTCATTAATAAAACATCCTCAAACTAATGCTATTTATGATTCCTTGAATAAAAAGAAAACCATGATGATTTTATTTTGTTTTATTTTAGCAAATATATTGACTGAGTTTTCTTTTATTTATTTGTATAACATAATTTGAAAACACCAAAACATATTAGAAAACACAACAAAACAAAAAAGCCTGTGAATTATGATCGACATATCTTTTAATTACTTCTTGTTCTATTTTATGATATAATATTAATTCATCATGCATGCATGCTAAGTCACTTCAGTCATGTCCAACTCTTTGCAACCCTTTGGCCTGTAACCTGCTAGGCACCTCTGTCCATGGGATTCTCCTAGAAAGAGTATGGAAGTCCTTGCCATGTCCTCCTCCAAGGGATCTTCTTGACCTAGAGATGGACCCCCACCCCTGCCCTGCCCATCTCTTATGTCTCCTGCATTGGTAGGTGGGTTCTTTATCACTAGCGCCACCTGGAAGGACCATTAATTCATTGGAGAAGTCAAAATAGTTATACAGTAATGCCAAGAAAATGAGACGTAATTAGATATTAAGTCTCACTGAATTTTGGTGTTTTAGGTATTTGCTATGGTGCCAAGTTTTCAATGTTATTTTTGTGAGTTTTGGTTGTATAGTCCAGATAGAAAAAATGAATCCAAATGTAAATTTCAGTTTATGGTTTATGGTAAATAGTTATAAAAATGATGACTAATGCGGCACAAATAAATTAAAACCATAAATAATTTCACCAAACACTTGCTATATTTGACATATTTTGACACTTAAAATTTTGGTATATTTTTCTGTAAGTTGATATCACTATATATATATACATACACACACATACATTTTTGTGCTTTGTTCTTTTCATATCCTATTATACATTTGAACTCTATGACTCAGAATAACCAATGTTTGTTTTGAAAACACATTATTTCAGTTTGGTGTCTATTGGTTTAATGATAAATTTTATTTTAGTGAGAGATCATATAATAAATTCTGCTATATACCTATATCATAGTATGCTTATTTATTAGATGACACAATTGTATAAATATTTTTCTAGGAATCATGAAAATAAAAGTTTCATTGAAAATGAGCAGTTATATTTATTCTGTATTTTTTTAAAGACTGCAAAACAAAAATACTATCTCTGTCTTACTATCTTCTTCTTAGTTGGTTATATCAGTAGATATCCAGCAGTAATGAAGCCACAGTTTTATTATATATGCTATTACTTAAAAGTAATGTTTTTTTTACCCTTTGAACTGTTATCGATTTTGTTCTTATAGATGCTAGTGACTGAGTGTATATGAGTAGAGTCTGTTTGTTTCACTAGTTTCTGGTACATCACGAGGTATTATTTTTTAATTTATCTAGCCTCTGTCTATTACTGCCATGCAAACACTACAGAGTCATAAGTTATTGTTTAAAACCATCAGAAAGATGTTCAAATATACACATTTCCCTTGATCTTAAAGCATATGATTTATTCTTGTCTATAAAACCAGGCAAGAAAAGGTGGATGTTTCAGCATTTTCCAACATGCTATTATATGCTATTCTTATAGAAAGTACCTAAAACATATCTGGCTGGCTAGATATATTTTAAATTAAAGGCATTACAAAAATCTTTATTAATAATACAGTATAAAGCAACTCGACCTATTCATTAATTTTATGGTCTGTTGACTCATTTAGAAGAGAGATAAGGAGAGAGCAAAATGTTCTTCTTTCCTCAAATCTATTCATCTCCGTTAAAATTGATGTGAGGATTAAAAAAACAAAAACAAAAAAACTAGGACATACACATGTGTCAGAACGCTCTAAAGTTGTCAAGGTACAAAATCACTATCACACCTCTGTAAGAATTTTCATATATCCATTAATGCATTTACTATGGAACATTACTCTGATATGCAGTAAATTTCTGTAGTAAAATACAGCTACTATTTTAGGGTTGGGTTCAGAAGCTATATATCTTAAAATTCCATATCAGTTAGGTCAAATGAATCAGTAAAGTTCACATAAAAGTTAGTATTTCCAAGTTATCTTCTAAATTAGTTTTTAGGGAGGGTGATCCTAAGATGGCAGAGGAATAGGACGGGGAGACCACTTTCTCCCCCACAAATTCATCGAAAGAACATTTGAACACTGATCAAATTCCACAAAACAACTTCTGAATGCTGACAGAGGACATTAGGCACGAAGAAAGGCAGCCCATTGTCTTCGAAAGGAGGTAGGACAAAATATAAAAGAGACAAAGAGAGACAAAGAGGTAAGGATGGAGATCCGTCCCAGGAAGGGAGTCTTAAAAGAGGAGAAATTTCCAAACATCAGGAAACACTCTCACCAGCGGGTCTGTGGGGAGTTTCGGAATCTCAGAGGGCAACATAACCAGGAAGATAAATAAATAAATAAAACCCACAGATTGCATGCCTAACCGCAACTACCAGTGCTAACATCTGCCACCAGCAAGCAGGGGCTGAACAGGGAGGCGGGGGCTGCCTTGCTTAGGATAAGGACTGGGTCTGAATAACCTGAGGGCAATCTGAGGGAACCAACTTGAGATAGCAACCCAGACTGCGGGATTGCCAGAGAGAGAGAAAAGAAAGAAAGAGAGAACTATCCCATGAAAAGTCCTAACCTAAGGCACTGCCAGGCATGCTCACAGAGCAAAGGACTGAGAGAATACCAGAGGACAGCTAGCAGGCTGCAGACTGAGGAGAGCTAGCAGGCTGCAGACTGGCCCATCCCCTGCCGGAGACAGGGAGGCAGGCAGAGGGTGGGGGGTGCGACGCAGCCAGAGCAGGAAAGGGGCAATCTCGGCCCCAGAGAGGCATGCTCTACCAAACTGCAAGAAGGCTTCCAGATGCTAACCAAGATTTCTTGGGATTCAGGACGGTTGGTATCTGCCGGGAATGTCACAGCCAGAGATCAGCTCCCCAGAAGAGACACATGGCACACCTGAGATGGGTGCACATGCTGCCACCCAGGAAACCCAGTGGCTGGGACTGGGGAGATGAGAAGACGCACTCCCCACCAGGAGAGACTGCGCTTTCCAAACACCTGGTCACCTGAGCTGCTCGGACCTGGGAAGGGCACAAAATGCAGGCCCAACAGAGTCTGTGCCTTTGTGGAGAACCCGAGACCTGAACCTGAGCGGCTTAGACCTGGGAAGTGCATGCAACCCAGGGCCCGCCTCAGACAGATTCACTGCGAGCAACCTGGAGCCTGAGCAGTGTAGACTGGGAAAGCGCAGGTGCCCTGAGCGGGGCAAACCCAGTGTGGCGGAGACACTGCAAGCACTCCCCACTCACGCCAGTGATACTTGTTTCCAGTGTTCCTGCCTCCTCACAGCATGACTAAACAAGCAGCCTAAATAAATGACCACCTTTGCCCCCTTGTGCCAGGGCGGAAATTAGACACTGAAGAGACCTGCAAACAGAAGAAGCTAAAATAAACAGAGGGAACCGCTTTGGAAGTGACAGGTGCAACAGATTAAAACCCTGAAGTTAGCACCGACTACATGACTATATGTCTTCTTTGGAGAAATATCTATTTAGATCTTCTGCCCCCCTTCCCTTTTTTTGGTTGGTTGGTTTGTTTGTTTAATGTTGAGGTGCATGAGTTGTTTGTATGTTTAGTATATTAATCCTTTGTTGATTGTTTCATTTGCAAATATTTTCTCCCATTCTGAGCATTGTCCTTTCTTTTCGTCTATGGTTTCCTTTGCTGTACAAACTCTTTTAAGTTTAACAAGGTCCCATTTGTTTATTTTTGTTTTTATTTTCATTACTCTAGGAGGCGGACCAAAAGATACTTCTGTGATTTATGTCAAAGAGTGTTCTACTTATGTTTTCCTCCAAAAGTTTTATTATATCAGGCTTACATTTAGATTTTTAATCTATTTTGAATTTATTTTTGTGTACGGTGTTAGGCAGTGTCCTACATGCATTTACATGTAGCTGTGAAGTTTTCCCAGTACCACTAATTGAAGATACTGTTTTTCTCCATTGTACACCCCATGTGATCATGGGGGATGTCTAGGGCAGACCTCTCTCTTCCCTGCCTCAGGGTCAATCCAGCACTGGGATGCTCCTCACAAGTGAAAAGCTTCTCTAGCCTTTCTGTCTGTCCCTATGATCCTACAACCATCCATGGGGGCTTGTCTCCTCTACATCAGCCCCCAGGACTAGAATGCCTAGTTGGTGTGTTCACTCCCCAGGGTGGGAGCCCACCCCTGAGATCGCCCTTTTCCTTTGCATTCCCTCTCACAAGCAGAGGTCCCAACTCAGTTGCTTTTCATTCTTTCCTACTTGGTTATGTGTTTATCTTTCTTAAAGCCTTGTTATGCAGGAGTTCTGTTGCTAGTTTCCAATTACTTTTCACTGAGGGTTGTTCCTCGTGTAGTTTTTTTCTTTTGGTCAGTGAAGGTGAAGTTCACATCCTCTTACTTCCTCTTGAAATAGTTAATTTTATGACAAAAAAAGTTAAAGAACCCTTTCTTAAGAATTAAAAAAATGGTTGTCACAGTGTCCTTTTCTCCCAAAAGAAGTGCAATGAAATGAAAAATATTAGAGTATTTGGAAGAGCCACTCTTTTGAATTGTGCACAAAGACAGTTTTCATTTTCTTTTAAAAATGTTTTTGAAAAACTTCTTGTAGTATTTGCAGAGTTTTCGGCAATAAAATTTCTAATTCTTAATGAATTAGAAATAATTCTTAATGAATTAGAAATTAGAAATGAATTATAAATTAGTAGTTAATATTTGAACTTTGCTTTGCAAGAATATGGTCCTGGCTTTATTTACACAAGACTCTTTTCAGGGAAGTTTTTGTCTTTCCTAGCTGGGGCAGTCGCTAACAGAATTTCATATGTATTTTCTCTATAAAAAATGTTTTATTTCAAATGATTGAAAATAGGTAGAATATGAATCTTTTGTTTCACTGAACTGTGCAGCTAGCTGAAAACAAAAACAAAAACAGAACAAATCCAAAGAACCCTCCTGGTAATAGAACTATGAGTGAGAGGGGATCAAAATAGTAGGCCACTGTTTCTTGTGTGCATGCTAATTCGCTTCAGTTGTTTCCAACTCGATGCAACCCCATGGAGTGTACCTTGCCAGGCTCCTCTGTCCATGGGATTTTCCAGGTAAGAATACTGGAGTGGGTTTCCATGCCCTCCTCCAGGGGATTGAACCCACCTCTCTTACATTTCCTACATTGGCAGGCAGGTTCTTTACCACTAGTGTCACCTAAAAAACCCCAAATTATAGTGAATTAACCAAACCTGGACTAAAATGTGAAAGTGTTAGTCACTCAGTTGTGTCCAACTCTTTGCAATCCCGTGGACCATAGCCCACTAGGCTCCTCTGTCCATGGAATTCTCCAGGCAAGAATACTGGAGTGGGTTGCCATACCCTTCTCCAGGTGATCTTCCTGACCCACAGGTCAAACCTGAGTATCCTGAATTGTCTGAGCTACCAGGGAAGCCCAAAGGGGAGATATATCTAAAAATCAGGCCCATGTGGGAAATGACATGAGGTTTTTATATAACATATCTTAGTCAACAATGAAATCCTAGTGTTCAAATATTAAAAATCTGTAATGGTGAGAAAATACCATTTGGATTCAAATGCATTTTTAAAAGATAAATTGTACAGAAAAATTATAAAACATAAATAAACTTGACTCCACATATAATGGTCAAAATGGAATAAAGTTTAAAGGCATCTGCTTCCCCTCATACTACAATTCTTATTGATGTACTGGGGCCAGGATACAACTCTGTCTTCACATTTGTAGTAAAACAAGTCCATTGTGAAATAACTAAGAGCAGAATCTTTGTTGTAGGAGAAGGCTTGTTTCAGCTGGTCACTCTGAATATCTATTCCCTAAATAGATCCTTTCTCCACAAGTATTGTTTAGCAAATATTTGATTGCAAGAAAGAGAACCCACCTGAAGTAAGGTTCAGTTCAGTTTAGTTCAGTCGCTCAGTCATGTCTAACTCTGCGACCCCATGGACTGCAGCATGCCAGGCTTCCCTGTCCATTACCAACTCCCAGAGCCTGCTCAAACTCATGGCCATTGAGTCGGTGATGCCATCCAACCATTTCATCCTCTGTTGTCCCCTTCTCCTCCTGCCTTCAAACTTTCCTGGCATCAGGGTCTTTTTCAGTAAGTCAGTTCTTCACATTAGGTGGCCAAAGTATTGGAGCTTCAGCTTCAGCATCAGTCCTTCCAATAAATATTCAGGACTGATATCCTTTATGATCGACTGGTTGGATCTCCTTGCAGTCCACGGGACTCTCAAGAATATTCTCCAACACCACAGTTCAAAAGCATCATTCCTTCCATAAATCCTTTCTTTATGGTCTTACTCTCACATCTATACATGCCTCCTGTAAAAATCATAGGTTTGACTAGATGGGCCTTTGTTGGCAAAGTAATGTCTCTGCTTTTTGATATGCTGTCTAGGTTTGTCATAGCTTTTCTTCCAAGGAGCAAGCGAATTTTAATTTCATGACTACAGTTACCATCTGCGGTAGTTTTGGAGCCCAAGAAAATAAAGTCTGTCACTGTTTCCATTGCTTCCCCATCTATTTGCCATGAAGTGATGGGACCAGATGTCATGATCTTAGTTTTTTGAATGTTGAGTTTGAAGCCAGCTTTTTATACTCTCCTCTTTCACCTTCATTAAGAGGCTTTTTAGTTCCTCTTCACTTTCTCCCATAAGGATGGTGTCATCTGCATATCTGAGTTTATTTATATTTCTCCTGGCAATCTTGATTCCAGCTTGTGCTTCATCCAGCCTGGTATTTTGCATGATACACTCTGCATATAATTTAAATAAGCAGGGTGACAATATATAGCCTTGTAGATAAAATAAAAAGGGTGTGTTTCAAAACTAAAAGAGGACTATCATGCTTCTATATACATCAAGTGCTCAGGAGGAACTGAAGCAGTTCATTCTCTGTTGAACTTAAACAAACACCCAGTATGGCCATTTTCGTCTCACTTTTAAAGTAAATCTCAGATTTTATTATTTAGAAATAAATGGAATTTTCTGTATCCCAAATTCAAATTTATAAGACATAATGTTATTGGCCTGGGTTGGATCAGAAATTGATCTCTGACCCAGTCAGCTATAGGCTAAGCCAGAATTCAGAAAGAATCAATGAGGGGAATCTTTCCGAGAGATAAGCAGAAGACGGAGTGGGTAGGGTAACGATTTGTCAGAGAGGACAATATAAAATAATGGAATTCCCTGCCAGCTAGAGAAGAAATATATTTTCTTGATGATAAGTGCTACTGAGGTGGGAGATAGGGAACCTGAGTTGATGTGGTAAAGAGTCTTGACTCAGAAGAACTCTTATCTATTCAGCTGACTCTTTATCTATTCATCTAAGAACAAAATGTTCCTTTAAAAATGAAGGCACAGAGGATGTATCAGTACCTCTTTTCTAAGAGAAGACAATTACCTCATTGTACCCCAGTGGTCTGGCTCTCAGGACTTAACATCTTTCATCTATTTCATTTAACAAAACCATATGTCTATACTAGCATACAAAAATACAGAAAAACACCTTGCTGTTTTCACATCTTTGGAAATACCATAGGCTTCCCCCGCAGCACTGACAGCCCTGGCTGCCTCAGAGAAGCTAGATAGGGACTCAAACCTTAGCCACTTCAGTGCATTGTGATGACATTTGACCTTGTCTCATCACCTGGGTATTGGTTAAAGGAATTCCCAACCATTTGTCTTACATGCACAATAGTGTTATTAGAATGGTATGCATGGGCTTTGAGGGTGATAACTAAATCTAGGTTCCATATGCCAAATATAACCTGCCACCAGCTGGTTATAAATCTGTTCTCATCTCTCTGAGGAAGTCCTTTTTAAAATTCATGACTTAAAATAATTCCTTGTACACTGTGCATGTGTGTGTGTATTCATATACAGTTGTACTTAACCCACAGTGTTTATTCTACTAATCTAAATTATATTCTTTTAAAAAGAAATAAAAACTAGCAAGAGGATACATATGCAACAAAGGATATCCCTAGCTTTCATCCCTGAGCAGTCATTACATTGCTTGAACTCAGACTCAGCTCCCAGAAGGATTAGACAGGTGGTCTATAGAATAATATATGTCATGCTTTTTTCCATAATTATTCCTCTGCTCTGCATCCAAGATAACTGGTCTAAGCTTGTTTGAGCGTCTTCTTTTAGCTGAGTTTTCTCCTAGGAGATTTATTGCATTATGAACAAAATATGAGGGAAGCATCATAATAAAATAAAACCCCTGTTGGATATTGAGACATAAGCAACACTACTTTGAAAACTCCCCAAAGGAAGATAACCCACAGAGGATAATCATTTTTGTGTTCCTCACCTCAGAACACCAGGATTATGTCTTCCTTTTTTTCATGAAAAATGACAATGTCTGGTTGCAGGGTATCATTGATTATACATGCCCTGAAAATGAGATGGGCTCAATCCCATAAGCAGTAACAATGCCAAGAGTGGCAGCACATTTACTAATGGAAACAGGAACTAAGAATAAGGGGCAACTGTCCTAGAAAAGAGTTACCAAACTGGAAAGAGGAATACAAATCATAGAACCCCAACATATTGTAACTGAGTTCTTTATGAAACTGAAACACACTGAATGGAAAAAACAACACTGAAATGTCTTGGAGTCCTGATGTAACTGGTAACAAAATAGATAGTAGAAAAGTAAATGAATTCTAAAATTAATTTTAAAACCTAATTTATTGCAGTGAAATAATATAAAAGAAAAACAGAATCATTAGTAGTCAATAGAAACAAAGATTAGGTATTTGATACAGTTAAGAGTGATCTTGTTATTGAAGCAGTCACTATATGGGTGTATATATATATATATATATATTTATATTTATGTATCAGTTCAGTTCAGTTCAGTCACTCAGTCGTGTCCGACTATTTGTGACCCCATGAACTGTAGCATGCCAGGCCTCCCTATCCATCACCAACTCCTGGAGTTTACCCAAACTCATGTCCATTGAGTTGGTGATGCTATCCAACCATCTCATCCTTTGTCGTCCCCTTCTCCTCCTGCCTTCAATCTTTCCCAACATCAGGGTCTTTTCAAATGAGACAGCTTTTCGCATCAGGTGGCCAAAATATTGCAGTTTCAGCTTCAACATCAGTCCTTCAAATGAACATCCAGGACCGATTTCCTCTAGGATGGACTGGTTGGATCTCCTTGCAGTCCAAGGGACTCTCAAGAGTCTTCTCCAACAACACAGTTCAAAAGCATCAATTCTTTGGCGTTCAGCTTTCTTTCTTTCTTTTTTTTTTTCTTCATTAAACTTTTTTTAATGGGTCTCAAATTCTGGGACAGATTTTTGGTCAAGTTTTCATTAAAAAGTACTGATTTTAAAAACTAATAACTTAAACTGCCACACACAAAACATATGGTCCACAAAAACATTCTCCTTTCCTTCTGAAGGTTTTACGATGCATTGTTATCATTAACCAGTCTTTATTATTACACTTAAATGGCCAATTGAGACAAACAGTTCTGAGACCGTTCTTCTACCACTGATTAAGACTGGGGTGGCAGGTATTGGAGATAATATTCATTTAGCCTTCTGAGCTTTCTGGGCAGTCTTGGTGACCTTGCCAGCTCCAGCTGCCTTCTTGTCCACTGCTTGATGACACCCACAGTGACTGTCTGTCTCATGTCACGCACAGCAAAATGGCCCAGGGGAGGATAATCAGAGAAGCTCTTGACACACATGGGCTTGCCAGGAACCATATCAACGATGGCAGCATCACCAGATTTCAAGAATTCAGGGCCATCTTCCAGCTTTTTCCCAGAACGACAATCAATCTTCTCCTTCAGCTCAGCAAACTTGCAAGCAATGTGAGCTGTGTGACAATCCAGCACAGGTGCATATCCAGCGCTGATTTGGCCTGGATGGTTCAAAATCACCTGAGCTGTGAAGCCAGCAGCTTCCATGGGTGGATCATTTTTGCTGTCACCAGCCACATTGCCACGATGGACATCTTTGACAGACACGTTCTTGACATTGAAGCCCACACTGTCCCCAGGAAGGGCTTCCCTCAATGCTTCATGGTGCATTTCTACAGACTTCACTTCAGTTGTTACATTGACTGGAGGAAAGGTGACCACCATGCCAGGTTTGAGAACACCAGTCTCCACGCGACCCATAGGGACAGTACCAATACCACCAATTTTATGGACATCCTGGAGAGGCAAATGCAAGGGTTTGTCAGTTGGGTGAGTTGGTGGCAGGGTGCAGTCCAGAGCTTCAAGCAGAGTGGTTCCACTGGCATTGCCGTCCTTACGGGTGACTTTCCATCCCTTAAACCATGGCATGTTAGCACTTGGCTCCAGCATGTTGTCACATTCCAGCCAGAAATTGGCACAAATGCTACTGTGTCGGGGTTGTAGCCAATTTTCTTAATGTAGGTACTGACTTCCTTAACAATTTCCTCGTATCTCTTCTGGCTATAGGGTGGCTCAGTGGACTCCATTTTGTTAATTCCAACAATTAGTTGTTTCCCACCCAGAGTGTAAGCCAGAAGGGCATGCTGATGGGTCTGCCCATTCTTAGAGATACTGGCTTCAAATTCACCAACACCAGCAGCACCAATCAGGACAGCACAGTCAGCCTTGGATGTGCCTGTAATCATGTTTTTATGAAGTCTTTGTGTCTTGGGGCATCAATGCTGGTAACATAATACTTGCTGGTCTCAAATTTCCCCAGGGAGATATCAGTGGTGATACCACGCTCACGTTCAGCTTTCAGTTTGTCCAAGACCCAGGCATATTTTAAGGAGCCCTTTCCCATCTCAGCAGCCTCCTTCTCGAATGTTTCAATTGTTCTTTTGTCGATCCCACCACATTTGTAGATCAGATGGCCAGTCGTGTTAGACTTCTCTGAATCTACGTGCCCAATGACAATGATGTTAATGTGGGTCTTCTCCTTTCCCATTTTGGCTTAGGTTTAATGGTGGTTTTCACGACACCTGTATCCTGGCTGCAAACCCGTTGCGAGACAGCTCAGCTTTCTTTATAGTCCAACTCTCACATCTGTACATGACCACTGGAAAAACCATAGCCTTGACTAGATGGGCCTTTTCTGGCAAAGTAACGTCTCTGCTTTTTAATATGCTATCTAGGTTGGTCATAACTTTCCTTCCAAGGAGTAAACATCTCTTAAATTTCATGGCTGCAATCACCATCTGCAGTGATTTTGGAGCCCCCCAAAATAGTCAGCCACTGTTTCCCCATCTATTTGCCATGAAGTGATGGGACCAGATGCCATGATCCTAGTTTTTTGAATGTTGAACTTTAAGCCAACTTTTTCATTCTCCTCTTTCACTTTCATCAAGAGGCTTTTTAGTTCTTCACTTTCTGCCATAAGGGTGGTGTCATCTGCATATCTGAGGTTATTGATATTTCTCCCGGCAATCTTGATTCCAGCTTGTGCTTCTTCCAGCCCAGCGTTTCTCATTATGTATTCTGCATATAAGTTTAATAAGCAGGATGACAATATACAGCCTTGATGTACTCCTTTTCCTATTTGGAACCAGTCTGTTGTTCCCTGTCCAGTTCTAACTGTTGCTTCCTGACTTGCATACAGGTTTCTCAAGAGGCAGGTCGGGTGGTCTGGTATTCCCATCTCTTTCAGAATTTCCCACAATTTATTGTGATCCACACAGTCAAAGGCTTTGGCATAGTTGATAAAGCAGAAATAGATGTTTTTCTGGAACTCTCTTGCTTTTTTGATGATCCAGTAGACGTTGGCAATTTGATCTCTGGTTCCACTGCCTTTTCTAAAACCAGCTTGAACATCTGGAAGTTCTCAGTTCATGTATTGCTGAAGCCTGGCTTAGAGAATTTTGAGCATCACTTTACTAGCATGTGAGATGAATGCAATTGTGCGGTAGTTTGAGCATTCTTTGGGATTGCCTTTCTTTGGGATTAGAATGAAAACTGACCTTTTCCAGTCCTGTGGCCACTGCTGAGTTTTCCAAATTTGCTGGCATATTGAGTGCAGCACTTTCACAGCATCATCTTTCAGGATTTGAAATAGCTTAACTGGAATTCCATCACCTCCACTAGCTTTATTCATCGTGATACTTCCTAAGGCCCACTTGACTTCACATTCCAGGATGTCTGGCTCTAGGTGAGTGATCACACCATCATGATTATCTGGGTCGTGACGATCTGTTTTGTATAGTTCTTCTGTGTATTCTTGCTACCTCTTCTTATACCTTCTGCTTATGCTAGGTCCATACCACTTCTGTCCTTTACTGAGCCCATCTTTGCATGAAATGTTCCCTTGGTATCTCTAATTTTCTTGAAGAGATCTCTAGTCTTCCCTATTCTATTGTTTTCCTCTATTTCTTTGCATTGATTGCTGAGGAAGGCTTTCTTATCTCTCCTTGCTATTCTTTGGAACTCTGCTTTCAAATGGATATATCTTTTCTTTTCTCCTTTGCTTTTGCTTATCTTCTTTTCACAGCTATTTGTAAGTCCTCCTGAGACACCCATTTTGCTTTTCTGAATTTTTCCCTTGAGGATGGTCTTGATCCCTGTCTCTCGTACAATGTCATGAACCTCCACCCATAGTTCATCAGGCACTTTCTCTATCAGATCTAGTCCCTTAAATCTATTTCTCACTTTTACTGTATACTCGTTGGGAATTTGATTTAGGTCTTACCTGAATTGTCTAGTGGTTTTCCCCACTTTCTTCAATTTAAGTCTGAATTTGGAAATAAGGAGTTCATGATCTGAGCCACAGTCAGCTCCCAGTCTTGTTTTTGCTGACTGTATAGAGCTTCTTCACCTTTGGCTGAAAAGAATATAATCAATCTGATTTTGATTGTTAACCATCTGGTGATTTCCATGTGTAGAGTCTTCTCTTGTGTCATTGGAAGAGGGTGTTTGCTATGACCAGTGTGTTCTCTTGGCAAAACTCTGTTAGCCTTTGCCCTCCTTCATTCTGTACTCCAAGGCCAGATTTGCCTGTTACTCCGTTTATTTCTTTACTTTCTACTTTTGCATTTCAGTCCCCTATAATGAAAAGGACATCTTTTTTGGGTGTTAGTTCTAAATGCAAGGAGCTACATGTAGAATTACCCTAATGTCTTACGTGAGGTGTTAGTTCTAAATGTGAGGATGTGAGGAGCTACCCCACGTCCAAGGTCAGGAGCAGCGGACAAGAGGAGCCACTCCACACCCAAACTCAGGGGCAGTGGCCGAGAGGAGGTACCCCATGTCCAAGATAAGGAGCAGCCGTGAAGAGATACCCCACGTGCAAGGTAAAAGAAACCCAAGTAAGATGGTAGGCGCTGAGAGAGGGCATCAGATGGCAGACAGACTGAAACCACAGTCAATGACAACTAGCCAATCTGATCATATGGACCACAGCTTGTCTAACTCAATGAAACTAAGCCATGTCATATTCATCCACCAAAGATGGACAGGTCATGGTGGAGAGGTCTGATAGAATGTGGTCCACTGGAGAAGGGTATGGCAAACCACCTCAGTATTCTTGCCTTGAGAACCCCATGAACAGTATGAAAAGGCAAAAAGATAGGACACTGAAAGATGAACTTCCCAGGTCGGTAGGTGCCCAAGACACTATTGGAGATCAGTGGAGAAATAACTCCAGAAAGAATGAAGGGATGGAGCCAAAGCAAAAACAATACCCAGTTGTGGATGTGACTGGTGGTAGAAGCAAGGTCCAATGCTGTAAAGAGCAATATTGCATAGGAACCTGGAATGTTAGGTTCATGAATCAAGGCAAACTGGAAGTGGTCGAACAGGAGATGGCAAGAGTGAACATTGACATTCTAGGAATCAGTGAACTAAGATGGACTGGAATGGGTAAATCTAACTCAAATCATTATATCTACTACTGTGAGCAGGAATCCCTTAGAAGAAATGGAGTGGCCATCATAGTCAACAAAAGAGTCTGAAATGCAGTACTTGGGTGCAATCTCAAAAACGACAGAATGATCTCTGTTCATTTCCAAGGCAACCTATTCAATATATATATGCATATATATGTATATATATAATTACATTTTTGACATTTTAAAAACAGGATTCTTAATTTAGAATTCTAGCAACTTCTAATAGAATTTAATATTCTCTTATAACAAATTTTAACAACTTGTTCAATTCTGAAATATAAGATAGTTTACACTTTCTTATCCTAACTATCGGCTCCCCACATGGCTCAGTGGTAAAGAATCCACCTGCCAATACAGGAGACACAGAAAACACAGGTTTAATCCCTTGGCCAGGAAGATCCCCTGGAGATGAAAATGTCAACCCACTCCAGCATTCTTGACTGGAAAGTCCCATGGCCAGAAGAGCCTGGTGGGCTACAGTACATGGGGTCACAAAGAGTCAGACACAACTGAGCACATGTGCATCCTAACTATGCCCTTTTTATACTGTGTGACCTGGTACAAATAATTTCATATTTGCAAGATGTACATGAGTGAATTCCCTTGTCTGTAAAGTTAGTGGAAGAAGTAGAGTATTTAATGCTGGACTTTAAAAACTACTTCAACAAGATCTAATTCTCAACCAATGAATGATTTGCTTGAAATTCAACCCATGTGGTTCCAAAAGTCAGTCAGTCAATCAGGTAAAATTAATTAATACAAAGAGTGGAACTTTTGATGTTATGATAGCGTATGTAAAAGTTTTGAGGGGTATTTTGTCAGGCTCCTCTGTGCATGGGATTTTCCAGGCAAGAATACTAGAGTGTGTATTTTGTAGGCTGATAGACAAATTATTAGATTTAAACACTCTATTAGGGTTATAAGAGTAGATATTATATTTCAACTGCTATTCTTATCATTCAATCTAAGACAGTAATGAACACTACTTAATTGATTTGGATCATAGTGGCTATATTTCTACTGAATATAAAATGGATTTTAATCTATAAGAGCATGCTTTAAGAGCATCACCATGCCTCCTGAACAATGTAAGACAGTTAATTTTAAACTTGAAGAATAACCTCTTCTCAACCTGTATGTGATCCATGAAAGGTTTCCACTACAAATACAAGATCTTGTGTTCTCAAGACACTGTTTTTGCTCATCATTCAGTGATGTCTGACTCTTTGTAACCCCATGACTGCAGCATGCCAGGTTTCCTTGTCATTCCAGTGAGTTGGCTCTTCACATCAGGTGGCCAAAGTATTTAATACTAGGAGCAAACAAATTTCCAGGAATAATTCTTTCTTCTCTTCTTTATGGTTTTTCCATAAAGCAAAGAAAGAGAGGAAAACAATAGAATGGGAAAGACTAGAGATCTCTTCAAGAAAATTAGAAATACCAAGGGAACACTTTACACAAAGATAGGCTCAGTTAAGGACAGAAACACTGTGGACCTAAGAGAAGCAGAAGATATCAAGAAGAGGTGGCAAGAATACACAGAAGAACTATACAAAAAAGATCCTAATTACCCAGTTAACCACGATGGTGTGATCACTCACCTAGAGCCAGATGTCCTGGAGTCGCAAAGTCAAGTGGACCTTAGGAAGTATCACTATGAACAAAGTTAGAGAAGGTGATGGAATTCCAACTGAGTTATTTCAAATCCTGATCCTAAAGTGCTGCACTCAATGCACCAACAAATTTGGAAAACTCAGCAGAGGCCACAGGCCTGGAAAAGGTGAGTTTTCATTCCAATCCCAAAGAAAGACAATGCCATATTATGTACCACACAATGCACTCCTTTCACACACTAGTAAAGTAATGCTCAAAATACTTCAAGCTAGGTTTCAAAAGTTTGTGAACCAAGAACTTCAGATGTACAAACTGGATTTAGAAAAGGCAGAGGAATCAGAGATCAAATTGCCAACATCTGTTGGATCATAGGAAAAGCAAGAAAATTCAAGAAAAACATCTACTTTTGCCCTATTGACTATGCAAAAACTTGAACTTTGTAGATCACAACAAACTGTGAAGACAGGGACGCCTGGGGTGCTGGAGTCCATGGGGTGACAAAGAGTTGGACAGGACTGAACAACTAAACAATAAGAAAAACAGCTCTTTATAGTAAAGAGTGATGGATTTGTTTTTGTTGTTGTTGTTGTTGAGTCACTCAGCCATTTCTGACTCTTTGTGACCTCATGGACTCCAGCATGCCAGGCTTCCCTGTCCTTCACCATCTCCCAGAGCTTGTTCAAACTCATGTCCTTTGAATCAGGGATGCCATCCAATCATCTTATCCTCTGCCACATCCTCTTCTCTTCCTGCCTTCAATCTCTCATAGCATCAGGGTCTTTTCTAATGAGTTGGCTCTTTGCATCAGGTGGCCAAAGTATTGGAGCTTCAGCTTCAGTCATTCTAATGAATATTCAGGATTGATTTCCTTTAGGATTGACTGGTTTGATCTTGAGTCTAAGGGACTCTCAAGAGTCTTCTCCAATGTCACAGCTCAAAAGCACCAATTCTTCAGTGTTCAGCCTTCTTTATGGTCCAACTCTCATAGCCATATGTGACTACTGGAAAAACCATAGCTTTGATTATATGGACCTTTGTCGGCAAAGTAATGTCTCTGCTTTTTAATATGCTGTCTAGGTTTATCATAGCTTTTATTCCAAGGAGCAAGCATCTTTTAATCTTGTAGCTGCAGTCACCATCTGCAGTGATTTTGGAGCCCAAGAAAATAAAGTTTGTCACTGTTTTCAATGATGGATTCTCTCTTATTTATTTTTCAGAAGTTCAAAGAAAGTATATTTGTCAAATATGGTTTATTGATAGTAACAATTACCATTAACAAGGCTCTGTTGTGTCAGAATTTTATGTTGTTCTACATACACTTTTTAAGCCTGCAAGATAGGTATTTAATAGTCTTATTTTGTAAGAAAATATAATCAAGAGATTCAAAGAGTTTAACATAACACATAACAACTAATAAACACAGAAAATAAATAGAAGAATTAAGCTTCAAAATATGACTTGGTAACTCTATAAGCCATCCCACAATCAACATGCATCAACCACTGTTTGTTAAACTGACTTTTTTTTTTCTAGAAAGAATCAGAAGAAAATTTATTTGGTCACAGAGATTGGTTTAAGTTTCAGCTCTAATATTTACTTATGAGTAACCCTGGGCAAGTCTCTAAGCTATATTTTAGTTTTCTGATTTTCCAGTTAATTTCCCAACAGTAATGAAAATAGTATAACACTGATATATTTCCTACATATTAAACACTATTGTTATCAACATAAATAGCAATGGATGTTGTTGTTGTTTAGTTGCTAAGTTGTGTCTAATTCTTTTGTGATCCCATGGACTGTAGCCCACCAGCCTCCTCTGTCCATGGGATTCTCCAGGCAAGGATACTGGAGTGGGTTGCCATTTCCTTTTGCAGTGGCTCTTCTCAACCCAGGGATTGAATCTGCATTTCCTACATTGGCAGGTGGATTCTTTACCACTGAACTACCTGGGAAGCCCCAAATAGTAATGAGTGAAATCCAGACAAAGAATGTCAAATAAGAGTAATGGGCACCAAGATGGTCCTTGTGTGGGAAATTTTTGTTAGGCATGCGTATGACTTTTAAGTGCATCATCTTTGAAAACTTCTCAGAAAAGGGACATCTGAGGACATTTGAGTCATCACAGACAAGTCTTAGGCTACATGTAGCCCTGTGATATACTATGCTGCAGTCCATAAAACATCTCTGACCAAAGGAAAAAAAATATATTCTCTGTATATTCAGGAAAGGAAGAAAGATATGCTTATTACTTTAGAATTCACTTAATAACAAGTTTACTGTAAACAGAATCCAGGACATATCATTACATTTAAAAGCACAAGTTTTAAAATAAACAGGCAACATTCAAATCCTAGCTATACCTCTCAATGATGGCATGACCTTTGATAAATTACTTAATCATAATCTTTATGTGTAAATTTTGAAGTTAATAACTTCTGTAACAATTAAATTAGCCAGATTTATAAATCAGTTAGCACAGGACTTGGTTGCTGTGTAGCAAAAATTTAAGTGCCTTTGCCATTACTATCTTTATTTTGAATTTCCATTTAATTAGAATAATATTTAAGTGCAATAGCAAGCAAAAACTTTGGTAACTGAGAAAAATAAACATTCCTCAACCCTTATCTAGGCTACCATTTTTAAAAAAGCTTTTAAAAAGTTAAGACCGAACTCTCAAAGACATGAAAAGACTAATATCATTCTTCATCAAAGATTTTGTTACCAGCAATACTCTGCATAAAATGTCTATTTCTCTTATAGAATGAACTTCACAATAATATTTAACATCTAATACAAAACCTGATGCCATTGGAGAATGCTATAGTATCTTCCAATATCATAAGTGAACCAGGAGCAAAATAAGACGGATTAATTTCAATTGTACTGTTTTGCTTAATTCTTGGATTGTCCGCTTTCTAATTGAATTTATTAGATTTCTTGAGGGAAATAAGTAAAATCAAGAAAACTATCTGCTTAAAGCTATTTTATTTCCCTTAATTCTGCAATTTATAGATATTTCTTATTCCTCGGCTGCTATGTGGTTGATGATTCGAGAGGGTCTTGCTCATACATAACTGCAGGCAGACTGCTTGGCCTAGAAGAGTTCAGAAAGGAGAGCCTCTGTCTGCTCCATGTGGCTCTCATTCTCCAACAGGCAATCCTAGACTTTTCTTTACATGAGCAAACACAGGATTCCAAATAGTAGTAGAAAAGCAAGAACCAATGCACAAACATTTTCTAACCTCTACTTGGGTCTCACTTGCTAATGTCCCTTTGGATGATAGCAAGGCAGATGGTGAAGCCCAGTTAGGAAGGGTGAAAAATTAGACTTTACTTCTTGATGGGACAGATGGGAAAGTGATAGTAGAGCTGTGAATAAATAAAGGGATGTGCAGAATCTGTGGTAAATTCTGTACTCTCCCATACTAACTGAGCCTGTTGAAATTGTGTATCTGAGTTATGCTGCATTTGTGTGTGTGTTAAGTCTAGTCAGTTATGTCCAACTCTTTACGACCCTATGGACTATAGCCTGCCAGGATCCTCTGTCCATGGGATATTCCAGGCAAGAATACTGGAGTGGGTTGCCATGCCCTCCTCCAGGGGATCTTCCGAACCCGGGGACTGAACCCACATCTCTCACACTTCCTGCATTGGAGGCAGGTTTTTACTACTAGTGCTATCTGCGAGGCCCTGAGTTATGCAGCATATATTATTAGTTTTGAGGTTTTGATAAAAGATTTAAGGGGAAATACAGACTTATGTAAACTTGTACACAGACTAAAAAGCATATCATAGGTAATAATCTAGAAACAGAGAAAAATGAACCATACACTGATTGATAGTATATATTGTGAAAGGAAAAATTATTACAATAGGTGGTTTGTTAGTCACTTTATCTTCACTATTTTACCTTATATGTAACCTAACCCCATATATACGTTTCTTTCTTCACATTTTTTTTCTATAGGACATGTGGCTTTGAATAGAGATTTCTGAGTATATCTAGTGCAATGTGCTAAATATCACTCTTATTCTGTGAAAATTAATTATGTATTAAGCCATTCTTCCGAATGACCTTTGTGTAATATGTCTTTGGAACTGTATATAAAAAGAAAAACATGGCTCCTTGACTTGCAGCATTCACAATCATGCAAAAAATATACATGTACACAAGTAATTGTAGTAAAGCGTGGCACACAACTTATCCATCTAACTAGAATGGTTGAACATAGGAACTCAGTCCACGTTTGTAGAATTAATGGATGTTGTATGGATGGAGAGGGTCATTCATTTCAGAGAAAATAAGTAGACTATTGAATAGCTACTCCTGTGAGAGCAGAAAGGTTAAGGCAATCTGAAAGAGCATCCAAGGCACATCTGCTGAGTTCTTGAAACAGGTCATTTTCAAGGTAATGATTTAATCAAAAGAACTTTATTCCTGACAACGATTCATGCATCTTTAGGAAAAAAATAAAATAAATTTACTACACAGGAAAAGTTCTAAAAGTAAATATAAACCTGAAATGGAGTGGCATTAATAAAATATTTTAAAATGTATCAATGAACAGATGATCAGACCTGGATTTTGGTCGGAGAGAGAGCAATTACAAAGAAAAGAATCAAAATTCCTAAGTTGTAGAAAATAGTCATGGGGTCCAGAAAAAGGAATATGACAACAGAAATGATGATGAGGCAGTAGATAATATTTCTTTTTTTTTTCTTTTTTTTTTTTTTTATTTTTTTATTAGTTGGAGGCTAATTACTTCACAACATTTCAGTGGGTTTTGTCATACATTGATATGAATCAGCCATAGATTTACACGTATTCCCCATCCCGATCCCCCCTCCTACCTCCCTCTCCACCCGATTCCTCTGGGTCTTCCCAGGGCACCAGGCCCGAGCACTTGTCTCATGCATCCGACCTGGGCTGGCGATCTGTTTCACCATAGATGGTATACATGCTGTTCTTTTGAAACATCCCACCCTCACCTTCTCCCACAGAGTTCAAAAGTCTGTTCTGTATTTCTGTGTCTCTTTTTCTATTTTGCATATAGGGTTATCGTTACCATCTTTCTAAATTCCATATATATGTGTTAGTATGCTGTAATGTTCTTTATCTTTCTGGCTTACTTCACTCTGTATAATGGGCTCCAGTTTCATCCATCTCATTAGGACTGATTCAAATGAATTCTTTTTAACGGCTGAGTAATATTCCATGGTGTATATGTACCACAGCTTCCTTATCCATTCATCTGCTGATGGGCATCTAGGTTGTTTCCATGTCCTGGCTATTATAAACAGTGCTGCGATGAACATTGGGGTGCACGTGTCTCTTTCAGATCTGGTTTCCTCAGTGTGTATGCCCAGAAGTGGGATTGCTGGGTCATATGGCAGTTCTACTTCCAGTTTTTTAAGGAATCTCCACACTGTTTTCCATAGTGGCTGTACTAGTTTACATTCCCACCAACAGTGTAAGAGGGTTCCCTTTTCTCCACACCCTCTCCAGCATTTATTGCTTGTAGACTTTTAGATAGCAGCCATCCTGACTGGCGTGTAATGGTCCCTCATTGTGGTTTTGATTTGCATTTCTCTAATAATGAGTGATGTTGAGCATCTTTTCATGTGTTTGTTAGCCATCTGTATGTCTTCTTTGGAGAAATGGGAGAAAATAATAGCAAATGAAGAAACAGACAAAGGATTAATCTCAAAAATATACAAGCAACTCCTGCAGCTCAATTCCAGAAAAATAAATGACCCAATCAAAAAATGGGCCAAAGAACTAAACAGACATTTCTCCCAGGAAGACATACAGATGGCTAACAAACACATGAAAAGTAGATAATATTTCAATATTTGAACATATAAATAACAAATGAGGCTGAAGATTTAACTAAATTGTAAAATATTTAGAGCTCATCATTTCCTTAAATTTCAGTTAAAATGTATCATCCACCTAAATTTAGTGCATGTACTGGATTACATGGATTAGGTTTGTAAGGAATGACATTAAGGAGAAGAAGAAACAGTATTATAAATTCAAAAGAATAAATATCCCCATCTGCCATCAACAGCAGTTTCCCTAAGAATTTAATTTAAAAGTGAACAATGATACAGGAAATCCAGCAGTTTGTGGAGTTAGCTCTCTTGGAACTTTTCTGATTTGAAATAATGTAGAGATGCTTTTGGTTTGAAAATTTTAGATAGACTATACTACACTGTAAAGAACTTGCACTCCTTTCAAAAGAGATTTAAAAAACATGTATGGTCTTCACCAAAACCAAATAATGTTATTTCTAATGATTTTAGATAATTTGAAATCTGTAAATCTGGTATGAGACCAAATGTGTTTCTTTTTCTCTGCAAAATATTATGTAAGATAGTAGATTTCTGTGATGTACAATTTGGTTCTTAGATATATTTGTTCCTTAAAAAAGTACTCTGATATTTGTATTTTGCTTACTGTTATAGAGACACTGAAAAAAAAAAGTGTTTACTTTGAAGTAATTCTGTTTTATTGGTGCATTAAAAATGTGGTGCAGGCTAATGTAGAGAATTTAGTCTGTCACTTTAAATCAACAGTGATCTACAGAACTAAGCAGGTCAAGCATTGTTCAGGATAACTTTGTAACCAATCATAATGCCACATTAAGTACTTACAGGGTGTTATTAAGCAAAGAAAACCTCATAGGGAAAAGAGATCTGTTGAAAACAGTGGAAGGAAAGCTCCATAAGCAGATACCAAAAAAGCATTGTCTCAATCTAGAGCTAATGCAGCAGGAGATGGAAAATTGAAATGATAAACAATACCAGGTGCTAATAGATGTTTTAATGATGTGCACATTTCTTTAGAAAGACTTTCATTTCTATAAAAATAAAAAAAGAAGAAGAGAGGGAAAGACAACTCTTTCAGGAGGGAAGTTTGCTAATCTGAATAACTAAATGTGTCTGACGTTCCCTAGCCAGCTATCAGAAATACTTTTATCATTTCAAATTGTAAAAATGAAAAGAACATGAGATGGGTAATTGTTTGTGTGTGTGTGTGTGTGTGTGTGTGTGTGCATGCACGCACCTAGTACAAAATGAGATTGGACCTATTTGTAGTCTACTTTTTGTAAATGTCATTTGTTGTTGGTTATATTTTAAGGTGAATTCATTTATTAATTATCACATATTTCAAAAAATATTTGTTGTCTACCATGAGCCACATACTGGCCACAAATTAGATATGCAGTGCAGAAAAAAAAAAAAAAACAAAAAACAAAAAAACTAGATACAGTTTTGGTCTCTGCTCTCATGGAACTTCATAAAACTTGTATTCTGGTAAGGGGGATCTCTAAAGGAATATTCCTGGATGCAAGGAAGCAGAAGTACCCAAATGATGGAAACCAATGGTCAGATGAAATAGTGGAGTGGATGGCTGCTTGCCTAAGAGGATTCGACAAAGAGCAGCTCTGGTGCGCTGCAGACGCTCCTGTGGCTCCACCATCTTGGCTGTACTTCAGAAGCTGGTATCGTCTCTGCTTCTCTTCAGTGGTTCTGCTCTGTCTCTCTGCTCCACCAATTTTCCACCCTTGCTTCTCATTCTTCTGACTTCTGTTTCTGTATCATATTTTTAATTATACAAAAGAGAGACTCAGGTTAGTTAGTACCAACTGTGTCAACCAGGATTTTAATTTGTGGCAACAATATCCACTGTAAATATTTTAATTTAAAATTATTGTGCAACTCACAGAAAATGCAGTAGGGAGCAGAGACAGAAACGGACTAATGCATACAAAAACAGTGTTCAAGTTACCTACACAGGACACACTTGGCAAAGGGCACAAATCCTACACAATCTAAACACTGGACGTTGTTCTTACACAGATGGATGTATCTGCTAGTTCCCTCATAAGGACAGATTCTCTGCCCCACATGCTTCCTCACAAAATTCTCTAAACATAAGAAGCCTATTCAGATATGGTCAGAGATCAAAAATCCATTATTACACCCACTGCATTTTTCTAAATGGAAGACTCCAACTGGACTGAGTTTTGGTGCAGATAAGTTGCAGGTCTCTTGACTCTGTAAAACTGTATTAATTTTGTTGTTTTGGAACCATTACTTCATCAACTTATGGGAGATAAATGTGGCATAGTCAAAACAAAAAGTTTGCAGAAATTCATCTGTAACTGTATATCTGGAAAAAAAAATACTATAGACAATTAGAGTTTCTTGGATTTGGCTCCAGTAATAATAATATGGAACTTAATAATTTCTCATTTTACACCACGTTTATGGAACAATGGGCCTCCCAGGTGGCCCAGTGGTAAATATATATATATATACACACCTGTCAATGCAGGAGACACAAGAGACCTGGGTTCAGTCCCTGAATGCAACCCCTGGGTCAGGAAGATCCCCTGGAGTAGGAAATGGCAACCCATTCCAGTGTTCTTGCGTGCTAAATTCCATGGACAGAAGCACCTGCCAGGCTAGAGTCCATGAGGTCATAAAGAGTCAAACATGACTGAATACACATGCATGCAAATATAATATAATGTATTTTTTAAAAGCAATTCTATTGCATTCCATAAAGCATATATAGCAAATTGTGAAAAATACATTCCATGCAATGATGAAAACAAAAGAAAGATCAAAGGAAAGCACAAGTTGTGAAAATAAAATAAGCCCCAAAATGAATTGAGGTAGAAAAAAATTGTCTTTATATTTTACGTACATTCTATCTGTGATCCCCAAATTCTCAAAATTATATTCTGAATATTCTAGAATACACTGCAGATAAGGAAGCCTGACAAGTTGCATTATCTACAATATTCATAAATCCAAACAAAACAATATGGATTAGTCAATATAACAGTTACTTTTAAAACTTAAAATTTTTAAAAGTTTTGTTTCCAAAAAGAAAAATAGTTCCCTGTGAAACTTCATGAAAGAATTATTATGAAAACAATACAATAGTGGAGATAAAAGTTTGTTTAATATATGTATGGGTTTCCTACAAGCAATCCTTATACCATCTATAACTGTAAGTTCTAGGATGTGTCAGAGCATAGTTTCGTTAAATAAAATTACCAACAATCAATGCACACACCCTATATGCACAATTAACTAATGGTCTTCCCCAACAAGAGGAGAGATTTCAAATGTTCCATAATTTTGATGTTCATAAGAAGATACTCCCTCAAAGGATATCATGATCTCCAAGGGGTACAATGCATTTTGAAACCATATTTAATACTTATATCATTGAAAAAATAAATATTGTACAAAGCAATATTTGACAGATCTTACTCTGTAGATCTATACAGATTAGAGAATGAATAAGCACTAAAGAGTGTCTGAAAGATACTGCTGTAGAGAAAGTGATTGACCACATACTTTCAGAACAGAGTTTTTAACTATGAATCATTTCAACCATTCAGCAGATAGGAATCAGAAGTAATTTTGGGCTATATTCATCACCAATTAT
This sequence comes from Dama dama, assembly GCF_033118175.1. Lineage (NCBI taxonomy): Eukaryota > Metazoa > Chordata > Mammalia > Artiodactyla > Cervidae > Dama > Dama dama. The sequence goes on along the minus strand of NC_083709.1, from coordinate 41,142,443 downwards.
TTGGAGCACATGCTTTTTTAATGTTTTTTATGTTCTAGCAACCTGATCTTGATTTGCCGGCCTAAATAAGACAAGAAATCTGGAAGCAGTTTTCACATTTAATACAGCACAATGTAAGAAGCTCTTACTATACACACTCTGTTCTTAATTCTTATGTTACATAAATCCATATTAGAAGGCAGCTACTCCTATCACAGTTAGAATTTGATGATTAATATAGTTATATTCTAATCATTCACCAAGAAGGTACTTCAAAATAGGTGACTTTTAAGAAGTTAATGTGTTCTTCAGCCAAGTATGTGGAGGATGTAAAATGGTCAAGAGAGTGAATATTTGAAGGAGAAAGTACAGATAACTACCAAGAAATCAGGAATAGTTGCCTGTCCTTACTTTGGCATTGGAAATGGAACTTCAACAAAATCATTGCAGTTATGCAAAGAAAAAGGAATTTGTGTATCCAGCCTAAAAATCCAAATATTGTTATGTAGGTAAGTGAATCCCGGATAAACCTGACAATGGATATTCTTAGAATAATGGATATATTGGTGACTCTTAGGAGGCATATATAGTCAAGAATGAGGACAGCTCGCTGAAGCAGCAGTGTTTCATCCTACAGAAGAGGACCACCTGAAGGAGTGAAACAGGCTTGAGAGAGAAGTAAAGAATCCCACCTACAATGCAGGAGCTGCAGGAGACATGGGTTCAGTCCCTGGGCTGCATCCCTGGGTCAGGAAGATCCCCTGAGGAGGAAATGTCAACCCACTCCAGTATTCTTGCCTGGAGAATCGCATGGACAGAGGAGGCTGGTGGGCTCCAGTCCATGGGTCACAATGAGTTAGACGTGACTGAAGCAACTTAGTACACAAGCCCGAGAGAAATGTTATCTTTGGATTCCTGCATTCAACAGGAGTAAGGAACCAGTGGTAGGGGGGATGAATACAGTGTCATCATAGATACAACTGGTAAAAAGCGCTAGTTATAGGGGGTGTAATTCAAAAACAAAAATAGAAGAAACATCGAAAGTAATTATTGACATGAATCAGCCAAAACCACTACAATATTGTAAAGTAATTAGCCTCCAACTAATAAAAATAAATGGAAAAAAAAAAAAGTAATTATTGAGAGAATGAGTCAGTTTTTAGGTATGTGCCAGGTCAGAGACTACAAAACCGGTAACCGTAGAGTGATTTTGATCAGACTAAACTCTTATCCCAGTCCTATCCTTAATAGGGATGGAGAAAGATCTGGCGTTAAAGAAGAAAAAGTCAATAAAGTCCTCTTTCATGCTTCAGGGTGTCGTGCTTCCTGACTACAGAAGTTATTTGAAAGGAGAGGGAAGAAAAGTTTTGGTTTGAATAAAAAACGAAGTGATTATTTTATGAGTCTGGACGTTTGTAATTGTTTAAATGTTAGACTATGTTCTCTAACTTAAAGGATTACAGAGCTTTTAAATTACCTAACAATGAGCATAAAAATAATGAGGGCTATACAAATTTTCATCTAGGGACAAGAGAAAGAAGAAATGCATCAAAAAATGTTAAGGGGCACTGGAATTAAAAATATAGCTTCATTTATACTACATCCTATAAAGCATGCTTGTTTATATATCTGGGGTGTGTGTATGTGTGTTTCTTTTTTTTTAATATTGGAAATAAAATATTACACATCACGATCATTTAAATGTTGAAATTATCTATGAAGGAAAGAAATTTCAGTTTCATTCAGTTTTAAAATATTAGCAAATCACTAAAAGTGAATTCTGGCAGAGGGTTTGCATCATGACCCAGTGACCATTTAGCAATCATATTACTTGTGGATAAGAAAGAAAAGAGGCTGCATTCATATTTGTTTACAACATTACAAAGTAATAGCAGTTCACTCTTATAAATCCCAGACATCTGTACTTATTCAAGAATATCATCCTTGCAAACACACTGATAAGCGCACTTCTATTTTTTTAAGTATCATAAAACTATTGATGCCACACCTGAGGTCAGGGAAAGTGTTCAAAAGATTGAATTCAAAAAGACTGAATAATAAATAAAAAGTGAAGGTATTTTGCCTCTATTATGTGTTCTCTTCACACCTGAATCCAACAAAGCATGCATAAATATCTATCTCAACCAAACAGGGCAAAATTTATAAACAAAATGAATTTTGTTTTTCATTCTGTGTCTACATCACTAATTTTCTTTTATTACTTCCAGTGCATATAGCACCAATGAAATAACCTCAGGAATGAAACTTGTTATAAAAGTGGGCTTTAGGGTGCATTAAAAAATGATTGTGTGTAGACAATAGCACGTTAAAATGGGTTTTCTTAGGAACAGATGCCAGCTGGCAGGGAATCAAGCACTCTATTGAGTTTTGTAACCAAGACATTTTATGGGTGTACTACAAATACAGTGTTATATATAGGACAATTTATTGCCAGTATTGTTATGGAAACAATTCAAAACTTCTTGTGTAAATACATTTTTCCTTTTGCATTTTTATTTGTATCTAGTAAAGAGAGTCTATTTCAGGGTTCCTATAGCAAAATAATGGTCATTAGTAGAACCAAAAGTAGATTGGTTTATGTTGAAAGCAAAACTAAAAAAAAAAAAGCACACACACATGCACATACTGAGAGAAATATTTGTATAATATACTCAGAGGCGAATGACTTATAAGTGAAAGGTAATTTTAAGTAAGGTTTCTCAAGTGCAATACATTCTCTATATGCTTTACAAAGTTTCTGTATCATTACATGTTATAAAAAATGTTGTATGTTGGAAACTTTGGTTCTATTAATGGTTCAAGTGGCATGCCATTTAGAAAAGATGTAGAAACACAGAAGCAGGACAAGTACCACTTTTTAAAATCACCATATCAAAAATTTAGATAGGCCTCCATGTCCCATTGAAATTTACTATTTGATATTGCTAAATATAACTAATTCCTTAAGAAAGCCTAATCTTACATTGTAATTGGACCACAATACAATTTTGGCAATGATCTTAAAATAGGATTTGATCAGTGTATTATAGAATACTTGGCCCGTCCCATTCTTCTTGCATTGTAAAATTATTAGTTATGTTAGCAGATATGAGTTATCTCAATAAGATGAATGAAATATCCTGAAAAACCTTTTCAATTGAAAAGGAACAAAACCAAAAGAAAACAAAATCTACCTCTTGAAAACATTGAATACAATATTTTGAAGTCTTTAAAAATGTATATGCAGATTTGTGGCCTTCTCAGGTGGTGCTAATGGTAAAGAACCTGCCTGCCAATGCAGGAGACATAAGAGAGGCATGTTCAGTTCCTGGTTCAGGAAGATCCCCTGGAGGAGGAAGTGGCAACCCACTCCAGTATTCGTGCCTGGAGAATCCCATGGAGAGAGGAGCCTGACGGGCTACAGGCCAGGGGTCTCAAAGAGTCAGACACAACTGAAGCAACTTAGCACACTTGGAAGCATGAACACACACAAGGCACGCACACAGGAAGATATGCACAAAAGTGAACTCCACCGGAGCCACAATAAGCAGCAGCAGGATTTCACAATGGAAAGCTCTTGTTAAACTGTGCACACCCTGAAGCACTGGTCAATCTTTCTAACCTTCAGTCTTGGGTAGTGATGTCTGCAGTGATTGTATGGTAAGAGGGTAAGGTTTTTCCAACTCATTGCCCTTGGAAAAATGATCACTGGTATCCCATGCTTCCTTGTCAAAGGCTACATTCCCTGTAGTTATACCTGATACTCCTAGGAATTTGAGTCCTACTTGCCTCATGGATTGAAAATCACAAGTAGGTGCTTCAGTTCAATTCAGTTCAGTTCAGCCGCTCAGTCGAGTCCGACTCTTTGGGACCCCATGAACCGCAGCAGCCAGGCCTCCCTGTCCATCACCAACTCCCGGAGTTTACCCAAACTCATGTCCATTGAGTCGATGATGCCATCTAACCATCTCATCCTTTGTCATCCCCTTCTTCTCCTGCCTTCAATCTTTCCCAACATCACAGTCTTTTCAAATTAGTCAGCTCTTAGCATTAGGTGGCCAAAATATTGGAGTTTCAGCTTCAATATCAGTCCTTCCTTAATCAGCTGTAAATTGATTCCACAAGCAGACATTGGGTGATACATTTTTTTAAGATGTAAAGATTCTTTTGATAGTGAGATAGGACAGGGGCACTGAACAGATGAAAGACAGAACCTTTTGAAACTTACAGTTTCAAAGGAAAGAAAGCTGCCAAGCAGGGCCACAGGGCTTTCCAGGTGGGGCAGTGGTAAAAAATCCGCCTGTCAATTCAGGAGACACAAGGGACGCAGGTTCAATCCTTGGGTGGAGAAGATCCCCTGGAATAGGAAAAACAGCAACCCTCTCCAGTATTCTTGCCTGAAAAATCCCATGGACAGAGAAGCCTGGCCAGGTACAGTTCATGAGGTTGCACAGAGTCAGACATGACTTAGCCACTAATCACCCACACACACACAAGCAGGGACACACAGTGGATTGCACCCAGGGATACTGATAGTCACTTGGCCAAGTCCAACTCTTTGCGACCGCATGGACTGTAGCCCACCAGACTCCTCTGTCTATGGAATTCTCTAGGCAAGAATACTGGAGAGGGTACCCATTCACTTCCCCGGGGATCAAACCCGTGTCTCCTGCATTGCAGGCATATGCCTCCCTATCCCCGGGAAGCACTCAGGGATAGGCTAACATCAAGGGGCAACTGTACAGGACCGTCTGTGTATGACAAGTAGGCTGGGGTTAGTTGGGTTTTGTGGGTTTCCTGTGGATGGACTAATTTGAGTAATTTCTGGAGGAGGAAGATAGAAACTGCCTTTAGTTGTCCGGTACATGGCTCTGGGGCAATTGGCCTAGAGTATAAAAACCCTTATAACCAAAGTGGTTGTGTTCCTGGTGAATTGAAGTTCTTTCTTCACTATCAAAGACATCCAAGACAAAGCAAGGAGGTTAAGGAAATAAAGCAAGCATTTATTTAACCAAGAATATGCCCTCAGAGGGAGATAGGGTGTACAGGTGAGAAGCTGCTGCTCTGGGTTTCTTTGGCAAGCCTGTTATGAGGGGCATGCAAATGAAGGGGCAGAATTCTTATTGGAGAAGGAGGAATTTGGGGATCGAATTCCCTCATTTTAATCCCAGCTCCATTTTCCTGAGGTGAGGAGAGATTTTTGTCCTTATTTAGCTTTTACTGGAAGAGTAATGTTACTGGTTCATGGTGGGTACTTCTTTTCTGTTAGGCTAATTTTATTGTTATGAAGGCATAATGAGCAACAAATTACATTCAAACACAGGAGTGTCCTACTTTTCCCACACATTTCTTTGTCTGCTTTCAGGATACTTATCACCCAAAAAGCTATGGTTTCCTGTCAGTCTGAAGGTTCCTATTCTTCTTTGTCTGTTCCTGCTATTTACAAGATATATGTTTTCCTGCCACCTGGCCCCATCTTTATTTCTCTGCTCATACCTAGCTCGTGCTTCTGCCTACTCAGTCATGTCTAACTCTTTTGCAACCCCATGAATTATAGACTACCAGGCTCCTTTGTCTATGGAATTGTCCAGGCAAGGATACTAGATTGGGTTGCCATTTCCTCTTCCAGGGGATCTTCCCCACCCAGGGATTGAACTCACATCTCTTGAGTCTCCTGCATTGGCAGGCAGATTTTTTTTTTACTGCTGAGCCAGCTAGCTATCTGCCTACTATAATACCTGGAGTGTGCGTATATTCTGCTGCTCAAGAAAGGGAACTAATCTGTCTAGCCACGGTCTCAATACTGGGTCAAGACAGCATTTGAAAAAGCAAAACAAAACAAAAAACTGTATTACAGTACTTCCATATTCTAAACAAAGGGATACAATTAACAGAGCATTATGATAAGGTATGAAATTAGGATTATAATTATTTTTTAATCTTGTAAGTAAATTCTTAGAGGAGGAATGATGATATATTAAAAACTATGTCAGGAGCTCTGTAATATGACGACACAGTGTTCTTCCCTCCATTCATTTAAGAGTAGTGGAACTCATAATACCCAGTCGTGGGCTTTTAAAGTAGAACATTTTGCAGTGACATGGCTGAACTTGCAATTCTGTCTTCCTGTCACCTTGCTAGTAATCTTTAATTCTGCTTTTGACTTTACATCCCATTATTTCTCATGATCAGTTCCAGAAGTTTGGCCTTAGTTCTTTTCTATGCCTACCTGTATCATGATTTTGGAGCCCAAGAAAATAAAATCTGCCACTGTTTCCAATTTTCCCCCTTCTATTTGCCATTAAGTGATGGGACCAGATACTATAATCTTAATTTTTTGAATGTTGAATTTGAAGTCAACTTTTTCCACTCTCCTCTTTCACCCTCATCAAGAGGCTTTTTAGATTCCCTTCACTTTGTGCCATTAGAATGGTATCATCTGCACAAAGAGTCGGACATGACTGAGCAGCTTAACTTATCTACATATCCTATTTCTGTTGGCAATTTTGATTTTAGCTTTTTATTCATCCAGCCTGCATTTTGCATGATTGATATCATTCTTTAGGTAAATTGAAAGACAGTCCATTGGGCCCAGTCACGTCATCACCCATGTCTTGGAATTTATGGCTATTTGGAATTTATGGTCAGTTACCTACAACAGAAAGGAGAGCTAGGAAACTGGTTAAATGATAACAAAGAAGCCAAAATAATAGGCTCCTTGATGTTATCAGGAGACAAACCTTCATCACAAGATCTGAAAGAACTGACCTAATGTTAACTGTCCAATTATATGCAAAAGCTATTTTTAGTAACAGAGCAAAAGGTATATAATGAGATGTCTTAAAGTCCTGAGTGAGTCTCTTTCTACCTCCTTCTGGTTTCTGTGCCATAAGCTATCTCTGTTATTTTCTGACTTTCAATAAGACTGTTACACTGCTGTAAAGACCTTAGCAACTGTATTCCTTTTGTCCTGCAGTGAATTCTTTCCTTCAGAGATCATGACCCCATAGCTGACACCAAAAATTGTGGGATATGATGTATTCTGCATATAAGCTAAATAAGCAGGTGATAATATACAGCCTTGACATACTCCTTTTGCAATTTTGAACCACTCAGTTGGCCTAGGTCTGGTTCTAACTTTTGCTTCTGGACCTGCATACAGGCTTCTCAGGAGGCAGGTAAGGTGGTCTGATATTCCCATCTCTTTAAAACTTTTCCACAGTTTGTTGTGATCCATTCAATCAAAAGCTTTTGCATAGTCAATGAATAAGTATATGTTTTTTCTGGAATTCTCTTACTTTTTCTACAATCCAAAAAATGTTGGCAATTTGCTCTCTGGTTCCTCTGCCTTTTTAAAATCCAGTTTGTACCTCTGGAGGTTCTCAGTTTACATACTGCTGAAGCCTAGCTTAAAGGATTTTGAGCAGTACCTTGCTAGCATGTTAACTGAGTGCAATTATGCAGTAGTTTGAACATTCTTTGGCATTGTCTTTCTTTGGGATTGGAATGAAATCTGATTTTCTCCAGTCCTGTGGCCACTGCTGAGATTTACAAATTTGCTGGCATATTGAGTGCAGCATCATCTTTTAGAATTTGAAATAGCTCAGCTGGAATTCCATCATCTCCACTAGTTTTGTTCATAGTAATGCTTTGTATGTCTGCCTTGACTTCACACTCCAGGATGTCTGACTTTAGGTGAGTGATCACATCATCATGGTTATCCGGGTCATTAAGACCTATTTTGTATGGTTCTGTGCATTCTTACCACCTCTTCTTAATCTCTTCTGCTTCTGTTAGGTTCTTGCCATTTCTGTCCTTTATTGTGCCTGTTTTTGCATGAAATATTCCATTGGTATCTCTAATTTTCTCAAAAGAGATCGCTAATCTTTTCCACTCTATTGTTTTCCTCTATTTCTTTACACTGTTCATTTAAGAAGGCTTTCTTACATCTCCTTGTTATTCTCTGGAACTTTCCATTCAGTTGGGTACATCTTTCTCTTTCTCCTCTGCCTTTCACGTCTTTTCTTTTCTCAGCTATTTATAAGGCCTCCTCAGAAAACTACTTTGCCTTCTTGCATTTCTCTTTCTCAGGGATGATTTTGGTCACCACTTCCTGTATGATGTTATGAACCTCCATCCATAGTTCTTCAGGCACTCTGCCTACCAGATCTAATCCCTTCAATCTATTTGTCACCTCCAGTGTGTAATCATAAGGGATTTGATTTACATTACATCTGCATGGTCTAGTGGTTTTCCCTACTTTCTTCAATTTAAATATGAATTTTGCAATAAAGAGTTCATGATCTGAGCCCCAGTCAGCTCCAGGTCTTGTTTTTGCTGACTATGTAGACCTCATCATCGTCAGCTGCAAAGTATGTAATCAATCTGATTTCCATATTGACCATATGGTGATGTCCATGTGTAGAGTTTTCTCTTGTGTTTTGGAAGAGGGTGTTTGTTATGACCAATGTGTTCTCTTGATCAATTAAGTAAAGTCAATTTTATGGATAGGGAACAAAGTACAAAAGAGATTTAGTCACCTTGATTTGGTGATACAGTAAAACAGCAGCTAAAATATATATTTTCTCAACATCAAATCCTATTCACTGAAACACTAAGCTTTCTTTATTTCAATAATGATACACTTCAAACTATTATTTCTATTTTTGAAGATGCCTTTTTTCTGTTTAGGAATAAGTTCCATTTTAAAAAATGTTGTATTTCTTTTTATTGTATTTAAAACTAAAGTCTATATTTTATACAACAGAATATTTTACTAAAGAATAAACATGTACCATCCCCTTCCCTTCCTTCTCCAAAAAGTCATTAAGACAACTTCTTTTATGGAGCTATTATAGAAATGAAGAATACCTATATTTACAAAGAGATTTCATAATGTAGGATTTCCAACATTAAACCCATTGCTTAGAATAAGCAATAGAATCAGCTGTTTGGGTTTCAAGAGTTAAAAGTAAGGCCTCTTGATTCGTAGTTTAATGTTAAGGACAATGGTCCTAACTCCACTTAGGCTGGTTGCCATGGTGAAATCTCAGGGCAAGAAATGCTTGAGCAGCTCTCCATTATGGCACAGTGTGGAGGCACAGAGCAACGTGAACACTGGCCCAGGAGAATGGCAGGAGTCCAGGCTGCTGCAAAATTGGAACTAGAAGTCCAGAGGCAAGACCTCTGTGAACTATGTAAGTCTTTAGATTTTGATGGACTTTGCTGTAGTTTTTCATGTTTTGCTTGCTTGTGTTAGGTAGTTAGAATAAGAAAAATGAGTCCAGAATGGCGGTGGCTAAAAGACAAGGAAGGGGAAAATCCTCAAAAATAGAACAAAAGAAGGTCCGAGGACCGGAGTGAGGGACTCAGGTAAGACAAACAGCTCTCCTGGCTAGCCCAGTTTACACAGGGCAGGCCTAGGGGGAGGAGAAAAAAAGTATAAAAAGAGGAGCCAAAGGGCTGGGGGTCTCTTCCTCTCTCTCTTCTCTTTGAGTCTTTTGGGTCAGCATCCCCTCACGCCTAAAGGATGTATTTTCCTTTATTTTCTAAATAAAACTGAGTTGTAACATGGAGCTGTAACACTGGTCTGTCCAAGGGCTGCAATGCTGGTCCATCGCTTCAAATTTTTGTTATGATGAGACAGAACCAAGGAAATTACACACTCCCCCGACACTTGTTTAAAATATTTAGAGCAGAATGTGATCTGAAGGATGTAATATTAAACCTCTTATCTATATGAAATTTAATTATTCCATGTGATTTTAATTTAATTTGGAAAAGGAAGAGAGATATGATCATGATATCACTGGGAGGACAGATAAATGACATTCAAGTTACATTTGTTCATTGGCAGAAGAAATCAAAAAGGGCTACAAGAAAGATTCCTATATCACAGTTGGTCCTGGTGGAGGAGCATGCCAATATACAGAGTTGAAAGTAACAGTAATAAAGAGGAAAGGAAGGAAAGTGAGCCCTAGGGGGCTTGGATTAGATAGAAAGAGGAACACAGAAGTTAACCAAGGTCAAAGACCCTGATGTAGGTACTTGATAATAGAAGGATCCACTTGGTATCCTCAAAAAAGAAGTGCAGGAAACCATTATTTGACTAAGGTTTGGAGTAAATGTCTAAAGTTCAAAATAAGCACAGAAGCAGTCATAGTGTCCACATATTTGATTTTATTTTTCTTGATAAAACAAGAGCATTTATTTCTTGATAAAACAGAGCAGAGTTGTCGACAGTGACTTTTTACTGTTAAAAGGCCTGTTTGCCTTACAAACCATATACTATGCTTTGAGTTTCTAGACTAATTCTGTTATACTATTTATATTAAAATATATATGACTGAAATGAGCTAGTGGTCAAAACAGAAAAAAACTTTATTTAATACTATGTCGAAATTTTAAACTAAGCAATGCAAAAGTTGCATGCTAAATTACCATATTTATTCACCTATTTAATGAAGAATGAAACTCAGTTCAAAACCAATTGAAAACACTAATGCTGAGTACAAAGTATAAAAGTATAAATCTCCAACATGTAGCACATTGATAGGGCATGCAGTAGGCACTCAATTAAGCTTAATTTCTATTTGTATTCAAGAGGATACTATTGTCCAAGAAATTGATTTTTTCCCAATGTTTTCAATGATTGAGAACATCTGAATACATTCAGAATAAGCAATTTCTGAAATCAAAATAAAATGTATGCTAACACAGCGATGAGGAAATAATCTGTAAAGATTCATGGCCCTAAAAAATCTACTAGGTTCAATTCATAATTGTTTAAAGCAGTTGGAAGAAATGTAAAGAAATGAAAATTTAATGACCTGTAATATTTGCTTTGGGACTTGAGTCCCCAAGTGTACTTTGCAGGTTTGCTAAAATAAAAGGTTAATTAAACCAGTAAAACCTTATTAATGCAATGATTGCTTACAAGCAAATGAATATCATAATGTACCCATTGTTTGTTAACACATTCTGTTGAGAATGGAAAAAATTAGTTTTTAAACAGTCTTGGGACTTTATCTAAACTATTTTCCCTCAGCTATTCCAGTTAAATGATCCAATGCATTTTATATATAAATTAGATTGTGTTAATCCTGAAACTTTCATATTTTTTTAAAAAGATACATTTCAAAATCATACCTTGCCAACTTTGTATTTGTTTTTACATTAATCTGAAAATAGTCCATGGGATCACAAAGAATCCTTGAACTGGAACACGGCAGAGGTAGGATTCAAAGACATGTATAATCGTATAATATTTACCTTTATTAACTGCCTTATTTCACTTAGCATAATGCCTTCAAGATTTCACCCATGTTGTAGAATGTGTCAGAATGTCCTTCTTTTACATAGCTGATTAATAACATAGGAATATGATACAAGGCATATTTTTAATAGAGATAAATAAGTAAATAGTATCTGGAATGAAATCAGGGAAGTCACTAGTGATTCTATAGACTTTAAAGAAATAAGATGAGGAAACTATGATGATTTTTATGCCAATATATGCAGCAGCTAGAAAGAAGTGAACATATATCTTAAAAAATAAACCATGAAAAATTACACAATAAGGAATATGCAATATGAATTGTCCTACATCTATTAAAGAAAATGAATATGTAATTAAGGAGATATTTAAAGAAATCTAAAAATGAACGATAATGCCTTGTAAATTATTTAAGCAAACTTACCTGGATACAGATGTATCAGCACAATTGATACAAAAATCACTTGTATTTATTTATATTCTCAAAAATGCAATTAAATAAACATTAGCTATACATTAGAATACATAATAGAGAAAACAATTAAATATCTATAAATAAACCTGCAATTTAAAAATAATTAAATAGATGCTTGATCATACCATGTTCACGTACTATAATACTCATTTCACCTATTAACTGATCCATAGATATATTAAAATCTTGAAGAAGGAAGAAAGGAAGGAAGATGGGAGGGAGAAAGCAAAGGAAGGGAAGGCGAAAGGAAGGAAAACAGAAACGAAGGAAAAATGGACAGATGCAAGTAGCCTTTGAGTTGTGTTCTGTTAAGAAAATATGGTCATATCATTTATTAGTAAGATTGATAAAAATCAGGAAATGAATATAAGTTAAATTCTATATTTGATGTTTTAAAACCAGAGTTGACAGATATTAAGCTGTTTTTCAAAAAGATCTCTTGGTTAATTTTTATATTTAGAAGAGGCATTAGGCTAAAACTTTTGGTGTTTCTCAAACATAATGACTAGATGCAACCTAAAGGTTGAGAGTTATATTTTATTTGGTGGAAATGTTTAGGACTTTAAGGCTGAGAGGCAGCATCTCAAGTAACCCTGAGAGAACTCATGTGAGGAAGTGACAGGAGGATCCATGTTATATAGAAGTTTTGCAACACATAATCTGAACATCAAAAAATTATTGTTAATTAAAGAAAACCAGATATCCAAGTTTTCATATTGTTTTCAGACTTAATTGATAAGTTATTATTAGTAATTGTTCTTTTAACACAAAAAAGATTTTGCAAATGTTAGTTAAATTCCCTGGTCAGTTGATATAAGCTGAAATATAACTGAGTGTATGAAGACCCTGTGGGGACGCTCTCCTGTCCCACAGCCTATTATTTGTGAGGCCTCTCTTGATGAGGTTAAGTGCAGAGCAGAGAGAACCACACTGATATTTGCCAACACCATTAAAGAGGAGATTCTGTGTCTTTGCTGTCTAGAATGAAATCACTTGCTGTCTAGAATGAAAACATTTTTCTCAATCTAATGTGGGGAACTCTGTGCACAGGTACAAAACCCGACCTCAGAGACAGAGTAAAATAGAGAAAAGAGTAGTTTCATTGCTTTGCCAGGCCAAGGGTGACACAGAGGGCTCATGCTCCTCAAAAATGGTGTATTACCACCAGGAAGGATCTGGTGAGTTTTATAACAATAATTCAAGCACAGGGTGCTGGAATCAAGTGTGTGCAAGGCCTACACTTCTTTAATCTCAGGTGGTCTCCTGATGAGCTTCTCCCCATTTTCATACTGTGGTCTTCTCTGGAATGAAGAATGCTAGCATCTTCCATTTATTGGGGGTTTTAGTTCTATGCTGCTGCTGTTGCTGCAGTTCAGTCATATGCGATTCTTTGCGTCCCCATGAACCGTAACCCTCCAGGCTCCTCTTTCCATGCCATTCTCCAGGCAAGAATACTGGAGTGGGTAACGGTTTCCTACTCCAGGGGATCTTCCTGATGCAGGGATCAAACTCACATCTCCTCCATTGGCAGGTGGATTCTTTATCACCATGCCACCTGGATATAAAAGAGCTCAGAGATATTGTTATGTGTATCCCATGGAGGAGAACCAGGATCCTATCCCAAGGTGCACTATTGTTTCTTGACAGTTCCTCCCTTGTCTTTGTATCCTTTCTCTTCTGTGATTAGTGACTATTTGAAAGGTTTCTGTGCCCAGGAGCCCTACAGGGTCCTGATTGGTTTCAAACCCAGTAAAAAGCTACCCTAACCTGTCACATCCTTAGGGCATTTGTTAGGCTGCTGTCTGCATATTGGGAGCTGCTTATGTTATTATGTTAAAAAGACCAATAAATTGATTTAAGAATAATATTCTGTCTTTGCAATTTTTTTAAGTTTATATTGTTTTAAATGTATCCATTTATGCATATATACCATGTGTATATAAAGTATCTGTATTCTGAATGACAAGAGCAATTTACTAAAATCTGGCTATGATAAATCAGTAAAATGTTTAATTACACTTTAGAACCCACCTGAGGAGGGGGACTGGTTACCAGGAGAACTGACCAGTGATTACAGGGCTGGAGCCTTAAGTCCCAGCCTAACCCATCCCACCTCCAGGGACAGGAGAAGTACTTGAGGTTGAATTAAGTACTACTGGCCAAGGATTTAATTAGCCATGTCTGTGTAATGAAGTCTCTGTAAAAACCCAAATGACTAAGTTCAGAGAGATTCTGGGTTGGTGAATATGTGAAGATGCAGAAAGAGTGGCACCCTTGCAGAGGGCACGGGTGCTTCATGCACTTTCCCCATATTTTGTCCTATGTTTCTCTTCTACCTGGCTCATTTTGAGTTATATTTTTGTCATAGCTAGTAATCAAATAAATAAAGGGGTTCTCTGAGTTCTGTGAGCTGTTCTAGCAAATTAACTGAAATCAAGGAGGGGTAACCTCTCATTAAGAGCCAGTAGATCAGAAGTACAGATAACAGCTTGGACCGGGATTGGCATTCTGAGTTGGAGGGGCTTATTAGGACCCTTAATTTGTAGCCAGTCATCAAAAGCACTGGTCTTGCAATTAGCATCAGCAAATGGAGTTGGCTATGAAGGCAGTATTGTTTTAGGCTAAATCTTTAACCTGTGGAGTTTGATGCATGTTAGAATTGAATTAAATTGTAGAACATCGAGCTGAGAAGTGTCTGAGAAGTGTTTATGCTTGTGTTGTTGTGGGGAACTCCTTCATATTTGGTTGCCCAAATTGCCTAAGTGAAGTGTTTCATATGAGTAATAAAGGATAGACACAGGAAAAAAAAAATATAGTAGGAAAGATCCAGATTTTCCCTATTTTGTTGTTGTTGTTCAGTTACTAATTCATGTCCCTGTCTGATTCTTTGCAACCCCATGGACTACAACACCACAGGCTTCCCTGTCTTTATTATCTCCCAGTTCATGAGTGCTAAGTCACTTCAGTCATATTCAACTCCTTAATACCCCATGGTCATAAGGGGTAGCCCTCAGGTGCCTCTGTCCATGGGATTCTCTAGGCAAGAATTTTGGAGTGTGTTGCCATGCTCTCCTCCAGGGGATCTTCATGACCCAAGGATCAAACCCACGTTTCTTGTGTCTCCTGCATTGACAGGCAGGTTCTCTATCATTGAGGCACCAGGGGAGGCCCTATCTCCTGGAGGTTGCTCAAACTCATGCCATTGATTCAGTGATGCCATCAAACCACCTCATTCTCTGTCACTCCCTTCTCCTCCTGCCTTCAATCTTTCCCAGCATCAGGGTCTTTTCCAATGAGTCAGCTCTTTGAATCAGGTGGCCAAAGTGTTGAAGTCTCAGCATCAGTCCTCCAATATATTCATGTATTCAATGTATTCAGGGTTGATTTCCTTTAGGATTGACTGGTTTGATCTCCTTGCTATCCAAGGGACTCTCAGTAGTTTTCTCTAGCACCACAGTTTGAAAGTATCAGTTCTGTGGTGCTCAGCCATCTTTATGTTCCAACTCTCATATCCATACATGACTACTGGAAAAACCATAGCTTTGACTAGACGAATCTTTGTTGGCAAAGTAATGTCTCTGCTTTTTAATATGCTTTCTAGGTTTGTCATAGCTTTTCTACCAAGGAACAAGTGTCTTTTAATTCATGGCTAAAGTCACTGTCCTCTGATTTTAGAGACCAAGAAAAAAAAAAAAAAATCTGCCACTGTTTCCATTTTTTCCCCATCTATGTGCCCCTCATGAAGTTAGGGGACATGATGCCATGATCTTAGTTTTTTGAATGTTGAGTTTTAAGCCAGTCTTTTCACTCTCCTCTTTCACCTTCATCAAAAGGCTCTTTAGTTCATCTTAGCTTTCTGCCAATAGGGTGGTATCATCTGCATATCTGCAATTCTTGATATTTCTCCCAGAAATCTTCATTCCAGCTTGTGCTTCATCCAGATCAACATTTCACATAATGTACTCTGCAGGGAAGTTAAATAAACAAGGTGACAACATATACCCTTTACATGCTTTTTTCCCAATTTTGAAACAGTTCATTGTTCCATGTCCAGTTTTAACTGTTGCTTCCTGACTTGCATGTAAGTTTCTCAGGAGGCAGGTAAGGTGGTCTGGTATCCCCATCTCTTGAAAAATTTTCCACAGTTTGTTGTGATCCACACAGTCAAAGTCCAGTCAAAGAAGAAGACGTAGATGTTTTTCTGGAATTCCCTTACTTTTTCTGTGATCCTGCATGTGTTTTCAATTTGATCTCTGGTTCCTCTGCCTTTTATAAATCTAACTTGTACATCTGGAAATTCTCGTACTGTTGAAGCCTAGCTTGAAGGATTTTGAGTATTATCTTGCTAGCATGAGTGCAATTGTACAGTAGTTTGAACATTTGTTGGCATTGTCTTTCTGTGGGATTGGAATGAAAACTGACCTTTTCCAGTCCTGTGTCCACTGCTGAGTTTTCCAAACTTGCTTCCCTATACAGGAAGGAAAAAATCTGGATTTTTCTATATTTTCATGTGTTTATGGGAGATATTAATTTATTTTTTTTTTAATCTCTAACCTTCTTTTGTTCCTATCAACTACAAATTGGCATTTGCCTGTCAATAACAAACTGGCACTTGCCAAGAGCATTTGCATTTGCCAGGAACTGAAAAACTCAGCAGTGGCCCTGGACTAGAAAAGGTCAACTTTCATTCCAATCCCAAACAATGGCAATGCCAAAAAATGTTCAAACTACCACATAATTGCACTCATTTCAGATACTAGCAAGGTAATGCTCAAAATCCTTCAAGCCAGGCTTCAACGGTATGTAAACCAAGACATTCCAGATATACAAGCTGGATTCAGTAATGGCAGAGGAACCAGAGAGCAATTGCCAACATTTTTTGGATCATAGAAAAAGCAAAGGAATTACAGAAAAACATCTACTACTTCTTCATTGACTATGCTAAAGCCCTTGACTATGTGGATCACAACAAACTATGGAAAATTCTTCAAGAGATGGGAATACCAGACCACCGTACCTGTCTCCTGAGAAACTTGTATGCAGGTCCAGAAGGAACAGTTAGATCCAGACATGGAACAATGGACTGGTCCAAAATTGAGAAAGGAGTTCATCAGGGCAGTATTGTCACCCTGCTTATCTAACTTCTCTGCAGAGTACATCATACAAAATGCTGGTCTAGATGAAGCACAAGCTGGAATCAAGATCTCTGGGGAAAATATCAATAATCTTAGATATGCAGATGGTGCTATCTAATGATGGAAAGCTAAGAGGAACTAAAGAGCCTCTTGATGAAGGTGAAAGAGGAGAGTAAAAAGGTTGGCTTAAGATTGAGCATTCAAAAAACTAAGATATGGCATCATGTCCCATAACTTCATGGCAAATAGATGGGGAAAAAAGTGGAAATAGTGACAAACTTTATTTTCTTGGGCTCCATAATCAATGCGTATAGTGACTGCAGCCACAAAATTAAATGACACTTGCTTCTTGGAAGGAAAGTTATGACAAAATTAAACAGCATGTTAAAAAGCAGAGACATAATTTTACCTACAAAGGTCCTTGTAGTCAAAGCTATGATTTTTCCAGTAGTCATGTATGGATGTGAGAGTTGGACCATAAAGATGGCTGAGCAATGAAGAACTGACGCTTTTGAGCTATGGTGCTGGTAAAGACTCTTGAGAGTCCCTTGACCTGCAAGGAGGTCAAACCAGTCAATCCTAAAGGAAATCAACCCTGAATATTCATTGGAAGGACTGATACTGGGGCTTCAATACTTTGGCCACCTCATTCAAAGAGCTGACTCATTGGAAAAGACCCTGATGCTGGGAAAGACTGAGGGCAAGAGGAGAAGTGGGTGACAGAGAATGAGATGGTTGGATGGCATCATTGACTCAATGGACACGAATTTGATCAAACTCTGAGAGACAGTGAAGGACAGGGAAGTGTGGTGTGTTCTAGTCCCTGGTGTTGCTAAGTGTGGGACTTTACTGAGTGAATAATAACCATCCGCCACTTGGGTAGTGGCTTTAGCTCCTGCAGAAAAGTGCAAAGATATATTGTTAGGTATATCCCTTTGGGTGAATCCAGCTTTATTGCTGCACTATTCTTTCTTGACTACTTCTCCTTGTTTCTGCATTTCCTCTCTTCCCTAATCAATAACTTTGCATGTGCCCTAAGGAACTCAGGGAAGGTCTAGGAGGCTGCAGCTTTTTTCCTACAAATAAGATAGGTTGGTGTATCCAGAAAAGTCCTACAAGGCCCTGTTCTGTTTCAAATCCAGAGAATACTTTATGGTAAGATTTCATTTATGCATCCAAACGCATGAAAAATCATATAAGATGACATGCTATTTTCATTACTTTAGGATAATTAGATTAAATATTCATAATAAATGGGTTTATGCTAATGATTACATTTATGTCATTAGGCATTAAATATTATGAGAAATACATGAGTTTTTTATTTGTAAAGAAATTATCAGAGGCAGGATTAACATTCAGGCTTTTAGTATGTCTTACTAAAGCTTTATGTTGTATAAATATGCTAATTGGCTAAAAGGTAAAGAAATAAACCATAATAAATAACTCTTCAAAAGATTATAAGAATCTGATTATTTTTCAGTTGAAGAGTCTCTGGTATATTGGAAAAATTAAGCCTCTTACATTTCAAGAGGTTGATCCACTTTTGTCACATATTGAACAAATTTAGTGAGAATGATATTAAACAATGGCAAAGTAAACATTTATCTTTGGATTTGAATTTAGATCCAAGAAATAGCAACCAAGAAAGAGTCAGACATTTCTGTTCTGTTACATAGAGGTTAAATTTTTGCATCTTACAAATGCAACCACTGGATTAGAATTTTACTTTACACTGGGTTAGAATTCTACATTAAGATATCATATGAAATAAAAATACCAATGGGAAAGGTAATAAATTCTTTCTAACACTAAAGATGCTTAGGACATTTTTTGCTCACTATTGTTTTTCTAAAGCATGGCACAGACTAAGCCAAGTATCAATCATTTTATAAAAGTTATCTGAATAAAAACATAAATAAGTATCTTTTAGTGAGGAATAGGATTCCAGAGGCAGAAAGATTGAGTTAATTGATGGTTTTTTCGTTTGTTTGTTTATTTTTACTTGGATAACTATGAAACATTAATTTCCCTGAAACTTACAATTCAAGTTTTAAAAATCGACCCCATAATGTAAATCTATCAAGGTTGTTTCAAAGATGGGGGAAAGAGTGATGTAGTGCAGTGGGCTATCAGTTAATGTCAATAATCATTAACGTGATTCATTTTTCATGATTAACAAGAACATATTAACAGCATGCTGGGTGACTGGGAGGTAACAGAGAGGAAACCTGTGAGGTAAAGCTACAGTAAGGGACACCATCAAAACAAACTGTGCCTGTTTTTATGGATTCCTAAGTTACTAAAAAGCCAAGGTAATATTTAGGACTCTTTTATGCATTCAAATTCAAAATTTTGATATAGCTTTTGCCCTTATATCACAAGAACTAGACAGGTTTGCTCAGGGAAAAGGACAAAGTTTTCCTGCTAGAGAAAGTTAAGTATTAAATGATTAAGAAATGGGGACGGGTGGTGAAGAATCCACCTGCCAATGCAGGAGACCTAGGTTCTAAACCTGGCGCGGGAGGACCCCACATGCCATGGAGCAGCTGAGCCTGTGCGCCCTGAGCTGGTGCGTCACAACAAGCCACCGCGGTGAAAAGGCAGCGTGTAGAGTACAGAGTAGTCCCTGCTCCCAGCAGCTAGAGAAAAGCTCAGGCAGCAGTGAGGACTCAGCACAAACAAACATAATGAACATTTTAGGGAAAAACAGAAACACTGAAGACGTAGGTTCTACAATCTCACAATGCTCTAACTCAGCAGGAAGGTGTTAGACTAGAACAAGTCCTCTCAGGTTTTTTGACTGTTGTGCAGGACCCATCTGTCTCTAGAGTCTTCCTGTTCCCATGTTTCAGTTACTTTTTCTTGGTTACCATTATAATTTTGTGATTTGGAAGTAATAATTACATCAGTCATATCAAGACTTGTTAGTGTCTAAAATATTCTTCCACTGCAGTCCATGCATAAAGCTTTGTTTGAAGTTTATTTCTGTCATGAAAACACGGCATTTCAAAGAAAGATATTTACATTTCAAGTAGATGTTTGCAATGCTTGTACTTTCTTCAGTCATTTATAATTCAATCAGTTGGATTCAAAGTGCTGACATTGAAATGCAGAAGCAGGGAGTTCCCATTCTCTCAACTTCAAAAGTATCTAAATTAAATCTGGCACTGGTCAGTAATGGACATGCCAACACTCTGAATGCTGTCTGGATTTAAAGGGAGGCTGATTTAAAGGTCTTGAAACTCAAAACATGTTTACATTAAACACAAAAACAAATTATCTCACTTCTAAAATTTCATGGGGTAGGAATATAACCCATTTATTATTAAACATGTCATTGAAGAATATGGAGCAAGCTTATGTAAATAATTGGGCTATCACAGTGCGTGCTTTCACAAGTGTGTGTGGGAGGATAAGCAGTTAGTCCTTACTTTGTGAGCTGGCATTAAATATTAAATAATTCATTAACAAGTCAATGCATTATATATAATGTGTATATATATTTAATGTTTATTTATATGTATTTCATATTTATATTATATATTATTTATATACATTATATGTATATATTAAATATATAACATATATATTAAATTATTTTATATTTATTATATATCTATGTTTATATAACTTATAAATATGTAAATATATTATTTATATCATATATTTTATAAATTATATTTTATAAATATAATATGTATTTTATTTTATAAATAAATTATCTTTATTTTATAAATATAAGTATTTTCATTTATATTGTACTTAATATATGAATATAATATATTTAACATTATATGGTAACTGTGGGATATTATATGGTAGATGTGGGATATTATACTGTTTAAAATAAAAGACAAACATGTCAGCCTTGAAAATTCCCTGAGCAGACAAAGCCAGTTTAGTCATACAAATAAAGCTTAATTTAGTTATTTTGCAAGACTAACCTGACCTGGGTCATTTCTAGCTTATGCCTCTTGAAATCAAGCAAAATTTGAACTGTTTCCCAAGGTTAACATGAGGTAACCACTGAAAATTCTAGTAGTATAATCAATCACTGGGAAGAATAAACAGTAACTGCTTTCTCATTATACAAGCTGCTTTATAGCAGTGTACCCCTGAGCCTCATTACATATTTTGGTTTGAGTGCTGCTGGTTTACAAACTAAGTTTTTAGTGTGTGCAAAATAAACTTACTAATTACTACTTCAGTGATTTATTGTTTATGCTTCAGCTCTTTCTGAACCTTTAGATATAAACGTGTGTGTGTGTGTGTGTGTGTGTGCACATGCATGCTCAGTTGTGTCCCACTCTTTGTGACACTGTTGACAGCACAGGCTCCTCTGTCCATGGAATTTTCCAGGCAATAATACTGGAGTGATTTGCCATTTTCTACTCCAGAGCATCTTCCCTACCCAGGAATTGAACCCGAGCTCCTGCGTTTCCTGCGTTGGCAAGTGGATTCTTTACCAGGAAGCCACTGGTATATATATATATAGAGAGAGAGAAAGACAGAGAGAGAGAAGTGCTACTGTATTGAATCTGTCTCTTCTTGGAACTCCAGAAGTGATTTTTTTATCCATTCTCTTCAACTCCCATAATCCATTTGCTAACACAGAGTATGTATTCAATAAGCATTTATTGAATGAATGCTTGGTGCCCTTTTAAGTAATTTTAAGTACTTCCAGAATGGTAGGGCAATTATCCTTGATGACAGGTGGCTTGCTGTTCCTATCCACTGAGATAAATTGGAGTAAATGGCCACATAAATAGAAATAGAATGGTTCGTATAGGAAAAAAATAATTTGACTGCATTAAAAATAAAAGCAAAAAGGATAAAATAATACTCTAGAGATGAACAACTGCACTAGGACTCATTTCCTCCTGGTAACTATCAGAAAAATCAGTGCTGTAGTTGGAAGAAATAAGAGTACAGGTTGTGTGAGAAATGTCGTCAGTTCTGCAATATACAGTGAGCCAATAAAACTAATCTACAAGGGGCTTTTAGGTTTTGATTAGATTGTAGATTGCACACATTTTGTGAAGTTTTTGTAAAAATAGCAATTGATTTCCCCTCTCACCAAGCAATTTAATCTATGGTACAAGTCGCAAAGCCAGCTGTGGAATGGTGGGTTTCCCTGCAGGATCAGTGAGCTAGAAGCAATACACCTGCCACCAGGCTTCTAAAATAATCATTTGGCAAAGATAATTTTAATAGGCAGGAATAAAGGTTAACAACCTTTGTTAAGGCTCTTTAGAGCCAGAATGATTCAAGTGCCACATTCATCTCTCCATTCCCTCCTCTTTCAGTCTTGTTCCATTCATTGCTAAACAGAAATTGAGATCAGCGGGGTTTAAGTGTCACAGTTTATCATGCTGGTTCAAATATGCATGTATTCATGCAGAATATGTTAAATATATGGCATTTTCTGAGCACTGTGCCAGAAAATGAGAGGTAAATACAAGAGAAGAAGATCTTATACAAGCAAGGTTAAAAGAAAAGCTGAATCTGCATTGAGAGGTCAGACTGAGTGAAGTACCTACTTACAGATCTTGCTTTTTCCCTTTGAAAGTGGAAATAGTGGGTGCGCAGATATCGTGCTGGGCTAGAATCTGGAGATGAAACTTTTAATGAGCAACTCCTTTTCCAGCCATTTCCAAGAATATGTCCCCAGTCAAGGGGCTGGAGTCTTTCTATCAGGAAAACATTAGTAATAGGGCCCACTACAAAATACTTACTAATGGACTGTGCAGAGGAGGAGAAAGTGGACTGGACAAGAACTACTGGAGTAAAGATTAAGGAGGAGGCGTGGCAGTGGCCGGGGAAGATATCCTGTATGAGCAGCGAGTCAAACATAGCAATCCTTGGTGGCTGTAACAGTCAAGTGCTTCCACCATTGCCTCTTGGCGCAATATGTAAATCTACTCCTGTGGGTTCTTGCTGATAACCAGCATCGCATTGTGCCAGAAAGGCTCTCTATGCTTTAGCAAAGCCTCAACTGCAGGATGCTAGCAATAAGCCTATATATACATATATAGCTTCCCAGGTGGCTCAGTGGTAAAGAATCTGCCTGCCAATGCAGGAGACACAGGAGACGTGGGTTCACTCCCTAGGTTGGAAAGATCTCCTGGAGGAGGAAATGGCAGCCCACTCTAGTATTCTTGCCTGGAAAATTCCATGGACAGAGGAGCCTGGTGAGCTACAGCCCATGGGGTTGCAGAGAGTCAGACATGACGTGACATGACGGAGCATGCATGCATGCTGCTATTATCATATATATATGATATATATATGCGCTACTGGATTCAATTTATCTCTTCTTGTCACTCTAGAAGTGAATTTTTATCAATTCTCTTCAACTCCCATAATCCATTTGCTAACACAAAGTACGTATTCAATAAACGTTTATTGAATGAATGCTTGTTGCCCTTTTAAATGATTTTAAAGTCATTTTAAGTAATTCCAGAATGGAACAAAATGCCGTTGAGTCTCATCTCTTCCTGATATTAACTTGAGTGTCACTTTGAGCAATACAGAGTTATGTGATAATTAAATAATTAATAATAACAAAATGACTATATAAATTATTATTTGCAATATTTAAAAATATAACTATAATAATTAAATTATAATTTAAAATGATTAGTAAACTAAATAATTAAAAATCATCATGTTCATTATTATGTTAACCTATTACTTGTTGAAAACTTAAACTGTTTCAGATACTGTTTCAAGAACTTTACTGGTAATATCTTAATATGTCTTGACAAGAAAACTTATTGGTAGAAGTTATTAATACCCCTACCAATGAACATATATAAAACATTATTATTTACCTAGTATCATGAAGGCATTAATTGTTAAAGATGTAATTCAAAATCAAGTGGGTGACTCTCAAGTATAAAATATTTTAACATATGCTAAATAAAGGCAAGTAAACTATAATATTTCAATTACCATGAAAAGCATATAAAATGATGTAAATTTTCATATGGTTTTCATCTCCTTTATGTAGTAAAATGTTTATCTGTTAGGGATCAAGGATAGAATAATATCACAAATTCTGTCTAAGACAATTACTGGTCTATATGTTATCAGAAGCATAAATTCTCATCACCGTCCTATCATTAATGACTCAATAATTCCCAACTAGATTGGTATCCAGAATACCAGGAACTTCTCTTGAGTTCCTGGTTTATTTTCTCAGGAATATAGTAGGTCTTTTTTTTTCTCCCTTGTTTTGACTATAGGGGAACAAAGCAAATATTGCTGATGTTTTCAATTGCACTCAATGTTACTGAACGTTTCCTTTAGGTAGTAATTTTATCTTTGGATTTAAATTAAATTTACATTCCATTTTGCATTTGTCTACATGCATTTATTAATTTAGCTACTTACTAAATTAAGTACATCATTTATTTTCATGGTTGTTTTTCATTGTTCAATATACAGTACTGATTTTTCTCTATGTTCCAAAGATAGAGTAGCTCATAATTAAATAAATATGGCTCATCAGTTTTTTCTCTAGTGCTGGCTTGCCAATTTTAAGTGGAAAATGTTCTTCTTCAAAATAATGTTTGTTTTGTTTTTTTTGGCTACCACATCTCCTAAAGGATGGAAATGAGAAAATGTATCAGAGATTCATTCTTATCAACAGAGGTATTTTTAGTTGTATATTTTCTAAATGAAGGATCTCAGCATTAGTTCATTCATGGTTCTTTTATGAAATAGCTTCCTACTGGAATCGAAGGCTTGAAGACTATACAGGACTTTCCTGTGATTCTTCAGATGATAAGACCAAGTACTGGCGTTACTTATAAGAATTTTCAGAACACTTATCAGATTCTGTGCCTTTTAGCACATTGGTCTCTAAAATCTTTTGTATAGTCCATCTGCAGCACACCACTATACTAAACCTTATACAAAAATCAAGAAGAGTTAAAGCATGATGTAGACATAGGTAAACTACAAACATAATCAATTAGGATTTAGTCCAGAGGTGGGAAAATAAATGTTAGAGGGCATGAAGGAACTGAAAATATATTGAATTATGTTGCTAAGAGTTAGGGTATTATGAAAACATTTTTCTCTTTCTGTCTGTCAAATACATTATTTTCAACATCAATAAAGTAACATAAATATGCATTGTCAAGATTGACAAATGTAGAATATGAAAAGAAGGGAAAATGGCCCATTTATACCATCCAAAGACAATTCTTAATATTTATATATACAAATATGTCCTATTATCCAAATCTCTTGTATCTTGAGGTCAAGTAATGCAAATTTGGATAGTAAGTTCAAATATTGAGGTATACTCTATTGTCCAGATATTGAGTTTAAATATCAAATTAATGAGACAGCTAGAGATTCATACAAAATGTCTGAATCAATTTCATTACTAAGTTCTATTATTGAGAATTCAGAGTATATTTCCTATATATTTTTTAAATATTTCAAGTATTTGCATGTAAATGTGTAGAGAAGAAACCAGTGTGCAATGTATAAATATACATATATATAATTAACATAAAACATATACATATATATATTTTACTTTTTAAATTAACATTGTAAGATAATATATACCCAATTGAATCACTGTAGAATGTTCTATAGTTGGGAATTTTTGTACTTAATGATTTTCCTATTCTTGAACATTTAATGTATGCTTTCTGCCAAAATCAGTCTATTATTAATTATGCCACAAAACTTCGTGTGTGTGTGTTGTGTGTGTGTGTGTGTGTGTATGGTTCACGTTCATTTCTGAAGATAGATTCCTGAAGTGGACTGACAAGATCAAGAAATGTCAATTGCTTTTTTTTCTTTTTTATGACTTTCTTTAAGTTGCTTAAAATATATAGTCATGGAATGATTTACATCCACATATTTAATTATAATAAAATCTTTTATCAGTATAACAAAGTCTGTTATATTTCACACTGTTCTTTATGAGAAATACATTCTGCCTAACATATGAATTAGTTTACTATTTTAATTACTGGTTGGGTGGGTTTCCATACTCTCCCACATACAGTTTTCAACCATATGTTTACCTCTAGGTTTATAAATGAAAAATCTGGTTTTAATTCCATGTTCATTATTAAAAGGATCAGTAAGTCCAAAGTTGCTTTGGTATGGTGTATTGCAAAATACAAAGACAGGATTAATAAGCAGAATTATCTATTAATAAAGCTCAGATTATTTGCCATTGAATAGTGCAGATGATTATTTTTCTTACAGTTGGTTATGTTGTTTCCATGTCTTTTCACAATTTTTTTGGACTCTGTGTATTAATCACTTAGATAATAGGCTAATGTGGGATCATGGACACTCAAATACATTTAGTTTATTCATTTTTTAAAATTTCTTGGATAAAATGTGGAGTGTGTCAAGGTAGAAGGATTTAATCCATTGTGTAAAAAGAACATGGCCTAAAGAAATTGCAATTTTTATTCCTATGTGTTTACTAAAGACACTGATCTTCCTACTATTTCTTGTAAGTTTTTAATGTTTCCTTAAGTATTTCACAAAGATTAGCTTATCTGTGCTAAGGGTAGCAAGAGACATATTAGAGTTGCCCTATATAAATCATTTACAAAATATACCACATGAATTTTGAATATCATAAATTATGTAATACCATTTATAATTGCAGATGTATGACTAAAAGTAACTTTAGAAATTGCATTTGTTATTGACATAATATGAATTCACTTGAGTTTTCCTTGTATCACTTAAAAACATTCTTTCTGCAGAGATTTCTAAATATATACTTTTGGAATAAATACTTTTTTTAACTCTGATACCCCAAAAGTTTGATGATTGGTAAATTCTGAGCTGTTCCATGACACTATTGCGGTTGTGCCTCCTCTTCTCTAATAGTTTGTCAGATCGTATTTACTATGACCTTAGTATGTCTTTTAATTATAATTATATCTCAAATTAGCACAATGCATGTTCCAAACCATCTATCTTTCATACTGATTGGTGAAAAATGTTGGGCTTATGAGCTATTAAAAAGTCATTCTATGGTGTGCCCTGCAATTAATTAGAAGCCAAGTAATAATGAAATGCAATTAACTCAATGACTACAAGTTTTTAAAAAATCATCTCATGAAAAAGAAAGAAAGCATAAAGTCAGAAGGAGAAATAATTTTCACCCCAGGAAGGAATGTAAGAAAAAGCAATTCCCTGCCTCCTTCAGTACATCAATTCTTATCTTCGTCAGCCATTTTAATTAACATGTTAATAAGTTCCCTGTAGTTTTAATAGCAAGTGACAATTGCAAAGTGCAAACTGAAATAAAATCTAACACAGTAAATTTGTTCCTTGTAAAAAATATCATTATTGCCTAGTCAACCATAACTTGCTTTCACTCTCTCTCTTAAGGGAAAGGTTGCTCTTGGAAGAAGATTTAAGATTTAACCCCCACATATTAAGCAAAATTAATGATCTATTTGCTTAGAAGCTATATATTAGCTCCAGTTTATTCATCCACTGGGTAAATGGTAGACATTACTTGGTCACCATGATAGATTTGAATTCAGGCAAAAGCATCAATCAGTGTCAGTGGCTGATTAGTTGTTGGTGTCTTTGACAGGCTCTTCCATCTCACTGAATGAAATCCAGCTGATTGCTCTCACTTTTCTCCACATCCATTGCCCTCCAAGCTACTATATTACATAGCCAATGCTGAGGGTGGAAAATTCTCTGTGTCAGTTAGCAGTGAATTTATCCCCTTTGCTTGTTATTGCATCCACGTTGATCTCCTACTTCAAATTACAAATTGAGGGTGGTCAACAGTGTGTGGAAATGTAAACCTTTATGAAGTAGTGAGTCACAGTGGGTGAAAACTGTTGTGTTTTAATAATACATCTGTTCTCCTTAAGACAGAAAAGTGACATAAAGTGTACTTCCTTTGATGACACCATAAATATTAAATATGTCAAGATTCAAAAGGTTGATAGTTGAGGAATAAAATACTGCAATAAGAAGAAAACATTACTCTTTAGATGAATTCGGGTTCTGCAAGTACAGTAGTAATTAACACTAAAATGATAATTAACTTTGTATTAATTTGCTCTTAGAGTTCACTCAGACCAACATTTTATTACTAGAATATGCATTCAAACTCCATTATGAACACTGTAGCTTATCTGTGAGCCTGAGGAACAAATGGAGTTAATTTATTTGTGGGAATATTTGAGCAAGTGGAAATGATATGAATTTTGACTTTTTTGACACCCAGAATTATCTAGCATATGTGCAACTCTTTTCACTAAACACAAAGTCAGAAGGAACAAATCATCTGTAGTTAGAATTTTGTAAAGGATTAATTAATCATTTTAGCTTTTATTTGTTTTCAGGGTCAGAGTGACAGTATCAAGTGCTAACAAACCATTTAGAAATTATTCAAATAACATTACATAGGTTTAATAGTAATGTAATTCCATGTTCTTCCTGATTCCTTTTTTTCTATATTTACCATATATTTATGTTCAATGTTTGAGGTTGTTCCACAAATAAATATGGGTACCAACAATTTTCAATATGCAGTCACACATGCCAGTTTCTCCTCAATAGAGTGTGCTAAAAAAACACAAGAAAAGTTACTCCAAGTCACTTATTATTAGAGAAATGCAAATCAAAGCTACCAGTTATCACCTTACACTGGTAAGAATGGCCACCATCAAAAAATCTACAAACAATAAATGCTGGAGAGAGTGTGGAGAAAAGGGAACACTCTTGCAGTGTTGGTGGGAATGTAAATTGATTCAACTGCTATGGAGGACAGTATCAAAGTTCCTTGAAAAGCTTAAAGAAAAAAAAAAAAAAACTATCACATGACCTAGTAATTCCACTAAAGGATATGTACCCTGAGAAAACCATAAATCAAAAACGAACATGTACCCCAGTGTTCATTGCACCACCATTTATAATAGCCAGGACATGGAAACAAACTTGTCCACTGGCAGATGAATGGATAAAGAAGATGTGGTGTGTGTATATATATATTGAATATATAGTAATTGAATATTACTCAGCCATAACAAGAAATGAAACTAATTTGTAGTGATGTGGATGGATCTAGTCTGGCAGAGTGAAGTAAGTCAGAAAGAGAAAAATAAATATTGCATATTAATATGTATGTATGGAATCTAGAAACATTTTACAGATAAGCCTGTTTGCAGGGCAGGAATTGAGACACAGACATAGAGATTGGACATGTGGATGCAGGGGCAGGTGGGAGAGAAAGTAAGACAAATTGGGAGAATAGGATTGACATATATACACTACTGTGTGTAAAATAGATAGCTAGTGGGAACCTACCATATCGCACAGGGAACTCAGCTTATTTCTTTGTAGATAACCTTGATGGGTAGAATGAGGGGTGGGAAGAAGGTTCACATGGGAGGGGATACATATAGCTGATCCACTTCATTGTTCAGCAGAAACTAATACAATATTATAAAGCAATTGCACTCCAATAAAAAAAAGTCGGACTAATTGCTTAATATTTAAATATCAACATGTCAAAGAACTCTAATTAATTTTTTTACAAAGATTTGTTACACTAGAAATTTATATAATTTTAAAAAAGGTAGAATGAACTACATTCTTTTGTTGTAACAATCATCAATGACTGTGTTGTTTCTTGTATTAACATGTCAAGAAGTAAAATGTAAGAAATATAGAATGCTAAAATAAGTAATTTGTGCAATCCAAGGGCTAGAAATGTCAGATTAGTAAATATTGAATCCTTAATATTTTCTAAGTAAAGTACTATGTGGCTTTGGACTAGAATGATAATGTAATATTTAAATTTATTTCAACATGAAATACAAGCTATACAAAGATTTACAAGTGTGTTAGTGCAGAAATACATTGGAAAACTTATTGTTTTCCAATATATACTCAACAATCTCCCTGAAGCAAAAACTGTACTTAAAGGGTGATTGGAAACCTAGAAGGCTGAGCTACATTTCGAAATGTTTGTTGTGCTTTTCTTGTAAAAGAAAGAAAACTTGTAATTTATATACAACTGAATGCAGAGTTCCTAAGAACAGCACAGAGAGACAAGAAGGCCTTCTTCGATGAACAGTGCATAAAACTGAAGAAAGCAACAGAAAGGGAAAGATTAGAGATCTGTTCAAGAAAATTGGAGAGATCAAGGGAATATTTTGTCCAAAGATGGGCACAATAAAGGACAGAATTGTAGAGACCTAGTAGATGCTGAAGAGATCAAGAAGATAGGAAAGAATACATGGAAAAACTGTACAAAAAAGATATTCATGTACCAGGTTACTACAAGGGTGTGGTCAGTCACCCAGAGCCAGACTTTCTGGAGAGCGAAGTCAAGTGGGCCTTAGGAAGCACTGCTGTTAATAAAGCTAATGGATGCAATGGAATTCCAGTGAAAGTGAAGCCGCCCAGTCGTGTCTGACTCTTTGCGACCCCATGGACTGTAGCCTACCAGGTTCCTCTGTCCAGGAACCTGGGATTTTCCAGGCAAGAGTACTGGAGTGGATTGCCATCTCCTTCTCCAGGAGATATTCCCAACCCAGGGATTGAACCCGGGTTTCTCACACTGTAGGCAGAAGTTTTACCATCGGAGCCACCGGGGAAGTCCAGTGGAATTCCAGTAGAACTATTCAAAACCCTAAAGGATGATGCCACCAAGGTGTTACATTCAATATGTCAGCACATCAGGAAGACCCAGCAGTGGCCACGGGACTGGAAAAGGTCAATCCTCATCCCAATTCCCAAGAAAGGCAGTACTAAAGAATATTCAAACCATCGGACAGTTGCACTCATCTCCCATGCTAATAAGGCCATGCTTAAAATCTTGCATGCTAGGCTTTAGCATTATGCAAACCAAGAACTTCCAGATGTTCAAGCTGGATTTAGAAAAGGAAGTGGAACCAGAGATCAAATTGCCGACATTCACTGGATCATTGAGAAAGCAAGAGAATTCCAAGAAAACATCTTCCTCTGTTTTATCAACTACGCCAAAGCCTTTGACTGTGTGAATCATAACAAACTGTGGAAAGTTCTTAAAGAGATGGGAATGCCAGACCATGTTACCTGTCTCCAGAGAACTCTGTATGCAGGTTGAGATGTAACAGTTAGAACCCTTTATGGAACAACTGATTGATTCAAGATTGAGAAAGGAGAAGGACAGGCCTATCTGCTGTCAACTTGTTTGTTTAATCTATACGCTAAGCACATCATGAGAAATGCCAGGCTGGATTAGTTACAAGCTAGGAATCAAGATAGGTGGGGAAAACTTCAAAACCTCAGTTATGCTGATGATACCAATCTAATGGCAGAAAGCAAAGAGGAACTAAAGAGCCTCTTGAGTGTTAAGAGAAGAAAGAACCAGTTTAAAACTAAATATTAAAAAAAGTTAAGATCATGGCATCTGGCACCATTACTTCATGGTAATGGAAGGGGAAAAGGTGGAAGTAGTGAGATTTTCTCTTCTTGGGCTCTAAAAACACTGCAGTTGGTGACTTATCCTTGATATCAGAAGATGATTGCTTGTTGGCAGGAAAGCTATAATAAACTTAGAGAGTGTGTTGGAAAGCAGAGACATTATTCTGCTGACAAAAGTCCATATAGTCAAGGCTATGGTCTTCCCAGAGGTCACGTATGGTTGTGAAAGCTGGATCGTGAAGAAGGCAGAACACCAAAAAATTGATACCTTTGAATTGTGGTGCTGGAGAAGACTCCTGAAAATCCCTTGGAGAGCAAGAAGATTAAACCAGTCAATCTTAAGGGAAATCAACCTTGAATGCTTGTTGGAAGGACTGATGCTGAAGCTGAAGCTCCAGTATTTTGGTCATCTGATGTGAACAGCTGACACATTGGAAAAGTCCCTGATGCTGGGAAAGATTGAAGGCAGAAGAAGAGGGCACCAGAGGATGAGATGGCTGGATGGCATCATCAATGCAATGGAATAAACTCTGGCAAACTTTGGGAGATGGTGAGGGTCAGAGAGGTCTAGCATGCTACAGTCCATGGGGTTGCAAAGAGTTGGACACGACTGAGCAACTAACACTTTCACTTTCATATATGTGTGTGTGTGTGTATGTATGTATATATACATACAGATGACTATAGAAACAAATAAATATATATAATGCAATTAGTATAAGGCTATATATATATATGATTTCAGCATATAAAATGTTACATTGTAGAAATCAACATAAAATAGAATATTTGGGACTATTTCTAGGATGGTTCTGACATTATAAATTAGATAACAGCACATTTTTCAGATGAGGCGCCAACAGATGCTATTTATTAAGCTGAAAATCAAATACTTCTTTACTTTATCAGACTTTGGAGTGAGGAGACTATTTCTGTTATACCATAAAATTCCTCTCTGTGGTTAAAAGCTCTGTCTTTTGTTCATCTTATGCCCATAAGGAATTTCCATTGGTCATTTCTATCTTCTTGCTTAGAAATTTAGAGAACCAAATAGTCCTGCATATTTAAAATAGAAGTTTGAGAAAATTAGTCTCTCATTCATCTATTTAAAGCTAATGAAAAAAAAAATCTTGTACTCAAAGGTGTTCCTCTCATCTGCAACTTGATGAGGAAGTGTTTGCATCCAGTATTTCACATAAACATCAGGACACATTCAGACATAGCAAATCAACCTCAGTTCTTTACTCAAAACTGCTTTTACTTTACGTGACTCAAGTTTCTACCTTGAAAATAAACATATAATCTACTTTGGAACATGGTGATTAGAACATTTGATACTGATCCCAACTTCTAATGGTTCAGAATTCTAAATATTAATAGTGTTTAACAGGAGAAAGATTTTTAAACTGTTAAAATTACTCTCTCATTTAATATTCCATGAGCAGCTCAGTTGTAGAAACTATCAAAATAGAAGCATGAAAAAAACCTATTGATACTAATAGGCAATATGATCTTTAAACATGCATGTCTTAGTTGAATGGTGGAGGTAAGAGCAGCTTGTAGGAAGATTGTATTTTTAACAGCAGGAACCCAGATTCAGTCAATATCTGTATTTAAGAAGACAAAAATCACTCATTGGTTATACATATATATTTTACCTAGCAAAGGCAATGCATTTGAGCTCTATCATCTATATGCATGTGTCTCTGAAATCTCAGAGCATGCATTCATGTGATGACTTTCAGACAGTATTCTCTAGTATATCCAAAGACTAAACTAATGCTAAATGGTCTCTTTGGGAATTACTTATTGCCTTAGCTTCAGTGTCATCATTCTGTAAACATTTGAATTTACTAATTAAAATTTGTAAATAAAATACTAAAAAAGCACAATCAAAACCAGAACAAGTGACAGGTAACAAATTTTACAATTGCCATAAAGCTTTCTTAGCATTCCAGTCCATCCTGTAAATTTGGTGCCTATTGCTTTGTTCTACAGTTTCCAGAACATTCTCTTACACAAACATTCCAAATATACATGTGATTATAATGGAAGCAACCCAGCTTACAGATATGACCCAACATATTTAGACTTAGGGTTTTGATTTAGTACAAGCCTCCAACCTTGAGAAGGGCCAATCAGGGCCGATTCTCCAGAAATCTGAAATTGATCATCTCTGGACTCATTATGGTACATGAACTAGCAATATATAGAAAGTCAATATGAGAAAAATAAAACCAAGCTGAAAATGAGACAGGCAACTTCTGGGGCTGTACTCAGCTCATACTTGAGATCTGACAGAATTAATTGCTGTTCTGTTCTGTGAGACGTATTTTTATTTATAATAAGGTTTCCCTCTAGTTTTAAGCTGGAAACCTTGGTATCTGTTATTTGTAACAAAGTTTTAACTAACAATGGTACTTCATATACTAGATAAGTAAACAAGTATAAAATTTTGTTATCAAAATTATAATTGGAGTCAAACTGACAAATGAAATTCAACAGTGATTTAAAAAAGGACAAAATGTTATGCATTTTTATGCAGATAAAGGGTTGAATCAAATCAGGACTGTATGTTTCATTCATTTATTATTTGTGCATAATTATTTAAATAAAATGAATTATTTAGAACTTTCTTACTTCAAAAAAATACTGTTGTTTTTCTCTTATAGCTATGGCAGAGCTTCTGTTACTGGAATTGCTCTCCTCAGTCAAAAGCTAGAAAACTAGTAAATATACATGAAACAATGGATTTTAGACTATGAACAACAGACAGCAAAGAACTTTGACCTGGAGAGTTCTGGGTGAGTTCTATAATTTCCTTGGTTTTCTCTCTGGACGTACTTTCTAGATGATGATGCTGAGAGGTGAACCCAAGCAGAGAGGATGGGTTTTTGAGTTAGAGACACTTAAGTAGAAGTTAAAGGAAGTTGAGGGATCTGAAATTCACAGGGCAGTATAGAAGAACAGAGGAAGCTACACAGGAAAATACCTCCTGAAGTTTGCATAAGTTACTTTGTGTCATTTGCTCAGTATCAAGCTGTACATACTCAGTGCAGTTTCATAAGTCTGGCAAGGTGCAGCGGCTAAGAATAAACCAAGTTTTTCTCATTCTCAGTGTTTACACAGAACTGAGAGAGTTCCATTTCCAACCAGCCAAAGTTGAGAGACTGTATTGAACACCTCACACATTCAGTAGGGATGGCAAAAGAGTCATTTATTAGTATTTAGTGTTTGGGTGAATGATACTCTAGCCCTGCCTTAACATAGCATAAAAGAGAAGAATCAAGATGATCCGTAAGTAATTTAAATGCCTGCTGTAGAAAATGCCATGACTCTTTAAAGGTAAGTAACACAATCCAGGCACTAAAAAAATATACAGTGTCTAATGATCATCATCCAGTCAAATATTACTAGATAGGTAGATAGTAATTATGTCTCATAGCCAGGAGATAAATTAGTCAACAGAAACAGAGACAGAATGGCATAAATAATAACATTGTACATATGAATTTAAAATAGCTATTAACAATATGCTCAAGAATTTAAAGAAAGCATGGACATAATTAAAGGAAAAATTAAAGGAGAAATAAAACCTATGGGATAACATTAAAAGGAACAACAACAACAAGATCCTTTTTAAAAAAAACAAGCTTGAAGCAACCTCCCAAGAAATTTTAGTATGGTTAAAATTCAAAGGAATGACATTACCAAATGTTGGTGAGGATGTGGAACAACCAGAATTCTCAAACACTCTTGGCGAGTCTCTAAACTGGTTCAGCAACTTTGGAGAGGGTTTAGGCCGTTGTGTTGTGTTAGAAGCAAGGATGTATTTAAAAGATGATTGGAATATGTCAAAATCACACAGACACAGTCTTTACAAGGAGATCCTTACAGCACAAAACAGATAATTTCAGGATCAGAAGAAATACTGTATGATATTATTACCCAGTAAATAAAGTAGAAAATAATTAATCCATATTTACATTGGTGTTTTTCAGTTGGTAATTCATGTCTGACTGTTTCATCATCCCATGGACTATAGCCGCCAGGCTCCTCTGTCCATGAAATTTCCCAGGCAAGAATACTGGAGTGGGTTGCCATTTTCTTCACCAGGGGATCTTCTAGACCCAGGGATTGAACCTGTGTCTCCTGCATTGACAGGCATGTACTTTACCACTGAACCACCAGGGAAATCCCCATATTTATATAACTCAATCAATCAATAAATTGAAAGATTGATGAGGTATGGAATATACACATAATTTTCAGATGCTATTGTTTACTCACTGAGTTGTTTCTGACTCTTTTACAATCCCATAGACTGTAGCCCCCAGGCTCCTGTGTCATGGGATTTCCTAGGCAAGAATACTGGAGTGGGTTGTGATTTCCTTCTTCCTGACCCAGGGACTGAACCCACATCTTCTGCTTTGGCAGGTGGGTTCCTTACCACTGAGCCACCAGGGAGCTGATTTTTCAAATAGCTCTCTCCCAAAATACATATTGCTTACAAAGAGTAAGAGAGGAGCTTTACAACGGAGAATCCTAGCAGACACTACCTTAATTAAGCGATTAGTGTGAATGCTTTCTGTATTAGGACTAA
Organism: Dama dama; assembly: GCF_033118175.1. Taxonomy (NCBI): domain Eukaryota; kingdom Metazoa; phylum Chordata; class Mammalia; order Artiodactyla; family Cervidae; genus Dama; species Dama dama. Next base: position 41,106,537 of record NC_083709.1, on the reverse strand, counting down.
CTGAAATCATATGCCACTTGATAGGATGCAATTAGAAGAACACAGGGTTACTTTTCTATGCCTCATTCAAAGATTCATGAAAAACCTGGATCTAATTGGGAAGAGAGATTTAAAAATTGGTATTCTATAAATCACTGGCATTTAAGCTTCAAAAAATATTAAAAGTCATAAAAGTCAAGTAAAGCCTGAGGAATGTGTCCAGATGGAAGTAGATTAGGTGTAAAAGACAATTGAATGCTGTGATGATTCTTCTCTGGATTATTTTACTGTAAAGAACTGTGGAGAATACCTGAAAAAACTCGAAGGGGGTCTTAGGATTGTTGGGGGGAGTGTATAATCTCCTTGGTTCTGTCATGCTGCAACAGGAATTTGAAACAGCGGACCAGTGCTACAGCGCGGTTACTGCTGCAGCTGCTACTAAGTCACTTCAGTCGTGTCCGACTCTGTGCGACCCTATAGACGGCAGCCCACCAGGCTCCCCCATCTCTGGGATTCTCCAGGCAAGAACACTGGAGTGGGTTGCCTTTTCCTTATCCAATGCATGAAAGTGAAAAGTGAAAGTGAAGTCGCTCAGTTGTGTTTGACTCTTCAAGACCCCATGGACTGCAGCCTACCAGGCACCTCCGTCCATGGGATTTTCCAGGCAAGAGTCCTGGAGTGGGGTGCCATTGCCTTCTCTGAGCATGGTTACAGCTCAGTTTTATTTGGCAAGCAAAGGAAAATACATCCTTGAGGAGTGAGGGCAGACCAACCCAAAAGAGGTGAGCAGCTCAATTTTGGCTCTTCTTTTTATGTTTTTTCTCCTCCCCCTGAGCCTGCCCTATGTAAATTGGGCTAGCCAGGAGGGCTATTTGTTTCACCTGAGGTTCTCACTCTGGTCCTTGGATTTTATTTTTTTCCATTTTCATGGGCTTTTCCTTTCTTTGTCTTTTAGCCACCACCATTTTGGAATCCTTTTTCCTATTCTACCTACCTAACAAGATTATATATATATATATATATATATATTATATATATATATATAATATATATATATATATATATAAGTAGTAGTAGTATTGCATGATATTCTATCCTTATTTTGATGGTCCCATTTTGGTTATTTAGGAGTATGTTCTTATTTTAGGAAATAAACACAAACAGGTTCAGTTGTGGTGGTACATTAAGTCAGCGAATTGCTCTAAATAAAATAAAATATTTAAAAATTCTACTTGCAATATTGCTGTAAGTTTGAGACTGCTTAAACAATTAAAATTTATTTGTTATCTTTAAAAATATAACCAAATGGAAAGCCACTGAGTATGAAATTATATTTACTATATACATATATATATGAGAAAATTTATATTCAGAATACCTAAAGAAGTCATACAAATCCAAAATAAGGTGGCAAACAATCCAGTCTTTAAAATTTCAAAAAGATTATAGCAGGCACTTCACAATGAAAATATTTTAAAAGTCAAATAACCACATGAAAAGGTGCTGAGTATCATTAGTCACAAGGAAATGAAAATATAGTGAACTACCACTAGACACTGCCCATACCCACAAATGGCTAACGTTTCTTAAATGTCTGACAATTCTAGGTATTTGAGTGGGTGTGAAGCAACTGTTACTCTCCTGTTCTGCTGGTTTCCACTTTGGAAATAACTTTATGGTGTTTTATAAAGTTAAACTTACATTTGCTATCTGACCCATTGATTTTATTCTTAAATATTAACATTTACAAAGATAATAAAAACGTACATTCACTTTACAATGCATATGCAAATATTCATAACAGCTTTATCCATATTAATCCAAATTGAAAAGAGTACAAATGTTCATATCAGGTAAGTGAATAAACATATCTTGGTGTATTAATATGATAAAATATGAGGTAAGAATAAAAAAGCATATTATTCATTTCATAGAATTATTTTTGATGATTCCCCAAAATACCGTGCTTGGTATGAGAATCCAGGAATGAAAGAGCTTTTATTGCATGCTTCTCTTTACATAAAGGTCTAAAAAAAAGGAAAGCAAATAAATAATGGCACAACACAGATTCGTATTTTTCCAGTGGGGTTGAAACTTTTGAAGTATTTTTCTTTTTTTTGGAAGTCGCTCAGTCGTGTCCAACTCTTTGCGACCCCATGGACTGTAGCCTACCAGGCTCCTCCGACCATAGCATTCTCCAGGCAAGAGTACTGGAGTGGGTTGCCATTTCCTTCTCCAGGGGATCTTCCCAACCCAGGGATCGAACCCGGGTCTCCCGCATTGGAGGCAGATGCTTTAACCTCTGAGTATACCTAACCTCTGAGCATAACCTATGGATATACCTAAAATGATTGAGGGGGTGGCTATGTGAGTGTTTATATTTGCCCAAACTCATCAAGATACAGAGGGAAATGTGTATTTTGTTTTATATAGCTTATATGTCAATAAATAGATAGGAAAAGAAAAAGGTTAGTGTTACATATCATGGTATAGACTACAGTTCAAAATATATAGGTCATATGGAATCAGTGCTGTAGTCGATGGGGTTACAAAGAGTCGGACACAACTGAGAAACTGAACTGAACTGATGGAATCAGTAATGAAAGTTCACCTACTAAAGCCCTGTAGCTTTTGTTTTGTTTTTCTGTGGGACCAAAAAGCTGCTTGAAGCTTAATTTTACAGTTGTGAATTCCCTGCTGGATGCACAATACTCATCATCATTCATAGACCTCATTCTAGGGCTTAATCTTACTCACCAAATGTGATCATTGTTCCATCACTTGATATTAGTAGAAAGCTACAAAGGAAACCTTTGTGGAAGAAGGATAGATTTTCCTGTTAATGCTCATGGATAATTTGATAAAAAAGCAGATTCCTGTTTTTTTGTTTTTGTTTTTTAATTAGGACTTTGCTGCTTTCTTACAATCTAGTCAGAGATCCCACTAGTAACAGAAAACCTTTGGCAACAAAATTTACAGTAGGAATATTTACATTTCCAGATAACTAGCCTAACAGCATTTAGATGAAATTAATTTCCATCAGTGTGCATGCTGGAGCATTTATCCCTCTTAAATGAAAGTGAAAATATGTCAAGGTCTGTTGGAAATTTGCCTTTTAGGGTTAGAAAAGCCAATTTAGGAAAGGTAATGAATAATATTAGAAATGAAAATGCATAGCATAAGATTTGTTAGAACTCATGTGGAGAGAGACAGAAAAAGAGGGAGATATCACTGTATTTATTAGAGCTTTTATTATTTGATACATTATTCCATTTAAGTTCTATATACTTACCATGTAGACATGAATTGGGTATTTTATAAATATTTCACTTATTTTACTGTTATATTTTCTTTTAAGAAATACAAAGTGAATTTCAAAAAGCATCATGACCACCTAAAGTCTCCTTAAAAGTAAATTTTATTGTAGATTTCTTTATATATATATATATATATATATATATATATATATATATAGCAGCTGATTCTTGTGTTATTTCTCCTTTCCAAGCCCTCAAAGCAATTTTTCTTATTTCCTATTTTTTTTAAAGGGTGATTCCCACTTGGTGACTCAAAGTGATAGAGCTAGTGGTTGCTTTAACAGCCAGCGGATACTTTGGTCTGCTTGGGTGAGCAGCAGAGATTGGAATTGCAAGCAGCTATCTTCTTTTTCTCATTTTGTAGTTGGCCCATAACTGTTGTTTTACCAAAACAGAATCATTGCTTTCCCAGTCCTCAAAAACATCTCCCCTGATTATAGATACTGCAACCATATGTCTGACAGTATAACAAAGAGAGCAATACTAAGACTTGGTTTCAAATGTTAACCGAATATTGAGATCAAAAGGATGCAAAACAAAAATTTAAAGAAAGCAGCCAACAGATACTCCTGTCAATCAGGAAAATTAAATTCTTATTTCCTGTCTTGCAAATTTTATTCCTAGACAGATATTTGGCACTCATTGGTTGGGCCTTGTCTGTCCCTGTGTGGGGAATGTGATGGGTGGAAGAGGGAAAGAAGTTAAGTTGAATAACATGGCACAATTACTGAAGGGGGAAAAAATGACCAAAAATAACTGATTTAATTTATTTGGAAGTTTTTTTTAAAGAACATGGTATTTTGTAAATCATACATATAGTATCACAGTCACTTCACAGGAGAGAAAAAAATCCTAACTTTTCTTCTGTGTTGCACATCAGAAGAGAGCCCAATTTGGAAAATTTTATATAATTTGCAAGAATGCAACACGAATACAAAGTGACCATAGAGAAACACTGCTGGGAGCATATCTGGGTGCCAAAATGGCAAATTTTGACTGTGTGTTTTCTTTCAAGTGAGAAAATACATTTTCAAGTTTAGACCTCAATGAAATAGAAAAAGACTTCTTTCTTAACTGCATACCAAGAATGCAAAGTGAGCAAAACAATTATCATAAAGAGCATGAAATGCTTAATTTATAGACATTAGTTGTGGTATTCAGCAAACAGAATGAAACAAACAAGAAAATGTCCCCAGGCAATGATTTAGTGTAAAATACTCTGTAATGCATAACAAAGAGGATCGATTTAGAAAGAGTACTTAAATCCCTCTGTTTAAATGCAAAGGTTAAGTCTTTTGTAGTAAGTAAGCATCATTGCAGAAAAGACCTCATGGAGATATAGTAGAACCTCAGTAGTACTGAAATCAGAGAAATTCAAATAAACAAGAATCATGTCTGCTGTCTTACTCTAGAGAATTCCATTTGTGAATATGAAAGCTTATTTCAGGAAAGCATTATTAAATACATTCCTTTCATCCTTCCAACAGTGCTTTTCTTTTTTCTTTTTTTTTCTTTAGCCAGATACTGTCCTATATCTACTGACTGAAATCTTGTACAAGACAGATAAACTATTTCCTTCAAGGAACTTACTTTTATCTTGGAGGTTACTAATCATACCAAACAGAAAGCCAAGACAGCCTCTCAGGTTGATTAAATTTTGGCAGCCGGCTTTCTGCCTTAAGGCCCAGATCTCCCTTTCTTTAGAGCATTTACTGTGGAAAACTCACAACTTTAAATCCTTTCTCTACCTTTTGAGATGTAAAAATATTTAAAAAGTCTCCTGCTAATTTTACAATCCAGAAGGGTTTTTCTCAAGGACCTGGGAACCATCCCTTTGAAATGTAAGCACTATGGAAATTAGCACCCATATCTCCAAGTCTCTAGAAGTATAGGAGGCTAACTTCTTTGGCCACCTCTTCTCCAAGTTGTCAATCTAACCTGGATCATGAATATACTAGAATGTTCACTTTCCCTTTGTGTAAAGCCAATTAGCAAACACAGATGCCCTAAGAACTCCTCGTTAAGCTCAGAAAACCTACCAGAAACCTTGGGCGAGACACAGAACCAAGAATTACTTACAGTGCCCAGAAATAATTCATCCTGCTGAGACCTTGATTTCAGATTTCTAGCTTCTAGAACTGTGAAGCAAAAAAAAGAAAAAAAAAATTATATATATATATATATATATATATATATATATATATGTCTGTTGTTTATGCACCCAGGTTGCGGTAGTTTGTTACAGCAGTCATAGCATATTAATACAAAATGATGCACACACACCTAACAGGATTTTTGAGAGGCTTAAATTAGGGTACATTAATATTGTAGCATCACTTTACTACCTTTGTCTCTGAAGTTTTAAACAGGGTGCTTGGCCTGGTTTATTCATGTAAGAATTAATTGAAGCCCATTTAACAGATTAGTGAATACAAACTAAGTAGTATGTTTGGAATAGAATTATCAATGTATAAAAGCATAACAAAGACATGACATGTTAACTCTTTGCTACTCAATTTTGAGTTTTCCATGATTTTCTATTTATAGCATAATTTATTTCTCTAATTTTGATAGTTTCAAAACTATGTGTTAAAAATAGTAAACTCAACTTTGTGCTTAAAGGTCTAAAAATATTTGCATTACTATTAACATGTCAACTACTTCTGATCCAATTAAAATACTTCCCAATTACTTTCCAATACTTTCCAATTAAAATACTTCCAATCACAAAATATTTGCAGTTTCTAAGAAAAAACATATTAACTTAGAAAATAAATTTCTTACGATGAAATTTAAAGAATCGTTACCAAAGCCAAAGATATTCATCACAGTCTTATGAAATTCCAAGTACATTATTACATTTAGAATATTTTCTACTTCCAGGTGTATAATAAGACATAAAAACCAATTGTGGAGGTAAATGAATTCTTAGTTGTTGGAAAAGAAGGTGTTATGGAAAACCTTTGCATTATATTGAAGAAGGATGTCACAAAATTAGATAAGAAACCTCAAATATGCAAACAAACATGGACATTTGTAAGGGAATGTAGCAACAACAAAAAAATGAAAAATGGACAGATTTTATTTATTTTCTGAAAGAAAATAAGAGACAGCCTCTGCTAGAGTAGGTTTTGAAGTGTTTTGACCTCTCTGGAAAATGAATTTTAGTCACAATTTCATCAGTCAATGGTCCTTAGGTACTCTTAAGTCTTACTGTATAGCTCTTAGCTGATGCCAATGACTGCAAATTAATTAAAATAATTCTGACCTTTGGGCTACAGAAAAGGAGGAAACAAAGTACACAGAAGCTTTGATATAATTATGCTGGCTTCAGTTAAACTTTCACTGAATAACCTATTAGAATATGTATTAAAAGGGCTTCCCTTGTGGCTCAGCTGGTAAAGAATCCCACTTGCAATGCCGGGAGACCTAGGTTCAATCCCTGGGTTGGGAAGATTCCCCTGGAGAAGGTAAAGGCTACCCACTCCAGTATTCTGGCCTGGAGAATTCCATACAGTCCATGACGTTGCAGAATCAGACACAACTGAGTAACTTTCACACACACACACTGTAGCTCTCAACACACATATGATGAAGTTAAATAAAATAATAATTTAATTTTCTTTTGAAATGAGTTAAATCGGGAGGAGCCAAGATGGCGGAGGAGTGGGACGGGGAGACCACTTTCTCTCCTACAAATTCATCAAAAGAATAACTGAACACAGAGCAAACTTCGCAAAACAACTTCTGATCGCTAGCTGAGGTCATCAGGTGCCCAGAAAAGCAGCCCATTGTCTTCGAAAGGAGGTAGGACAAAATATAAAAGATAAAAAGTGAGACAAAAGAGCTAAGGACGGAGATCCGTCCCGGGAGCTCTTAGGCGGCATTGCTTGGGGTAGGGTCCGGGCCTGAGTGCCCTGAGGACAATCGGAGGGAGCTTCTGTGAGTTGCCAACATGAACTGTGGGAGACCAAAAGAGAGAGAGTAAATTAGCCGGCCCGAACACACTGCCGGCCGTTCGCAGAACAAAGAGACCGAGAGGGTCCAGAGAGGAGCTCGCAGGCTGCGGACCGGTCCAGCTCCGCCGGAGGCAGGAGGCAGGGGGGAGGGGAAGGTCGCGGCGAGACACAGGGCGCAGGCACCCGACCGGCGCGGGCGGGGACTGGGGCTGGGGACGCGGAGGGCAGAAGGCGCGCGCACCCGACTGGCGCCAGCGGAAACTGAGACTGGGTCCGCGGAAGGGAGGGGGCGCGCCACACCTGGGGAGAGTGCGCCCACCAAGCCCCTGGCTGCCTGGACCGCTCTGACGGGGAAGGCACAGAGAGCAGGCGCAGCTTCCCCTTCCGCGCTTTTGTGGAACACCCGAGGGCTGGAACCTCGCGCAGCGCGGGGCGCACTCCATATAGAACAGCCGGGAGCCTGAGCGGCGCAGACGCAGAGAGCAGCGTCAGCCCCTCCCGGCAGCGCCAGCCCGTCCCCACGGCGCAAACCCGTCACCACAGCGACAGCCCCTCCCGGCAGCGCAAGCCCCTCCCCGCGGAGCGACGGAACTAGCTAACTGAATAAGAGTCCACCTCCACCCGCCTGTGTCAGGGCGGAAATGAGGCTCTGAAGAGACCGGCAAACAGAAGCCAAATAAACAAAGGGAACCGCTTCAGAAGGGACTGGTGCAACAGATTAAAATCCCTCAAGGAAACATTGACTACACCGGAGGAGCCTGTAGATATCGAGAAGCGTAAGCTGGAAGGAGGAGCTATCTGAAACTGAGCCGAACCCACACTGACCGCAACAGCTCCAGAGAAACTCCTAGATATAATTTTACTTTTTTCTCTTTTTTTATTTATTTTTTTCTTTTTTTCTTTTTTCTTTTTTACTTTTTCTCTTTTATTTACCTTTAAAATCCCCTATTACTCCCCCATTACTCCTTAACTTTCATTTCCATAGACTTTTACGATTTTTTAATTAGGGGGAAAAAAAAATTTTTTTTTTTTCTTTTCTTTCTTTTTTTTTTTTTCTTTTTCTTTCTTTTTTTTTTCTTTCCTTTTTCCCTTCTATTTTCTATTTTTTCTTTTTCTCTTATTTCTTTTAAAGTCCTCTAGTACTCCTCTACTACTCCTTAATCTTCATTTTCAATACACTATAACCTTAAAAAAAAAAAAAGAAGAGAAGCCCTATTTTTAAACCGAAGATTATTCTCTCCCAATCTTGACTCTCTGTTTTCTACCTCAGAACACCTCTATTTCCTCCTTTCCCCTTCTCTTCGCTATCCAATTCTGTGAATCTTTGTAGGTGACTGGGCTACGGAGAACATTCTGGGAACAGACAGCTGCGTAGATCTGTCTCTCTCCTCTTGAGTCCCCCTTTTTCTCCTCCTGTTCATCTCTATCTCCCTCCTCCCTCTCCTCTTCTTCATGTGACTCTGTGAACCTCTCTGGGTGTCCCTAACGGGGGAGAATCTTTTAACCATTAACCTAGAAGTTTTCTTATCAGGGCTGTATAGTTGGAGAAGTCCTGAGACTACAGGAAGAATAAAACTGAAATCCAGAGGCAGGAGACTTAAGCCCAAAACCTGAGAACACCAGAAAACTCCTGACTACAAGGAACTTTAAGTAATAAGTGACCATCCAAAAGCCTCCTTACCTACACTGAAACCAACCACCACACAAGAGCCAATAAGTTTTAGAGCAAGACATACCACGCAAATTCTCCAGCAACGCAGGAACATAGCCCTGAACATCAACATACAGGCTGCCCAAGGTCACACCTAACACATAGACCCATCTCAAAACTCATTACTGGGTACTCCATTGCTCTCCAAAGAGAAGAAATCAAGTTCCACGCACCAGAACACTGACGCAAGCTTCCCTAACCAGGAAATCTCGACAAGCCAATCGTCTAGCCCCACCCACTGGGTTAATCCTCCACAACAAAAAGGAACCACAGACCTCCAGAATACAGAAAGCCCATTCCAGATACAGCAATGTAAACAAGATGAAAAGGCAAAGAAATACCCAACAGGTAAAGGAACATGAAAAATGCCCACCAAGTCAAACAAAAGAGGAGGAGATAGGGAATCTACCTGAAAAAGAATTTAGAATAATGATAATAAAAATGATCCAAAATCTTGAAAACAAAATGGAGTTACAGATAAATAGCCTGGAAACAAAGATTGAAAAGATTCAAGAACTGTTTAATAAAGACCTAGAAGAAAAAAAAAAGAGTCAATTACAAATGAATAATGCAATGAATGAGATCAAAAACACTTTGGAGGGAACCAAGAGTAGAATAACAGAGGCAGAAGATAGGATAAGTGAGGTAGAAGATAAAATGGTGGAAATAAATGAAGCAGAGAGGAAAAAAGAAAAAAGGATCAAAAGAAATGAGGACAACCTCAGGGACCTCTGGGACACTGTGAAACGCCCCAACATTCGAATCATAGGAGTTCCAGAAGAAGAAGACAAAAAGAAAGGCCATGAGAAAATACTCGAGGAGATAATAGCTGAAAACTTCCCTAAAATGGGGAAGGAAATAGCCACCCAAGTCCAAGAAACCCAGAGAGTCCCAAACAGGATAAACCCAAGGCGAAACACCCCAAGACACATATTAATCAAATTAACAAAGATCAAACACAAAGAACAAATATTAAAAGCAGCAAGGGAAAAACAACAAATAACACACAAAGGGATTCCCATAAGGATAACAGCTGATCTATCAATAGAAACCCTCCAGGCCAGAAGGGAATGGCAGGACGTACTGAAAGTAATGAAAGAGAATAACCTACAACCTAGATTACTGTATCCAGCAAGGATCTCATTCAGATATGAAGGAGAATTCAAAAGCTTTACAGATAAGCAAAAGCTGAGAGAATTCAGCACCACCAAACCAGCTCTTCAACAAATGCTAAAGGATCTTCTCTAGACAGGAAATGCAGAAAGGTTGTATAAACGTGAACCCAAAACAACAAAGTAAATGGCAACGGGACCACACCTATCAATAATTACCCTAAATGTAAATGGGTTAAATGCCCCAACCAAAAGACAAAGATTGGCTGAATGGATACAAAAACAAGACCCCTATATATGCTGTCTACAAGAGACCCACCTCAAAACAAGAGACACATACAGACTAAAAGTGAAGGGCTGGAAAAAAATATTTCATGCAAACGGAGACCAAAAGAAAGCAGGAGTTGTAATACTCATATCAGATAAAATAGACTTTCAAATAAAGGAAGTGAAAAGAGACAAAGAAGGACACTACATAATGATCAAAGGATCAATCAAAAAAGAAGATATAACAATTATAAATATATATGCACCCAACATAGAAGCACCGCAATATGTACGGCAAACGCTAACGAGTATGAAAGAGGAAATTAATAGTAACACAATAATAGTGGGAGACTTTAATACCCCACTCACAACTATGTATAGATCAACTAAACAGAAAATTAACAAGGAAACACAAACCTTAAATGACACAATGGACCAGCTAGACGTAATTGATATCTATAGGACATTTCACCCCAAAACAACCAACTTCACCTTTTTCTCAAGTGCACATGGAACATTCTCCAGAATAGATCACATCCTGGGCCATAAATCTGGTCTTGGAAAATTCAAAAAAATTGAAATCATTCCAGTCATCTTTTCTGACCACAGTGCAGTAAGATTAGATCTCAATTACAGGGAAAAAATTGTTAAAACTTCAAACATATGGAGGCTAAATAACACGCTTCTGAATAACCAACAAATCATAGAAGAAATCAAAAAAGAAATCAAAATATGTATAGAAATGAATAAAAATGAAAACACAACAACCCAAAACCTATGGGACACTGTAAAAGCAGTGCTAAGGGGAAGGTTCATAGCATTACAGGCTTACATCAAGAAACAGGAAAAAAAACCAATTAAATAACCTAACTCTACACCTAAAGCAATTAGAGAAGGAAGAAATAAAGAACCCCAGAGTTAGCAGAAGGAAAGAAATCTTAAAAATCAGGGCAGAAATAAATGCAAAAGAAACTAAAGAGACCATAGCAAAAATCAACAAAGCTAAAAGCTGGTTTTTTGAAAAAATAAACAAAATTGACAAACCATTAGCAAGACTCATTAAGAAACAAAGAGAGAAAAACCAAATTAACAAAATTAGAAATGAAAATGGAGAGATCACAACAGACAACACTGAAATACAAAGGATCATAAGAGACTACTACCAGCAGCTCTATGCCAATAAAAAGGACAACTTGGATGAAATGGACAAATTCTTAGAAAAGTATAACTTTCCAAAACTGAACCAAGAAGAAATAGAAGATCTTAACAGACCCATCACAAGCAAGGAAATCGAAACTGTCATCAAAAATCTTCCAGCAAACAAAAGCCCAGGACCAGATGGCTTCACAGCTGAATTCTACCAAAAATGTAGAGAAGAGCTAACACCTATCTTACTCAAACTCTTCCAGAAAATTGCAGAAGAAGGTAAGCTTCCAAACTCATTCTATGAGGCCACCATCACCCTAATTCCAAAACCAGACAAAGATGCCACAAAAAAAAGAAAACTACAGGCCAATATCACTGATGAACATAGATGCAAAAATCCTTAACAAAATTCTAGCAAACAGAATCCAACAACATATTAAAAAAATCATACACCATGACCAAGTGGGCTTTATCCCAGGAATGCAAGGATTCTTTAATATCCGCAAATCAATCAATGTAATACACCACATTAACAAATTGAAAGATAAAAACCATATGATTATTATCTCAATAGATGCAGAGAAAGACTTTGACAAAATTCAACACTCATTTATGATTAAAACTCTCCAAAAAGCAGGAATAGAAGGAACATATCTCAACATAATAAAAGCTATATATGACAAACCCACAGCAAGCATCACCCTCAATGGTGAAAAATTGAAGGCATTTCCCCTGAAATGAGGAACAAGACAAGGGTGCCCACTCTTACCACTACTATTCAGCATAGTGTTGGAAGTTCTGGCCACAGCAATCAGAGCAGAAAAAGAAGTAAAAGGAATCCAGATAGGAAAAGAAGAAGTAAAACTCTCACTGTTTGCAGATGACATGATCCTCTACATAGAAAACCCTAAAGACTCTACCAGAAAATTACTAGAGCTAATCAATGAATATAGTAAAGTTGCAGGATATAAAATTAACACACAGAAATCCCTTGCATTCCTATATACTAACAATGAAAAAACAGACAGAGAAATTAAGGAAACAATACCATTCACTATTGCAACAAAAAGAATAAAATACTTAGGAGTATATCTACCTAAAGAAACAAAGGACCTATACATAGAAAACTATAAAACACTGATGAAAGAAATCAAAGAGGACACAAACAGATGGAGAAACATACCGTGTTCATGGATTGGAAGAATTAATATTGTCAAAATGGCTATTCTACCCAAAGCAGTCTATAGATTCAATGCAATCCCTATCAAGCTACCAACGGTATTTTTCACAGAACTAGACCAAAGAATTTCACAATTTGTATGGAAATACAAAAAACCTCGAATAGCCAAAGTAATACTGAGAAAGAAGAATGGAGCTGGAGGAATCAACCTGCCTGACTTCAGACTCTACTACAAAGCCACAGTCATCAAGACAGTATGGTACTGGCACAAAGACAGAAATATAGATCAATGGAACAGAATAGAAAGCCCAGAGATAAATCCACAAACCTATGGACACCTTATCTTTGACAAAGGAGGCAAGGATATACAATGGAAAAAAGACAACCTCTTTAACAAGTGGTGCTGGGAAAACTGGTCAACCACTTGTAAAAGAATGAAACTAGAACACTTTCTAACACCATACACAAAAATAAACTCAAAATGGATTAAAGATCTAAATGTAAGACCAGAAACTATAAAACTCCTAGAGGAGAACATAGGCAAAACACTCTCCGACATAAATCACAGCAAGATCCTCTATGACCCACCTCCCAGAATATTGGAAATAAAAGCAAAACTAAACAAATGGGACCTAATGAAACTTAAAAGCTTTTGCACTACAAAGGAAACTATAAGTAAGGTGAAAAGACAGCCCTCAGATTGGGAGAAAATAATAGCAAATGAAGAAACAGACAAAGGATTAATCTCAAAAATATACAAGCAACTCCTGCAGCTCAATTCCAGAAAAATAAATGACCCAATCAAAAAATGGGCCAAAGAACTAAACAGACATTTCTCCAAAGAAGACATACAGATGGCTAACAAACACATGAAAAGATGCTCAACATCACTCATTATTAGAGAAATGCAAATCAAAACCACAATGAGGTACCATTACACGCCAGTCAGGAAGGCTGCTATCCAAAAGTCTACAAGCAATAAATGCTGGAGAGGGTGTGGAGAAAAGGGAACCCTCTTACACTGTTGGTGGGAATGCAAACTAGTACAGCCACTATGGAAAACAGTGTGGAGATTTCTTAAAAAACTGGAAATAGAACTGCCATATGACCCAGCAATCCCACTTCTGGGCATACACACTGAGGAAACCAGATCTGAAAGAGACACGTGCACCCCAATGTTCATCGCAGCACTGTTTATAATAGCCAGGACATGGAAGCAACCTAGATGCCCATCAGCAGATGAATGGATAAGGAAGCTGTGGTACATATACACCATGGAATATTACTCAGCTGTTAAAAAGAATTCATTTGAACCAGTCCTAATGAGATGGATGAAGCTGGAGCCCATTATACAGAGCGAAGTAAGCCAGAAAGATAAAGAACATTACAGCATACTGACACATGTATATGGAATTTAGAAAGGTGATAACGATAACCCTATATGCAGAACAGAAAAAGAGACACAGAAACACAAAACAGACTTTTGAACTTTGTGGGAGAATGTGAGGGTGGGATATTTCAAAAGAACAGCATGTATACTATCTATGGTGAAACAGATCACCAGCCCAGGTGGGATGCACGAGACAAGTGCTCGGGCCTGGTGCACTGGGAAGACCCAGAGGAATCGGGTGGAGAGGGAGGTGGGAGGGGGGATCGGGATTGGGAATACATGTAAATCCATGGCTGATTCATATCAATGTATGACAAAACCCACTGGAAAAAAAAAAAAATTAAAAAGAAAAAAAGAAATGAATTAAATCTACGCTTTTTTTTTTAAAAAAGGGATACATCCCAGTCAAATTTTCTTTATTGCATTTTGTTGTTTGCATAATCAAAACTCGAGTGTTCAAGAAAGTATATTAAATTTGAATAGAGTGAACAAATGGATTACTTAGAATTTAAATGCAAGCAGTATAGGATTTATTCCCTATCACTTGTAAAAAGAATGCACATTACAATGTATAAAAATCACAGACATCATAGATAGGAGTAATACATTGATGATACTTCAGGAAACTAGAGACTTGGTGTACTCCTGAAAGTAGATTTAGATCAATATTAAGATATATATTCACATCATAAAGTAAACAGAAACTTCTATATTCCCCTGGAAAACAATTTAGAAACTGACTATCCCACAGTAATACTTATGGCATGTTTTAAGGTGATTTACATTACTTCAAAAATTTGAAAGGTAATATGTTTTATTTATGCTTAAATGTAAAGATAGAATATAAAAATTTAAGTGCTGTTTTCTGTTGATTGAATTATAGCACAGTTTCACATACTAATTGGTGTGCTATATAGTGTAATATCCTACAGAATTATCAATTATTTGTAATAATACTCAGTTGGTGTGGAATGCCAACATGAGAATACTTTGTTATGTATTATGTATTAATTAATCATTTTTTAAGATATGAAAGCCAGAAAAAAATAAGAGTTCAGCTCCATGCAAAGAAAGAAAGTGGTAAACCATATCCCATTCAAAAACAACAGAAAACTTTGTGTATTTTAAATATTGTGAGTTTGATTTCTCTATGTAATATATATTGCTTATTTCACTGTTATTAATGAATCATCTCTACCAAAATACAGAATCTTTAGAATACAAGTAAATTCATTTAGCTGAACCCAAAGTATCAAAATAATGACAATGTTACTGGAAAATAATTCATAACAATTAATGCAGTTTAAATAGATCATCACTCTAGCTTATGTCCTTTGTCTTATTTTCAGTTTTAATTAACTGGCCATAAATTCTGGTACTAGGTCTTTGTGTGTGCTTATGTATGCAAATATGTAAATGTATGTGTATATCTATATGTGTTTGTTTCCTGCATATTTAAAATGTGAAAATATGAAGTTATATTATTTTCTTCCTATAGTATTCAGATATTAGAACAATAGTTTGCATTTGATTTCATAAATCTGCTTGTAGATCTACTAAAAAAGGACTTTTTTTGGCTTTTAAAAATACAAAAATACTTTCATTGGCTATTAAAGTTAAAATACAAGAGTTATATGATTTAATTTTCTTTAAATTTTCTAAATTAGTTATAAACCTAGCGTATTCTTACATAAAGTTTGACAGTTCAAATAATATATCCTGGTCTTTACTTAAAAAGTAAAGTGTTTGGATCTTAAAGTATTGAAAAGCATAGAAGTATAGAATTTCAAATTACTCTTTTTCATGTCTTTAATCCACCATCTAATATACCTTACAGAAAAATATTTTTTTAAATAAACTTAAAATAGAATTCATATCCATTTTACTTTATCTCTGTCAAACTAAGGAAAGCTAGTTATTGTACACAAAATTTGGTTTTTGATTCTTTGAATATTGAGGTAAAGTTGTCAACTACCATAATTGCCTTGGGATATTAGGAATGCATTGCTCACTTCGAAGCTAAGTATTAGGTGGTGGACTTCTCATCACTTTGTGTTAAACCATGTCAACTTCTCCCAGGAAAATACACTAGAGCCCATCAGATTAATGTACTTTTTATTTCTTCACTCAGGGAAGAAAAGTTCCCAGTGAGAATACCCAAGGCTTGAATCATTCAAATAAATTGCTTCAATTCTCTCTAAGTTCATAGTCACTATGAACTGACTCAGGCTTTCTTGATTCAGACCTGTTAATACTGAGATACTACGTTAGCCATGTATTTTGAGAACCACAGGGCTCCAGGGGACAGTATTTACATAGACTATGATGGGAATGGAGTTATTTAATGCCACAGTATCACATTTTCTATGTGAGACTTGTCAAGAAAGACATGATGGAGGGACTCCATACTAATTAGAATCTAAAAATCACAACAGAATGTTTTTACCAACCTTATAACAAGACATATGAGCAAAAAAATCAGTTTTATGACAATCGGAGGTGAAGATGCAAAAAAAAAAAAAAAAAAAAAAACCTAAGTGAACTGAATTCCAGAAAGCGGCATGCCCTTCCTAAGAGAAAAGAGATACCCACGACTGATTCTGTTTCTAGTAGAGTGTCAAAATGATAAAAAAAAAAAGAAAAAATCACTGTATCTAGTTGCCATACCCAAGTGACTGACAAGATTCTAATCAAGTGAAAGACAACATCTTTGGTGGGCAGGCACGGGGAAAGCATGGGAGGGAACCGGACAAGATATCACTCCAAGTTCATGACTATCCCCCTTAAACTGAAGGCGGAGAGCTCATTTGAGTGCAAGGCAGCTGCCCATTGGATGCTGGAGAAGGATAAGTGAGGTATCCTTATCTCAGGAATATCTCCTCAGTAGTTAAAGAAATGATCCTCCAATTAAAAGGCAATGACCTGACCAAAGATGGGGACAGAACAAGAGTCCTGAAAAAAATGCAGTCCTCCAAATCTGTGCAGGACTGCAATGAGTGTGTTGTATCATTTCTCTGAAGGACAGGCATGTGGCGGGAAAGCAGAGTGTCATGTCTTAAAGTTTTGGGCTTCCTGGTGGCACTAGTTGTAGAGAACCCACCTGCCAATGCAGGAGACATAAGAAACTCAGGTTCGATCCCTGGGTCAGGAAGATCCCCTGGATGAGGGCATGGCAATTCACTCCAGTATTCTTGCCTGGAGAATCCCATGGATAGAGAAGCCTGGCAGGCTACAGTAAATAGGGTCGCAAAGAGTCGGACATAACTGAAGTGACTATGCACACATGCACCAAATTCACATATTAAAGTCATCACCCCTAGAATCTCAAAATGTGCACTTACTACGAAGAAGTGTCATTGTAGATATATAGTAGTTATATAGTATCTACCATAAGATTCTTGCTTTTGTGTAAAGTAATATATTGTCATTTGAATATAAACTGTGAAAAGTAACTGTTACATCGTATAATCTCTAGAGCAATTATAAATAACACAAAGAATAAATGGTAAAAAGTCATTCATAAAGTAGAATCTGAAATTTTAAAATTATAATAATTGTCAAAATGTATTTAACCAAATTTAACATCTACTTAAGATAAAATATCTTAGCAATTGTAGAATAGAATGGAATTTTATCAATTTTATAAAGGGCATCTATTTTTAAAAGTTCTCAGGTAACTTCATATGTAGTAGGGGAATACTGAACAATTTCTCTTAAGATTGCAAATAACACAAAGATGACCACTATAATGCTTTCTATACAACATTATACTGAAGTCCTAACCAGTGTATGAGGGCGAAGATATGAAATAACAAACGTAATATTTGAGAAAGAAGTGAAAGTATCACCACTAGATTGTATGTTTTATAGGTGCCTCAAAGAGTACATAATTGATACCACATCCAAATTATTTTTTTGGATTTGAAACTTATCCCATGCATGTGGCATAGATTAATGTATCAATTAAAAGTTATTAATTATCTAATGAATCTTTCTGGAAAACAGAGCATAAGCAATCAGATCAATGGAACAGAAGAAAGGCTAGAAATAGACAATCTATTGATATTTTTAAAAGAGATAGTTCAGTTCAATAGAGAAAACAAAGTTTTATTTTATTTTTTAAATTTATGGTGCTTAAAAATGGATACCCAATGGGAAAAAAATTATTCATCACTCACTCCACACACAAGAATGAACTGAATATGTATTGTAGCCCTAATCATAACAGGCAAAGTCATAAAGTTTGTAGAAGGAAATATGAATTGTCTTAAGACTTTTGAAGTAGAAAAAAGATTTATTATTTAGAACATAGAAGAAATTGACCATAAAAAATTGCTAAACTTAATGAATATTGGCAATTTCTTATCAAAAGACCCACCGAAAAAAATGATGCTGCATGTAACAACTTGGGGCCAGATATTCACAACACAAGTATTTCTTAGAGGTTATATTAGTATATAAAGAATTATGAATCAGTAGCAAAAATAAAATATGTGCAAAAATATTTGAATTTACGCTTCACAAAACAAGACATAAATTGAGTAATAGATCCATGAAAATTGTGCAACACAATTGGTCTACAAGAATGGCAAACTAAAATAGCAAATAATTGGGTACAAAACTAGAAGGCATTAATAGGACAATGGATAAAGATATTGTGGAATATTAATATAATAGACTTCCACTCATTAAAAAGGACTGAACTATTTATACATGAAATAACATAGATGAATCACAGAAATCACGATTTGTAAAACAAACCAGATATAGAAAAATACAGAATGTATGCTTTCATTTCTGAAGTCCTAGAACTGGCAAAAGTAATCTTCAATGACAGACCTATCTCTCAAAAAATTTTACTGAAAAGAAACACAGGAGGATCCTCTATGTTTAGTTTTTGTATAATGGACAAATAGTATACAATTGTCAAAACTTACTGAACTAAATATTTACAATCAGATGATTTACCTCTATGAAAATTGTACCTCAAATAATTATAAAACCCTGTATCTATCTATTTATCTATCTAGCTATCTACCTAAATACATACATGAACACACACACACACACACAATCAAATCTTGTGTGCAGTAGTTTTATTCTATTAAGTTGCCTTGTATACTGAATTAGCAAATACTAAACTATTGATCTTAAGAGAATGAAGGACTAGTTCCTGTGAACTCTGGTCACAACCTTTTTGTCAACTGATCAATGCACAACCTCATTTTATACATGTTTCTGTTAAAGGTAATGTAATATATGTTGTTGATTCATTCTGACTTTCAGCTAGGACACTAACCAGCACCTCAGCACAGTGGGGAGGGCGTATTTTCAAGAGCAAAATCACCAACCTAAAACCCCCAAATGTGGGGAACATAGCACTAAATAGACCATGAAAAGGACTCTTGCTTAGATCATGAAAACTGAAACAAGAAGGCTTTTGTTTGTCCTCAGCTGAAACACACAAACCAGGGACCTTGAATTTTTTGCCACTCTGTGCATATCCATGAATGATTGCAAAACTGCCTGTAAGTATTAATTTGAACCTTACAAATAAATTTTAGCAAGTATGTGAAGTTGCAAATTAGGGATCCATGAATGATGAGGATTGAGAAAACATACAGATGGAAGATGTGATTATCGACTCTTTCCAACAGGCTGTAAGGGAATTCTCAGTATTTGGCTTTGTTTTGATTTTCTCTTAACTGAAGACTCAGACTACAGGAAGATTTGTTGCTTATATTGAGATGTTGGTATCAAAGTGGTTGAAAGTGGAAGTATAGTTCCTCTCCCATATAAGTTGAAATAGAAACATTATTAAGGTTCTCTGGGGGACAACTTTTTCCCCATATCTTGCTCAGTCTAAGTCTCGCTTTCATTAATAATTAGCTCAACCTTTTTTTTTTTAGAGATCACCTCATTCTCTTTTTTTAATCTATTAACTACCTATTGAAGCAAAATCTGAGTCCAGAATTTAGAATAAGGCCTTCTTAGGCAATTAACCCCTGATGTACCAGTATTACACCCTCTTTCTCCTCTCCATCAAATAATATTCTAGCATGAGATTTGTAATTTGTTTGCTTATTTTTGTTCTTTGGTTTTCTTGTGTGTGTGTGTGTGTGTGTGTGTGTGTGTGTGTGTGTGTGTTTCCTTGGCTGGTCAATTTAGCTTGGTTTTCCTCATCCTCCTTAAAACAAGAGATTTGATTATATAATCTTTACATAGAACAGCCTAAGTTAATTTCAACATCAATAGCTTTCCAAAGAAATTTTAAAACCTATCATTCCAAGATGATCATTCTAAGATAAACTGAATATTCAAAACAATTAGATTTCCTACCTCCTATTAAAAATTACTTATTTATTTACTTACTTATTTGGATGCATTGGGTCCTAGTTGTGGCATGCAGTATTTTCTGGTGTGGCACACAGTATTCTCTCTAGCTGTGGCATAAAGGTTCTAGAGATCACAGGCTCAGTAGTAGCTCCATAGCATGTGGGATCTTAGTTCCCCCATCAGGGATCAAACCTGTATCCCCTGCATTGGAAGGCAGATTCTTAACCACATGACCACCAGGGAAATACCTCCCATTTCTGTTTTTAAGAGAAAATTTAATTTGATCTTCTAACAAAAACTTGTTTAAAAAATAAAATCTAATCTTTAACAGGGCATCCTTTCTTTAAGAGATTCAAAAAATGATGAAGTATTTAAACTACATAAAAATGAACTTTTGTATTGATTGTTGCTATTATTTGAAAAATTTCTCTTAAATAGATACAAATAAATCTTCATTTAAACCTTAGTCATAACACAATATGTTGATTAGTAATTGGGATTAGAGGGCAGCAGCAACTGAATTATATAATGGAATAACTTAGTCTGGTTCAGGGAAGCATTTACTCCCTATGTTTCTTCATTAATTCCCTCATGGCTTGAATTAAGGCTTCAATGCTATAATAGAAATGATATACTTAAGAAATTATATGCACTTCTATGCAAATGAAGACTACAATGAGGTATTACCTCACATGGTCAGAATGGCCATCATCAAAAAACTACAAAAAATAAATGCTGAAGAAGGTATGGAGAAAAGTGAACCATCTTAAGCACTGTTGGTGGGCACGTAAATTGATAGAGCTGCTGTGGGGAACAGTATGGAGATTTCTTTAAAAACTAGGAATACAACTACCATGTGATCCAGCAATCCCACTGCTGGGCATATACCAAAAACCATAACTGAAAAAGACACCATATCCAATGTTCATTGCAGTGCTATTTACAGTAGCCAGGACATGGAAGCAACCTAGATGCCCATCAACAGATGAATGGATAAAAAAGTTGTGGTACATGTACACAGTGGAATATTACTCAGCCATAAAGATGAATGAATTTGAGTCAGCTCCAGTAAGTTGGATAAACCTAGAGCCTAGAGTGAAGAAATTTAGAAAGAGAAAAACATGATATATTAATGGACGTATATGGAATCTGGAAAAATGGTATTGATGAACCTATTTGCAGGGCAGGAATAGAGACTCAGACATACAGAACAGACTTATGGACATAGCAAGGGAAGGAGAAAAAATGCAACTGCTCCGTCTTGCCTGACTCTTTGTGGCCCCATGGACTATAGCCCATCAGGCTTCTCTGTCCATGGAACTTCCCAGGCAAGAATATTGGAACAGATTGCCATTTCCTACTCCAGGAGACCTTCCTGACCCAGGGATCAAACTCATGTCTCTTACATCTCCTGCATTGGCAGATAAGTTCTTTACCACTAGTGCCGCCTGGTTCTCTAACAAAGGTCTCAGGGGACAGAGAGGGTGGGATGAATTGAGAGAGTAGCATTGAAATGTGTACATTACCATGTGTAAAACAGATAGCTAATGGAAAGTTCCTGGATAGCACAGGGAGCTCAGCCTTGTGCTCTGTGACAACCTAGAGGGCTTGGATGGGGTGGGAGGTAGGAGGGAAGTTCAACAAGGAGGGAACTTGTGTATACTCTATGTGTACACCCAATGGTTGATTCATGTTGATGTATGGCAAAAACCAACACAACACTGTGATTATTATCCTCCAGATAAAAATAAAAACATTTTTTTTAATGTAAAAAGAAAACTTATGCATTTCTCATAGTATTATGATAAATATATCATACAAAGCAATATCATACTTATTATTTATTAGTCCTGATACATAATCAGATAAATTTAAATGTGGTAGTTTTGGCCCTCTAATGTTCTAAGGCTAAATTTGAAATTTTTCCCATTAAGAAAATCAAAATGTTTGGGGAATCATTATTTTCTTTCTTCTTAGCTAAGCTTTAATATTAGTTTTCTTACTGGCCAGTGACTGAAATAGACTGTAGTGTAGCAAACTCCATTTTGGCCAGTGGGTGAAACTGATTAGGAAAAGAGTATTGCAAATTCCACACTGGAAACCCACTTAAGGGGTGTCACGGTGATAAATGTTAAAGCTTAAAACCTTCAGGATTTCCCTTAGGGCTCAACAACTTACTCAAAATTCTGAGAATTTAGATGAGTAAAGCAAAATATTTTTAATCTGTGATAAATTTTACATTCTCTCAGAAATCGTCCCTTGTTATTGACTTTTTTTACTTGTCAGTGGTTCTGTGTATTCCAGCTTTCCATTAACGTGAAGTTAATCTTTTCCTCAGTCATAATGTACAGGCTGTTTCTCTTAGACTGTCTCAGTTTACTTACTTCCATAAAAAGTAATAACAAAACAACAAATAAAACAGCAAAGCAAAGTCTCCATTCTTCTTTCTATTTATTCAGTCCAGTTCAGTTGCTCAGTCATGTCCGACTCTGTGACCCCATGAATGTCAGCACGCCAGGCCTCCCTGTCCATCTCCAACTCCTGGAGTTTACTCAAACTCATGTCCGTCGAGTTGGTGATGCCATCCAGCCACCTCATCCTCTGTCGTCCCCTTCTCCTCCTGCCCCCAAACCCTCCCAACATCAGGGTCTTTTCCAGTAAGTCAACATTTCGCGTGTGGTGGCCAAAGTATTGGAGTTTCAGCTTCAGCATCAGTCCTTCCAATGAACCCCCAGGACTGATCTACTTTAGGATGGACTGGTTGGATCTCCTTGAAGTCCAAGGGACTCTCAAGAGTCTTCTCCAACACCACAGTTCAAAAGCATCAATTCTTCAGTGCTAAGCTTTCTTCACAGTCCAACACTCACATCCATAGATTCTATTTATTACATACCATCAAAATAACATTTATTATCTGATTATTATTTCACTAAAGAACTTTATTATTGATATTAAAATATATGATCTTTTGTACACTATTTTGAAATTTTGTTTAGCTCTGTTCTATATGAATTGCAAGATTTTTTATTTTAGCTACAGAAACTAGCTTTACTAGAATTACCTACAAAGCAACCAGGTACTAAGAATTTGAATACAGGCAAATTGATAAATAACTTACTTTAAGTTAGTGTCTGTAAGTAGTATAGCTAAAGATCAAAATTTGCAGGCCTTGGGGCAAGATAATGTGTGAATTTATAACTTTCATGTGTTTGGAATTTCTGACTAAGCAGAAAACAGGAACAGCACATCTTTCTCACATTTCTTCTCTGAGAAACAATACTGAGTGTCAACTCATGATATCATCCATGTAATGGATGACCAAGAAATTAGTATAGTTTTGTACATGCTTGGATTTGCCTATAACATTTTGCTAAACAAATTTAGTAGTGATATGATATCTATTATTTTATAGGATTTTTGTCTCAAGAAAACAACAAAAATAACCTATATACCTCAAAGTCTTTCATTAATCTTCAAGTAAGTAGCTTAAAGATGTTTGTAGATTTGGTTACTTAAAAATAGATGACTTAATAAACTGTCAGAGATGCCCATGGCTTGATTCAAGGAAGCTATGAGTATAATGCTTTATACGGCAAAGGAAATTTACAAACATAATAAAAGGTAAGGAGAGTGGCCTGGATTATTCAGGTAGGCCCAGTCTAATCTGATGAGCCCTTGAAAGCATCTGGGAAAGAAGGAAATCAGTGAAGTGAAGCAGAAGTCTGGTGAGATGCAGTAGGCAGGAAGGTCAAGGAGATGGGTTCCAAATGTTGTTGCTTGTTCTGAGATGGACAGGGCTGCAGGCATGGACTGGGGACTCCTCTGGACACAGTCAGTCACTAGCTGATAGCTAGAAAGGAAATGAGGATCTGTCTTTGACTTAAGGAACTGTTGCCAACAATGTGAACTAATTGGAAGCATATTCTTCTCTAGATCTTAAAGAAATGAATGTAGCCAACAAACTCTTGATTTTGGTCTTGTGAGAGAGCAAAGGAAACAGCTGAGTCCCACTGTGCTAGCAGTTATAGCCCACAAAAACTGAGATACTAGATGGGTATTTTTTTAAGCCTCTAAGTTTGTGACAACTTGTTATGGCAGCAATAGAAAACTATGCAGGTGTAGAAATATTTTAAGTATTTTATGTGAGGTGTTATAATGGGCTAATACCATAAGTATTAACTATAAAGAGCTTCCCTGGTGGCTCAGTGGTAAAGAATCCACCCGTCAAATCAGGAGACCCGGGTTCAATCCCTGGGTTGGGAAGATCTCCTGGGGAAGGAAATGTCAACCTGCTCCAGTATTCTTGCCTGGGAAATCCCACAGTCAGAGGAGCCTGGCGGGCTACAGGCCACGGGGTCACAAAAGAGTTGGACATGACTTAGTGACCAAACAACAACAATATTAACTATAAAATGACTGATACCATAAATAAATCAAATGAAACATAGTGTGTTCTTTTTTATTCAGGTATAGTTAATTTATAAATTGTTAGATTCTGGTGTACAGCAAAGTGATTCAGTTATTATAAGCATTATAGGATATTGAATATAGTTCCATATGCTACACAGTAGGACCTCATTTGTCTATTTTATATGTAAGTAGTTTGTATCTGCTAATCCCAAACTCCTAATTTATCCCCCCTTTCCCCTTTGACAATAATATATTTGTTTTCTAGGTCTGTGAGTCTGTTTCTGTCTTGTAAATAAGTTCATTTGTATGATATTTTAGATTTCATATATAAGTGGAGCATGGTATTTGTCTCTCTCTTTCTAACTTCACTTAGAATGACAAACCCTAGGCCCACCCATGTTGCTGCAATTGGCACTGCTATATTCTTTTTATGGGCTTGCCTGGTGGCTCAGACAGTAAAGAATCTGCCGGTAATGCAGGAGACCTGGGTTCAATTCCTGAGTTGAGAGGATTCCCTGGAGGAGGGCATGGCAACCCACTCCAGTATTCTTGCCTGGAGAATCTCATAGGCAGAGGAGCCTTGAGGGCTACCGTCCATGGGGTCACAAAGAGTCAGACACTGCTGAGAAACTAAGCATGCACACATTCATTTTATGATTGAGTAGTATTCCAGTGTGTGTGTGTGTGCGTGTGCGTGTGTGTGTGTGTGTGTGTGTGTGTGTGTGTGTGTGTGCGCGCGCGCGCGCAAGCATTGTTTATCCTAGCCATGGCTCAATAGTTTGATTCCTCCTTCCCAGGGCTGCTGTTATCACTTGAGAAGAATTTATCCATTCATCTGTCAATGGACATTTTGATTGCTTCTATGCCTTGGCTATTTTAATAGTGCAAGCCCAGTGTGTTCTTAATGTGCATTGGAAAAGTCAGTTGAAACTAACTCATAAAAGTAAAACGCTAACAGAAAATGCAACAGATTTATTTTAATGTAGTGTTTAGCTCTATTCCCTTAGATATGTATTATTTAATGAATACATCTCAAATATTTTTTGTTTGCATTACTATTTGAGCAATGTGGTCATAAATGTGCAAAGGCTGAAAAGAGAAATTCCACGAGTACATGTAAAAACCAAAATATATGTCCTATATTATAATGAGGCAGAGCTTTGAAATTATATATATATTTCCAATTTCTGACATGTTCCATTTTTTAAAAATTTCCTTTGTGTGTTTAATTCTCACACAAATCATCTTTTCTTGGAACTCATTCTATGCATGTTCCTAAAGGCTTTAGCATTTGATATGGATGGCGTTCAGAAAATAATGCACTGTTTATCCTAGCCATGGCTCAATAGTTTGAGTCCTCCTTCCCAACGCTGCTGTTAGCACTCAAGAATGGTATTTCTTTCTTCAGAAGCAAATGAAACAAAGTTCAAGTTGCATAGTACAGGTATAAAAATCCCTTCCATGAAAAACCTATACAGGAAGTCTCTTTTTTTAAAAATGGCTGGGCAAAATTATGAAATCAAACATTAGTGTAAGTTCTTAGTTCAGTCATTTTCCTTCAGTGTAGTGAAAGTGAAAGTCAGTCATGTCTGACTCTTTGTGACCCCATGGACTATAGAGTCCATGGAATTCTTTAGGATAGAATACTGGAGTGGGTAGCCTTTCCCTTCTCCAGGGGACCTTCCCACCCAGGGATCGAGCCCAGGTCTCTCACATTGTAGGCAGATTTTTTACCAGCTGAGCCACAAGGGAACCCCCCAAAAGTTCTTATACTAAGATCACAAATGTCTATACCATCATCCTGACCAACTGAGAGGTTACTTTCTCAATGATGTGATTCACTGGCTGTGAATATTTTTAAATATGTTTATATAGTGTCCTACAGTCAGAAATATTCTCCTAAATACAGGTTAGTTATTTAAATTGTGAATTTATGTTGAATAAAATAACATATAAGTGCTTAATTTTGCTTCTTTTCTAATATAAGCATTTTGGGATATATATTTTCTTAATATATTGTTTTACCTGTGTCCCACAAATATTTATATGATGTGTAACTTATTTTAAAGTTCAGATAATTCTCTAATATCTGTTACAACTTTTTCTTTGGCCCACATGTTCTTTTTTTAAAATTCATTTTCTAATTGGAGGAAAATTGCTTTACAATGTTGTGTTGGTTCTTTGGCCCATATGTTCCTAGTTTCCAGTTTTCTGGCTGTGTTCATTAAATAATTTTTCAAAAATTTTGCTGTTTACCTGATAGAGTAGCCTATATGTTATCCATTGTTGGAAATGCGTTCTTGTTTGCTTTACTGCCTGTGATGTGGTAAATTTTTGTAATGTTCTGTGTACTCGAGAACAGAGAAGGCAATGGCAACCCACTCCAGTGCTCTTGCCTGGAAAATTCCATGGATGGAGGAGCCTGGTGGGCTGCAGTCCATGGGGTCGCGAAGACGGACACGACTGAGGGACTTCACTTTCGCTTTTCACTTTCATGCATTGGAGAAGGAAATGGCAACCCACTCCACTGTTCTTGCCTGGAGAATCCCAGGGTCGGGGAAGCCTGGTGGGTTGCCGTCTATGGGGTCGCACAGAGTCATAACTGACGTGACTTAGCAGCAGCAGCACTTGAGAAAAGCAAGTATGATTTTCTACCTAATTGTTGAAGGAGAAGACTGTACATGTTAATTTGGTTATAATCATTAATTATATTATTTACATTTTATATACCATTAGCAATACTTTGTGTTTGAAGTCTATTATTGTAAAGAGAAATGAGTGTTAAATTATTCAATTATATTATTGCTTTGTCAATAGCTTTTGTAAATATGTCACTTTTGCGTCATATAATTTGAGTTGATAATATAAGCTCTATACAGGTTAGAATTTCACTGGATATTTGATTTTCTCTAACTTGAATAAAAATTTTTGCCATAAAGTTAATCTGATTAACTTACATATTAATCATTAACTTTATCAATAAGATTAATAATAATTGATAACAAAACTATTAATTATTATTAAATATTAATAGCTTCTTTTGATTTTATGTATTTTCCATATATATACTCTCAAATTCTTTTGTTTGAGTCCTTATGTCTACATATGTGTCCTGAAAAATTGGTTCAGCGGGATGTTTATGTATGTATGTATGTATGTATCTGTCTACCTAGCTATTCAATTCTAAGAAACTGACTCACACAATTATGAAGGCTAGGCAATCCCATATTAAGAAGGGTAATTTTCTTTAATGAGTTCACCAGTTTAGATGCTAAATCTCTCATCCAAAACAGATCCCTAACAGAAACACTCAGGATGATATTAATGAAATATCCGAGTACCCTGTGGTCCAGCCATGTTGACAAAAGTAACCATCACAGTGTGTCTCATAAGTGGCATATAGATGACTTTTTTATCCAAGTTAATCAAATTGGTCAACTTATATTTATTTTTAAATTTTTCAGTATTTAAATTTATATTGATACATTTGGAATATTTGTGTCATTCTCTTTTGTGTTGTCTCTGCCTTAATTTTGTTATTTGTGCATGCCTGCTAAGTCGCTTCAGTCGTGTCTGACTCTTTGCAACACCATGGACCATAGTCTGTCAGGCTCCTCTGTCTATGGGATTCTCCAGGCAAGAATACTGGAGTGGGTGGCCATGCCCTCCTCCAGGGTATCTTCCTGACACAGGAATCGAACCTGCGTTTCTTACATCTCCTACATCAGCAGGCAGCTTCTTTTCCACTAGACATACCTGGGAGCCCTTTGCTATATGTACTTCTCTTTAATTTCATCTCATATTTTGTATTGATTAAATTTAAAAAAGAAATTCTTTCTATATCTTGTTACTGATCTGACAGTTAAATATTCTGTGAGTTTTTATCTTTAAAAATGTAACCTAAGAATGCTGGGCTGTGCTGTGCCAAGGTGCTTCAAACATGTCCTACTCTTTGCCACCCTGTGGACTATAAACTGCCAGGCTCCTTTGTCCGTGGGCTTCTCCAGTCAAGAATACTGGAATGGTTGCCATGCCCTCCTTGAGGGATCTTCTTGACCCAGGGATCCGAACCCGCGGCTCCTGCAGCTCCTGCATTTCAGGCAGATTCTTTATTGCTGAGCCACCGGGGAAGCCCAACCTAAGAATACTTTAATTGAAATTAATTTATATACCTTTTCTTTTCATTATAAAGTACACAGAATAATAGAAATAGCTTTTTTTCATCCATATTTTCCAGATAAAGACACTAAGGTTGAAAGAGTTTCCCTGGCCTGCATACAATTTATAAATAATTAAGTTAGGGTTTGAGGTCATGGTCCCAGTTTTAAAGCACTCATGTTTTTTCCTCTGCATATGTGTGTGTGTTTATTTTGTTTGTTTTACTTCCCTGACATTAGACTTGAACTGTACTTTTAAGATTGATGCTGAAAACAATTTCTATGCCTTCTGCTTCACGGTTCAGTATAGCAACTAGATATTGTGTAACAACAAAAAGTGTGCAAAATTTAATATACACATATATATAAAATATCCTGTATTGTTATTCAGATTATCATTGTTGCATTTCTCATGATTATTATTGCAAAGTTTCTAAATTCAGTTGTTCTGTATTTGAATTTAGTAAGGAAGATGTCTTATGTATACCCCTTTGAAAATATCCAAGGATGCCCCAGTGGTAGTTCTAACTGAAATAAAGCTCTCATCCAGCTATAACAGGAGAGTGTTTTCTAATTTTGCACACACACCAGTGGTGTACTCACTGAATTGTAGCCATCAAAAACACATGTTCAAAAAATGACTTTCTTTGCCTTTATTCATTGTTAGACAGAACCACCCCTCATAAGGGACTGGGCTTATTTGTACATAATTCATTTGCTTGACCCAAATGATAAAGTCTAAATGTAATTGCAGTATCAGCCTAAATTGCCCTATACTGTTGTGGTTGACTCACATATGCTGTATGATACACAGTTAATAGTAAAGCAATACTGAATTCAAACGTTCTCCAAAGAAGTGAACACATGGGGCAGAATTTGGATCTGGATTCACAGAGAACACTCATTAAAATCATTGAACATTTTGCATGAGTAAGGAATTTGGTACCAGGCCTGTGGTGCCCATGTTAATATGGCAATAACTATTATCACAAGAGCTAATGCATTTCTGACCTATAGGGTTTAATAACACTCATTTACCTCAGAGAGATGCAAAGCACTGTCAATTTTAAAGTGCAATGTAATACCTAAGTATTAATATATATTTCCTCAGTGTAACTTAAAAAAATTACTTTGTGACAACATTTTATATACCCCACAGAATCATTTAAAACTTAATATCTTTGATACATCTGCTTTTTTGGCCTTCCTTTAAAGTAAGCATCTTCAAAAGAAGAGCTCTGCAGTTTCTAGTCCTTTACTTATTTCAACTTTGCTTTCAATACCTTTTTATCCCCAGCTTTTCTTTATCAGGAAAAAAATGAGAATACTCCTTTGAAAAGTATGGGGGCTTAGTCCACTTTAAAAGAGCAATATATAAGATGTAGCACTTGTCATAAAACATTACAGTTTTGATTTAATATATAAGTGCAGTTCTTTATCCTAGAAAAAGCAAATTCTCTTTATAAATTACTGATGACATTGCTAAGTCATATAGTAAAGAACAATGTGTTTGAAACGTAAATGAAATCTCACTTTGGTGCCTGACAGGAATTAATGTAAAGTATACTAAACTGTTACAGAGTCTAGCATTTAGTTAAGATCTGTAAGATTTAATATACTTAAATTTATATTCGATACCTGGGTACAGTCTACTTTTGAACTTAAGTTTATGGATTAGCTAAATTAGCAATGATCTTAGAAATTTTCTTCTTTGTCTGTTGCTAAGCATCAAAGATATCAGCACTGGTTTCCAAATTTCTGGCCAGGAATTCAGAATAAATGTCAGGAGTAGTTTATGGTAGACCAAGATATTGTTATTGCTTAGTTGCTCATTCATGTCTGACTCCTTGTGACCCCATGGACTGCAGCACACCAGGCTTCCCTGTCCTTCACCAACTCCCAGAGCTTACTCAAATTCATGTCTGTTGAGTTGGTGATGCCATCCAACCATCTCGTCTTCTGTCGTCCCCTTCTCCTCCTGCCTTTAATCTTTCCCGGAATCAGCATCTTTTCTAATGAGTTGGCTTATTTCAAGATATTAGGGAATCCAAGATATTAGACCAAGGTATTAGGGAATCCTAAAAGACCTACAGCTGTGAATAAGAATATCGTGATTATTAACATCAGCTCTGTGTCTAGGCAACATAATGCTTTTAGAGACATCACTTTGAGTCTGTTTCCTACAGAAACAGACTGTTCTGCTACAACTGTTCTGTAGTCTGTTCTGCTACAACTGTACAATGAAGTTTATCTTAGAAAGGTACTCATTTTAGCTCTAAATTCAAGGGATTCTGCTCATGGTATGAAGAAGAACAATGGGGATAGCCAGAGATTTAAAGCTAGAGGATAGGAAAGGAAATTTAAGTTCAAAGTAACATTCACACTTGACCATGTGACCTAGCCATTATATAATCTCCAAGTGCTGCTGGCAAAGTCTTATAATTTGTGCATGAGATTAGGAATGTTACTGTTGTAGATGTTCTAGATCTCCTGGGATATAAGACTAAGGAGCTAAGACTTATTTTAGTGGAATAATAGCAAGTTGGGAGGTTGGAAGTGGTTGGCAGCCTTGAAGTGTGAACTGGATGATCTGACTACTCTGTAACTCATTTTGTAAGCTCTAAATTTATGTTTGGAAATGAATCATTAACAATTGTTGACTTTATTAGCAAGTTCATATTTGGTCTGCTTACTTTAAATCTAAGAATGTAACTATATCCTATCTTTATGGAATAAAGTACTTTATTCTTTATTGTAGATATATGTATATAAGTATATGGGTCTCTCTCTCTCTCTCTCTCTCTATATATATATATATATATAAACAGGCCACAATATGATTATGTATCAAACAATGATAAAATCTCACTGATGTGCCACATATTAATATTAAATCATGTACTTGTAGATGAGTTTTTAGTTGGCTCAGTTTACTAATCAGCTAATCTATGCTTGGTCTGGTCTCACTTTTGTGCCTGAGGACTGGAGGTCACCAGACCTAGCTGGACTCAGATAAAGGGGCTCCTGCTCCACATGTCTCTCACCCCTATTCTTTAAACCAACCATTGGGCTAGTCTGTGCATGTTCTTCTCATTGAGTTGGCATAGAATGTGGTATTTAATGGGCTTCCCTGATAGCTCAGATGGTAAAGAATCTGCCTGCAATGTGGGAAACCTGGGTTGGATCCCTGAGTTGGGAAGATACTCTGGAAGAGGGCATGACAACCCACTCCAGTATTCTTGCTTGGAGAATCCCCATGGACAGAGGAACCAGACGGGCTACAGTCCGTGGGGTCACAAAGATTCAGACACGACTGAGCAACTAAGCACAGGTAATCAAAGTTATTCATTTTTTCAAGGTTGGCTTGACTATTCTTCACCTTGTGTTTCTCAGTATAAACTTAGAAATCAGGTTGTTCATGTCCAAAAGTCCCATGCTTGGATTTATGTAAATTTTATTGACTCTATATATGGATATTGAGATATTCAATAGTATATTTTTTCCCTAATGTCTTTATTAATTTCTGTAAGTAATACTTACTAGTTTTAGGATATTGAACACTTATTCAATATTTCTAATATTTTGTTAATAGTGTATAAAAGTGATTTCTCTATTTTGGAACTAATTTTTAGAGTGTATATTCTTTTTAATTTTTTTTGCAAACAAATATATCTTCTAGTAGTTACCTTTTAATTTACTTTTCTCCATTTATTTTATCTTTTATTTTTCCCTCTTGCTTTTATTTTCCTGTTTTACATTGGCTAGAGTCTCTATTGTAATTATTAGTGAAGTCACTCAGTCATGTCCAACTCTTTGCAACCCCATGGACTGTAGCCTACCAGGTTTCTCCATCCATGGGATTTTCCAGGCAAGAATCCTGGAGTGGGTTGCCATTTCCATCTCCAGGAGATCTTCCCAACCCAGGGATTGAACCTGGGTCTCCCAAATAGTAGACAGACACTTTACCATCTGAGCCACCAGGGAAGTCCATTGTAATTATTAGTAGAAGTATAAATGGCAGGTTCCATTCTCTTGTTTCAAGTCTCTTGGTGAAAAGATTCAGTTAGTGAAAATTAAGTATAATGTCTGGTAGATTTTTTTGAAAATTTTTATTATAACTCTATGTAACTATAAGATACATATGGTAGAGTGTACAAATATTAGTGAAAATTTTATAAAGTGAACATTTGTACAGCAACATAATCATTCAAGATATAGAACATTTCTAAAACCCCCAAAACTTAATTCATGCTACTTTTCAATCTTTATATCTCCCTAAATGGAAGAAATTTTTTTTTAGTTTTACCATAAAGTATTTATTTTTGGCTTCATTAAATTTATATATATAAAATCATCCACTAAATATTCATTTATTTTGGCTAGTTTCCTTAATAGTCCTTAATATTACATCTGCCTGAGTGACCCATGTTAATGTATAACTCATATTTTATTCTCTTCCATCTTACTATTGATTTGAAACTATACTAAGATGGAATATTTATATAATATGAATAGATCATATTTTATCCATTCCACTGCTGATTGTAATTGTCATTTAGATTGTTTTCTGTTTGATGCTACAAGAACAAAATGCTGCCATAGGATTGCCAATTCTGAGGTGAAGAGAGCATACTTTTCTCTATGCTTCCTACTAAGTACAACTGAAATCCCCGGACATTATATAAAACAAATAGAAGACTCTGAACTCTGAAAGGTGAGGAGAGGAAGACAGGTTAATGATCTCAGGATCCAAGGAAAAATAAGTGGTGATTTCCCTAGTATTTCTTTCTGTCTCATATACTCCAGAGTTGCAGATAAAGAAAATGGCAACTCTGAAACATTTATTGCAGACAAAAAAGTCCCCAACAAATGTGTGCTCTGTAGCTAAAGATGAAAAAAGGGGTAACTTAATAGAACAGAACATTTAAAGATAAAGATTGCCCTATTTCAGCATAACATTAAACGTTTAAAACAGCAATAACCTAATTACTTAACACTTAATGAACTCATTAGTTACTGTGTTTGTAATATATAAGAATCCTGTACATTATCAAATACAAATTCTGACTTCTCTTTGCACATCATCATGCACTGTAATAAAAATGAAAAAAAAAATTAATGATCCTAAAGATAGTGTCTTCATTGGGTACAGATTGATGTTATTTCAGTGCCTACCAGAAGTACACTCTGAAATCTATCAAAGACTAAACCTCAGGGAAAAGATGGAGAAGAAGATAATAACACAAAATGTATTTAAATGGCATGAACAACAAATAGATGCCTACTGGGAGAAAAGCTGATATGTAACTACAGTGCACTGTACATGCTCTTTTTGTGGGCTTACACAAAATGTTTACTTCCTGGCATGCATGCAGGTTGATTACAGCTGAGTTTTCTTTTACACATTGAATTTTTGAAAAAAAAAAAAAGAAATTATTTTGATATTGAGAATTTCAATAGCAAGATGAATATGTATTTTGGGAAAGTGATTTTATGATTATAATTTATTTCACCATCGTTGCCCAGAAGTATTAGTCATTCTTACATGCTAATAATGAATAGGTGAAAAACGGTTACTTAAATAGTTGATGTAGTCAAATATATTTGCATTTCTGAATCTCCTAATCCCTGGATTGGATTCCTTGAATTAATGTTTTACCACATAACTCAAACCAATCACTTATAAGTGGATGCCTTAATGAATGTAATATGCTTATGGTGTATAACTGAAAGAATTCTGAATCTAAAGTCAGAGAAATGGAATTAATTTTGTGACACAAGATTTCCAAATATGCAAAAGTCTTTTAACTTCTTGGAGCTTCTGTTTCTTTAATATCGACGAAGTCATTCCTGAAACTTACATAAGTTCCATGGCAATAAAATGAAGTGAGTAGAAGTATATTGCTTGTTGGAAAATATTAGATAAGTGTAGCATATTAACTAGTATAATGATGATACACTTTCAGTCACACATGAGATATGAACTTGTTTTTCTTTTTTTTTTTTTTTTTGTTCATCCCAGCTTTATTTTATTTTATTTTTTTGTTTTTGTTTTTTTTTTTTTTATTATTATTATTTTTTTCCCCAGTGGGTTTTGTCATACATTGATATGAACTTGTTTTTCTGTGTAACTGATACAACCTCTTTTTGTATTGAGCATAGTGCACACCAGAGATGGAGACTGAATTTTAGTCAATTTAGAAAATAAACCATTCATTACCTAACAAGGGTCTTGTTGGATGACATAAGAACTATTGCATGTATCTTGCATATTTCTAGGAATTTGAACCCCTCAAAAGTCAAATAATAGAAAGTTAACATCTTAGCACTGTGTTAGGCAGAGTTGCATACAAAAAAATATAACTTGAAAAAAAATCAGATCTTCTATTTTTATTTTTATTAATCTCAATAATTCTCAATCATGAGATGTTCTCTGACTAAATGAATACTGACTATTTAAAATCTAATCACCTAACCACATACATATGAAAGTTTTTTAAAGAGATGAAAAGGCATTCCTATATTTTATTTTAGTCATGCTTTAGTTATTGAGGTTATCTTTAATGTTTTTTTTTTAAAGGACAATAAAATTGACCTTGTATTGTCTCATACACAGACTCAAAAAATGAAAATTATGGAACTTTCACAGAGTCAACTATAACAGATATGACTTGTCATAGCCCTAAAATCTCTCATAAAATTTATCCTGAGCTAGCAAGATGGAGATCATGTTTTAGGACTTGCATCTAATTTTAGAAGCCCATTCTCCTCTGGCTTTCAGTCTGATGGCAGATATATAGAGTCACATTTTTCAGGTATGGCTTTAAGAATGCAAGCAGAAGACTCTTAAATCCATCTCGCTAACAGGTTCACTCTTAATTGAAAATGTCTCTACATTGAGATTCAGAAGTTTCATTAATATTCCAGGGTCAACAGTAGCACTAATACATTGTACTCAACTTTACTTCTTTTATACAAAACAATTTCATTGTGCATTATGGTCCAGCACCACACCTCTGTAATTTAAAACTAATTTACAGTTTTCGATATGAGAAACTAGCACACAAATGTTTTAATAACTGTTGTCTATTGTAATGGTTGTTTTTTAGATTGCCAAAGATCAGGTTATAATGGCTATAGTTTTCAAGTAATATTGATTTTGGGGTTAATGAAGTTTTTCTATTTTATTGTTTTTTGAAATGTTGGATGACAAATTTGGATAAAAATATATTTATCATATCTAACTCATTTGGGGAAGAGAAAGTGGCAGGAGGCAAAAATAGTTATATCAGTAATCCTAAATATTGTTTTCCAGGTATTTTTATTACTTCCTTATTCCTGGGCCTTGTGCAGAATTGTTTCATCAGCTCCCTTATATTTGGATGTCGTTACAAGATTTGTTCTGGCCTATGGTTTGTGAGTATAGAGTGGTACATGTAATTTTCAGCATGGATACTGTAATTATCAGTGTGAGGCAGTCCAGAACTTTTTTTTTACTTTTGTACTGTACTTTCTCTATTAAGGAAATGTGTATCATAGTACCCAGAAGACACAAAAAAGCATGTAGTATAACCAAGAAAGAAAACTCTGCTTTAAGTCAGTAAGATGTTGGTGTTGTTTATTATCTCAACAAAACCTACCCTATCTCAGCTGATTAATTATTAGAATTGTTGCACTGCCATAACAAACACACTCTACAATCTATAGAATTGGCTTGGAGATTGACAATGATCAACAAAGGATAGCTATCTGTGTTATGCAGTTATAAAAACTTTTGAGTCAGAATATTGAATTACACATGATAATATGGAAGCCATTTAATATAGCCAATGAACTTCTACCTTCAAGGGCAGAGACTGGAAGACAAAAAGGTAACTATATGCATTGATTCCTATAGGCTACACCTGAAAAAACAATTGCAAGCTTTAGAGGAATTCTCCAGAATTCAGTGAAGATGTTTCAATTTAAGAAATGTAGAGAAAATAGAAGAGATCTAGACATTATGGGACATTTTAAATGGGGAAGACACAATAGCTTACAATTTGTAAAACCTTTGACAAACATCAAATCAAGGAGGTAACGGTCACTTAGATTGTTGAAATCTCAGCATGTATAAAAGAGAACTATGTATGACAAATATGACTAAGATGGCCTTAACATTCTCTTCAGATTGGTTAAACTATAGACAGGTTTCTTCCTTATTCTAGATTCCATATCTTTTTCTTTCTTTTTCTTTTTCTTTTTTTTTTTTGGTAAGAGTCCTTACTTTAGAAAACTTGCAATCAAAAATTAATTCTCTACTTTTTGGAGATTTGCATCTTTTCTCAGCACCTTGCTAGTTTTAGAACCTAGGAATGTCTTTCTCAAATAACTCGGAGCCATCCTTTTGAAATGTCTTCATCCTCTTAAGTCATATACAATTTTTATTTGTTATTTGATTATACCTCAAAGCTGGGAAAAAATAAGAAAGAAATATATGGCCCCTATCTTTTAGTATTTGTGGGACAATAGAAGCCTCACTGCCAATTAGCAAAGGCAGGTGGCCTAATCACATTGACAAATTTCCCTGCTAAAATCTTCCAGAACATTTTTTTACTAGCTCAACTCAGTGCTTGAAAACTCTCCTGCTTGAATTTAATCTCTCTCCATTCTTGTAATAATATTGAATGAAGACTTCATTGCCTGTTAACGTGCCTGGCACATTTTTTCCTTGACAGCTATACAAAATGACTGAAGAAAAGAATCTGATAAATACGAGATGGAAGGTAAAATTTGAATAATGAAAAAGATGTCAGAGAACACTTCAGAACTTATGTAGAAGAATTAATGGGCACTAAATCTATTTAACTTGACTTGTAGCATCAATCTTCAGAGAAAAGTGATATTACAGAAACTACAGTAGCCAATCAACTATTTGGATGTTTCTGGCTTAACCAAAATTGTGACTTGTGCATGGTCAATTATACCAATAATTATCAAATGCATTTGCACCATGATAAAAAGCTTTCTTTTAGAAATAGATATGTCTCATAGTCCTGTGACATTTACAAATGTAAGCAACAGGAAAGTAACAAACTCCATCTTGCAATTTATTCATTTATTCTAAAACAGGATTTTTCAAGAAGAGTTCTGCCTAATGCTAGGATTCTAGATGTCCTTAGGTGACATGGGTGATCCTGATATGAAAAAACCTGATATTTGGACTTCAAGTGCTTATATGATGCTAGTATAGTAACTATGCAGCCCTACTTAAAATGTTATGTTTCATCCTCATATGGTTGTGCACAGTCAGACCATGTTCTTGTATTTGAATCTATTTTTATTTTTGACATGAAAAAGGGGAGACCACAAATAATGGGTAAGTGCTGAATTACACAGAGGGAAAAATGGTAGGCTTATAACATAGCTGCTGCCCCCTAAATTGCCTCCTTCACTAGCCTCTTATATCCAACTGAGAGACACACTTCAGTAAGCAGTCTCTACTAGTGTAATAGAAAACTGGAGGAAACTTTTATTATAAAGAAGGAATGTTTATTGCAACTCAGTTCCTTTCCTGTAACAGTGCTTTTTTGCAGGTATGGTGAAGCATAGAATGGGTAGGTTAGAAGCTATAGTGTAATGTTGTTATGTTTTTTTGTAGTTTTTCATTAACTTTTCAGTTGTATTATATTTTATATGATATTGAAGTTTATGTTTTATGAAATATCTAACCATTCAAATGTAAACAACAGGAAAGTAAACAAAATCCATTTTGCACATTTTCTGAAGTAAACTGAAGAGATGGAAGAGGAGAATTCTAATCCTAGGACAAGGACAATTCTAGTGAGGTGAGTGATAGGTACATAATGAAGAATTAAAACGTACTTACTAGTGTGTAAAATTAGGAAGAGTGAAATACTAGGAACAGTGCAGAGTGATAAATTGAAAGCTTTCCTTTTTCAAACAATAAAATGAATCAGTGAGTGAATAATATGTCACATATGCTGGAAATGTTTTGTATATTAAACTGAAAAACAACAGGTCCTTTATCTTGGCTGATTAGTCAACAAATTTCACCAATATATTTTATGCTGTAACATTAATAAAATCGGTAAATGATTGTGAAATTAAAGAAAATGTTTTCTGTTATAAAGAGCTGACAGAAATAAGCAAAGGGCAAGATATATTTAAAGTTTTCTCTTTATATCAGAAAAGAAATGTTCTAAGAGAAACTATGTTGACATTTATACTGAGGTTGCCCATCAATGGTTTTCTATGAGAGTTGTCGCCTCTATTATAATATTAAAAAAAAATTCTGAAATTCTCATGAATTTCAAACAAACTGTTTTCTTCACAGAAAAGCATTGCGGCATAGATTCTTAGAGATAGAATGAAAACATTCTGGAAGGTGCTACAGAAATGGTCCTCTTTATTAAACCAAGATCTGTTTATTTGAAACTGTTTAAAAGTTTGTGCAAAAGACAGGATTAAAAAAAATGAATTTCATAGTACATAAAAAAATCTTGTGGCTTTACAGGAAAAATCCTCAGAGAGTATATTTTAGGGACAAATGATTATGGGAGTACTTTTAAGGAAATGATAGGCACAAATGTAAAGGTAGCACAAGTAAGAAATGAATCCCTTCAAGTCTAAGCTAGTGAAACTGGAAGGTTATTCATTACAATAGCGTAATTTAGTTCACATGTATCTAAACACGATATAAGAAAGATAAGAATTACAAACATGATCAGATTATTTTCCCAGCATACGAACCCAACAAAATATTCTTTCAAACATAGGATAGCATGTTATTTTAAGTAGAGGAATGACAAAAATGTTTAAGTAAAAGCAGGGCCTTTATAAGTAGTGACACCTAGAGTTGTCAAGTTCATTTTTAGGAAACGTAACAACAGAAACAAAAGAAAAATGCAACGAATTACAGCATATATGTCACACTTCAAGCAACAGCAGCAACTTCAAATAAACATATATTTAGAAACAAAAAGAAGTAGGCTGCTATCACCTAGCACAATTGCTGTTTTAGAAATTGTTCCTCCAAGTTGAAAGCTACACTTCTCTTTATTGAAATTCATAGTCATGCATAAACGGAATATTGAACCATAGATCAAAACAGAAAAAGTCAAATTACAGAGGTGTGGTTACATTCAAACTGGTCTGCTTGATTAAATATGTAACTTTCAAAAATGAAGTATCACCTTGTGGTGATTAGCTTCACAAAGCCATTATGCTTAGTAAAACTTCGTAAATTCTCAAATACACCATACCGCTTTTTTAAAAGTGTGGCTTTTTTCTCATTTATCTGTACCTTCCCAATACATTCTTGGAGGCTAAAATTTTAATTTAAAAAATCAAATTGCAAGTGTACCTAAGAGAACCCTGGGATATTATAGGCTAGCTAAACTAACGTAGCAGCGGCGGCTCAGCTCAGGGGCAGCGCGGCCCCCGAGCGCGCTAAAGCGAGCCCGGCCGGAGCCGGCGCGTCCCCGGGGGGCCCCTCGTCCTTCTCACCGACCCTCATTCCCCGGCTCCAGGATGGGTGCGCGCGCTTCCGGCGGACTCGGGGTGGAACCGGGTTCCCGCTGCAGTTGCTCGGGCTGGTGGTTCTGAGCGCTCAGGAGGCGCGGCCCTGGCAGTTTCAAGAACAGCTGCCACCACAAGGTCAACGGCGTCTGGCAGAACCTCGGCAACCTGTTCCAAGTGCCACGTGCGCGCAGCTCTGAAATTCGTGGCAAGGCTGACCGACAGGTTTCTGTTGGGAGTGGATATGTTTGTGGAAACCCTGTGGAAAGTTTGGGCAGAGCTCTTGGAAGTTCTCGGACTTGATGGTAGGTGTGAGGAATATTGATCTGAAGGAGCTCTTCATTCCGGTGCTTCTCGAATTATGAGAGGGGTACCCAGGAGGGGTAGTCCTGGTTGCTCAGCGGTAAAGAATCTGCCTGCCAATGCAGAATACAGGTTTGATCCCTGGGTGGGAAGATCATCTGGAAAAGGAAATGGCGATTCACTTCAGTATTCTTGCCTGGGAAATCTTATGGACAGAGGAGTATGAGGGCTACAGTCCATGGGGTCACAAAAGAGTCAGACACTACTTAGCAGCTGAACAACAACAATCCAGGGCGGGTAGGGCTTCATTTCTTGGGGTTGCAAAAAAGAGTTGGACACGATTTAGCGACTTAACAAGACTAACAAAAGCCTTCATGGATAGTGATACATGTAAAGAGATTTAGAGGTATTGCCAGTAGCCTTGATTACCTGAATACAGACACAACTGAGAAGATAAGTCTCCAATTCAGGAGATTGATAGATTGCTAATATAAGTGATTACAATTATTAATTTTATAAATTAACTGTCTCGTTAATGATTCTTAATATTAATTATTCTCAATAATTATTAATTTTATCATTGCTGCCTGTGTCCAATTTTGTTTTTGTTTTTTAGGAATGCGCCATTTTATTAAAAATCATATACCTTGGAAAACTGCAGAAAAGGAGACAAGGTATGCGTTTTTTCTCTACAATGTCTGTGGGTACTGGAGCATGGGAATATTATTTAGACTTTCCTAAGCAGATCCCCTACTAGGATTCTCTTAAGCAAGTGAGGCAAAATGGTTATAAAAAATGTTGGGAATAGTGTATTAGATTCTCATTGACGGTATTATCATCAGATAATAATGGTCAGGTCCTGTCCAAACTTTTTTTGCTGTGTATCCTCCCTTGGTTTCTCCTCCGTAGTGGGGCCCAATCCAGTTAACCAATCACTCCTTTTGCTGACAGCTAAGAAATTCAAACAATACAGTACATATTTAAGAAAAACTAATGCTAGAGCTGTGTAAAACAAAAAATAATTCAGAAGAACATAAAAGAAAAGGTCTGAATTTCATACAAGCACAATTCCTTGAACTCACCAAATTGGTCTACAAAAATCTCTGATAACTAGTTTATAAAAGTGTATAGTTTACTATATCACAGCATTCATTATACACTAAGTAACATCCAGTTGTTTTAACACCCAGAGACTGTTTATTTAACTCCAATACAAAGACTGAAAAATCTTTAACTCCTCAGTTGGACTCTAGCTTGATTATCTTATTTTTAGTTATTTGTTATATCAAGTAGTAAATTTAAATTATATGTTAAGATAATGCTAGCTGTTGTAAGAAACACAATTTAATATGGCTCAAACATGATAGAAGTTAAGGTTTCACACATATAAAAACAGAGATATTATGCTCCTTAAACCCTCCAAAAAATAACTGAGGGGCCCAGACTCTTTCTTCTTGGAGCTCTCTCTCTTTTGACACTCATCTAGGAGAAGGAGAAAAGAATTATAAATTCCTGCATGTGAAAAGCTTTTATACTCAGACCTGGAAATAGCACAGATTCATAGTTCACTAGCCAGATTTCAGTCATATGATCATATCTAACTGCACACAAGCTGGGAAGTATAGTTCATTTGTGTTCCCAGAAACAAGGGGAAATTGGCTTGATGAATAGCCTACCAGTATGGCTCAGAGGTTAAAGCATCTGCCTGCAGTGCAGGAGACATGGGTTCGATCCCTGGGT
The DNA here is from genome assembly GCF_033118175.1 of Dama dama. NCBI lineage: Eukaryota > Metazoa > Chordata > Mammalia > Artiodactyla > Cervidae > Dama > Dama dama. The sequence continues at coordinate 41,064,010 of NC_083709.1, read as the reverse complement.
CAGGAAGATCCCCTGGAGAAGGAAATGGCAACCCACTCCAGTATTCTTGCCTGGAGAATCCTGTGGACGGAGGAGCCTGGTAGGTCCACGGGGTTGCAAAGAGTCAGACATGACTGAGCAACTTCACTCACTCACTCATTCACTTCATATATCACATGGTAATTCTATTCAATCAGTTATTCACCCTACAGTCAGAATAAGCATCCTAAAAATGCAAATCTGCACATGCAACTCTCTGAACTTAAAATCTTTGATGTCATTCCATTGTCTTCCACATAAAGTCTAAACTCAGTAACAGTATTGAGGAAGCCCACTAAGGTCAAGAATCTTCTAAGTTCTTTAACCTCATTTCCTCTGCATACCAAATTCCAGTTTTACAAAACTAATAAATAAATAAATAAATACATAAATTTGCAGTCTATATCCTCATATGTAGCCTCTTGCAGATACTATTAGTTCTATCTGCAGTGCCCTTTACCCTCTACCTCACCTTACTAACTCCTATTTGTTCTTCATCTGTTAGTTCAGAATCATAATACAGCAAACATGTATAGGTTACATTCCTTTCCTATGTGCTTCCATTCGGTTTGCATTTACATTGTTTCATGCAACTTCCTGTGTAATGAAACAGAAATATTAATAGTTACTTTTGAGTGTACCCCAGATATCTTTTCTTCTTGTACACTAAAGAAGATTCCTACCCACTAAAATGTAAACATTGGCATTTTAGGAATCACTGAACTAAAATGGACTGGAATGGGTGAATTTAATTCATATGACCATTATGTCTACTACCGTGGGCAAGAACCCCTTAGAAGAAGTGGAGTAGTCCTCGAAGTCAACAAAAGAATCCAAAATGTCTTGGGTACAGTCTCAAAAACGACAGAATGATCTCTGTTCATTTCCAAGTCAAACCATCAGCATCACAGAAATCCAAGTCTATGCCCCAACCACTAATGCTGAAGAAGCTTAATGGTTCTCTGAAGCCCTACAAGACCTTTTAGAACTAACACCAAAAAAAAAAAAAAAAAGATGTACTTTTCATCATAGGAGACAGGAATGCAAAAGTAGGAAGTCAGAAGGTACCTGGAGTAACAGGCAAGTTCAGCCTTGGAGTACAAATGAAGCAGGGCAAAGGCTAACAGAGTTTTGCCAAGAGACACACTGGTCACGGCAAATGCCTCTTCAACAACACAGAGAGAACTCTACACGTGGACGTCACCGGAGGGTCAATACTGGAATCAGATTGATTACATTCCTTGCAGTTGAAGATGGAGAAGCTCTATACAGTCAACAAAAACAAAACCGGGAGCTGCCCCAGGATCAGGTCATGAACTCCCTATTGCAAAATTCATACTTAAATTGAAGAAAGAAGGGAAAACCACTATGCTATTCAGGTGTGACCTAAATCAAATCCCTTACAATTATACAGTGGCAGTGACAACTAGATTCAAGGGATTGAATCTGATAGACAAAGTGCCTGAGAACTATGGACAGAGGTTGGTAACATTGTATAAGAGGCAGTGATCAAAACCATCCCCAGAATATGAAATGCAAAATGGCAAAATGGTTGTCTGAGGAAGTCTTACAAATAGCTGAGAAAAGAAGAGACGCAAAAGTCAAAGGAGAAAAGGGAAAGATATATCCATATGAATGGAGAGTTCCAAAGAATAGCAAGGAGATAAGAAAGCCTTCCTAAGTGACCAATGCAAAGAAATAGAGGAAAACAATAGAATGGGAAAGACTAGAAATTTCTTCAAGAAAATTAGAGATACCAAGGGGACATTTCATGCAAAGATGGGCTCAATCAAGGACAGAAATGGTATGGACCTAACAGAAGCAGAAGATACTAAGAAGAGGTGACAAGAATAGACAGAAGCACTATACAGGAAAGAACTTAATGAAATAACCACAATGTATGACCACTCACCTAGAGCAAGACATCTTGGAGAATGAATTCAAGTGGGCACTGGAAAGCATCACTACGAACAAAGCTAGTGGAGGTGATGGAATTCCAGCTGAGCTATTTCAAATCCTAAAAGATGATGCTGTGAAACTGCTGCACTCACTATGCCAGCAAATTTGGAAAACTCAGCAGTGGCCACAAGACTGGAAAAGGTCAGTTTTTATTTAAATCCCAAGAAGAGCAACGCCAAAGAATTTTGAAACTAGTGCACAATTACACTCATTTCACATGCTAGCAAAGTAATGCTTAAAATTCTCCAAGTTAGGCTTCAAAGGTACATGAACTGAGAACTTCCAGATGTTTAGGATCGATTTGGAAATGTCAGAGGAACCAGAGGTCAAATTGCCAACATCCATTGGGTCATAGAAAAGGCAAGAAAATTCAAGAAAAACATCTATTTCTGCTTTGTTGACTATGCTAAAGCCTTTGACTCTGTGGATCACAACAAACCATGGAAAACTTAAAGAGATGGGAATACCAGACCCCCTTACCTGCTTCCTGAGAAACCTGTATGCAGGTCAAGAAACAAAAGTTAGAAGTGGACATGGAACAACAGACCGGTTCCAAATTGGGAAAGGAGTACGTCAAGACTGTATACTGTCACCCTGCTTATTTAATTTATATGCAGAGTATATCATACAAAATACCAGACTGGATGAAGCACAAGCTGGAATTAAGCTGGGAGAAATATCAGTAACCTCAGATGTGCAGATGACACCACTTTTATGGCAGAAAGCAAAGAAGAACTAAAGAGCCTCTTGATGAAGGTAAAAGAGAAGAGTGAAAAAGTTGGCTTAAAACTCAACATTAAAAAAAAATGAAGATTATAGTATCTGTTCCCATCACTTCATGGCAAACAGATGGGGAAACAACAGAAACAGTGACAGACTTTATTTTCTTAGGTTCCAAAGTCACTGTAGATGGTGACTACAGCCATGAAATTAAAAGATGCTTGCTCCTTGGGAGAAAAGCTTTTGAACTGTGGTGTTGGACAAAGCTTTGAGAGTACCTTGGATTGCAAGGAGATCAAACCAGTCAATTCCAAAGCAAAACAATCCTGAATATTCACTGGGAGGACTGATACTGAAGCTCCAATATTTTGGCCACCTGATGAGAAGAGCTGGCTCATTAGAAAAGACCCAGATGCTGGAAAAGATTGAAGGTAGGAGGAGAAGGGGATGACAGAGGTTGGATGGCATCACTGACTCAATGAACCTGAGTTTGAGCATGCTCCAGGAGATGGTGAAGAATAGGGAAGCCTGGCATTCCGTAGTCCATGGGATCACACAGAGTCAGACATGACTGAGTGACTTAACAACAACAGAAGAAGATTCTGGGTTTATGTCTTCACTTACTTTCCCTTTCTCTTCTTTGAGATAGAATTTCACCAATCAAGAAGGTATCTAAAGACTTTTGAGAGTAAAACAAAAAATTGGAAAAAACAACAATTAGGCATATTCTCTCAAGAATAATTGAGAGAAAAAAGATATTTTCATTACCCAGTTACTAGTAGATGATAGATAAAAGAGGTACCATGTAATGATAGCAAATTTGGAAAAGTAGGGAAGATGTGGTGGAGAGATGGCAATTTGAACCAAAGGCATGTGGCATGAGAAACCGTAAAGTGATTTGGTGTTAGAAGAGATTGTTGCTGCCTTTGTTCTTGCTGCCTTTGACATTCCTTCAGGGGTGGGAAGGGAAGTAAATATCAGAATTAATATTAATATGCTCCTTGAACAGGAAACCACTCTGCAACTGATCTACATAGGGCATGATTTCATTTTTAAATGAATAACTTTTTAACATTTTATTTATTCATTTAGTTTGTTATTTTTTGGCTGTGCTAGGTCTTTGTTTCTATACCCAGGCCTTCTCTAGTTTCGGCAAGCAGGGGCTACTCTCCAGTTGTGGTGCATGAGCTTCTTATTGCAATGGCTTCTCTGGTTGCAGATCATGGGTTCTAAGGCACATGGACTTCAGTAGTTGAGGCTCCCGGGCTTTAGAGTTCAGGTTCAGTAGTTGTGGTGCACAGGCTTACTTTGCAGCATGTGGACTCTTCCTGAAGTCTGTGTGTGTGTGTGTGTGTGTGTGTGTGTGTGTGTGTGTGCGCGCGCGCGCTCGCGCTACATTGCTGCTGTCACATCCAACTCTTGGACTAGGGACAAAACCAGTGTCTCCTGCACTGCAAAGCAGACTTTTATCCATGGATTACCAGGGAATGGATTTGTAAACTTTTTTCCTTTAGACCCCAGTGTAGTTGAATTCTAGTGCATTGCCCATTGGAAACTCATAAAAATTCACTGAGATTCAAAATAGAAGACTTTCAAGGAGAGCTAATATCATAGATTAAAAAATGCAAATATAAATGCAGTAGCCTTAAAGCTAATGTGAAAGGAGAAACATACACATGGATTATGTGGGAAGCATTTATTCCCTCTCATTTTTATAGAGAAGAGGGGTATTGCACCCTCTCTCAAGAAGGGATTATTGGAAGAATAGTATAGTATTATATTGGAATACTATTGGAAGAATAGAATAGCATTGGAAGGATAACTCTAGTCTAGCCTTCTCTTCCCACGGCTTGCTCTTTGCCACAAAAGGATTGATTCATAATTGTTGAATCTAAGATAAGGTCCAGCTTGCTCACCTCAACCATGTTTCAATACTGACTGAGAAATGTCTCTGCAAGTGATAGTTTTCTTTCTTCCCTTATTTTCCATGCAGTAAGTACTAGCAAAGTTTCAGAAAGAAATTATAAAATACTCTTCTGCTTATCCTGGGAGCATTAAGAAGAAATAATAGAAAGCATTTTTTCTTTGGATTCAAGCAATATTCTCTGACCTAGCTTTAAAGGTAATATAGCTAATTTGAGTATATTTTTTTTCCTTTTGATTAGAAATAGGTGCAATTTATGACCAATTATTATCCTCAAACTCCCCCCCACCACAATATTGTATGTACAAAGTCAAAGTTTTAAATTATTAAATTGTAATTGGAGAGGGACTTTCTACTTTGATCTGATTCTAAAGTTTTCCACATTTCTGAGTGATATGGAGTCAATTTTATAATATATCTGTAGTTGCTTAACACCTTTCATTTAAGAAACTCAAAATTTGTATGAAAAAACTGTCTGCTTAGTGGTGGGCCAAAACACTGAATATGGCCTACTAGACTGAGGGAATAATGTGGCTGAATGGTAATTCTCCTTCTTTCGGGTAAAGCTCCTCTTGCTCCTATCAGTAGAATCTCTAGTAACAACTCTTACTTGCAGTGTTTTGTTATAATAGACTATACCGTGTTAATTCTAATCCCTAGCAATTATGTACATATGATAATGAAGAATAAGTTTTTAAAAAATAATTAGTATGATAGATTCTGCTTATGAAAAGAGATAGTGGTTTATCTCTTTGCCTTGGAGATAGATAACCACGCTTCCAAATCTAAAGAAGTTAAAGCATTAAAGATAGGCCTTTCATCTCATGTATCACATAGAATGAGAAATTTGTCCAGCAATTCTTCACTTCTTTCCAATTTCTGATTTTTCTATCTAAGAATTGGAACAGTGTGAATTGAAATAAAATTGAAAAAGGTACAAATGCCTTTTTTCCTATATTGAGGTTCACTTTTTTATACATAATACAATCTATGTGATTTGCCCTAAACCCAAAGACAGTATTAAAAAACTCAAGATTTATTGAGTTAAGATACTAGTTATGATGATTAGCTAACAAAGAAATGAGAGATATAAGAAAAAATATTAATATTAACTTCTCTGAAAAGTATTATAAGAAAATTACTACTTTGGCATTAATGACTTTATCAGAGCCTAATCTGAGACTATAAGGATGAAATTATTTGATACTATTAGCTAATAAAAACAGAATTTCGTATATTCTGATTTTTCTCAATAACCTCTCCAACATGAAGTATTTTTAAATATTCCAAAACTGTTTATATCCCTACTACCCTCTAATATGTTTGGATATGTCATATACTTGCATAATATAATCTAACAAAATACTAATTTTCTATTTACATATATGTCTGGTAAAAGTGCCTCAATCTAGTTGTTTCTGATCATAATAAAATTTATGAAAGCATATACTGGAGTAACTAATTTTTTAATTGGCTATAGTCTAAGGTATTGAATATGTTAAATAAATTATCTGTATATATATTATTATGGTATGCCACATTACCAAAAATTTACCTAAAAGGGTCATGATATATTGATATTTAAAAGTATTTGAAGTATATGTTGTAGAGAATTTAATAATATATGCCATCCTACCCAAATGCAATTCACTTTTAAAAAGGAGAACTACAAATTTTTATATCAATATCAGAGGGAAAATAGCACAGCACCTGTGGTAGTAGAATAGTGAAATATTCAATAAAATCCAAAAGGTAATTTTAAAAGAAAGATAAAATGAAAGTACCCTCTATTATTTTTGTGTGATAACACAGATAATGTAGAATGAGGCTGTTAAATATCAATACAAAGTTGAACACAACACAACTATAGTCTATTGACATGTACAAAACTTCACAAGTAAAAATAATGCTTCAGAAAAGGATTTCACACATCCTAGACATCAAACACTTGCACAGAGTCAAAGGTAGATTATAGTACACTGTGACACATCAGTTAGCACTCTGTTAAAAATGAGCAGTTAAAAGGCAGTTGTGATTTAAAAAATTAATTTACTCATCAAGTCTTACAGTGATTGAGAGGGAGCAGAAGAAATACTGGTCTTAGATGTGGAGTGAATATGTGTGAGTATGTATGTATGTATACACATATGTGTGCACACAGTGTATATAGATATGTTGTGTACTGTGCTAAGTCACTTCAGTCATGTCTGACTCTGCGACCCTATGGACTATAAGCCGCCAGGTTCTTCTGTCCACAGGATTCTCCAAGCAAGAATATTGGAGTGGATTGCCATGTTTCCTCCAGGAATGGAACCCATGCCTCTTATGTCTCCTGCATTGACAGGCGGGTTCTTTACCACTAGGGCCACCTGGGAAGCCCAGTATACAGCTATAGGACACTTTTACTCCATTCCTGTTGTTTGGCATGTGCATATTTTTTATGCATGGAAAGTCAGTAGATAATAACATACTAAGTCTCAGAGACGTTAAGAAGTTTAATTAAGACCACCCAGTACACATTTAGTAAATTGCAGGCCCAGTAGTTGAACTAATTTTAATCTGACTCAAATGTCTTTGACTTTTTCTACTATGCCACTCAAAACACTAATGACAATTCTGTCATTGGTTGACTCTCAAACACTCACTAACATGTAGATTCCACATTTTGGGATGGTCCCAAATGGCTATAAAGTAAGCAACTGGGAGTTAGGAGGAGATATGGGCAAAAGAGCCAATTAGAAAGAGGTTGAATAACTATTAGTTAACTCTTTTCTTCTACTGCCAAATACTCCTGTCATAAGGAAATGTGCCATAGAAGGCTGCCAAAATTTTCCCCATCTTATCTTCCTCATACATCTCTGAGATGTTTGATACATCATACTTTGCCTTTTCAAGATGCTATCTCAAATTCATGTTAAGCAGATATCAATATTGAGATTTGTGGAGGGCGGGGAACTGGCAAAAGACATTTTAATTCATTCAACAGATAAGAATCTAGTATGTGCAAAGCATTGCAATGTAAGAGAGAAGCATAGTCCAGAATTTAAAGTGTGTGGGATGTTAGATATTAAACAAGAACTGAAAAATAAGCTGCAATGCTATCTTATTATGGGCTTCCCTCATAGATCAGTTAGTAAAGAATCTGCCTGCAATGCAAGAGACCCTGGTTCCATTTCTGGGTAGGAAGCCCAAGAATAGCTAAAAAATCCATCTGCAATGTGGGAGACCTGGGTTAAATCCCTGGGTTGGAAAGATCCCCTGGAGAAGGGAAAGGCTACCCACTCCAGTGTTCTGGTCTGGAGAATTCCATGGACTGTATAGTCCTTAGGATTGCAAAGAGTTGGACACAACTGAGTGACCTTCACTTTCATCATGCTATGGACAAGTCAATTACTTCATTTCTTGGCCATCAACCCACACATCTAGGGCTATCAACCCACACATTCTGGTCAAAAACATTTTCAGAAATCAGCTTTATTTTTTTTTTCCTGAAATTGGGCCACACCTGGTGCCAATTGCCACAGATTGTGCTTCACTGAGCTCAGAGCCATCTCTGGAAGATAAAGAAGCAGTACTGGGCGAAGAGAAAAGTTGCCATGGGATATAGTCTCAGCAGAAAATCTCAGCTAACTTCTCTGATGCTGGATAGACTTCCACAGTTATCCCCATATAGGGTGAGGGTGCTAGGCCCTCATACATGTGATTTCATGGGAGCTACGCTGGGTGGAGGGAAAGGTCCTGGGAGTGCTGACTCGTTTCAGATGAACCGGTTCTTAAAAGGCCTGACAGCTGAGGGTTGTTTGCCGCTAGGCTTCCTGGGAACTAAATAAATACGTCTAACAAAGTATTTGGCGGAGCCTCAGTATCTCCTTGACGAGGTGTCTCACAGAGCATCAGAGTGTTCTTTCTAACTGCTAAGCCAAGAGGGACAGGATGGCTGGCTGTTTGGGTTTGGAATATCAGCAGGAGGATCTGTGCTGGAGGGTAAGTGAATTTTCTGTGTACATATGATCAGTAAAGCCATGACCTGGTTATCTCTCTTCCCAAAGGGAGAAGGGAGATACTCTGAGAAAGAAAGGGTCTCAGACTAGGACTTGGAATCGCAACAAATCAAGGAGGGCATTCTGCAAAGGAGAGCAAGAGGAAAATCCCAAGAGAGAAATTTAAAATTATTCTACTTGAATTCAGATTTTTCTTTTGAATATTAGCTCTCTATTTCCTTATTATTTTTTCTTCTTGAATCATGTGTGTGGGCACTTAATAATTTGGAGTTCAGAGAACTTCAGGAACAGAAAAATTAAATAAGAAATGCTATATTTACCTCAGGTGGAAATAAGGTTTCATTTTAAAGAACATGAATACGTTTAAAGGTGAAATGATCATTAAATAGAGGATAAGTCTAGTGCCTTTCAGTGGCTGAGTCTGGGAGATCTTAATCTGAATAGGTAAGAGAGGTGACAACAAAAAAATAATTAATATTAGTATCAAATGGATTGTATTGTTGCTTGAAATATACATTCTTAAAATTGGGTATGACTACAACCCTGACAAACTCATTTTGAGTCTTTTCCCAGTATATTTAGAACAAATGGATTCAGGTGTTAGGGAGTTCAGAAAGAACTAGAATCACTGTTCGTGCTCCTTCAAATTATATTTTAAAACAAATGAATGGATTCTTATTTCACAACCTAATGTAGCTACTTTTAGAATTCAGGGAGGGATATGTTTACCAGGAGGACAGGATAAGTTTGATGGGCAGTGTAGAGGGTTTTTGGCATTATTTGCACTCCATGTATCACATCATATATATAATATAGAAAGAATTTTAAATTTCTAATTGTGATATATATTTATATATTTTATATATAAATCAGATTTTTAACTTTTCATTTTGAGATAATTATAGTTTAACTTGCAGTTGTATAAAATACAAAGAGATCAGCTATACTTGCTATCCAATATTTCTCAATTGTAAGATATACATAGCTGTAGTAAATATCACAATTAGGAAATTGACAGCAATACAACCCACTCACCTGATTCAGATTTCACCAGTACTACTTGTGTGTGTGTGAGAGTGCTTGTGCATGCATGCATGCATTTAGTTCTGTACAATTTTACAATGTTTTTAACATGTCACTATGTTTTTACAAGTATATGTAAATGGAATTTGTATTCTGACCTTTGAAATTCAATTGAAATGCTTTTTTTTGAAGAAAAAACAAACTCTATGTAAATTTGATGTAATTCCCTGGTAGCTCAGTTGGTAAGGATCTACCTGCAATGCAGGAGACCGCGGTTCCATTCCTGGGTTGGGAAGAATCACTGGAGAAGGGATAGACTACCCACTCCAGTATTCTTTTGGGCTTCCCTTGTGGCTCAGCTGGTGAAGAATCTGCCTGCAATGCAGGAGATCTGGGTTTGATCCCTGGGTTGCTAAGATCCCCTGGAGAAGGGAAATGCTACCCACACCAGTATTCTGGCCTGGAGAATTCCATGGACTGTATAGGGGTTGCAAGAGTTGGACACTGATAAATGACTTTTACTTTCACTTATGATTATAAAAAGTAATTTATACAGGACATACCCAGGATAAAGGGAACTTTTTAGTTTATGATACATAGAGATATTATTCCAGGATGATTGGCTTCAGCTTTTTATGATGCATCTATGCAAAATATGTGTTGTTTTAAAGAAAGAAGGTAGTTACACCTAATGCCTATATTTTAGTATCATTCTCACTTTTATGTTAGTAATTGCTGGTAGGTAAAAATGCTCTGATATTTTAGTTTTCCAAATCTTATATCACTGTTCAGATAAGGAACATGTGTAAATCCATTCTAGATGGTTCAAAGAGGAATCTGATTTGTTTAGTTTTCTCAGGACACAGTTTTCACTACAAATTTTGAAGGACAGAAATAAACATACCCATGTTTATGTTTGTGTATGTGTTTGTATAGACACCACATATGTGCATTCGTATGCACATGCACATAGACACACAAACTTCAGTAAGCTGTTTCTTCGACTTCATGTGAGAGTCAATGTATATGTGTCAGTATAATGCATAATTTTCTGCTGAGTACATAAAATATACATGAGGACATAGATCTCAAGAACTAATGTTCTAATGTGACAATAATAGGACACATGCTGAAGCTCATTATTTAGATTCTAATTAACTACCTTAAAGGTATCAAAATATTCCATAGTATTCACATAGTATATTTTCCTTTCTTTTTTCATATATGACTAGTATTTTTTCCTGTACTTAATTCCTTGGACAAATAAGGTTCTTAGACAAAAATGAGGCTATATTTAAAGTCAGCATAAAGAAATTTGATTATCAAATTTGATTGTACTTAGAGACATATCAATACATTTCACCATCTTACTGTTTTCTAAACCATAAGTAAAAATCAAATACACTTTTGTGCATATCTTGCTTGCCTTCTAAACTCATAAAGCAAGAAGTAGAAAATAATAATACTGTTTCGCCGGGAGCCAGCACACGAGACCCTACCCATGACAAGGCCATAAGGGAGAAAACCTGACGGGCAAGACGGATCAGGTTTTCAAGGATTCCAAAAAGGCTAGCTCACGAGATCCCACCCATGACAAGGTCATGGGGGGAAAGCCTGACGGGCAAGGCTGATCAGGCTTTCAGGGATTCCAAAAAGCTGCCCCAAAGCTGCCCCCGGCTCTCACCTTAAAGATGATATCTGTCTTTCTGATGCCTGCCTCAATGGACTACTCCCTAATTTCTCTGACACAGGCAGGAAGGCCTTCCCCGATTTCTTTTCATATAAGAATCAATTTAGAACTTTAATCAATAAGTTTTTAGGGTGGTGGTATTTTATGAGATTATTTAGGGTGAAAGGAGTGTTTTAATTTGAGCTCCTTTGCTGGTAGTTTGTTACTAATATGCATGATTGCTTATGATATTTTAATCATAGAATAGTATAAAGAACCTGATTATATAAAAGCCCTAATAGATGTAGAGCATTTTTGAGGGATGAAGGAGTTTAATTAAAATATATAAGAAAAATTATTATAAAAGTGGTTATTGGGTTAATGTTTGCTTGCTGTGTTTTTGCTTTTAGTGTGCTAAGGCTGTGCTATGGTAACCATTGTTAATATAGTTATAGATCTAGAAAAATAAGAGCTTAGCCCTAGTATTATAACAATGAAATAGTTGTTAATTATTAGCCAGGAGTGCTAGGCAGAGGCCGTCTTATTAGAGCCACAAAGTCTGTATGGGGTAAAACTTTTAGATAAATTTAACTGACAACTTTTGCAGAAGAATTGATGTTGGTATTAACAGGGTCATATTTTTATTATGTTGTGACATGCTGTACTGTTGCCCTATGAGACTGTAACTTTTCTGTTAAGATCACCACAGAAACAGAAAACAGGCCTACATTCACCTGACTTACATAAAATGTTAATAATCCCTAAGGCCAAAAGATAATGTGTAAAAGATTTATTATAGAAACGCAGAAAGCATCTTGTTCTTCCTTAAGGACAAACTGACGTAATGTAAACTAACCCTGTATAGACATGAGTGAGCATCTTGTATCCTGGATACACTCTGAGTGAGGGTATAAAAACTGTTGTCAAAAATTAAAGACGGACTTGGCCCTATCAAGGCTGGTCTCACGTGTCTTCTATCACTCGCCGACACCGTTCATCCTGAGGGAACCCCCTGGATCCTGCTGGGGCTGGACCCCGGCACTGTTTCTAGTGAGTTTTTTCAGAAGTTAAAAATTAGATGTACTATAGAATTTCCATAGATTATAACATTAATGTAAGTTCTTAATTCATGAGTAGGTTAAATTTTTAAAAATAAAATCCTTAACTGCAACTGATCTAAAATTCTCTTTAGTTGATACATTTGGAAAATATTTATAGTATTTTGTGTCCAATATTTCAAATATAATTTTGACATAGTAACAGTTTCTTGTATCTTTGAGATGAGAAGAAAAACAAAAACATTCAAGATGTTATTATTTTAACTTCCTTTTCAGACTGGTATAGATCAATGTCATCGTGAGAAATCAAAAAGCACTGCATGTGTTGAGAATTTTCATACAGTATCTGGATATCACCATAAAGAGATTGTGCAGAACTTTTGTTCCCATTTTTATAACTTTGCATATTGCTGAAAATATCTAATAGGCTATTATTTAATGTAGTTTGTAAAATTCTTTAATAAATGGATGATTAGATTTATACACATTTGGAGAGAATTTTGGTTACCATTCATGTCTTCAAAATCTCCATATATTTAGGCTCTTTTACATGTCAGTGAATTAAAATATTATGCAGAACTACAGCCTCATAAGAACTAAATATATGGACTCTGTTTTTCTGCATTATTGACATTATACTTGTTTATTTGTTGTTAGCAATTATGTGTTGCTTATAAAGGAGATTACATAAGATATAAATATAGATTTAACTTAAAATTCATGGGGAAAACCATATGATTCAAAAGGAAAAGCAATCTTGACATTACTGAGTTATAAAAAGATGATAAATAGAATTCTTAAAAACATGGAAATATAATACAGACCTGAATAATGACCTTATTTACTATTAAATTATTTGCATAATGCTGATAAAACATTTGCTAAGTTTTAACTCACATACGGGATTAAAATGCTCTCTTTAAAAAACAATTTAATAGGTCTGCATCTCTTGTCCTACTGATTTTTGCAAAAGAGTAAATGCATTTGCTACTGCTGGGCAGAAGCTAAAAGTGGATCTGAAAATGCTATGAAATTCACTGTTCATTTGGATAAAGTTTGAATTTTAATTTCAATAACCTCAACTGAGAAAAAGGAATACTATTAAATCATGATATTATTTGGTTTTTGTTTAATTTATGTATTCACCTACTCTTGCTGATTAACTGAGTAGTTAAGAGCTGTCAGGAAAAAAAATGTAAAACTGAGCACAAATTAAGTTTAACTACTTGAATTCTGAGTTCATATCAATGTGTTTTATATTGACAGATATAGAAATGCTTCAATAAATAATAGAGCATTGATTATAATTTAATTTTTATGAGACCTGTATGAATATATAATACTGGAAGCTATGTTTTCCTTTTCACTATTAATGGTACCAGCCAATTCTCTTTCACTGTTTTTTGTTTGTTTGAGGGAGGTTGAAGAAGGAAGGTTATGAGTACTCAAATAACTTAATGAAAATTAAATTTAATAGAATCTAAAATGGAAATATATTTGCTAGAAGAAGCAAGAAAGGTTGCTTTCTTTCAAGCCTGAGACATTGGGCTTCTTAAGCCCAATGAAAACTTACATACCTTATGTAGTTACATGGTAATTTATATCAATCATGGTACATAACATAAAGTTGATGTTTAATTAATATTTATATAATTGAATTTTAAGTGTTCAGGAAACAGAATTGTGAAATTAACATTTGTTTATATCATAATTTGGCCCAAAGAAAAACGTTGCCATCAAAAGACAATCAATCTACAATCTTGATAGTGTATTTTCTACCTAACTCAAATTCTTTAGTGAAATGACTGATACAGCCATCAGTAACAGCAAACTGTCCCTTGTAACCTATGCAGATAGATAAGATTATCATAATCCTTCTATTTATGATTTTATTTTTTTCATGGTAAGACTAGTACTTTAAAAAATTGTTAGAATATAGTTGATATATTAATACAATGTTGTGTTAGTTTCAGGTGTATGAAGTGAAAGTCGCTCAGTCATGTCTGATGCTTTGAGATCCCATGGACTGTATCCATGGAATTTTCCAGGCCAGAATACTGGAGTGGGTAGCCTTTCCCTTCTCCAGGGGATCTTCCTGACCCAGGAATAGAACTGAGGTCTCCTGCATTTCAGGCAGATTCTTTACCAACTGAGCTATTAGGGAAGCCCCTAGTTTCAGGTGTATAGCAAAGTGAATCAGTTATGCATTTATTCACACTTTTAAGATTCTTTTCCCAGAAATGCCATTATAGCATGTTAGGTAGAGTTCCCTATGCTATATAGTAGATCCCTATTTACTATCTATTTTATATATAGTAGTGCATGGTATGTCAATCCCAATCTCCCAATTTATCCCTCTCCCTCTGGTGACCATAGTTTGTTTTCTACATCCGTGATTCTGTGTCTTTTTTGTAGATAAGTTCATTTATCCTTTTTTTTTTTTTTTTAAGATTCCACATATAAGCAATATCATATGGTCTTCCTCTGTCTGACTTCACTCAGTATGACAATCTCTAGCAATATGACGACGACATATTGCTATAAACGGCATTATTTCATTCTTTATTATGGCTGAGTAATATTCTATTATATATACTACCACATCTAGCAGTATACCTAGTCTTTCAGGGCAACAATTAGTTGACCTAAAGTGGTGATAGCACAGGAATGAACACACAAGTCAACAAAAATGTTTCAGAGATGCTTCAAGAAAATAATTTATTTGTTGTTGCTAAATATATTCCATAAATTCAGAGAAATCTTATTTGAAACTACATGAAATAAAATAATAATCTAAAGTTTAATACTAGAAAATTGGATAACATTGAAATGAATTTAAGTAAAATACTCAGCATCTCAGTAATCCCATGGTTATATGGGAGAAAGACTATGAAGACAAAATCTTGGACTAAGAAAGAAAATATAGCTATATTTAAGGATTATTATTAATATGATAATATGCTACCTGCTTCTACATGTATTTCCTCATCTGTGTACCTGATAATTTCAGAACAGTATTGACACCCTAATTCTAGATGGTAAAATGATATTTGAGACTTGCTAAAGATCACATGGCTAGTGTGTGGTAGAGCCATAATTTTAATTCAGGTTTTTATTCTAACTCCAAATTTATAACCTTGTACCATGAAGATAATTTAAACTTCAGATAGGTTAAAAAGAGAGGTAGAGAAAATGTACACACATACTTATCATTTCTGTTGCTCTGCATTCCATCTGTGGAGCGTTTTTATCTGGTATTATAGTACTTAGACCTGAGGTCTTAGGCCTTTGAAATCTCTTGTACTGAAGTTTTGCTCGTGATGTATTATAGCTTGTATATGTGTGAAAACATCTTTATTTCATCTTTTCCTTTTTCAGTGGCTCATTCTAGCTATAGATCGCAGTCAACTGTGGCGGTCTAGATTGGCATCTCATACTCATAGGTGCAGAGGTATGGGATGGCTGCCTATATGGGTCCTGGTTTCCAAGAGGAAGTTGGGAGGGAGCAGGGAGGGACTTAGATTGCTGGCAGAAGTAAACACAAACACCTGTGGGTGATAAGGGGTGAAATCTGCAGGGAGTGTGGGATGCCAGTGTTGACTCTTGCCTGTCTTTAGTGACAGAAACTCTGGAGTTGTCTACAGCGCAGATGCCTGAGAACTGTGATCATTCCCATTGTTTGGCTGATATTGGTAATCCCTGTTTTTCTTCCTTACTCCTAGCCATCTCACTTATGTCTCAGTTTCGCTGTTTTGTAGCTAAGGTAAAAGTCAATAAGATGAGGGGAGCTTTGCCTAGTTAAGGAGTCTCTTCTTGGCTTTGGGTAATGCTGGCATGGGTGACGAGATGCTGCAGGCAAAATAAGGTATTCTTCATATTTTTAGGTGGTGGTTCTCAAGTTTTTTGTTGCACAGCATTGCTGAAGTTTCCTAAGCAGATTCCCAAATTCTCAAAGAACTGTTTTATGGTCATGGTTAGCTGTCTAACTGTTAATATCTGTGTGGGGAATGGAGGCCAGACTCTACCATTCCACTATCTTAATAACGGGACTCTTAATTTCCTTTTTATAATCACCTTCCTCCCATTCACAATCCTTCCTAAATCTTGAAATCACTAATTTGTTCTCAATCTCTATAATTTTGTCACTTCAAGAATGTCACAAATGAAATCATTTGGGATGTAATATTTTGAGATTTTTTTCATTCAGCATAATTCCTTTGAAATCCATCCAAGTTGTTGAGTACATCAGTAGTTTGTTCCTTTCTATTGCTGAGTAATACAGATGTACTACAGTTTGTTTAGCCACTCACTCACTCAATGATGTATAAAGTGTTGACAGTTTATGGCTGTTCTGAGTAAAACTTCTATGAACATTTGTGTATAGGTTTTTGTATGAAAATGAGTTTTCATTTGTCTGAGATAATATGCTCAAGACAAAATTGTTAGACTTAGATTGATCATGTGCTTGGTTTTATAAGAAACTGCCTAACTGTCTTCTAAAATGTCTGTGCCATTTTTATCTTTCCACCAGCAATGTATGAGTGATTCAGTTTCTTCGTGTACTTGCCAGCATTTAGTATTGTCACTAGTTTTTATTTTAGCCGTTCTGATAGGTGTAAACTGCTGCCTCATTGTGCTTAAAAAGCCAGATAGCCATTCATATCTCTGATGGCTACTGATGTTGAGCCTTTTTTTCACATGTTTGCCATGTATACTCATTTATGGGAAATAGTGGTTCATGACTTTTGCTAATTTTCTCAATTATTTTATTATTCATTCCATATTTGTTTCCTGTGTTTCTGATTCTTCTTTATTGTGAATTATAAAATATTTTCTAGGATTCATGATTATTAATTTGTGGTATGTTTTAATTATATTGCTTCGTATAGTTTTCCTTTTATGAAGATACACACACACACACACACACACACACACACACACACACACACACATACACACAGAGCCAGTCTACTGCTATAAATTTACCACTTCCAATGAAGGGTAAAAACTTTATTTCCATTTTGGTTCCTTTATATTTGCCACTTTTTAAATATCTTTGCCTTGATATCAGTTGTTATTTTAAATTTTATTTGTATAAGTATTATTTAGAAACCTGATGGAAATAGTCTACTACATGTCTATTACATGTACTTATATTTATGCTCTTTCCATTGTTTTTTCTTTCTGATCCTTTGAGAGTTCATCTTCTATCATTTTGTTTCTGAAGAATTTCCTTAGCCATTCTTCAACAGTAGGTTTTTTAATCTCCTTCATCTAAGGACTTTGTTTTTCCTTTGAGAGATTGAATATCTAGACAACAGGTGTGCAGTATTTTAAGATAGAACTCTACCCACAATACGTAGTAATGAGTCTAGGAATCCATACCACAACATCTGTAGCAGACAGCCCCAGTCAAGACTTGATCAATAACTGACAGCTTTTTTTTGTCCCTGATTCCAATGTAGGACCAAGTGGTGAAAACCAAGTGTGTTTTTCTAACTAATCATTTAGGATCCCCTGCTACTAGTTAACCTGCCTGTAGTTTCCCCATGTCAACAGTTTTCAATTAGGGACTACCTGAAGGCTTTTCTTATTGCCATTATGAAGTTTTTAATTTCTTGGCGTCTCTGCCAAATGTAACTGATGTTGTCAGACTCACTTGCTATATAACAAGCTCTGAACAAATAGCTTTGCTCATTCTCATTTGGTTGGTCTTTATTTAGACACCTTCATTCCTGAAGAATATTCTTGAAAGGTGAAATTGGCAGTTCTTATTTCTTACTTTTCAGTGATTAAAAAGTGTTGTGCCACTTACTCTCTGATTTCAAATGAGAAATTTAATGTAACCTGAACTAGAGTTCTCCTATAGGTAATGTCTTATTTCTCTGGCTGTTTTCAAGATTACTTTTATTTAGTTTTCAGAAGTTTAATTTTGCTGTATCTCAGTATGGATTTATTTCAATTTATCCTATTTGTGGTATTTCTTGGTTCCTGTAATCTGTAGGTTTATAAATTTCACTAAATTTGAGCTCAGTCATTATTTCAGCAACTTTGTATTTACTCACCTTCTGAGACTCTAATGGTGTGAATGCTGTTTTTTACTGTCCTATAAATTGTAGAGGATGTATTTTTAAAATTCTACCCTCTCTTTAATGTTCCAGTTGGGTATATTTTATTGATCTGATGACAGGTCCACTAATTATGTCATCTCTATGCTAGACCCAGTTTTTTTCTTTTCTAAGTGTAAGTGCTTTTCAGTTTTATAATTTCCTTTTCATCCTTGAAATTCTTGTTTTGGAACACACAAATTCTTATTTTTATTTGTTACAGAAGATTAGCAGTTTCTTATTTGAATTTTGTTATCATTGCTGTTTTAAAATCCTTGTTGTATAATTCCACCATCTGATTACTCTTGGCGTTGATATCAGCTGTCTTTTCTCATTCCATTTGTGATTTTGTGTTTCTTGGAATGACAGATATTTTAAAATTGTTTTCCTGGGTATTTTGTCAGTATGTTAGGAGTCTCTGGGTCTAATAGAAGTCTTCTATTTCAGCAATCACTTTGATTAGGTTTAGCATACAGATCTTGACATGTTTTTAAGAGGTATGTTTCAGTTTTATATTTTCTTTTAAACTGAAGTAAAGTTTATTTACAATTTTTTTTTTTAGTTTTAAAATATACAACACAGTGATTTTAATATTTCATATTATACTCCATTTAAAGTTATTATAAAATATTGATTATATTCCTTGTGCAGTACGTTATATCCTTGAATCTTACTAACCTAGATTCCCTTTCTCTATCTTGCTCCTCCCCCTCTCCTTTTCCTCTCTTAACTACTGGTTTGTTCTCTGTATCTGTCTGTGAGTCTGATTCTGTTTTGTCATAGTCATTTGTTTTTTTGTTTTTTTTTAAATTTTTTGGAGTTCACACAAAAGCAAAAATATACAGTATTTGTGTTTCTCTGTTTGAATTATTTCATTAAGCATAGTACCTTCCCAGTTCATCCTTGCTGTTGGAAATTTTTTTTTTCTTTTAGATAAGTAGTATTCCATTGTATGCACTCATGCCTGTATGTGTATATTATCTCCGGTTTTGCTCCCACCACCCCCAACCACCCCTGAGAATTTTTGTGGCAATCTTTCATTTTTCCACATACATTTTAGAATTATTAGTTCTACTTCTGTGAAGAATACTGTTGGTATTTTGATAAGGATTATACTGAATCTGTACTGTCTTTAAACAATATAAATTATTCTAATCTTTGAACACAGTATCTTTCCATCTGTGTCTTTTTCAGTTTTTTGCATCAGTGGCTTACAGTTTTGAAGTAGAGGTATTTTACCCTCTTAGATTTATTCCTAAGTATTTTACTCTTTTTGATGTAATTCTAAATGGAATTGTTTTCTTAAATTCTCTTTTTGATAGTTTGCTGTTAATGTATAGAAATATAAGACATTTCTATATTAAATGTATTAATTAAGTGTGTTAAATTTGTATCTTGCAACTTTACCGAATTTATTGATGAGTTCTAGTAGTTTTCTGGTAACATCTTTAGGATTTTCTAAATGATATGTTATCGGCACAGTGAAAATTTTACTTCTTCCTTTCAAATTTGGACCTCTTTTATTTCTTCTGATTGCTGTGACTAGGATTTCAAAATTATGTTGAATATAGGTAGTGAGAATGGCACTCTTGTTCCTGCTCTTAGAGGAAATGCTTTCAACTTTTCACTGTTGAGTATGATGTTAGCTGTGGGCTTGTCATATATGACCTTTTTTATGTTGAAATATGTTCCATACATACATATTCTTGCATCCTTGGGCTAAATCCCAATTGATTATGGTGTATGATCCTTGTAATGTATTGCTGAATTTGGTTTGTCAATACTTCTTTGAGGGCTTTTACCCTTATGTTCATCAGTGATATTGGCCTGTAACATTTTTCTTTGGGTGACTTTGATATCAGTGTGATTTTGCCTTGCAGAATGAGTTCAAAAGTGGTCCTTCCTTTGCAATATTTGGAATAGTTTGAAAAAAATACATGTTAATTCTTCTCTAAATGTTTGGTAGAACTAACCTGTGAAGCTGTCTTGTCTTGGACTTTTTCCTTTGGGAGATTTTTTTTTTTTTTATTACTGATTCAATTTCTTTGTTGGCAATTGTTATTTCTATTTTCTATTTTGCCTTGCTTCAGTCTTGGGAGATTGTATATTCTAGGGATTTATCTCTTTCTTTTAGGTTATCCATTTTATTGGCTTATTTTTCATAGTAATCATTTATGACTCTTTATAATTTTATGGTATAGATGTCATCTCTCCATTTATTGATTGTCTCTTTGTCTTGATTCTGGCTAGAGGTTTAGTGATTTTGTGTTTACATAGAATCAACTGTTAATTGGATTTTTTTTCTCTCTATGACTTTAAGTGTCTATTTTATTTCTACTCTAACTTTGTGTGATGTTGCTGTACTTTTTCTGATTACTTTAGGTATAAGGTCAGGTTTTGTATTGGGGTGGTATTTTTTGGGTTTTTTTGTTTGTTTGTTTGTTTGTTTCTTGAGGTAGACATATCTTTATAGACTTCCCTGTTAGAACTGCTGATCCATGTATTTTTGAATCATTTTGTTTTCATTTTTTAAATTAATTTTGAAGGATAATTGCTTTACAGAATTTTGTTATTTTCTGTCAAAGCTCAGCATGAATCAGCCATAGGTATACATATATCCCCTCCATTTTGAACCTCCCTCCCGTCTCCCTCCCCATCCCACCCCTCTAGGTTGATACAGAGCCCCTGTTTGAGTTTCCTGAGCCATACAGCAAATTCCCGTTGGCTATCTATTTTACATACGGTAATGTAAGTTTCCATGTTACTGTTTCCATACATTTCACCCTCTCCTTCCCTCTCCCCATGTCCATAAGTCTAATCTCTATGTCTGTTTCTCCACTGTTGCTCTGTAAATAAATTCTTCGGTACCATTTTTCTATATTCCATATATATGTATTAGAATACAATATTTATCTTTCTGACTTACTTCACTCTGTATAATAGGTTCTAGATTCATCCACCTCATTAGAACTGACTGAGATGAGTTCCTTTTTATGGCTGAGTAATATTCCATTGAGTATAAGTACCACCACTTCTTTATCCATTCATCTGTTGATGGACATCTAGGTTGTTTCCATGTTCTAGCTCCTGTCAATGGTGCTACAGTGAACAATGGGATACATGTGTCTTTTTTCAATTTTGGTTTCCTCAGGGCATATGCCTAGGAGTGGGATTGCTGGGTCGTATGGTGGTTTTATTCCTAGTTTTTTTTAAGGAATCTCCATAACGTCTTCATAGCGGCTGTATCAATTTACATTCCACCAACAGTGCAAAAGAATTCCCTTTTCTCCACACCCTCTCCAGGATTTCTTGTCTGTAGACTTTTTGATGATGGCCATTCTAACTAATGTGAGGTGATATATCATTGTGGTTTTAATTTGCATTTCTCTAATAATGAGCAATGTTGACCATCTTTTCATGTGTTTGTTAGCCATCAGTATGTCTTCTTTGGAGAAATGTCTGTTTAGGTCTTTTCCCCACTTTTTGATTGGGTTGTTTTTCTGGTATTGAGTTGTATGAGCTGCTTGTATATTTTGGAAATTAATCCTTTGTCAGTTGTTTCATTTGCTATTATTTTCTCCAATTCTGAGAGTTGTCTTTTCACCATGCTTATAGTTTCCTTTGCTGTGCAAAATCTTTTAAGTTTGATCAGGTCCCACTTGTTTACTTTTGTTTTTATTTCTATTACCCTTGGAGATGGGTCATAGAGGATCTTGTTTTGATTTATGTCATCAAGTGTTCTGCCTATATTTTCCTCTAAGAGTTTTATAGTTTCTGGTCTCACATTTACATCTTTAATCCATTTTGAGTTTATCTTTGTGTATGGTGTTAGGAACTGTTCTAATTTCATTCTTTTACATGTAGCATTCCAGTTTCCCAGCACCACTTATTGAAGAGGCTATCTGTATATTCTTGCCTCCTTTGTCAAAAATGAGGTACCAATAGGTGCATGGATTTATTTCTGGGCTTTCTATTTTATTCCATTGGTCTATATTTCTATTTTTGTTCCAGTACCATACTGTCTTGATGACTGTAGCTTTGTAGTATAATCTGAAGTCAGGAAGGTTGATTCCTCCAGCTCCATTCTCTTTCCCAAAACTGTTTTGGCTATTTGGGGTCTTTTGTGTTTCCATATGAATTGTGAAATTTTTTGTTCTGGTTCCGTGAAAGCCATTGGTAATTTGATAGAGACTGCATTGAATATGTTGATTGCATTTGGTAGTATAGTCATTTTCACAATAAATATTGATTCTTCCTACCCAGGAACATGGAATCTCTCTCCATCTGTTTATGTCATCTTTGATCTCTTTCATTAGTGTCTTAGAAATTTCTGTGTAGAGTTCTTTTGTCTACTTAGGTAAGTTTATTCCTAAATATTTAATTCTTTTTGTTGCAGTGGTGAATGTGATTGATTTGTTAATTTCTCTGATTTTTCATTGTTAGCATATAGAAATGTAAGTGATTTCTGTGTATTGATTTTTGTATCCTGCTACTTTGCTAAATTCACTGATTAGCTCTAGTAATTTTCTGATACTATCTTTAGGGTTTTCTATATACAGTATCATGTCATCTGCAAACAGTGAAAGCCTTAAGTCTCTTCTGATCTGGATTCCTTTTATTACTTTTTCTTCTCTGATTGCTGTAGCTAGGACTTCCAGAACTGTGTTGAATAACAGTGTTGAAATTGGACATCCTTGTCTTGTTCCTGATCTTAGGGGGAATCCTTTCAGTTTTTCACCATTGAGAATAATGTTTGCTGCAGGCTTATCATAAATGGCCTTTACTGTGTTGAGGTAGGTTCCTTCTATGCCCATTTTTGAAGAGTTTTAATCATAAATGGGTGCTGAATTTTGTCAAAGGTTTTTTCTGCATCTATTGAGATTATCATATGTTTTTTAATCATTCAATTTGTTAATATGGTGTATCACATTGATTTGCATATATTGAAGAATCCCTGCATCTCTGGAATAAACCCAACTTGATCATGGTGTATGAACTTTTTGATGTGTTGTTGAATTCTGTTTGCTAAAAATTTGTTGAGGATTTTTGCATCTGTGTTCATCAGTGATACTGGCCTGTGGTTTTCCTTTTTTGAGTTGTCTTTATCTGGATTTGGTATCAGGGTGATGGTGGCTTGTAGAATGAGTTTGAAAGTGTTCTTCCTTGCACTTTTTTTAAAGACTTTTAGAAGGATAGGCATTAGCTCTTTTCTAAAATTTGATAGAATTCTCCTGTGAAGCCATCTGGTCCTGGACGTTTATTTTTTGGGAGATTTTTGATCACAGCTTCAATTTCAGTGCTTGCAATTGGGTTGTTCATAACTTCTATTTCTTCCTGGTTCAGTCTTGGAAGATTGAACTTTTCTAAGAATCTGACCATTTCTTCCAGGTTGTTTATTTTATTGTCATATAGGTGTTCTCAGTAGTCTCTTATAATCCATTGTATTTATGCATTGTCTGTTGTAACCTCTCCTGTTTCATTTCTAATTTTGTTCAGCTGATTCTTCTATTTTTTTTTTTTCTTGATGAGTCTGGCTAAAGATTTGTCAGTTTTGCTTATCTCCTCAAAGAACCAGCTTTTAGTTTTAGTAATCTTTACTATTGTTTTTCATTTCTTTTTCATTTATTTCTGTTTGGATCTTTATGATTTATTGTATTCTATTAACTTGTGGCTTTTTTGTTCCTTTTCCAGTTTTTTAGGTGTAAAATTAGGTTGTCAATTTGATGTTTTTCTTGTTTCCTGAAGTAGGATTGTATTGCTATGAACTTCCCCCTTTGAACTGCTTTTGCTGCATCCCATGTTTTGAGTTGTGTTTTCATTGTCATTTGTTTTTAGAAATTTTTTTTTTATTTCCCTTTTGATTTCTTTGCTAGACTGTTGGTTATTTAGAAATGTGTTGTTTTATCTCCATGTGTTTGTGTTCCTTACTTTTTTTTTTTTTTTGTAATTGATATCTGATCTCACAGCATTGTGGTCAGAGAAAGTGCTTGATACAAATTCAATTTTCTTAAATTTACTGAGGTTTGATTTTTGACCCAAGATGTGGTCTATCCTGGTGAATGTTCCATGTCCACTTGAGAAGAAGGTGTATTCCTCTGCATTTGAATGGAGTGTCCTGAAGATATCAATGAAATCCATCTCATCTAATGTATCATTTAATACTTATGTTTCCTCATAAATTTTCTGTTTTGATGATCTGTCCATTGGTGTGAGTGGGGTATTAAAGTCTCCTACTATTATTGTGTTACTGTCAATGTCTCCTTTTATGTCTGTTAGTGTTTGTCTTATGTATTGAGGTGCTCCTATGTTGGGTGCATAGGTATTCACAATTGTTACATCTTCCTCTTGGACTGATCCCTTGATCATTATGTAATATCCTTCCTTATCTCTTGTAATATTCTTTGTTAAGGTCTATTTTGTCTGATATGAGGGTTGCTACTCCAGCTTTCTTTTGCTTCCTGTTTGCATGGGACATATTTTTCCATCCTCTCAGTTTCAATCTTTATATGACTTTAGGTCTGAAGTGTGTTTCTTTTTGACAGCATATATGTGGGTCTGGTCTTAATTATCCATTCAACCAGTCTGTACTTTCTGGTTGGAACATTTAATCCATTTACATTTAAAGTAATTATTGATATATATGTTCCTATTGCCATTTTCTTAATTGCTTGGGGTTGATTTTGTAGATCTTTTTCTTCTCTTGTTAAATAGACTTATATAGTTAAGAAATATATTTGTTGTAAAGCTGGTTTGGTGGTACTAAATTCTATTAACTTTTGCTTGTCTGAAAAACTTTTTATTTTTTCATCAACTTTGAATGAAATCTTTGCCAGGTACAGTAATCTTAGTTGTAGATTTTTCCCTTTCAGTACTTTAAATATATCCTGCCTTTCCCTTCTGGTCTACAGATTTTCTGCTGAAAGATCAGCTGTTAAGCATATGGGGTTTCCTTTTATAATACTTGTTGCTTCTCCCTTGCTGATTTTAATGTTTTCTTTGTGTTTAATCTTTGCTAGTTTGATTAGTTTGTGTCTTGGCATGTTTCTCCTTGGGTTCATCCTGTATGGAACTCTTTGTACCTCTTGGACTTGATTGACTGTTTCCTTTTCCATTTTGGTGAAATTTTCAACTATAATTTCTTCAAAAATTTTTTCATACCCTTTCTTTACTCTTTTTCTGGGACCCCTATAATTCTAATGTTGGTGCATTTGATGTTGACCCAGAGTTCTTTGAGACTGTCCTCAGTTATTTTCATTCTTTTTTTACTTTACTCTGCTCTTCAGAAGTTATGTTCACCATTTTATCTTCCAGTTCACTGATTTGTTCTTCCGCTTCAGTTATTCTGCTATTGATTCCTTCTAGAGTATTTTTAATTTCAGTAATTGTGTTGTTTGTCTCTATATGTTTATTGTTTAATTCTTCTAGGTCTTTGTTTATTGATTCTTGCATCTTCTCCATTTTCTATTCAAGGCTTTTGATCATTTTTACTATCATTGTTCTGAAATCTTTTTCAAGTAGTTTGCCTATTTCCTCTTCATTTATTTGGACTTCTGTGTTTCTAGTTTGTTCCTTCATTTGTGTAGTGTTTCTCTGCCTTTTTGTTATTTTTTTTTTAAACTTATTGTGTTTGATATCTCCTTTTCACACGCTTCCAGGAAAGTTGAATTCTTTCCTTGAAGAAGGTTGAATTCTTCCTTTTGGTTTCTTCCCTCTGAAGGTTGCTCCAGTGGTTTCTGTAAGCTTTGTATGGGGTGAGATTTGTGCTGAACTTCTTTTGTTTTTCTTCTGATGGGCAAGGTTGAGTGAGGTGGTAATCCTGTCTGCTTATTTTGTTTGTATTTTTGTTTTTGTTTGTTGTTTAGATGAGGTGTCCTGTGTAGGGTGCTACTTGTGGTTAGTTGATGCTGTGTCTTGTATTCAAGTGGTTTCTTTTGTGTGAGCTCTGACTATTTGATACTCCCTAGGGTTACTTCTCTGGTAGTCTGGAGTCTTTGAGTCAGTGCTCTGACTACAGAGGCTTAGGGCTTGATCTCTGGTCAGGTAAGATTTCACAAGTGGTCTGTTATGGCATTAAGTGAGATTAAAACAAATATACAAAAATGAGAAACCAAAGATGAACCCCAGACAAATGGCAGTTAAAAAATCAAATAATAATTAAAATAATGGAATATACACATATACGTATACACTCATGAACAATGTCAAAATAGTCCAACAAAAATACAGTATGTTGACACGGTGAACAAGGAAATCTACAATTATATTTATCAGTTAAGAACAAAACTAACTAAAGCACAAACTGGAACACAAAACTAAGCACAAACTGGAACACAAAACTAAAGCAAGGTACCAAGTAGGGAATAAAGCAATGAAACTAACAAATATGCTGAGAGGGAAGGAAAGAAGGAAAAAAGAGAAAGAATAAATATGCTAAGTTAAGTTAAATAGAGGTAGATGAAGAAGATTTATATACATTAAAGATTAACTGCAAGGGGAAAGAACATCAGGAAAGGGAAACAAAGGAATAAATGTAGAAAAAATATAATAAATTTAAATAATTAAAAATTAAAATTATAAAAAAGTGAAAAGAAAATAAAAAACAGAAGAAAGAAATAAGAAGGAAAAATAAAAGGAAATCTACATAGAACTGCAAAAGCCCAAAGTAGAGGCAAATGTTTATAACAACAATAAAAAGTGTTACTGAATATATACATACACACCCATAAGCAAAATCAAAACAGTCCAACAAATGTAATGTATAATAGATTGACCAGTGAAAAAAGGGAACCAAAAATTATATCTACCAGAACAAAACTGACTAAAGCACAAACTGGAAAACAAAACTAAAGCAAGGTGCCAACTGGAGAATAAAGCAATGGAAATAAAACTAACAAATATTTTGAAAGGAAAGAAGAGAAAGGAAGAACGAAAGCATAGATATGCAATGTTGAATAGAGGTAGATAAAGAAGATTTATATATGTTAAAGATTAACTGCAAGGAGAAAAGAACAGTAGGAAAAGCAAACAAAGGAATAAATGTAGAAAAAATAATAATAGGTTTAAAAAATTAAAAATTAAAATTAAAAAAATAGAAAAGAAAAAAAGGAAAACTCCACAGAACTTCAGAAGCCCAACATTGAGGCAGAGGTTTATAACAACAGTAAAAAATATGACTGAGGGATGAAGAAAAAATACTCAAAAGCTTAATTGGATTTCATAGTGCCAATAAAATCAACAACTACACTAGGGGGATGGGGGGTGAGTGGGAAAAATCCAAAAGAATCTACAGAACAAGTCAAAACATAAGAATAATAAATGTTTTGCTTGAGTCAGTGCTGTCAGATTCCTCTCCCTCACTGGGAGCCACAGTCCACCTCACCTCCCTAGGATGCCCTCCAACACTGTGTTGATCTCTGGACCTGCTATGGGGGCAGCTCAAATTCTAATCTGGTCCTACTTCTATATGTTCTTACCTCCAATGACCACAGCTTTCAGAACTAGTGCGTTTTCTTTTGTGGGAGCTCTCAATGAACTGTTTTGTATTCCGTAGACAACAGAGTCTGCCTAGTTGATTGTGTGGATTTAATCTGCAGTTTGTACAGCTGGTAGGAAGGTTTTGGGTCTTTTTCTTAGAAACACTGCCTTGGTTTCAATTGTGGTTTTATTTCCACCTCTACATGTGGGTTATCCACTGGGGTTTGATCCTGAGGCTGCCCTTGAGGACTTGGGTTTGCCCCTGTGAGGGCCAGGTGTGGAGGTGGTGCAGCTGCTTGGGTCGCAGGGGTTCTGACAGCACCAGGCACGCAAGGGAGTTGGTGGCTAGGGCAGCAGAAAATAAAGTGCCCTAGAAGGGTATGGCAAACATTATTTGCCAATATGCTCCAGTGTTCTTGCCTGGAGAACCCCCGTCCCTGACAGAGAAGCCTGGCAGGCCACAGTCTATGGGGTCACAAAGAATTGGACATGACCGAAGCAACCCTGTGTGCACAGATGCAAAAGTTTTTTTTTTTTTTTTTTTTGCCTGTGGCAGCTCTGACCCAGTGAGAGTTGAGAATTCAGTGTGAAGGTGGCACAGCTGCTTGGCTTACGGGGGACACTGGCAGCATCAAATGTGCAGGGACATGGACTGCCCCAGCCACAGGAGTTATGGCCCTATCAGCGTCTTTTTTCCAAGCCTCTTGTAGCTGGCAATCAGAAGGCCTCTTTGGCCATCCTAGTTGATTGTGTGGATTTAATCTGCAGCCTGTACAGCTGGTGGGAAGGTTTGGGGTCTTCCATAGCTCTGCCCATTCAGGCACTTAGAGGGCTCCCTTGCCTGGGGTCCTTCACTGTTGTTCAACATGTCAGGCACATAGAGGGGCCCCCCTGGCTGGGGTCCTACTCTGTGGACTGGTGCATCAGGCATTTAAGGGGCACCCTGGGTAGGGTCCTACTCTGTAGTTCAGTGCAGCCTCTCTATTTGATGGGCCAGCCTCTCTATTGTTTGATGGGCCAGCCTCTCTATTGTTCAACTGCAGATACTGGCAGATAGGGAGGGAGACGGCTATGGTGATGGCTCCACCCCCTACACATGACTCAGCAATATTGCCTTGCTTCCGTGGCTGGCCAGCTTTCCTCCACAGGCATTTCCCACCATGATCTCCTCCCTCACATCCCCTCAGTCTGTCTCTCCGCAGTCAACAGCAGCCCTCGCCCTGGGATTGCTCCACAATCCCTAAACTCCAGCTCCCAGCTACTGTGCCTTCCAGGGGACCAGCCTTCCTGTCCAGGACACGTATGGCTGTGGCAAGGACTGTCTGATTCTCATTCCATTTAGGCTGCCACAAATCAGCTGTTTCCCTCTCAGCCTTAAATGTTTCTCCTCTGACTCAGACAATTGCCCAATGCGGGGTTTGGACCCCTCCTTCAGTTCCCACACCCGCTAAGGGCAGGTCCAGTCCTACTAACACTCCTGTTTTCCCCCCATTTCCTTCGCCCTACCGAGTTTTTCTTGGATCTATATATTATTTTCTACTGGTCAGGTACTCGTGTATGCTCTCAGCTGGTGTTTTGCATGCACTTCTGTTTCTGAAGGTGCATTCCTGATGTATCTGTGGAGAGAGATGTACTCCACATTTACCTACTCCTCTGCCATCTTGTCCCATCACCTGTTTTCATTTTTATTTGTGTCTAGGTTTTGTATTTTTCTTCTTTGATTTCTTCAAGTTAAGTAGCATATTAGTTAGTCTCCAAATGTTTGTGGTTTTTGCAGGTATTTTTAAAAATTGTAGTTGGTTTCTAGTCTCATAGTTCTGTGATCAGAATAGATGATTGATGATTTCAATTGTTTCAAACATACTGAGCTTTGTTTTGTGGCCCTGTATGTGATCTATCCTGGAGAATGTTGATGTACACTAGAAAAAAATAGTATAGTCTTTCTATATATATATTTTGTCTAATTTATCTTGTCTAATTTGTCATGTAAGGCCAGTGTTTCCTTACTGATTTTTTTGTTTGTTTTTTCTAGATAATCTATCCACTGATGTAAGGGGGTTGGGGTGCTAAATTCTCCTACTATTGGGTTACTGACAATTTTTTCCCCTTTATGTCTGTATTTAGTTGCTTGATATATTGGTTGCACATATATTTATAATGGTTATATATTCTTGGATTGATTCCTTTATCATTATGTAAAATCTTTTATTATCTCGTTACACTCTTTGTTTTAAAGTCTATTTTGTTATAAGTATTGCTGCCCTGACTTTATTTTCATTTCCATATGCATGAAATACACTTTTTTCATCCTCTCACTTTCAGTGTCTTTAGATCTGAAGTGACTCTATTGTATAGAATATATATATACACACACACACATATATATGTATATATATATTTAGTGTCTTATTTTTATGTCATTCAGCCACTCTGTTTTTTGATTGGAGCTCTTTGTCCATTTACTTCTAAAGTAATTACTGATGCGTATGTAGTTATTGCCATTTTGATAATTGTTTTGGGATTGCTTTTATAGTTCCTTTTGTTCCTTTGTTTTTCTTTGCTCTTTTCCCTTATTTCACTATGCTTAATGTTATGTTCCAATTCCTTTCTCTTTTTTGTGTGCATGTATTATTTTTTTTTATTACCAAGAGGTTTATATATAGTGATCTCTCTATATATATGTTAATATACATATACATATATAATTATTTTGGAATATTGACCTCCTAAGTTCAGATACATTTTATTAACCCTGCATTTTTACTACTCCCCTTGAAGTTACTGATTTTACTTCATATTTTACATCTTTCTGTGTATCCCTTAACAAATTATTTTGCATATAGATAGTTTTACTCTTTTTGTCTTTAAACTTTCCTTCTTCTTTTATCAATTTGCTTTACTTGACCACAGTTCACCTGGAAACCTTACAGACCTGTGAATTGTATATAAATGCCACCCAGTACTTACTCTCACCTCACTGGGCAACATATATCTCCTAATAGTATTGTTTCTGTCTCAGATCACACTTTTATATATGTTACCATATCAATCCTACTTTGAATATGAAATCTTCAGTAGTGATTTCTGAACATATTTCAGCTAAATTTTATTATCCAATAAGATCTTTAAAGCTTAACACTAAAACCTGTATGATTGTATCTGGAAATTGCATTGGAGGGGAAAAAAAAAGACCAAAAATATTGCTCTGGGAAATTAGTCCTTCACCTTGATGCCTAAGCCTTTGCTTTCTAATGGAATACCCCTATTTAAGTAACACTATTTTGCTATGGCATATTCATTTTTAAATTGTGTATTTTTTGAGAACTTTAAGTATTTGAGCTGTTGTCACACTTCATTTAAAATCATGTTTTCAGTAGCCTTAGGGAAACACCATTTCCTCCCATTCTAATTGACATGTTTTTTGAGAGTATATTTATGCACTAAACCAAACATCCCATTACACAGTTTAAATGTGTTGTTAAAAATGTATGTCCTTAATAAATGAAGTACAATATCCATGGAGAGGGTGGTAAAGAAGAAAGAAAATATTTTTAAAATTTGTGATTTGATATTTCCTAGACTTGCTGCTTATGTGTTTTCTCAATATTTTTAATGGAAATATTGCTAGAATATAGTAATAATATAGTTGTTGAGGGGGGCATAAAGGAGATGGAAGAAATAAAGAGACATTTACCTAGGACTGATGTAATGATAACAAACATAAATGATGTTTTCATTCAATAGCCTGAGAATTTGCTCTGCCTGTCAAGTTATTGTCAATATTTTTGTGATATGATTCTCTAAAGTGCAAAAGATAAGCAGTATATTTACTTTTGAAAACTTGAAGTTTAAGAATATAATGTCATTTAGAGTTTTGGGAATTATTTATAGCATTTGTTCACAGTTAGTCTTCAATAGGAAGACTATCATTCTGATGGGGTAAAGGAAAATAAAAAGTTGTCCATCTTATTGCCATT
This sequence comes from Dama dama, assembly GCF_033118175.1. NCBI lineage: Eukaryota > Metazoa > Chordata > Mammalia > Artiodactyla > Cervidae > Dama > Dama dama. The sequence goes on along the minus strand of NC_083709.1, from coordinate 41,032,080 downwards.
TACTATAGGAATGAATTATTGACATTAAAAATATCTCTCCCATGTCACATTACCATAACCTAAATTGGTATTGCCAAAAGATGCTGATGGTAAAATTTTAAATGTTAGTAAGAAGTAGCTTGTTTTTACTTCCTTTTAAATATTCTTTCATTATATCTGTGTTAAATATATTTCATTATATGTAAGTACAAACATTTTGAAAAAGCAACGTTCATTTCCAAAAGGGAACCATCAGGAATCCAAAAAATTTGGAGCAGTGTTGTATAAAATAAGACATTTCTGGCCTCATGATTCATCAGAATCATTTACTTCTTGAATCTACTTAATGTTTCATCCTAACTTGTTGAATTACAAAGTGTTTGGATGCTTCACAAGTTTTCCTGTTACTGTTGCTAAGATTATAGTTCTTCAAAATTGGGCAAGATAAGGGAATCATTTTAAAACTAGGAAAGCAAAATAACATTTTATGTATAAAAGGATTTTCTTTATGTTTCATGTCTCAAGCATATATTTTGAAATTAATTGGGATGTGTGTGGAAACATAATTATCTAAAAACATCAAGTATCTTTAGTTGAACAACATATCTCCTATACTTCTAGGCAAATTTTGAGGAATTAAAGAAGTTAAAAAATTATTTTTAATTAGTAAATGCACCCAATATGAGATCACCTAAATATACAAAGCACATATTAACAGATCTAAAAGACTAAATTGATAGCAATACAACAATAGTATAAAACTACCCCTATGTTCAACAATAAATAGAACATTCAAGCAAACGTGAATAGCACTACATAGACCTAACAAGCACAAGCAGAACTTTGCACCCAACAACAGAGTAATACCTATTCTCTTCAGTCACACATGGAATGGTCTCAAGGCTAGATGACATGTTAAGTCACAAAAAAGCGTTAACAAATTTATTAAAATATAAACTTTGACATTTATCCACCTAACACCAAGCCTAAAATTTACTTGTCCCGGTTACCAACTTATTTGTGGAATCAATGATTCAAAAATTTCAAAATTTATGAGAAATTAACCATAACTTGAAGAAAGTGAACAAAATATGTAATTTAGTGATTTTTAAATGTTTCATTTAAAATTGAATATTGACTATTCAATTGAATATTGAATACAAACAATTACAAAAAGTATGACATTTAATACAAGTACATGTAAATCATATAATGATTTTTTTGTCAGTGTTAGGCATCCTGTGAAAATGCTGTGTATTTCTACAAAATTGTTATTTTACTCATTATTCAGTACTATATCTCACAGTAGGAGATACATTGTGCTGAATTTATATCCAAATGATTATTGAAATGCAAAAACTTTGAATGCATTCTATATTTGCACATCTACATTTGGGGAGTCCTGTTCTTTCCTATCTATACAACTAAGAGCTGCCAGTGTTACACTGTAGATACCACTCTACAAATAGAGGAGGTTATATGAGAATACATAACAACTGCAGCCAGGACTCATTCTGTCTTGTGGGATATTTTTTCCTAATCTGCAGAGAGACTAGTGACACGACTCAGAATGTCATCAACAAAACTGAGATGGAAAAGGTATGTGCATGGTTCAAGGTACTCTCTAGCAGTTCAACTGGCTGATTTCTGTCTTAAAACTAGATACATTGCTCCTAAAGGAAGGCAAATGCTTGCTATATGAGAGCCATCATAGGTAATATTTCATCTATCTTTTTGGTAATAATTCTAACTTCTTTGATTTTGGGAAAATTTGGAGTAGTTTTCAAAGTAGAAAGCATTTAGATTATGTGGTATAATTTTTACAAAGTGATTTCTGTTTTAATGTCTTAATTCCAGATTTCAAATTTGATTGGGATGCTCATAGAAACAAATATTTTATGCAACTGTGCCTTTAGTGCTTGTATCTCTGTTGGTAGGTTTCTTGAAGAAACTTAACATGATATAATGAGCCAGAACTAATTCCATAAGCAAGACAAATTCTCTTGTTTAATTTGTATGATATGTAACAACCAAAATTAACATCATGAGCTCATGCACTTCCCAACTGTAATGTTTTTCTTAAAAACAGACTTACAGTATTTTGAGCAGATAGCGAAACATACCCAGTATATCTGATAAAGTATGTATTTTAATGTGAACAATCAATGGGTAATAAATAGGATAATCTTATAAATACTTTAACTTCATTGCCTTCCATCTGTATGTAATAGAACATGAATTCATAATAGCATCTGAAAATATATGCATTTAGCCAAATCACTACACTATAAAAGTTAGTGAGCTGAAACCCAGATAAGTTACGATCTTTCCTCTGTAACATGACTAGACAGTGGGATTCTAATACTGGAATACAGGTTTCTTGGTGGGTAAGCCAAATCATTTTATACAGTGCTCACAAATTGTACAGAAGGTAATTTTCATTGACTAAATCTCCTATGATATGCATTTTAAAGTTACATTTCTTTATATTTAGTAAGATTTTCTTTAGTAAGCTTTATTAAATCATGGTGAGAGAGTGAAAAAAGTATTTGTTTTAATAGAGAAATGGTGCATATGAATACCAAAACAAGGTTTGGAAAATATCTTGATAGGCTTTGACAAAGTAGGCATAATAATTGATGTTTTCTTGGGGAGAAAATTAAAAAATTCAAATACTACTTTACCTGATTCAGGACTCCTTAAATACTTCACTGTGTTATTTCTGATGTGTTTTATTTTTCAGGTGTTTAAAATCTAGGTGGCCAACTTCATGGCCATAAAGCTTTAGTATCTTGTGATGTTTGAAATATCTTACATATCTCCTTTTTCTTTATTACTTTTGGTGGGTGTTTTTAGCAGTTTCATTTATTGATATTGACCAAATAATCTGTTTTTAAAAATCTTCCCCACATGCCTTTGTTGTGAATGTTTTCATTTCTGAAAAAGAAATTATTTCATATAAAAGTGTTTGCTTTTATTTCCAATATTCATGGAGATGGGTCATAGAGGATCTTGCTGTGATTTATGTCAGAGAGTGTTTTGCCTATGTTCTGCTCTAGGAGTTTTATAGTTTCTGGTCTTACATTTAGATCTTTAATCCATTTTGAGTTTATTTTTGTGTATGGTGTTAGAAAGTGTTCTAGTTTCATTCTTTTACAAGTGGTTGACCAATTTACCCCAGCACCACTTGTTAAAGAGGTTGTCTTTTTTCCATTGTATATCCTTGCCTCCTTTGTCGAAGATAAGGTGTCCATAGGTTCGTGGATTTATCTCTGGGCTTTCTATTCTGTTCCATTGATCTATATTTCTGTCTTTGTGCCAGTACCATACTGTCTTGATGACTGTGGCTTTGTAGTAGAGTCTGAAGTCAGGAAGGTTGATTCCTCCAGTTCCTTTCTTCTTTCTCAAGATTACTTTGGCTATTCGAGGTTTTTTTTGTATTTCCATACAAATTGTGAAATTCTTTGGTCTAGTTCTGTGAAAAATACCGTTGGTAGCTTGATAGGGATTGCATTGAATCTATAGATTGCTTTGGGTAGAATAGCCATTTTGACAATATTGATTCTTCCAATCCATGAACACGGTATGTTTCTCCATCTGTTTGTGTCCTCTTTGATTTCTTTTATCAGTGTTTTATAGTTTTCTATGCATAGGTCTTTTGTTTCTTTAGGTAGATATACTCCTAAGTATTTTATTCTTTTTGTTGCAATGGTGAATGGTATTGTTTCCTTAATTTCTCTTTCTGTTTTTTCATTGTTAGTATATAGGAAATAAAAGCAAAACTAAACAAATGGGACCTAATGAAACTTAAAAGCTTTTGCACTACAAAGGAAACTATAAGTAAGGTGAAAAGACAGCCCTCAGATTGGGAGAAAATAATAGCAAATGAAGAAACAGACAAAGGATTAATCTCAAAAATATACAAGCAACTCCTGCAGCTCAATTCCAGAAAAATAAATGACCCAATCAAACTAAACAGACATTTCTCCAAAGAAGACATACAGATGGCTAACAAACACATGAAAAGATGCTCAACATCACTCATTATTAGAGAAATGCAAATCAAAACCACAATGAGGTACCATTACACGCCAGTCAGGATGGCTGCTATCCAAAAGTCTACAAGCAATAAATGCTGGAGAGGGTGTGGAGAAAAGGGAACCCTCTTATACTGTTGGTGGGAATGCAAACTAGTACAGCCGCTATGGAAAACAGTGTGGAGGTTTCTTTAAAAACTGGACATAGAACTGCCATATGACCCAGCAATCCCACTTCTGGGCATACACACTGAGGAAACCAGATCTGAAACAGACACATGCACCCCAATGTTCATTGCAGCACTGTTTATAATAGCCAGGACATGGAAGCAACCTAGATGCCCATCAGCAGATGAATGGATAAGGAAGCTGTGATACATATACACCATGGAATATTACTCAGCCATTAAAAAGAATTCATTTGAACCAGTCCTAATGAGATGGATGAAGCTGGAGCCCCTTATACAGAGTGAAGTAAGCCAGAAAGATAAAGAACATTACAGCATACTAACACATATATATGGAATTTAGAAAGATGGTAATGATAACCCTATATGCAAAACAGAAAAAGAGACACAGAAATACAGAACAGACTTTTGAACTCTGTGGGAGAAGGTGAGGGTGGGATATTTCAAAAGAACAGCATGTATACTGTCTATGGTGAAACAGATCACCAGCCCAGGTGGGATGCATGAGACAAGTGCTCGGGCCTGGTGCACTGGGAAGACCCAGAGGAATCGGGTAGAGAGGGAGGTGGGAGGGGGGATCGGGATGGGGAATATGTGTAAATCTATGGCTGATTCATATCAATGTATGACAGAACCCACTGAAATGTTGTGAAGTAATTAGCCTCCAACTAATAAAAAAAAAATAAATAAATAAAAAATTAAAAAAAAAGTGTTTGCATGTTTTAAAAGCTTGGAAATTAAAACGTGATTCTGCTTTTTTTTCTAATTTCTTTTTTAAATTTTGTGCATTTAATCATTTTATTACACCCACAGTGCAATCTTGAGACTTAAAGAATTTCCTCTTGAAGTTCTCTGGTCTTTTTGGCTTCCATATTTTTGTTGAAAACTCAGCCATCAATTCTATTATTGTTAATATGAAAAGAATATATCTTTGTTGTTCAGTTGCCAAGTCATGTCCAACACTTTGTGATCCCATGGACTGCAACATGCCAGGCTTCCCTGTCCCTCATCACCTTCCATAGTTAGCCCAAGTTCATGTCCATTGCATCAGTGACACCATGCAACCATCTCATCCTCTGTCATCCTCTTCTCCTGCCCTCAAACTTTCCCAGCATCAAGGTCTTTTCCACTGAGTTGGCTCTTCGCCTCAGGTGGCCATAGTGTTGGAGCTTCAGCTCAGCATCAATCCTTCCAATGAATATTCAGGGTTGCTCTCCTTTAAGATTGACTGGTTTGATCTCCTCACCGTCCAAGGGATTCACAAGAGTCCTCTCCAGCACCACGGTTTGAAAGCATCAATTCTTCAGCACTCTGCCTTCTTTATGGTCCAGCTCTCACAACTGTACATGACTACTGGAAAGACCATAGTTTTGACGTTTGTCGTTGATTTCCTGCCAAGAAGCTATTGTCCTCTAATTTCAAGGCTGCAGTCACCATCTGCAGTGATTTTAAGAGCACAAGAAGAGGAAATCTGTCACTACTTCCACCTTTTCCTCTTCTATTTGCTGTGAAATGATGAGGCTGGATGCCATGATCTTAGTTTTTTTTCTTTTAATATTTAGTTTTAATCCAGCTTTTTCACTCCCTTCCTTCACCCTCATCAGGAACTTCTTTATTTTCCTTTTGCTTTTTGCTGTTAGAGTAGTGTCATACACATATCTGGGTTTGTTGATAATTTCTCACAGGAATGTCAGCATCTACACTCCTGGCAGTGTCTTTTCCACCTACATTCTCTGATTACTTAAAAGATAGCTGTGGTACATATACACAATGGAATATTACTCAGCCATTAAAAAGAATGAATTTGAATTCGTTCTAATGAGGTGGATGAAACTGGAGCCCATTATACAGAGTGAAGTAAGCCAGAAAGAAAAACACCAATACAGTATACTAACACATATATATGGGATTTAGAAAGATTGGGGCATGTTTTCCTGCCAGAGGTTCTCACTCTGGTTGTCCACAACGTCTTTCTGAGGCTTTCATTGTTCACATATTTCTGCCTTCTTGGACTCCTTATTCTACTCTTTATCTAATGGTGTCTCTCCATATTTCAGTTACTTTTGTAGGAGTCAATTGTTGCAGGCAAGATTTAAAGTAATTAATGGCATTGGGCTGTCCCTTTCTTGGAAGTGAAGAGCAGAACACAGCTGGGGAAAAAAATTGTTCCTAATCAGGTCAGATGCACCTATAAAGGCAGAATGTGTTACTTGCTGACCTCATCCATAAAATTCGTCTTCTGGCTGAACTTTAGAAATTAGTTAATAAAAGATTTCCAACTGAAAACAACAACAAAAAAGATATTTAATAAACTTTTCATATATAAGTATATAATTATAGTAAATGCCACCATGTTAGTATTATAAACATTGGACCACATTCTATTTTTGCCAAGTATTAATGTATTTCTTTCTATGCATATGAATTTTACAACTTCTATAATTAATTACTTCAGATATATAATACTAAACATTATGTTATTCTGACACTACATATCAATTAATTTATCTAACACACCATTTTCTACAGTTTAATCATGGGGAGTGTGTGTGTGTGAGATTGATTTATTTAAAGTTTATTGAATTTATTAAATCTGTGGGTTTCCCTCTTCAAGTTTTATAAAATTTTCTTATACTCTTTTCAAGCAACTGTTTTGCTTCATTCTGTATACTCTTTCTTTACACATATTACAAATTTTGACAGTGTGCCAAATGTCTTTCAATCTTTGCTGAGTTTTTTTTATTCTTAAATCTTTGTGCTTAAATTTCAATTATATTAATCTATTTAATCCTATTTTTGCAATATCTGAGATTTAATTAAAATGACTCAATAAAATGGTGGTCTTAAATACTGTTTTATAACTCAGGGATGTCGAGTTTATTTTTTATTCTACTTCCTTACCAAAATTATTCATTTTAACAATTCAATCTTCCTATATTTTATTCAGTTCAGTTACTCAGTTGTGTCTGGCTCTTTGCAACCCCATTAACTGCAGCACACCAGGACTCCCTGTCCATCACCAACTCCTGGAGTTTACCCAAACCCATGTCCATTAAGTCCATGATGTCATCCAACCATCTCATCCTCTGTCGTCCCCATCTCATCCTGCCTTTAATCTTTCCCAACATCAGTGTCTTCAAATGAGTCAGCTCTTTGCATCAGGTGGCCAAAATATTGGAGATTCAGCTTCAACATCAGTCCTTCCAATGAACACCCAGGACTGATCTCCTTTAGGATGGACTGGTTGGATTTCCTTGCAGTCCAAGGGACTCTCAAGAGTCTTCTCCAACAACACAGTTCAAAAGCATCAGTTCTTTGGCACTCAGCTTTCTTTATAGTCCAACTCTCACATCCATACATGACTACTGGGAAAACCATAGCCTTGACTAAATGGACCTTTGGTGGCAAAGTAATGTCTCTGCTTTTTAATATACTGTCTAGGTTGGTCATAACTTTCATTCCAAGGAGTAAGCATCTTAATTTCATGGCTGCAATCACCATCTGCAGTGATTTTGGAACCCCCCAAAACAGTCCCTGACAGTTTCCACTGTTTCCGCATCTATTTGCCATGAAGTAATGGAACCAGATGCCATGATCTTAGTTTTCTGAATGTTAAGCTTTAAGCCAACTTTTTCACTCTCCTCTTTCACTTTCATCAAGAGGCTCTTTAGTTCTTCTTCACTTTCTGCCATAAGGGTGGTGTCAACTGCATATCTGAGTTTATTGGTATTTCTCCTGGCAATCTTGATTCCAGCTTGTCCTTCCTCCAGCCCAGCGTTTTTCATGATGTACTCTGCATGTAAGTTAAATAAGCAAGGTGACAATAAGCAGCCTTGACATACTCCTTTTACTGTTTGGAACCTGTCTGTTGTTCCATGTCCAGTTCTGACTGTTGCTTCCTGACCTGCATACACGTTTCTCAAGAGGCAGGTCGGGTGGTCTGGTATTCCCATCTCTTTCAGAATTTTCCACAGTTTATTGTGATCCACACAGTCAAAGGCTTTGGCATAGTCATTGAAGCAGAAGTAGATGTTTTTCTGGAACTCTATTGCTTTATCGATGACCCAGCGAATGTTTGCAATTTGATCTCTGGTGCCTCTGCCATTTCTAAAACCAGCTTGAACATCTGAAAGTTTGTGGTTCACGTATTGCTGAAGCCTGGCTTGGAGAATTTTGAGCATTACGTTACTAGCATGTGAGAGGAGTGCAATTGTGTGGTAGCTTGAGTGTTCTATGGCATTGCCTTTCTTTGGGATTGGAATGAAAACTGACCTTTTCCAGTCCTGTGGCCACTGCTGAGTTTTCCAAATTTGCTGACATATTGAGTGCAGCAGTTTCACAGCGTCATCTTTTGGGATTTGAAATAGCTCAACTGCAATTCCATCACCTCCACTAGCTTTCTTCATAGTGATGCTTCCTAATGACCACTTGAGTTCACATTCCAGAATGTCTGGCTCTAGGCGAGTGATCACACCATTGTGGATATCTGGTTGTGAAGATCTTTTTTGCACAATTCTTCTGTGTATTCTTGCCACCTCTTCTTAATATCTTCTGCTTCTGTCACATCCATACCATTTCTGTCCTTTATTAAGCCCATCTTTGCATGAAAAGTTCCCTTGGTATCTCTAATTTTCTTCAAGAGATCACTAGTCTTTCACATTCTATTGTTTTCCTCTATTTCTTTGCAATGATATTAAGGAAAGCTTTCATATCTCTCCTTGCTGTACCTTGGAACTCTGCATTCAAATGGATATATCTTTCCCTTTCTCCTTGGCTTTTCACTTCTCTTCTTCTCACAGCTATTTGTAAGGCCTCCTCAGACAGCCATTTTGCTTTTTTGCATTTCTTTTTCTTTGAGATAGTCTTGATTCCTGTCTACTGTACAATGTCACAAACTCCATCCTTAGTTCTTCAGGCACTCTGTCTATCAGATCTAGTCCCTTACATCTATTTCTCACTTCCACTGTATAATCATAACGGATTTGATTTAGGTCATACCTGAATGGTGAAGTTGTTTTCCCCAGTTTCTTCAATTTAAGTCTGAATTTGGCAATAAGGAGTTCATGATCTGAGCCACAGTCAGCTCCCTGTCTTGTTTTTGCTGACTGTATAGAGCTTCTCCATTTTGACTGCAAAGAATAAAATCAATCTGATTTCAGTGTTGGTCATCTGGTGTGTTCATGTGTAGAGTCTTCTCTTGTGTTTTTGCAAGAGGGTGTTTGCTGTGACCAGTGCATTCTCTCTTCTCTTTGCCCTGCTTCATTCTTTACTCCAAGACCAAATTTGTCTGTTACTCCAGGTGTTTCTTGATGTCCTACTTCTGCATTCCAGTCCCCTATAATGAAAAGGACATATTTTTTGGGTGTTAATTCTAAGAGGTCTTATAGGTCTTCATAGAACTGTTCAACTTCAACTTCTTCAGCGTTACTGGTCGGGGCATAGACTTGGATTACTCTGATATTGAATGATTTGCCTTGGGGATATGAAAACCTTAATTTTAAATTATACAATTGTAGTATCTGGGACTTGAATTCTAAACTCTGTCTGCCTTATATTTTAGCTGTCCACCTCCTTTATAATATAAATTATATTATAATTTATAATATATAATTATATATTATATATTTTGCAGTTTCTCTCCAAATATATGAGGAATTTGGAGATTTTCAAATGTAGAAAATGACTTCTATGCAGACTTTGAGGCTCCCACCATGGGAGTCCTCCTTCAAAACCTCACCCTACACATCACCTTTCTCCTCTTATTCCTCATTCCAAGAGGTCCATGTATTCTTTTTAGAGCCCTATTCTCTGATGTTCCTATGAACTGACTGAATCATACCTTCACACAAAAGGACCTATTGTTTCAAGAATCATATAGCCTTCAGTTGCTGCTCATTACTGCATTTTTTAATTTTTAGGTTTTATTTTGTTTTATGGTAGAAAGCTTAATTCAAAAGATAAGCTATCTCGTAATTCAAAAGCTGTCTCATAACTAGAACTGGAATTCCCCAAGAAACCACCCACTTTATTGTATCAGTGTCCCACCCAAATAAGTAAAACAACCAATACCCTAAGTAAGAAGGAATGTAAAGTATTTTAGAAACAGTTGGGAAATTTGTGAGGAACTGGGTGTGTTTGCATGACCAGAAACATTTCATGACAAGGCAAAAACTAAACTTTGAATTAAAGGTAAAAAATACTATAATTAAATGACAAGCATCATTCCCTGGAAGACAATAATCAGAAATTCCTCAGATTATGTCCAATCTTTTTTATGCAATAACAAAGGATATTTTGGAAGAGTTCATTGAAAAGAATCTGACCATGTAAGTTGATTTGTCCTACATTTGTAGTTATCCAACTATAAGCATTTCAACCACTAATTGATAATATCATAGAAAACAATCAAGCATTAGACAGTTGGTTTTATACGGTGTTCTTTAAATAGAAATTCATAGATTTGCTGATTTTGCAACTAAAAGAGAGGAATATAATAAATTATACTTGTGTTTTTAGTACCTTGAAATCTTGAACATCACTTTGGATTAGAGGTACTGGAAAGAATAGGGTAGACAAACTTCTAATCCAAACTTAATAAAGGAGTTATCAGAAGTATAAATAGTAAGTATTCTAAGAATAGATCAGTTTACAACTAACCTCAGAGTTCTCACATTTCCTTTTTCTTATAAAGTTATATAAGAGGAAAGGTAAAATGAAGAATGCTTTTATTTGGGGACAAGTAAATTTATTTATTTAGATGATTAGGAATGATGAAGTGTCTTGTCCTCAAAACATCAAATATTAAAATTTGTTTATTTTTTAAGATCTCACAAAATGTGTATGGAAACGTTTTGATAAATGACAGAGTGAATTCATTTTCACCTTATTTCACAGAATTTCTACCTGCAATAGTGGTCTCATATGTTAAATATCCCTGTTGTTGAGAAAGGCTTAACTGATCCATGTAGCTGTGCATGAGGATTTTCTTGCCTCCAGATCTTTCCTCCTTATATTTCAACAGTAGCATTTCTGCTATAAGATCATTGTACAATTACAAAAGAAAAAAAAAAGCCTAATTTAAATCTCCTGGCCCATAGTAAATGGTTAATTAATTCTAATAAGATACCTGAAAACATTATCAAAAAAATCCACACCAACATCTGAAGAACCCATAGTGTAACCCATAAATGATAGTGTGGCAATGTTTTTTATTTGATTTAAAGTTAAAATTTGTTGAATAATACTAAACTGGTCTCACTTGTTCTGTATTCCCAAACTAAGAATAATATGTAAGACACTGCTACCCCATCAGTAAAATGGAGAACTAAAAGGTATGTGAATATCTCAACAAAAATTTGAGTGTCATGCCATAGGATTTTGATATAGGTTTAAGTCTATCTGGATCTAATACCTGGGGTTTCTTCTTGGAATATCAATATTTAATAACCTGAAACTAAAGAAAAAATGGTAATTGTAGAAAATATTATCTTGGTGTGTTCAGTATATTATGCTCTCTTAAGATAGATCAGTGTGTATCTCTTCATATGTGGGAAGAAAGTACACTGAAGAGCATTAGCAATTTCTGTCAACACAATTGCTTGGAAGCATTACCCACCCCAGAGCTCAGTATATTTTTAGTTTTCCTCTTCTTCTTTTTCTCTATTTAAGCCAGGCATCATTAATTTTATGGCTAAAGGCAGAATATTATCTCAGTGAATTGCAGTAGTTTAAAAATTCCATGTAATTGAAGATTGTACTACTTGCTAAAAAAGTATATTGAACTTATTTAAAAGTAGTTTTGATGCTTCTTACTATGTTATAATATTTAATAAATGGAAAATATAGCCTATTTAATAAAAAAAGAAAATTTTATGCTTAAAATACAGTTGTTAGCTTTATGAATACATGGATTATCTTTCAACTAACATAAAAACCTGTCATGTTCTTGTATATTTTGTGTATCGTTACACACTGATTAAATATAAACTTGAATTTCAGTCGTTTGAAATTTAGCAAATCTGGATGAGTTTGGGTGTGTCTGTATATGTATTTATTTATACACCTACTTGTGTTAACCCAGTATTTATGAGGAGGAACCTGACCTGCCTCTTGAGAAACCTGTATGCAGGCCAGGAAGCAACAGTTAGAACTGGACGTGGAACAACAGACTGGTTCCAAATAGGAAAAGGAATACGTCAAGGCTGTATATTGTCACCCTGCTTGTTTAACTTACATGCAGAGCACATCATGAGAAATGCTGGGCTGAAAGAAGCACAAGCTGGAATCAAGATTGCTGGGAGAAATATCAATAACCTCAGATATGCAGATGACACCACCCTTATGGCAGAAAGCGAAGAGGAACTAAAAAGCCTCTTGATGAAAGTGAAAGAGGAGAGTGAAAAAGTTGGCTTAAAGCTTAACATTCAGAAAACTAAGATCATGGCATCTGGTCCCACCACTTCATGGGAAATAGATGGGGAAACAGTGGAAACAGTGTCAGACCTTATTTCTTGGGGCTCCAAAATCACTGCAGATGGTGATTGCAGCCATGAAATTAAAATATGCTTACTCCTTGGAAGGAAAGTTATGACCAACCTAGGCAAGATATTAAAAAGCAGAGACATTACTTTGCCAATAAAGATCCATCTAGTCAAGGCTATGGTTTTCCCAGTGGTCATGTATGGATGTGAGAGTTGGACTGTGAAGAAAGTTGAGCCCTGAGAAATTGATGCTTTTGAACTGTGTTGTTGGAGAAGACTCTTGAGAGTCCCTTTGACTACAAGGAGATTCAACCAGTCCATCCTAAAGGAGATCAGTCCTGGGTGTTCATTGGAAGGACTGATGCTGAAGCTGGAACTCCAATACTTTGGCCACCTGATGTGAAGAGTTGACTCATTGGAAAAGACCCTGATGCTGGGAGAGATTAGGGGCAGGAGGAGAAGGGGACGACAGAGGATGAGATGGCTGAATGTCATCACCAACTCGATGGACATGGACTCGCGTAGGCTCTGGGAGTTGGTGATGGACAGGGAGGCCTGGCATGCTGTGATTCATGGGGCCGCAGAGAGTTAGACACGACTGAGCAACTGAACTGAACTGAAATGTACATACCATAAGATTTTATACAAATTTTCAAATGTATGATAGAAGACAGCAAGGTGCAAAGCATAGATTTTTGCAATTAGATTGCTTAAACTTAGTGTCATAATTTCATAATTTACTGCTAATAAATTACTGGCAAGTTATTTAGTACACCACTAAGCCATATCTTTAGAGTATTGCTATGAAGAACAAATGAAATATTACATGCAAATTGCATCATGTATAAAATAAAGTACTTTGATATCAAAGTTACTGATCTTGAAAAATATTTATAACATATATAATAGTTACACTTTACTTTCATTCTGCTCTCTATCCCATTTCCTGACTTTGCAATTTTTCTGGCTAGAAGGCTAGCACAGTTATTTTTTCTATATATAGCTAAGTTATTCTCTAGCCAGCAGGCAAAAAGAGTTAGTGGCACATTGTGTCCAGGGAGTTTGTTATACCAGTCTTTTAAATGAGAAAAATTTTAGCTAGAAAGAATTGACATGTAATAAGAGTGAACATTTTCTTCCATCCTTGCTGGCAGGGTGACTGTAGCAAAATTTTATTTTGAGGGTATATATCTTATAAATTATTGATATGTAAAGAAACAGCAAGTTAATGGTTTGACTGGAACCACCAGTTGAGGTAAATAAATAGATGATAGGTATGTAGATACATACATAGAAAGAATGTTTTGTCAATATTTTCATTCCCATTATCATGGATTTTCCTTGCAAGCCATCTTGTAAGCAAGCTACTTGCTAGAACAGTTCTCATTTTCCAGGTGGGAAAGTCACTTAGAAATGTAAATGGCATTCCCAGAACTTCATCACCACTTGATGCTGAAGTGGTGACAAATTTTTAATCAGGTAAAATAATATTTCCATTCTAAATAAAGTAAAAGTTTTTTGTGTTTTTTTAATAATACAAAATGTGTCATCCTATGCCTTCCCAAAAGACTATCTAAAGGACAAATATTTTACATTAATGTATTGCACCAATAAATACAAAAGATCTAGCTTCTCTCTCCCATTCTTTGCCCCTCATAGAATGTACCAAGGAGCCTCTGGGTACAGTAGGTGTTTGCTTTTACAGACAAGTGAAATCAGACTCCAGTTACAGTTGTATTGAAACAGTGGGCTTCTGGATTAAAACCAAACCCTGAATAGAGAAAATCTAATAGGAAAATGCCTTCTTTCCCTTATGCTAAAAATATTACTTTATCTGAGTTTTCTGACAACTGCTTTTTAGAAATGTTGGCTAAGCTTAATTAAGTCATGTTGCAACTAAAGCAGCTGATGTAAGTATAGATGTCAGAATAAATATCATCAAATTATGTTTTTATTGGGAGAACAAAGTTACACTTCCATAATCACCCCCATTTTGCTACCTATTCATATGTGTTCATTTTATGATTAATGCAACCATTTAAAAGTTAACGGGTGCAGTGTTAGCTACCTGATGCTTCCACATATTTCTAAGCTAGTATACACAACTTACACTCCTAAATATTGGAATAACATCTTACAGAAATACCCAAATGAAACTTTTGGCCCACCTGATAACACAAGATTCCGGGCCCTGAGCAGGAAAAATGTAACAGTATTAATATATTTTATAAAGTGCTTTAAGTCACACTATGATTAGTTAGCAAAGACAGTTACTGTGTTAATGAAGGGGAAATTACTTGTATTGAATTAGTTGATATTTTTTCTAATTATGGCACTGCAGGTGTTTATATCTACAGATTGTTCTGGTAAAGTAATTAGGTCTAGCAAGTGCGTAAATTACATTTGGTTAAATTAGTTTATTACCAGATAGGAATTTAATGTAGTGGAAATGTATCTTTCCAGGTTATGCACTTGTCTTCAGAGGTTACAATGACCATTTACTATTATGTTAGGAAATAAGTTCAAATTAGGTAGCAGAATTGCCTTCGGACAAAATTTCATTCTTGAAGAGACTTTTATTTTTCTTTTTGGAAATATAAATCAAACAATAAATGGTACAAATTTCTAGTTTTCCTCTACCACCCAGTCACTTAATCCGATGACCTTTCTCAACACCAGTAGAGTGTAATCAGACACATGTTGACTCTCTGTGTTCAGGTAAAGTACTCAAACCATTATCTTGATGCAGTTACTAATTTATCTACAAGGGAAATTTAGTCAGTTTCCCTGGAAGCCAAAACAATACACAAAAAGGCTTCAGCCAGTAAAGAACTGCCTAATACACAGATACACAAAACTAAGTCTGGTCTACAATGCCAATTTCTCTCACAGTCCACATTAATTATATGAAGTAAAAGCAGGTTATGTTTTTCCTTTTTCTCACATAAAAGTAGCACACATATTCATCATGATTCCATTTTCCCCTACCTATCAGGAAAACCAGATCTAAATTTCATACTTACTTAAAGTTCCCCTTAAAATCATTTCTCCCACAATTATAGGTCATACATCGAGATCCAGGAATTAAGAAAAGCTCAAATTAACACGAAAATGAACATTGAGTGCACACTGCATTCAAAGTCTAACTTCGTGAGTAGACATAGTGTTCTGCTTCCTACCGTCCTCTAACCCCCATTTTTATGACTTAGATTTTGCTTTTTACCTTTTTTGCTTTATAAGATTAGTCTTTATTACATGCTTTAAAATAATCATATTTAGATGGTGATTGCAGCCATGAAATTAAAAGACACTTACTCCTTGGAAGGAAAGTTATGGCCAACCTAGACAGCATATTAAAAAGCAGAGACATTACTTTGTCAACTAAGGTCCATCTAGGTCAACTAAGGTCGACTAAGGTCTAGTCAAGGCTATGGTTTTTCCAGTGGTCATGTATGGATGTGAAAGTTAGACTATAAAGAAAGTAGAGCGCCAAAGAATTGATGCTTTTGTACTGTGGTGTTGGAGAAGACTCTTGAGAGTCCCTTGGACTGCAAGGAGATCCAACCAGTCCATCCTAAAGGAGATCAGTCCTGGGTGTTCATTGGAAGGACTGATGCTGAAGCTGAAACTCCAATACTTTGGCCACCTGATGCGAAGAGCTGACTCACTTGAAAAGACCCTGATGCTGGGAAAGATTGAGGGCAGGAGGAAAAGGGGACGACAGAGGATGAGATGTCTGGATGGCATCACCGACTCAATGGACATGGGTTTGAGTAAACTCCAGCAGTTGGTGATGGACAGGGAGTCCTGGCAAGCTGCAGTTCCTTGGGTCGCAAAGAGTCGGACACGACTGAGCGATTGAACTGAACTGAACACTACCTAATCAATACAGTATTAAATCATGTACTAACTCTTTGTTAACTGGAGGGTAATTGCTTTACAATGTTGTGTTGGTTTCTGCCACACTACAATGGGAATCAGCCATAAGTATACATGTGTCCCTTCCTTCCAACCCCAGCCCCTATTCCACCCGCTCTGAGTTGTCACGTAGCACCTAGTTGACCTTCCTGTGTTTTACAGTAACTGCCTACTAGCTGTCTGTTTTACACATGTATACACATGTATACATTTCAATGCTACTCTCTCAATTTATCCCATCCTCTCCTTCCCCTGCTGTGTCTGACAGTCTGTTCTCTATGTCAGTGTTTCTATCCCTGCCCTACCAACAGGTTCATCAATACTGCTTTTCTAGATTCCATATATATGTATGGAATGTTAATGTATGTTTTTCCCTTTCTGACTTACTTCATCTGTATAACAGGCTCTAGGTTCATAAACATCAATTCAGCTGACTCACATTTGTTCTTTTCTATGGCTGAGTAATATTATATTGTATATATGTACCACAACTTCTTTATCCATTAGTCTGTCAAGGGACATCTAGATTGCTTCCATATCCTGGCTTTTGTAAATAGTGCTGCAGTGAACATTAGGGTACCTGCGTCTTTTTGAATTCTGGTTTTCTCAGGGTTTGTGCCAAGTAGTGGGATCGCTGGGCCATATGGTAGATTTACTCCTAGTTTTTAAATAAATCTCCATAGTGTTTTCCATAGTGGCTGTATCAATTTGCATTCCCATGCACAGTGCAAGAGGATTCCCTTTTATCACATTCTGTCCAGCATTTGTTATTTGTAGGTTTTTTGATGATGGCCATTCTGACTGGTATGAGGTGATGCCTCATTGAAGTTTTGATTTGCGTTTCTCTAATGTGTGGTGTGAACACTTTTTCATGTATTTATTGGCCCTCTGTATGTCTTCTTTGGGAAAATGTCTGTTTAAGTCTTCTGCCCATTTTTTGAATTTTTTTTTTTTTTTATACTGAGCTGCATGAGCTGCTTGTATATTTTGGAGATTACTCCTTCATGCCTTTTGCTCTTTATTCAATGGTTTTAAGATATAAATCTATGCATTTTATTATACACTTCCTATATTCTAAGTATGTGGATTACAACCGAATTTTTACCTCTAGTGCATGTGACTTTTTTTTTAAACATTCAAATCCTAATCCATAAGGGAACTAAAGGCCATCAGTAAATCATACGTGTTGTTTGACACCAGAATCTTTTACAAACTTTTTTTTCTAAGTTAAAATGGCTGTGCTAACTTGAATGTCCTCATAGAAAGATTGATAATATAGGAAAGCTACCAATTAAATGACACTAAACAAAGCAGCTGGTTACACATTATCAGAAATCTTGTTAACCTTAAAGAGTGTTAAGTCTTCAGTAAAATCAGAAGGAAAACATAGAAGAAATATGCTCATTAGGACTGCATAATGTTCTAGCTTGAAAAGTCTACATGAGGGGAATTTCCTTACATTTATAAGATGCTTAAAGGGATCATTAAGAGAAGGATTTCTCCTAAACAGTAAGATCAATTAAAGTAGCTTGGTACAAGGCTAAAACTCATTAGAGCATAAGCTATTCCTTTTTTTCGTGTTTTATAGAGGAATTTTTACTACCTCATCAACACTATGAACTTGAATAAGACAAATTATGGACTTAAAGCTACCATAAAAGTAACTTATTAACAATATGCATGGGATCATGCATCAGTGTATGTTATTTACTTTAAAAATGCTTTCAAAGTCATTCTCATTCTATCTGCTCAGCAACTCTTAGAGGTAACTGGGGTTGTATTAGAAACAAAGACAATTGCAACAAAATGATTGAATGACACATCTAAGGTAATGAGATACTGGAGGTTGAACTGCAATAAAATCTCATGTGTTTTTCAGTTCTAAATCCATGAATTTCTTGGCAAAGTATACATACATGCCATCTAGACAAAATTTAAAAATTGTTTTCATAAATTTTAAAATTTTTTAAAATGTGTGTTTCTCTCTGTAAGTACTTAAAATCAAACAAAAATACAAGACAAAAACCTGGAATTCAGAGTCTAATAAATATTCTAATTTTATTTCTGAAATTGTTACTGTTATCACCTAAAATTTGTTTTTCAGTTTCTGTTTTACTTTTCTCACTTTTATTTATGAAGTAGACATGACAAGAAAAACATGTAACAATATTATCTTATTGTAGTATAGTGCTTTAAGCATGGGAAAAGTGGTCATTCCCCTGTGCACATAATTCTTTGTAGACTAACTTTAGCTTTAAAAAAAGTTCTCATTTATGGCTTCTTACAATTACAATCTCTTCTTATTGGTAAGGTGAATAACTGTCAACTGACACCTACATATGTACTAAATAAACAAATATGAATTAAGCAGTCTCCATAATATCCCTTGCTCCATGCCATATTTAATCTTACCCATTTGTTGTTGTTTAGTCACAAACTTGTGTCAGACTCTTTGTGACTTGATGGACTGTAGCCTGCCAGGCTCCTGTGTCCATGGGATTTCCAAGGCAAAAAGACTGGAGTGGGTTGCCATTTCCTTCTCCAGGGGATCTTCCTGACCCAGGGATCGAACCCACATCTCCATCATTGGCAGGCAGATTCTTTACCACTGCGCCACATGGGAAGCGCCAGTCTTTTTCATAGATACCTCCCATTATTGAAGACAGGGACTGAGTAGCCCAGTAGAGAGAGAAGCCAGACACAATGCTCTGAAAAATATTATGACAGAATAAAATTAGGATATCAGATTGAGTATATATGAGAAATAATGCTGGATCATTTTCATAGTTCATCTTCATCACAGTGGTGCTGCAACTAATTAATAGTTAATGAAATACATGCAAATTATTAATGAAACACTTTCTGTTTTAAAAGCAATTCTGAGAAAATTAAGACATTTGCAAACACTGTTAAATGAGACATGCAGTTCTAAATGTAATAGATGGCCAATAAATCCTGGCATTTGTATTCTTCAGGGATTAATAATCATGAGAGGGAAGATTCAAGTAAAACTATTTTTTTAAAGTTCATAATACAGAACTCTGAATGTTGTTGCAGCTTTAGTACCTTTAATTGTACAAAATTGCCTATTCATATATGCAAACAGTGACTCGTCATAAACTTTTTTCTTTTCCTTTTTTTTTCCCTCTTTTTATTAGTTGGAGGCTAATTACCTCACAACACCTCAGTGGGTCCTGTCACATCGACACGAATCAGCCATGGACCCACACGCATTCCCCATCCCGATCCCCACTCCCACCTCCCTCTCCACCCGATTCCTCTGGGTCTTCCCAGGGCACCAGGCCCGAGCACTTGTCTCATGCATCCCACCTGGGCTGGTGATCTGTTTCACCATAGACAGTATACATGCTGTTCTTTTGAAATATCCCACCCTCACCTTCTCCCACAGAGTTCAAAAGTCTGTTCTGTATTTCTGTGTCTCTTTTTCTGTTTTGCATATAGGGTTATCATTACCATCTTTCTAAATTCCATATATATGTGTTAGTATGCTGTAATGTTCTTTATCTTTCTGGCTTACTTCACTCTGTATAAGGGGCTCCAGCTTCATCCATCTCATTAGGACTGGTTCAAATGAATTCTTTTTAACGGCTGAGTAATATTCCATGGTGTATATGTACCACAGCTTCCTTATCCATTCATCTGCTGATGGGCATCTAGGTTGCTTCCATGTCCTGGCTATTATAAACAGTGCTGCGATGAACATTGGGGTGCACGTGTCTCTTTCAGATCTGGTTTCCTCAGTGTGTATGCCCAGAAGTGGGATTGCTGGGTCATATGGCAGTTCTATGTCCAGTTTTTTAAGAAATCTCCACACTGTTTTCCATAGCAGCTGTACTAGTTTGCATTCCCACCAACAGTGTAAGAGGGTTCCCTTTTCTCCACACCCTCTCCAGCATTTATTGCTTGTAGACTTTTGGATAGCAGCCATCCTGACTGGCGTGTAATGGTACCTCATTGTGGTTTTGATTTGCATTTCTCTAATAATGAGTGATGTTGAGCATCTTTTCATGTGTTTGTTAGCCATCTGTATGTCTTCTTTGGAGAAATGTCTGTTTAGTTCTTTGGCCCATTTTTTTAATTGGGTCATTTATTTTTCTGGAATTGAGCTGCAGGAGTTGCTTGTATATTTTTGAGATTAATCCTTTGTCTGTTTCTTCATTTGCTATTATTTTCTCCCAATCTGAGGGCTGTCTTTTCACCTTATTTATAGTTTCCTTTGTAGTGCAAAAGCTTTTAAGTTTCATTAGGTCCCATTTGTTTAGTTTTGCTTTTATTTCCAATATTCTGGGAGGTGGGTCATAGAGGAACTTGCTGTGATTTATGTCGGAGAGTGTTTTGCCTATGTTCTCCTCTAGGAGTTTTATAGTTTCTGGTCTTACATTTAGATCTTTAATCCATTTTGAGTTTATTTTTGTGTGTGGTGTTAGAAAATGTTCTAGTTTCATTCTTTTACAAGTGGTTGACCAGTTGTCTACTACAAAGCCACAGTCATCAAGACAGTATGGTACTGGCACAAAGACAGAAGTATAGATCAATGGAACAGAATAGAAAGCCCAGAGATAAATCCACGAACCTATGGACACCTTATCTTTGACAAAGGAGGCAAGGATATACAATAGAAAAAAGACAACCTCTTTAACAAGTGGTGCTGGGAAAACTGGTCAACCACTCGTCATAAACTTTTAAAAAATGAAGTATTTTTAGAATATTTTTAGGTTCACAGCAAAATTGACTGGCAGGTAGATTTCCCATTTACCCTCTGCCTCCACAGGTTAGCCTCCACCATTATCAACATCCCTTGTCAGAGTAGTATAATTTTTGATATTGATCCTACATTGCACATCCTTATCACCAAGAGTCTTAGTTGACATTAGGGTTCATTCCTGGTGTTGTATATTCCATGGGCTTGTACAAATGTATAATGACATGTATCCAGCACTATGTTTTCTTACAGAGTGTTTAAGTGCCTTAAAAATTATGTTAGCTTATTCATCCTACTTATCCCCAAACCTTGGAAACCACTGATCTTTTCATTGTCTCCATAGTTTTGCCTTTTCCAGAATGGCAAATAACTGGAATCAAGATTATACAGGCATTTCAAATTGGTTTCCTTCACTTACTAATACACATTTAAGGTTATTCCTTATCTTTCAATGGCTTAATAGAATATTATTAAGTGGTAAGAAGAAGCGATTTATTACCTACCTAAAAGCATCTTGGTGACTTCCGCATTTTGGCAATTATGTATAAAGCGGAAATAAAATTTCATGTGCAGGTTTCAGTATGGACATATGCTTTCAACCCCTTTGCATAAATACCAAGGAGTGCAATTGTAGAATCTCAGAGAATGTTTTTATTTTGTAAAAAGTTGTCCAACTCTCTTCCAAAGTGACTGTACCATTCTGCATGCCCATGAGCAGTGAGAGAATTCTCAATGCTCCATATCCCTGTCAACATTTGATGGCATTAGTATTCTGATTTTGGCCATTATCATAGATGCATAGTAGTATCTCACTGTTTTAGTTTGCCTTTCCCTGATAACATATTCTGTAGAGCATATTTTCATATGCTTGTTTATCATTTGTATATCTTTGGTGAAGAATCTGTTTAGCCATTTGGCCCATGCTTTAATTGGATTGTTTGCTTTCTTATCGTTGAACTTTATAAGTTATTTGATATACTTTGGATAATAGGTGTTTATCAGAGGTGTATTTCACAGATATTTTCCATAAGTCTATGGCTTCTCTTTAGATTCTTTTGACAGTGTGTTTTGTACAGCAGAAATTTTTATTTTAGTGAAATAAAACTTTGAATTCTTTCATGGATTGGTCTCAGCTCTATTCAGTTCAGTTGCTCAGTCATGTCTGACTCTGCGACCCCCTGGACTGCAGCACACTAGGCTTCCTTGTCCATCGCCAACTCCCAGAGCTTGCTCAAACTCTGTCCATCAAGTCGGTGATGGCATCCGACCATCTCATCCTCCGTCGTCCCCTTTTCCTACTGCCTCTAATCTTTCCCAGCATCAGGGTCTTTTCCAATGAGTCAGTTCTTCTCATCAGGTGGCCAAAGTATTGGAGTTTCAGCTTCAGCATCAGTCCTTCCAATGGATATTCAGGACTGATTTCCTTTGGATGGACTGTGTCAAGACCAGCTTGACAAGCAGGGTTTCTGAAAGTGCAATACAGCGAGAGAATGAGAAATGAGACATGAGAATCCAGATAAAAGCGAGGATCAGGGGACCAACACCATTCCAGGGTGAAGGTGCTGAAAATGAATCCAAGCCAGCTTTATTATACTTTCAGCTGTGAGTGAAAGAATACGTGGGGAGTTAAACTATAATTCATGTGGCCTTCAGGGCCAAAGAACAAAATGATCACTAACCATTGAGTAATTAGGAAACAGTAATCCATAACAAATCAGTAACTAAGACTAATATTCTTACCTGTAGATTTAGCACCAGATACGTAAGACATGTGACTCTGAGACACCAGTTGAGAAACAGTCTGGGGTCAGTTTTCTGACCCCAGGATCATATCTTGTTTTCAAGATTATGAACTGTTTCCGCTGGACTTGTTCTAAGAGTCTCATGCCTTATAGCAGCCAGTTTATCAATAATAATAACTTTCTTTTTTGGCCCTTGCCGGGGCCTGCTTTTCTTTTATTCTTCTTGTACCCTCAGGACTGGTTGGATCTCCTTCCAGTCTAAGGAACTCTCAAGAGTCTTCTCCAACACCACAGCTCAAAAGTATCAATTCTTCAGCACTCAGGTTATAGTCCAACTCTCACATCCATACATGACTACTGGAAAAACCATAGCTTTGACTAGACAGACCTTTGTTGGCAAAGCAACGTCTCTGCTTTATGCTTTCTAGGTTGGTCATAGATTTTTTTCCAAGGAGCAAGCGTCTTTTAATTTCATGGCTGCAGTCACCATCTGCAGTGATTTTGGAGCCCAAGAAAATAAAGTCTGTCATTGTTTCCAGTGTTTCTCCATTTGCCATGGATTGATGGGACCAGATGCCATGATCTTAGTTTTTTGAATGTTGACTTTTAAGCCAGCTTTTTCCACTCTCCTCTTTCATTTTCATCAAGAGGCTCTTTAGTTCCTCTTCACTTTCTGCTATAATTGTGATGTCATCTGCCTATCTGAGGTTATCAATATTTCTCCCAGCAATTTTGATTCCAGCTTGTGCTTCATCCAGGCTGGCATTTTGTGTGATGTACTTTGCATATAATTTAAACAAGCAGGGTGACAATATACAGCCTTAACGTACTCCTTTTCCAATTTGGAACCAGTCTGTTGTCCCATGTCCAGTTCTAACTGTTGCTTCTTGACCTGCATACAGACTTCTCAGGAGGCATGTCAGGTGGTCTGGTGTTCCCATCTCTTTCAGAATTTTCCACCATTTTTTGTGATCCACACAGTCAAAGACTTTGGTGTAATCAATAAAGCAGAAGTAGATGTTTTTCTGGAACTCTTATTTTTTTATGTGTGTTGATCTACAGTTCAGGATTGTTAACCCTTGTAAATGGTATAAAGAGTTATAGCCTGTGTCTGGAATCATTCCTTTCATTGTGGTTGCTCAGTTTTTCTAGCACCATTTGTTGAAAAAACTGCATTTGCTCCATTTTATTTCTTTTGTTTCTTTGTCACAGATTAGTTGACTACCATTATGCTATACACCTTGATAACATTTACACATTGATATGTAAATTATATCTCAATGAAACTGGAAGAAAATCTTAAAAGAATTCACAATACTTGTGGTGAATCTATTTCTGCTCTTTATTCTGTTCCAATAATTTCTTTATTCTTTCACCATTAGCAAACTGCCTTGATCACAGCAGTTTTAGTAACTTTTGAAATTGAGTAGTATCAGTCCTCCAATTTTATCCTCCTCTTTCAGAATTTGTTGCTTATTAAGATTTTTTACCTCTCCATATATATGTTAGGCTCAGTTTTCTGTTATCCATGAAATAACTTTCTGGGAATTTGGTTGGAATTGAATCCATAGATAAAGAGGGGAGGAACTGACATATTGATAACGTCTTCCTATTCACAAACATAATATGTCTCTGTTTATTTAACTCTTCATTTCAACAGACTTTTGTAATTCTTCTCATATAGATCTTGTGCATATTTGTTTGATTTACCCATACACATTCCATTTGTGGAATGCCAGTTTAAGTGGCATTGCATTTTTAATTTGAAATTCCACTTGATCATTGATAGTATGAAGTGACTGAATTATCTGTTTTAAACTTATATCCTGCAGTCTTGCTAAAATTGCTTACTAGTTCAGCAGTTTCCTTATTGACTCATATTCTACATAAATAAACATGTTTTCTGAATTAAAAGCATTTTCGTTCTTCCATCACAATGTGTTTATCTTTCATTTCTTATTATTGGATTAGCTAGACTCCAGCATGATGTTGGAAAGCCATGAGAGAGAATTTCCTTGCTTAGTTCTCAAAGTTAATAGGAAATTCTGAGCTTATCACCATTAACTATGATGTAAACTGAATGATTTTTAATAAATATTATAGATATTCAAGTTTAGAAAGTTCTCTTCTGTTCCTAGTTTGAGAAGTTGTATTATGCATGAGCATTGGATTTTTTCAAATGCTTCTATATCTGTATATATAATCATGTGCTTTTCCTTTTTTAGCCTATTGATGTAACAGATTATACTTTTCTTTTCCTTTTGAATGCTTAACTAGCCTTGGAAACTTGGTATAAATCCCACTTGGTTGTGGTGTATAATTTTGAAAAAAATTGTTTTAGATTTGATTTACTAACATTTTGTTGAGGTTTTTTTACATCTGTATTTATGAGAGGTATTGTCCTGTACTTATCTTGTTTTTATCTTGGTTTTTTATGTATAAGATTAGTGCTGGCTTCATCAGATGAG
Organism: Dama dama; assembly: GCF_033118175.1. Lineage (NCBI taxonomy): Eukaryota > Metazoa > Chordata > Mammalia > Artiodactyla > Cervidae > Dama > Dama dama. The sequence goes on along the minus strand of NC_083709.1, from coordinate 41,006,545 downwards.
ATATGAAGTATTCCCTCTGCTTCCATCCTCAGATAAACATTATAGAAAACTGATAATTCATTTTTAAGTGGTTGGTAAAATTCACCAGTGAACCAATCTGGGCCTGGTGCTCTCTGTTTTGGAAGGTTATTAGTTACTGACCCAATTTATTTCATAGAAAGAGGCCTATTGAGACTGCCTATTTCTTTTTCTGTGAGTTTTACAAGATTGTGTTTTTCAAGGAATTGATCCATTTAAACTAGATTGTCAAATATGTAAGTATAGAATTGTTCATAGTATTCCTTTTTACCCTTTAATTCAAATTTAATTCTGTGGGACCTGTTATGTCTTTCTCTCTCTCTCTCTTTTTTTTTTTTTTCTTGTTTCTGATATCAGTAATTTGTGCTCTTTAAGTTAGTCTGCCTATACTGTTATTAATTTTATTAAAAATTCTTAAGAACTCACACTTGCTTCATTGATATTTCCTTATTCACTTTCTATTTTAAATTTAATTGATTTCTGCTCTAATTCTTATAAATTATTTATTTTGGATTTAATTTGATCTTTTTTCTAGTTCTAAGATGAAACTTACCTGATTGATTTTTAGATCTCATATACACATTCAGTGTCATAAATGTCCATGTAAACTCTGCTTCCACTGTATTCTTCAAATTTTTATAAGTTGTACTTTCATTTTTACTTAGCTAAATTTTAAAAATTTCTCTAAATATTTCTTCTTTGACCCATGTGTTACTTAGAAGTGTACTGTGTAATCTTCAAGTATTTGAGATTTTCAGTGCATCTTTTTGTTATTGATCTAGGTTTAATTTCATGGTTGTTTAAGAGCAGACATTGTATGATGTCTTTTAAAGGTGTTAAGTTGTGTTTTATGGTTCATAATATGCTGTCTTGGTTAATGATTCATGTGAACTTAAGAGTGTGTACTATACTGTTGAATGAAGTAGTCTATAGACACACAGTATGATGGTGTTATTGAGTTAAACTATGCCCTTACTGATATTCTGCCTGTGGAATCTGTCCATTTTTAATAGGGTGGTGTTAAGTTTCCACTGTAATAGTAGATTCATCCCTTTGTCTTTGAGGTTCTAAATATTAAGCTTTTGCCTCACATATCTTGACACACTTGTTTCCTACATATAAAAAATAAATTTGTGCACCATTATTTTCTGATAAATTTCCTTTCTTAGAAGTTGGCTCTATCTGAAATTAACATAGCTACTTCCACTTTCTTTTGATTAGTGTTAAGACCATCTCTACTCTGCTTTCCACTTACTTTTTTTGGGAGGAGGGGGAAGGGACACACCGAAACATGAGAGATCTTCGTTCCCTGACCGGGGATAGAACCCATGCCTGTAGTTGGGTATCGCCCTTCTCTGAATTAGTTAGGATCTGATAATACCTCAGTGGGTTAGGCACAGGTTTGTTAACTTCTCCTGAAGGCTGATTTATTTAGAACAGAATGCCTTGGAGTATTTCAAGTGATTTCCTTTCTCCTCTGTACACTGGTCACATGAGAGGATTTTTTGCATATTCACTGTGGGAACCTGGTTAGAGCTACATGAGGTAAAAGTCAAAGCATGGAGCATGCCCAGTGATTTGGTACTGCTGAATATTTTAACTTTTAGAGTGGTCCACTCTGATCATTGAGCTGTTTGTCAATTGTTCTTCTGGTGTCCTGCTGATGGGATGTTTCTTTTATGGTAAGTTGTGATTCTCTGTATTTGCCTGTGTCTCCAATTTTGTGGGCAGTTGTTTGCCCTGTAACCTCACATCTCTTAAGAATCTAAGGACAGTTGATTTTTGTTTTTTTTTTCAGCTTATTTGTTGTTAGAATAGCTTGGCAACTTCTAGGCTTGCTTCAGAAACTTGTTAAACTATTACATTTTATTAAAGTACATATATAAATGACCATGGGAGCCAGAGGACCAAAGCTCCACCTTATTCAGCATTTTGATTATATTTGAGAGGTGAATATAATCTGAGAGGTAGGAAATAATTTCAAAGTATTAGAGGACCATGATCATACATTTTATTTCCCTTCCTATTTCACCTGTAATGTATTAGTATTCAAAACAGAATTTAAGGATTTCTGGGAAATAAGTGTATATTGAAATGAGCCTCTTACACACATACACATAAGAAAAGGCAAATTTTGTAGAAATTTAAACACTCAAAATCTTAGTAAAAAGCCTTTTCTTTGGATGTTTAAGTTTCCCATCTTACCATATTAAAAGTGATTGTACTTTTAAAAACCAGTGGAGATTGCTAGAATAGCACCAGAAGACTTGAAATGGGAACTCTGAACAAATGCTTTCCTCTTCTAAAATCAGCAAATTTTTATACAGATAGGCTATTTGGACAGAAATACTAAAAGAATGTTGTTCAGAGTTGGAAAGATCACTGATTTCCCTCCCCGCTCCCCCCGCCATATTCAAAGCTTAAACCTCAAGAAATTTCCATTGATTGTTTTCTTAACTCTTCTCCCCAAAGGAGAAGAGTGTGTAACCTGATTGATCTTTAGTAAAATGTGGTCACCTTTTACTAATTTGTTTGAAAGAAGGATCCAGGACATCATTTTTTTCTACCTCCTTCACTCAAATATACTGTTTTCGATATCTTCTTCTCAGCTCCTAGAGTAGAAATAATTTTCTTATCTTTGTTAATCACAATATTCCAGAGCCCATGTGTGGCAAATTTGGTAATTCAAAGGCAAGATTTATGGTCAGGATTTAGAAAAAGTAAAAGGCTTTATCTGTCTTATTCAACTGAGCTTTAAGCAATGCCTCTTCATTTGAGATTTGTTTTTAAATGAATTCATAAAGTTGATAATAATTTCCCAATTGATTATATGTACTTTATAGCAAAAATTGAGTGGTCCAGAGGTGACTTTTCAGAACACCTGACATGTATAGTTGGATGAACTCTATGAAAGTCTAGGAAGATGATTCATAAAATTTGCTTTAATCTTGAGATAATATTCAAATATATATTTATTTTAGTTGTAATTAGATTTTATCTAACATTTTATGTAATTTTATCTAATTAGATTTAATCTGGGACTTCCCTGGTGGCTCAGACAGTAAAGCGTCTCTCTACAATGCAGGAGACCTGGGTTTGATCCCTGGGTCAGGAAGATTCCCTGGAGGGGGAAATGACAACCCACCCCAGTACTCTTACCTAGAAAATCCCATGGACAGAGGAGCCTGGTGTCCATAGGGTCGCAAAGAGTCGGACACGACTGAGCGACTTCACTTTCACTTTCAGATTTAATCTAAATATATATTTATTGCAGTTATTTGTAATTAGATAATATGAAGGGTATGACACGTGCTTGCATGTGATTTTCAATGCAAAGTTGATATTGATGGCTTAAATAGACAATTTTAATAATTTAATTGAAAAACTACACGTAAGTTTGAATTTTATCTTCTTTCCTCCTCCACGCTTATAAGTTTCTTGGCATTTCTACTGGAATTTTATACACATCTGATACTCACTATTTGTCTTAATACACACTATGTCTCTACTTTATTTTGACTGCCTTTAAATAGGATGCATACAAGAAATGTCAAATATGCCTTCAAATATATCTCCAGATATTTTGTGTTATTTTAAATTCCTGAAGTGATATTTCCCTTTTATGTCACAGTTCAAATGGTCTAAAGAATACAATTCAAGTCACTGTTGTGTGTGTGTGTGTGTGTGTGTATGTGTATGTATGTTTAATTACTCAGTCATGTCTCACTCTTTGTGACCTCATGGACTGTAGCCCACCAGGCTCCTCTGCCCATGGAGGTTCTCCAGGCTAAAATACGGGAGTGGGCTGCCATGTGTTCCTCCAGGGAATCTTCCCAACCCTGAAATCAAACCCAGGTCTCCAGCATTGCAGGCAGATTCGTTACCATCTGAGCCATCAGGGAAGCCCAAGAATACTGGAGTGGGTAGCCTATCCCTTCTCCAAGGGAGCTTCCCGACCCAAGAATTGAACCTGGATCTCCTGCATTGCAGGCAGGTTCTTTATCAGCTGAGCTACCTGGGAAGCCCACCATTACAATCCCAGAAAAAAAAAAAAATCATGTAAACTGTTTCTCATTCAAAATATTCGTAATTGTGTGTCATTGACATGAAAGTTAGTCACAGGTTTCTTTAGACCTGACAAATTTTATTGTTAAAAATGTTGGACACAACAGACTTCATCAGACTAAAATATTAATAACTTAAGATGAGAAAATTGAAAAAATAGCCCACACATAGTCATGTGATTCCAAGATATTTTTTAATTTTTAAATTACAGGAAAGATGAAATATGAGAGAAAGAGGGAGGAAATGAATATATCATGTCTATTGGAGTTAATTAAGAACAGGTGCTACATCAAGCTGTGGTATAACTATTTGTGTTTTCTTTCCCCCCAAAATTAGTAAGTGTATTTTTCACTGAACGAGAGGGGCCTGAGCTGACAATAATGTCCTGAATTTTGTTGGAAATTACTTAAAATGCCATTAAGAAGTATTCACACAATAAAGATGCATAGGCATGATAAAAATAACAAAGAATAAAACTACTGAAATAAAGCTAGGCATGAGAATTTTATTAAAAAATACTGTATCTTTAAATTGAAAAATAGTGAGATTTGTGTTTAAGTGATGAAAACTGAATCCAGAGTGATAGCTAACTGAGAAAAATAAGTGACAATAACTTATTGATGATTCTATAAGGCTCAGTAAGGAAACTCCCGTGTTTTAAAATTTTATTTATTTATGTTTATTTTGGCTATACCAGGTCTTTGTTGCTGTGTGTGCTTTTCTGTAGTTGCAGAGAGTCGGGGCTACTGTTCGTTCCAGTGGGCAGGGTTTCTTGTTGCAGTATTTCTTTTGTTGCAGACATCGGGCTCCAGAGCTCAGCAGGCTCCAGTAGCTGCAGCATATGGGCTCAGTAGTTGAGGTTCTGGGCTTTAGAGCACAGTCTCAGTAGTTGTGGTTCATGGGCTTAGCTGCTCCATGGCCTGTGGGATCCTCCTGGACCAGGGATTGAACCCATGTTTCCCGCACTGGCAGCTGGATTCTTTACCAGTGAGCCACTAGGGAAGCCCTAAACTCCGATATTAAAAATTTTTTTTAAAAGTTTGAAATTTTTGCTTTCTGAGTGTTAACCTAAAAAAGAGATGCAGCACTATCTTATAAGAAGGGGAACTTCTAAATCATCCTAAATTGATCATAATCACTGAAACAAAAGGAAAAGTTGTCAGAAGAAAAACGGGAGAAACAGAACATCAGACTGGTTCTGCAGGATCTATAGGTACATTGCACAGATTTTCTTTCCTGGAAGCGTAGACCTCACATATGGGACAGATTATCTATATCATATAGTGATTGTCTGCTATCTTGACTGACTTCTATTAAAAATACAGTTATCCCTTGAACAACATGGGAGTTATGGGCCCTGAAACTCCATGAAGTTGAAAATTTGTGTATACTTTATTATTGGCCCTTTCACTATACAGTTCTTCTTTAATTGAAGTTCTGCATCCTAAACTCAAGCAACCAAAGAATGTGCAGTAATATAGTATTCAGTAGTGGGGGGAAAATCTGCTTAGAAGTGGATCCATGTGATTTAAATGTGTTGTTCAAAGATCAACTGTGTAATTCATCAATTTTCTCATCAAATTTCTTTATTTTGATAAGACATTAAGTTTTACCATTGCTCTTGTTTCCCTTCCATATACACCTATATCCCAAAGGTTAACTCTTTGGATTCTTTATCAAAATTCATCATATTTCTTTATTTTGACTAACAGAATCAAGTCTCCCAGGATCCGATCAGCATCAGTGTACATACAAGAAAAAATGCTGGCATTTTTTCCCAGTGTACTGATCTTTATTTTTCTTTCTCAAGCTTTATTGAGATATAATTGACATACAAATTTGTGTAAGCCTAATGTATACAGCTTGATAACTTGATAGACCTACATGTTGCAAAATTATTACCACACTAAGGCATTTGTTTGCTAAAAAATATTTAAGATCTACTTTCTTAGCAAATTTCAGATCTGTAACACAGCATTGTTAACTATCTTGCCCATAAGAAAAGGAAAAAGTACAAACTTGTGACAAAATGAAACTATTTAGAATATTCATGAAGGTAAGTTGAGGTAATAGAAGATGAGCTCTTCACAAGTTATGGCTTTGTTTATCACTATTTATTTATTATAATCATAATGTTTGACTATCACAAATCAACAAAGATGTAACATACATCTTATAATTGATATATATTTGTTTCCTCATGTTACTTCAAATTAACTTTTACTGTGCCAAAAGTATAGAGACATTAAGTTTTACCATTGCTCTTGCTTCCCTTCCGTATACACCTATATCCCAAAGGTTAACTCTTAAACACTTCTTTTGGTAAATATCTTTTTATCACTAGATAACACATATATACTTTTAATACTTTATATTTTATATTCAGGCATTTTTCTAGGCACTTGCCCCAGCTAAAGATGCAACTGTAATACTCTTCATTGACTAAAATTCAACATATATACACAACTGAAATCCTGTTAAAATAATTATGAATGAAACCAAAGTATGCACAGAAGAGCCTTGGCACAGATAAAGGAATATCTGTGTCTGTGTTTATTTGTTATAAATATCATTGCATTTATGAAATAAAATGCTAAAGTCAAATTTGAAACAGAAATAATTGTGTTTTAAATAATTTAAAATGTCCTTTGGAAAAATTATATACATAAATATATTAGGTATTTAGGTATATGGTACGTGTGCTGTGCTTAATCATTCACTTGTGTTGAACTCTTTGCAACACCACAGACTGTAGTCTGCCAGTCAGGCTCCTCTGTCCATGGGGATTCTCCATGCAAGAATACTAGAGGGGGTTGCCATTCCCTTATCCACGCGATCTTCCCCACCCAGGGATCAAACCAGAATCTCCCGCATTGCAGGTAGTTTCTTTACAGACTGAGCCACCAGGGAAGCCCAAGAATACTGGAGTGGGTAGCCTAACCCTTCTCCAGGGGATCTTCCTGACCAGGAATTGAACCGGGGCCTCCTGCATTGCAGGCAGATTCTTTATCAGCTGAGCTACCAGGGAAGCCCATATCGTACATAAGCTATCAAATATGAAAAACATCTCATAATGTCCAGCTTTCATTAATCAGACTAGATGATAATTTTATTGTGTCAAATACTCATCTTTATCTAGTAAACACACACACATATATAAAAATATATAAAATGTACATATTTAAGATGCAAGGTATTTATGACCAAAGCTTGATAAAATGAATAATCAGACTTTGCTAATGTCACAATTTTAAACACTAGTAAATTTACATCTGTCACTCTCTGTGACATATGAAATTATCTGAAAAGAATTTTTATTGATTTTGGAGTAGCAAAGCCAAAAAGTTTTTATTCTTCATAAATAAAAACTTATGACTATATTTGTAGGAGACTTTCTCCTTCTCAAAAAAATTATCTGTTCTTAGTCTCTGATAGAGTAGTTCTCTTTAGCATTTCCTTTTTCAGAGTTTTTCCAAAGAAACTCCCCTAAAATCTAACTGTATGTATTTTTCCCTTGTTTCTTTATTGAATGTAATAGTTTTTCCCCACTTTAAAAAATGTATTTTGTATTACTTTTTCAGCATCTTGCTTCTGCAGCATAAAGTCAAAATTTAGTATCTAATGCAAGCATAATCTCATTAATGGTGATAGTAAGATTAGATGAATAATTATTTTTCAGTCCTCAACAAGCCAAGAGTTAAAAGTATAATTTGTAATTTAATTTAGTCAAATAACTTGGTTACATTCTTGTTCAGCTACAGTGGATTTGACCATTTTAAGATAATTTTTTTAGTTTTAAAAAATTAAAATTTCTTCTCTAGCTTTCCAATCATGACTGTAGAAAGTAGAAAAAGTCCTTATATATTGCTATATATAACAATATTCCTATTTTTATGGTTACTTATACTTACAATATTTTATTCCATTTTGCTTAACATTAAAATTGCTACATTAGATTTATTTTTGTATTTATTTAATTCTATTCTCATCTATTTTCAACCTCCACATTTTTCATATTATAAAGGTAGGGATTTTTCAGGCAAGAATACTGGGGTGGGTTGCCATTTCCTCCTCCAGGGGATCTTCCTGATGCAGGGATACAACCCATGTCTCCTGCAGATCTGCATGGCAGGCAGATTCTTTACCTGCTGAGCCATTAGGAAAGCCCATTTATTCAATACCAGTCTTCAGTGTCCATGTTTATATATGTATATATTTAAAATATAAAAAACTGGAAATAGAACTGCCACATGACCCAGCAATCCCACTCCTGGGCATACACACCAAGGAAAACAGATCTGAAAGAGACACAGGCACCCCAATGTTCATCACAGCACTGTTTATAGTAGCCAGGACATGGTAGCAACCTAGAAGTCCATCGGTAGATGAATGGATAAGGAAGCTATGTTACATATACACAATGGAATATTACTCAGCCATTAAAAAGAATTCATTTGAATCAGTTCTAATGAGATGGATGAAACTGGAGCCCATTATACAGAGTGAAGTAAGCCAGAAAGATAAACACCAATACAGAATACTAATGCATATATATGGAATTTAAAAAGATGGTAACAATAATCCTATATGCAAAACAGAAAAAGAGACACAGATGTACAGAATAGACTTTTGGACTCTGTGGGAGAAGGCGAGGGTGGGATGTTCTGAGAGGATAGCATTGAAACAAGTATACTATCAAGGGTGAAACAGATCACCAGCCCAGGTTGGATGCAAGAGACAAGTGCTCAGGGCTGGTACACTGGGAAGACCAGAGGGATGGGATGGAGAGGTAGGGGGGAGGGGGGATCGGGACGGGAAACACGTAAATCCATGGCTGATTCATGCCAATGTATGGCAAAAACCACTACAATGTTGTAATTAGCCTCCAACTAATAAAAATAAATGAAAATATATATATATGTTTATTCCATCAGATAGCTAAGATGCTGAAATAGGTTTATAATCATTTTACTGAAGTAAATACATAATGAAACTGCATGTATCATAACTGTTAACTTGATCAGTTGTCACTGAACAACCACACTTATGCAACCAGAACCCAGGTTAAGACATCAGATATATCAGCTACAGAAGCAAAACTCATGTTCCTTCTAGTCAAGGCCAGCTCTTTATTGAGTACCTCCGCTACCCTGAATTCTAATAACATAGATTTCTCTTCCTATATTTAGTATTTTTTAATCAATAAAATCATCCAGTGTATACTCTTATCTTTTGCTTCTGTTAATAAATGTGAACTTTGTGAGATGCATCCATGTTATGGACTGTATTGTTCAGTCAATAAGTCATGTCTGACTCTTTATGACCCCATGGATTGCAGCACACCAGGCTTCCCTGTCCTTCACCATCTCCCAGAGTTTGATCAAACTCACGTCCATAGAGTCAGTGATGCCATCCAACCATCTCACCCTCTGCCTCCCATTCTCCTTTTGCCTTCACTCTTTCCTAGCATCAGGGTCTTTTCAAGTGAGTCGGCTCTTTGCATCAGGTGGCCAAAGGATTGGAGCCTCAGCATCCACCCTTCCCATACATATTCAGGGTTGAGATCCTGTAGGATTGGCTGGTTTGCTCTCCTTGCTGGCCAAAGGGCTCTCAAGAGTCTTCTCCAGAACCATATGGACCATATGTATATCCCGAAAGCCATAGGTTGAAACCTTAAATAACAATGTGACTATATTTGCAAACAGTCCTTTAGAAGATAATTATGATTAAATGAGATAATAAAGGTGGGGCTCTTATCCTATAGGATTACTGTTCTTCTAAAAAGTGCTTACTTTCTCTGCCACATAAGGACACAGCAAGAAAGCAGTCATCTGTAATGAAGGAGGAGACTCCTACTAGAAACAAAGCCCTGCCAGAACTTTGATTTTTGACTTTCTAGCCACCAGAATTATAAGAAAATTCATTTTTGTTGTTTAAGACATGACACTGAGATATTTTGTTTGTTTTTTATGTAAATATAAAGATTGTTATTCCAGTTAGCTATTACATTGTGACTATGCCACAACTTATCTATCCATTCCCTTTGTGCAAAGCATATCTACAGTTTCCGTGTTTTAGTAATTGTGAATCATGATTCCATGAACATTCTTGTACATATGTATTGGTGAACATACATACACATTTTTGTTTATGTATTTAGAAATGGAAGCTGAGTCATGAGGTAACATTACTTCAGCTTTAGTATCAATATTTGCTGCAAAGCAACAGCTTCAGCTTGTCTACACCCTCACCAGGTTTATATTGTTTTTTTCATGTAATCTTTGGTTGACATTTAGCAGTATGATTATAAAAATAGGCATTTTCTTGATGACAAATGAAGTTGAGTATATCTTCATATATTTAGTGACTAGATACTCACATTTGTGAAGTGCTTATTTGGTTATTTGCTTTTTTTCCTTTTGAGTTTGTTACTTGTTATAGATAATAAGGGCTTCCCTGGTAGCTCAGATGGTAAAGAATCCACCTGTGATGCGGCAGACCTGGGTTCAATCCCTGGGTTGGAAAGATCTCCTTGAGTAACGCGTGGCAACCCACTCCAGTATTCTTGCCTGAAGCATCTCCATGGACAGAGAAGCCTGGGGGTTACAGTCCATGGGTTGCAAAGAGTTGGACATGACTGAGTGACGAAGCATAGCACATAGATAATAATTTGCAATATCTTCTAATACCATATAAGTTGACTCTTCTCATCATTTTTCGTATGAGTATATATTTTTAGTTTTAATACAGATAAAATGATAAGTTTAAATGTATACCTTTATGTCATATTTAATAAATAGTTGCTAATCCCATGGTATTGGGCCTAGTTAGTTGTCATAAGGTGTATATGTCTTATTACCTCCCTAAACCTACAACTATTACTTTAATTCTTGGTTTATTTGGCTTCCATTTGTAATCTGTGAAAGGGATGGGGGTTATTCTTTTATATGTGGAGATACTATAATGATCTGTGTCTTAAAAGAATCTTAATCTTAGGTCTCACTGCCTGTATGTGAAACTAGCCTAGTCACGTGTCTATCAGTAGTTTATATAATTTTGTGTATATTTTACTGATGCAGTATTTATTTAAAACCATTTTTCCTATTTGACTTATTATTGCTAGGGATTAAAAGTAGATTTAGGGGTTAAGCATTATTGAATCCACTGTAGAATCTTGGTCCAGTCATTTAATGTTCAGGTTCAGTAGGATACTTATTGATCTTAAGAAATTTGACTGAATTCAACTAAAGGATTATAAAAACATAAGAAAAGTCAGAGAATTAGAAAACAAAAGACCTCTCTTTACTCATGAATGATAGTTTGGCTATGTATGATATCCTGAATGACAAATATGTTCCTTACTATATGTTAAATACTTTACTTCTCCAGTGTAAAATAAATTTGATTGTGGTTCCAATTATGCAGTTACCAATGTTGATGCATAGAAAGGATCGATAAGTTCCCCAAAAATTTTTGAAGCAAAGTACAATTCAGAATTGCCACACTGAAAATTTTAAGCTTGCTGTATCAATTTTCATATTTCACTGATACGAGATAGGTCAGGATTTGTTTTTAGATATGGTCAAGATTTCTGTTTATACTGTTGTATTTATTATGTTTGATTGTGCAAAGGCTTTGTCTCATTGCAGAGAATGAGGGCTACTCTTCTTCATGGTGCATGAGCTTCTCATTGTGGTGTCTTCTCTTGTTCAGAGCACAGGCTCGAGGCAGGCTTCAGAAGTTGTGGCCCATGGGCTTAGTTGCTCTGCAGCGTGTGGAATCTTCCAGGAGCAGGGATCAAACCAGTGTCCCCAGCATTGGCTAGCAGGTTCTTAACCACCAGGGAAGTCCTGTATTATTTTAAATAAAATTAATTTAAGAAGTTTGGAGTTTTATCACCATGTTTGCATTCCTAAAAAGGCTGTTATTTAATAGTTACAATTTTTTGAACTTTACATACAGAGCATACTATAGTACACTTTAAGTTCCTTTGTCTTATATTTTTAGATGTATTTATGCTTACAGGTATTTCACTTTTTTTAATTTTGATAGTTTAGAATGTGTCTAACAATTATGTCTCCTTTATACCCTTAATAACTATTAGTAGGTTTTTAGAATTTCTGGTTATTACAAACAATCCCATCAGAAATAAGGGAAGTTTAGGATATGAGAGTCCCTTGGACTGCAAGGAGATCAAAGAAGTGACTCATTGGAAAAGACCCTGATGCTGGGAAAGACTGAAGGCAGGAGGAGAAGGGGACAGCAGAGGATAAGATTGTTGGATGGCATCACTGACTCAATGGACATGAGTTTGAGCAAGCTCTGGGAGTTGATGATGGAAAGGGAAGCCTGGCGTGCTGCAGTCCATGGGGTCACAAAGAGTCAGACACGCCTGAGTGACTGAACTGAACTGAGGTTATGAATAGGATAAATTTTACTAAGCAAGTCCAAGCAGTTTTCCAGAAAGGTTGGCCTTTAACATTAAGTATGGATAACTCAGCACTGCAATCTTGTCAATTCTTAATATATACTGAAATTTGCATAGCTATAAGAAATAGAGTATTTAACCTTATGCTTTCAGTTTGCATTTTCCTGACTTGCTAATAGCAAGGATACTCTTCTTTCCAGTGCTTGTCATGAATTTAGCCCTTTTTTCTAATGGATTGGCCAAAAAGCATGTTCGGGTAAAGAATGATAATATTTATCATTTAATGTTTAGTTGGACTTTACTGTATTTTCTGGACACTAATATTTTGCTAGTTAAGTGTGTAGGAAAATCATACCAATATGTAGTTTTGGGTGGGGTTTTTTTTGCCTCTTTTTAAATTTTTATCAATAAAATTTTAAATAAATCATGATATATCTATTATCCTTCCTTCAAAGTCACATATATAATTCTTCATATTGTCTTCCAAGAATTTAAAGGACTGCTTTTAGGTTTAAATTTTTATCTACTTTAACTGCATAAATACATGTTTCTGTTTTGATCTACATGTCTAAGGTGTATATTGTAGCATGTTAATTGCCATGGCTTTGGATATGTCACTATATCTGGACAAGAAAATTTACCCTCCTAATATTCTATAAGACTGTAAGAAAAAACTAAAATTTATTTTGAAATTTAATTGAATCAATAGAGATTTTACTAATAGATTTTATTTTATGGTGTTGATTTATTAATCCAAAAACATACTTATTTTTATATTCAATTTATTTTATATTCTTTAGGATATTTTCATTCTTTGGATTTCTTCATGAAAAATGTATCTAACTTTTATTGCTAACTTTCTATTCATTGTCTTCATTTTTCTTATTTTTCAGTTTAATATATGAATGCTGGTAAATTTATCAATTTCTCCTTATATTTCTATGAATTTTTCATTCTATATAAGGCCTTAGTGACATAGTATTTTGATGGTCAAATCTTTGCTTCCATAGAAACTTTATTATTACATTGTGACTGTCTTCAAAGTTTTGCTTTTCTTTTTGCCTTAAGACATACTTGACTGATAGTAATATAATTATATCAGACTCATATTGGTTGTTCTCTGGGATCACTTATCTTTTTACACCATTTACCTCAATTTTAGTTTTTTATATTAGGTATATTTCTTATATGATTTTTTATAGTTTTGGTGTAGAGCTTATATCTTATAGTTTTAAGTTTTACAAATATTTATCTTGTAGCTATTGTCTATAAAGCAAAATTCTGCTGAGTAAATTTGAAGTAGTTTGCTTTATTAGGTAATTTATGAATCCAGCAGTATCCTGTGCAGTAACTAGAAAGGTGCTCTGAGGGGCTGTACTACATGAAAGATATTTATAGAAAGAACATATTTTCAAAAGAAAAGACAGGGTTATTTTAGGCCAGGACAACTTCTTTTAAAGGAGAAAGGAATGCGCATGGGTTTTATCAGCAAATTACCTTATAGTGCAACTCAGGAAACTGCAGATTGTTTAAAGTTCATTTTCTTGGAAGGGTTTGAAAACTGCAAATAATTTCAAGAATTTGCTATTGTGGTAGACACTTTGGGCCTGTTATTTCTTTATTTTAAAACTCTGATCAAGCAAAATTATCCAATATATTAAGCAGCTTTTAAAAAACTTTATACAATAGTCTTAGATTACAATAAAACAAGCGGAGCATAAAGAGATTGCCCATATGCGCTCTACCTTCATATTTGCAGAGATACACCAATTATCAAAATCACTCACCAGAATGACACATTTTTCACCAAGGATGGACTTATATTGACTCATCAGAATCAACCTAAGTCTATACTTTACCTAAATATTTACTTTTATTGTACATTTAATAAATTTGTTCAAAAGTATAATGACATATATTCATCATTATAATATCTTAGAATATTTGCACTGCTCTAATCTTTCCTGCTATGCCAAGTCATTTATTCCCTCTTCCCTGACCCATGGTAACCACTGGTCATTTTATAGTTTTGCCTTTTTCAGAGTGTTATGTAGTTGGAATCATATATGTAACCTTCAAATTTGTTTCTTTCACTTATTAACAAGTATTTATGGTTCTTCCTTGCCTTTTCATGGCTCTATAGCTCCTTACTTTTTAGCACTGAGTAACAGTCCATTGTCTAGATGTACTAGTTTACCCATCCGCCTAAAGAAGTACATCTTGTTTGCTTTATAGTTTTGGCAATTATCCAGAATAGCTGTTTATAAACAATCTTTCACAGCTATGTGCATAGGCATAACTCCTTTGTGTAAATACCAAGGGGAACTACTGCTATGTCATATAGTATTTATACATTTAGTTTTATAGGAAACCACTGAACTGTCTTCCAAGGTGGCTGTGTAATTTTGTATTTTCATCAGTAATGAGTGACAGCTCCTATCATGTCACATCCTCACCAGCCTTCTGTGTAGTCAGGGTTCCACATTTTGGCCATTCTGATGTTTACATAATGGTGTCTTAGTGAAGTGAGTGAAGTCGTTTATTCGTGTCAAACTCTTTGCGACCCCATGGACTGTAGCCTACCAGACTCCTCCGTCCCTGGGATTTTCCAGGCAAGAGTACTGGAGTGGGTTGCTATTTACTTCTCCAGGGGATCTTCCCAACCCAGGGATCGAACCCAGGTCTCCCGCATTGCAGACAGACGCTTTACCATCAGAGCCATCAGGGAAGCCCTAATGGTGTCTTAGTGTTGCTTTAATTTATATTTCCAGTTGTCATAGGTGCAGCATGTTTATTTGCCAACTGCATATATTCTTTGAGTTCTTTTAGGTTTTTGGCCCATTTTTGAATCAGATTGTTTTCTTATTGTTGAGAGCTTTATGAGTTCTTGGTATATTTCAGATAATGTCCTGTATCAGATGTGTCTTTGCAAATATTTTCTCCCATTCCGTGTCTTGTCTTCTCATTCTTTTAATACCATCTTTTGTAGAGGAAAAAGCCTTTAATTATAATAAGGTAGAGCTTATCAGCATTTCCCCCATGAATTTTGTCTCAGGTATATCTAAAAGACTGTCATCATACTCAAAAGTCATCTACTTTTCTCCTGCGTTATCATCTAGAAGTCTACCATTTTGCATTTTCAATTTAAGTCTATGTTTTATATAGACTTTCCATTATGAGTTTCCATTATGAGTTAATTTTTGAAAGGTGTAAGGTCTATGTCTGAATTCTTCATTTCACATGTGAATATTCAGTTGTTCCATTTGTTGAAGATACTGTCTTTTGCTATGTATTACCTTTGCTCATTTGTCAAAGATCACTTGACTATATGTGAGTCTATTTTGGAGCTATTTTATTAATTGATCTATTTGTCTATTCATTTGTTAATACCATTTGGTCTTGATGAACTTCCTAGTAAATCTTAATATTGGGTAGTGTCATTCTTCTAATTTTGTTCTATTCATTCAAAATTGTATTAGCTATTCAGGGTCTTTTGCATTTTCATATAAACTTTAGAAATAGTTTGTTGATATTCATGTAATAACATGCAGTGATTTTGATTGGGATTGCAATGATCTATACACATCAATCTGGAAAGAGTTTACATCTTGATGACTTGGAGTCTTCCTACTTGTGAACATAGAGTATCTCTCTATTTATATATTTGATAGCATTCATCACCATTTCACAGTTTCCTTCATAGAAAACGTCTACATATTTTGTTTTATCCTTAAGTGTGCTATTTTTGAGTGTTTATGTAAAAAAAAAACCTTATCCTTTCAATTTCTGCTTGTTCACTGCTAATATATAGGAAAGCAATTGCTTTTCATATATTAACCTTCTATTTCTTCAACTTTGTAATAATCACTTATTAATTCCAAGAGTTTCTTTGTCCAAAAGAAATGTTTTATATGTAGAAAATCATATAAATTAAAATTATAAAAATTTATAATTTATAAATTATATAAATCATATAAAATAAATATAAAGACAAATAAGACAACTTTGTCTTCGTTCTCAATCTATATACATTTTTTTTTTCTTATCTTGCTTTATTGTATTTTACTGAAGGTCTTCCAGTATGACACTGAAAAGGAGTGGTAAGAGAAAGCATCCTTGTGTTGTATCTGATCTTAGTGGAAAAGCTTCAAGTTTCTCACCATGTTTTTTTGAGACTAGTCTTTATCAAGCTGTGAATGTTTCACTCTATTTCACTGATAGTTTTTACTATAAATTTTATTATTTTTGCAAATTTTTAATGTTAATATAATGTGATTTTTATATTTTGTTGTGTAAAAGATTAATTTATGTTCAAATGTTGAAACAACTTTGCATACCTTGGATAAATCCTGGTTGGTTTTGGTGTATAATTATTTTTATCTCTTTTTAGATTTCATCTGCTAATATTTTGTTGCATCTCACGTTTGCCATTTTTTGTCATCTCATGAAGAGAGACAATGGTCTATAATGATCTTTTCTTGTAATTTTTTGTGGGTGTGTGTTTCTGTATTAGAATAATACTGGCCTTGTTGAATGAGATAGGAAGTATTATATCTTCACCTGTCTTCTAAAAGACATTGTGGAGAATTGGTATAAATACTTCCCTAAAATTTTTTTAGAACTCACTGGTGAACCAATATGGGTGGTCTGGTGCTTTTCATTTGGAAAGTTGGTTTTGACTGAATTTTTTCAGTAGATAGTAGTAGGCTGCAATTCAAACTGCCTAATTATTCTGTGAGTTTTAGCAGATTTTTCTCCAAAGAATTAGTCCATTTCTTGTAGGTTATCAAGTTGATGAACATAGACCTGTTCACAGTATTATTGCTGTCATTTTGTTTATGATGGGGCCTATAGTTATTTGCCCTTTTTCATTTCTCATTTTAATATTCTAAATCCTTTTCTAAAAATCTATCTGAAAATAATTATTCATTTTATTCATCTTTTTAAAGAATAAGCATTTGTTTTGTTGAATTTTCTATTTTGACTCACTGTTTTCAGTTTCATTGATTTCTGTTCTAATTCTTATTAATTTTCCCATGCTTATTTTTGATTTGCTTTTCTTTTTCTAGTTTTAAGTTAGAAATTTTGATTATCGTGTCTTTCTTCTTTCCTGATAATGTGCATTCAATAGTATAAATTCCCCCATAACTGCTTTTTCCTGAATTCTATAAATCTTGATAAATTGTATATTAATTTACTTTTATTTCAATATGTTTTAAAATTTCTCTTGAGACTTCTTTTTGACACATGTTCATTTAGAAGTGTGTTGTTTATCCTCCATTTATTTGGGGATTTTTCAGTTGTCTTTCTGTTAAGGTTTTCTACTTTACTTCCATGGTTGCCTGAGAGCAGACATTATATTATTTCTATTTTACTCAAATGCACTAAGGTGTGCTTTATGGCCCAGCTGATGTATTATTTATATTCATCTAAATACATTAAGGTATGTTTTAAGGTGTGTCTGTGTTGGTTAATATTGCATGTGACTTGAAGAATGTACATGCTATAAGTTGGATGAAGTTGTCTGCAGATGTTCATTATATCCAGTTAGTTGTTGGTGATGTTGTTCAACTATATCCTTACTGATTTTCTGTCTGCTAGATCTGTCCATTTATGAGAGAGGGCCTTTAAATTCTCCAACTACCAGAGTTGATATACCTATTTCTCCTTGTAATTCTATCAGTTTTCACTTCATATATATATATATATATATATATATATATATATATATATATATATATATATATATATATATATATGCTGTTCTTATGCACCTGTATGTATGCACCTGTATGCACCTGTATGGTGTTTCTTGGAGAATTAATTTCTTTTTCATTATATAATGCCCCTCTGTTGCCTTGACAGCTTTCCTTACTTTAAAACATGTTCTGTCTGAAATGAATACATCTA
The DNA here is from genome assembly GCF_033118175.1 of Dama dama. Taxonomy (NCBI): domain Eukaryota; kingdom Metazoa; phylum Chordata; class Mammalia; order Artiodactyla; family Cervidae; genus Dama; species Dama dama. Next base: position 40,988,124 of record NC_083709.1, on the reverse strand, counting down.
TTACTATTTTTTTTAGAGAAATTAGTATTAGGATATAGTTTCTCCATCCTTTTACTTCAAGTTGTTACTCTTGCTATATATTAAAGTGAGTTTCTTGTAGACAACATAGTTAGGGCATGCTTTTTGATCTACTCTGACAATCTTTGTCTTTGAATTGGTACAGATACACAATAGATATTCAAAGAATATTGATATAGTTGGAATAATATTTTCCCACATTTGTTTCTTTTTGTTACCCTTGTTATTGTTTATATTTTAGTCTTATATTTTTCCATATTTTAAAAACTGAATAGTATATATGATTCCAATTTGCCTCCTTTCTTAGCATACCAATTATACTTCCTTATATACTTAGTGTTGCCCTAGATTTTGCAATATACATTTACAAATAAACCAAGGCCACTTTAAAATAATATTATACCCTCACAGGTAGTATAAGCATCTCAAAATAGCAAAGTATTCCTAATACTTTCCTTTAAAGTATTTTGTGTCATTGCTTTCATTCATTTCACTTATTCATAAGTATACATAAATAGGAAGAAATAAAAAAGCCTCTTGATGAAAGTAAAAGAGGAGAGTGAAAACGTTGGCTTAAGACTCAACATTCAAAAAATTAAGATCATGGTATTCGGTCCCATCACTTCATGGCAAATAGATGGGGAACCAGTGAAAACCAGTAACAGATTTTATTTTGAGGGGCTCCAAAATCACTACAGATGGTGACTGCAGCCATGAAATTAAAAGACGCTTGCTACTTGGAAGAAAAGTAATGACCAATCTAGATAGCATATTAAAAAGCAGAGATATTACTTTGCTGACAAAGGTCCATCTAGTCAAAGCTATGGTTTTTCCAGTAGTCATGTATGGATGTGAGAGTTGGACTATGAAGAAAGCTAAGCACATAATTAATGCTTTTGAACTGTGGTGTTGGAGAAGACTCTTGAGAGTCCTTCGACTGGAAGGAGATCCAACCAGTCATTTCTAAAGGAAATCAGTCCTGATTGTTCATTGAAAGGACTTATCTTGAAACTGAAACTCCAACAGTTTGGCCACTTGGTGCTAAGAGCTGACTCATGAGAAAAGACCCTGATGCTGGGAAAGATTGAAGGCAATAAGAGAAGGGGACGACAGAGAATGAGATCATTGGATGCCATCACTGACTCCATGGACATGAGTTTGAGCAAGCTCTGGGAATTGTTGATGGACAGGGAAGCTTGGTGTGCTACAATCCATGGGGTTGCAAAGAGTTGGACATGACTGAGCAACTGAACTGAATACATAAATATATATCTAGTATATACAAAGCATGCATAATCATATGCATTTTTCTATTGTTGAATGAGCTATTATCTGTGAGATCAATTAAGAAAGAGAAAAATGTTAAAGCTATATAAAACTTGTACATATTCCTACAATTTTTTGAAGGAATTGAATTCTTCAACACTCCTTTTTGATGTAGAACCAGATTTTTGGCCTCTAGTACATTCCTTCTCTTTAAAGAATGCACTTTTAGCATGCCTTGCAAGAAAGGTCAACTGGCAACACAATCATTTTTTGCTTCAGAAAGTATTTATTTTTCCTTCACTTTCAAAGGATAATTTCATAAGGTACACAATACTATATGATAGCCTTTAAATATTGCTGGCACTCATATCTTTATAAAGCCATCTTTTTCTTCTTGAGTCTATTTTCTTGCCAATAGAATCCATCTGAATATTGTCTCTTGCCACTCATTTAAGTCCTAAGTCTATCACATAATCTCACTCCTAAGTCTCCAATCTTGTATTATCTTTAGAGTGGTCACCTGTTCATGAAGGTCTCATGCAAATTCACAAAATAATATTCATCATTGACCTGTGACCTCGTCAATTATTTTTTGTACTCTCATCCCATGAATGTTACCCCAAACCAGTCATCTATGCCATTCTTTTAATTTATTTTTGTTCATCTGGATTTTCTTTGCATCAATTTTTAAATTTTTATTTATTCTTTGGCTGCACCATGTGGCATGTGGGATCATAGTTCCCCGACCGGGGATCTAACCTGTGCCCCCTGTAGTGGAAGCACAGAGTCTTAACCAGTGGAATGCCAGGGAAGTCCCCATGCCATCCTTTACAGTTACATCACTTGTGCTATCACTGACACTAACATAGTTCATGCCACTATTACCTCTTTCTAATTTTCATACCAGGGCTTTCTTCTCCTGTCTTGTTCCAGTCCAAAAATCCCTGAAACAACAGCTAAAGTGAACTTTTAAAATGCCTATCTGATAAAGTAGAGACTATAATAGTGACATTTTAAAAAGAAACAGCAATTATTTGTGATCTTCATTTGGTATAGGTGATAAGATGTTTTATATTAAAATAATTCTAGGGAGGACTATAATAAGCAATATATAAAATATTAATAGAACAGAAGTAGGACAGTAGGAAATTGAAATTTAGAAGAAAAATACTTAAGTTAGACTTCTTTATAGATTATATTTTGAAAATGCAACATGATTTACATTCTTTGCATTTAAGCACAGTTTAGTTAATGGACATGGATTTTTAAACTATGCTTGTTTGTTATGATGGTAATTTGTGTTACCTTGGAAATTAACTACTTGGGACTTATTTTCTTTATCTGCTGTAAAAAATAAAAATACAAGAAAACTAATCTCAAGAGGGGGAAAGATAAAAAAGTATCTAACTCCTAGAATCACCTTGAGATTGTGACAGTTAAATGGATTAATCCACACCTGACACTTCAGTTCAGTGTATGACTCTTTGAGACCCCATGAACTGCAGCACGCCAGGCCTCCCTGTCCATCATCAACTGCCGGAGTCTACCCAAACCCATGTCCATTGAGTCAGTGATGCCATTCAACCATCTCATCCTCTGTCGTTCCCTTCTCCTCCTGCCTTCAATCTTTCCCAACATCAGGATCTTTTCAAATGAGTTAGCTCTTCGCATCAAGTGACCAAAGTATTGGAGCTTCAGCTTCAATGTCGGTCCTTCCAATGAACACCCAGGACTAATCTTGCAGTCCAAGGGACTCTCAAGAGTCTTCTACAACACCACAGTTCAAAAGCATCAATTCTTCGGCGCTCAGCTTTCTTTATAGTCCAACTCTCACATCCATACATGACTACTGGAAAAAACTATAGCCTTGACTAGACGGACCTTTGTTGGCAAAGTAATGTCTCTGACTTTTAATATGCTGTCTAGATTGGTGATAATTTTAATTTCATGGCTGAATCACCATCTGCAGTGATTTTGGAGCCCAAATAAATAGTCAGGCACTGTTTCTACTGTTTGCCCATCTATTTGCCATGAAGTGATGGGACCAGATGCCATGATCTTAGTTTTCTAAATGTTGAGCTTTAAGCCAACTTTTTCACCCTCCTCTTTCACTTTCATCAAGAGGCTCTTTAGTTCTTCTTCACTTTCTGCCATAATGGTGGTGTCATCTGCATATCTGAGGTATTGATATTTCTCCCAGCAATCTTGATTCCAGCTTGTGCTTCATCCAGCCCAGCATTTCTCATGATGTACTCTGCATATAAGTTAAGTAACCAGGGTGACAATATACAACCTTGATGTACTCCTTTTCCTATTTGGAACCAGTCTGTTGTTTCATGTCCAGTTGTAACTCTTGCTTCCTGACCTGCATACAGGTTTCTCAAGAGGCAGGTCAGGTGGTCTGTATTTCCATCTCCTTCAGAATTTTCCACAGTTAGAAGTTGGTTTATTGAAGTACTTAGTGTTAGATGACATTATTGTCATTGTTAAGTTATTGAATTAAAGAAAATTATATTTTTTCTCTAAATTTATCCTGAATTAGTAAATAAATTAATGTTAGACAAGGTCAGTTTATAAATACATTATCTCACACACCAAAATGTTCCATCAACTTGAGCATTTAATCTAAGCTTTTATTAAAAAAATTTTTTTTAAAGGCATCTATTTGAGTGTAGGATTTTGGCCATATTATGTCACAGTACCTACAATTCTACAACTAAATATTTTAAGTTTTGAAAAGTTTTGCTTTCAGCATTATATTTGAAACTGTCACTATTAAAAATCAATACGCTAATTGATACATGTGCTAAGTCACTTCAATCATGTCCAACTCTTTGCAACTCTTTGGAATATAGCCCACCAGGATCCTCTGTCCATAAGATTCTCTGGGTAAGAATACTGGAGTAGGTTGCCATACCCTTCTCCAGGGGATCGTCCTGGCCCAGGGATTGAACCCACATCTCTTCCACCTCCTGCAGTGGCAGCTGGGTTTTTTACCACTCGTGCCACCTGACATTAAAAACTTTATATGATAATAGCTTTAATCATTTTCTTGTACAATTTTTATGTAAAAGATCTCCTTCCATTTCATGTATATATAGAGAAAACTATGAAAAGGGTAAATAACCTACAGTTCACTAAGGTATTATCTTATTGTTTTGTTGCTACAACAGATATTATAGTAAATGATTCAGCTATATTTTTTCAAGAAACAGGCTTTATCATGAAAACAAACAAAACCTTTAGTAAACTAAAATAACATTGCTAGCGGCAATGTTACATTTAAAATTTTAGTTTTTCAATGACAAAAAGAGGTCTGAGATTATTTTTGAATTTCTAATTTACTATATATTATAGGGCATGTGTTGATATTTAAATTTATAATATTTAAAAGGTAAAACTGAAAATTTATCTTATCCTAATGTTTAGGTGTAATCTTTCAGTTTTCTTAATAAGTGATATTTACATGTCTCTTAAAATTCATAGCAAAATAGAGATGCTTAGAACAAAATTAAAGTCTTCCTTCCTCCAACATCCTTTCCTCAAATGTGAGCCTGTTAAGTTTCTTGTATTCATTCTTTAAAAGTATCTATGTAAATACTTTATTTCCTATGTCAATATTGTCACTTAATGATAGTATTTTACATATAAAAATAATTCTATTTCTCATGCTGTCAAAAAACCCACTTTATTATATCATATGAATGTATCATAACCTTTTAAACCAGTTCACTATAAAATCAAGTAATTTCCATTACATGTTTGTATTTAAATTTTTGATACATATTTTCAATAAAAGGAAACCTTCATGATAAGAATGACATGGAAATTTTCTTTTCCTTATAGTTTTATGACTATTTTATAATAGAATGAATATAAACAAATTATATTTTAGAGAAGCAGTGAGCAAATCATAATTTCTGTCATATAAAACTGTGAAAACAATATTTTATTTAGCCTTTTCTATGCTATGATTTATAATTTAGGAATCTGATGAATTATGAGCACAAGTGTGTGAACATTTTTCACTCCATGGTTTACTATCACAATATGAATGCAAAACAAAATAGGCATCACTTTTGACAGATTCTCCACTTTCACATTTAAGGTCTTAGTCTTCTGTCACTCAGAAGAGCCAAGGTCAAAGACATCCATGGTAGTTCACCTTGGATACAGACTTGACCATCAAAATGCAAGCTGTAATACAAAGCTGAACATTTGTCACAGGTTGGTGAACATGTGTCCCACATTCACATTTAAATCTACATGCAGAGCACATAAGAGTTGGTGAAATTTAAGGAAGTGATATGCCAAAGAGCAAAATTATGGTAATTAGTTTAAGAGTGAGAGCTACTCATTTAGAAAATTTGAAACATCAGTGATCCAGATGATAGAAATGGGACATCAGCACACATTTCCAAAATTATAGTTTTAATAAAATAAATTTTAAAATGCTTCAGCTTATTCTCAAGCAACTTTTAAAGATTGTTCTTTTTGTCTACAACTGAGGGTAAAATATCCAGTTCCCAAACTGAGGGAAAAAAAATTTAAAGCCTCATCAAGAAAAGGTTTAATTCAGCAATGCATAGTTCCATGTGATGGAGAAAATGTCAGTGTAGTCAGGGTGAGTGTTGAAGTATGTAAAACACAGAAGGGAGTGCTAAAACTTGTATCAGCATAATTGATATTGACTTTATCATATGAAATAAGTAAACTCAGAAATCAGAGCATAAGCACAGACCCATTCTGGGAGACTTTTATTTTCTAAGTATCTGTAAGACTGTAAATAACATTGGAAAAAAGTAATTTTATTTTTTGCAAAACTCTTTGCAAGTAAAATTAATAATCTTTCACCTAAATATTAATGAAGTAACAAAACAATTTTAACAGTAGGAAAAAAAGAAATGAATATACACTATAAATAATTAAAGTGAACTATACAGTCCATGGAATTCTCCAGGCCAGAATACTGGAATGAGTAGCTTTTCCCTTCTCCAGGGGAATCTTACCAGGGATCAAACCCCAGTCTCCAGCATTGCAGGCAGATTCTTTACCAGTTGAGCCACAAAGGAAGCCCAAGAATGCTGGAGTGGGTAGCCTGTCTTTTCTCCAGTGAATCTTCCTGACCCAGGAATGGAACCAGGGTCTCCTTATTGCAGGTGGATTCTTTACCAACTGAGCTTTGAGGGAAGCCCCGTAGAGTTGATAATTAGGGACAAACACATAGTGAAGTTTGAATTTATTTTCATATAAAACAAATATTTTCATATTTGTAATTTAATAGTTACTGTATTTTGGAATGTATTATTTTGGTTCTAAAATTTTACTAACTGTTTTACATAACTGCTCTTTTGATATGGAATATATATTACAGGAACAACAAAGTTATTATTAATGTTTAACTGGATCAGCTAGTAGTAAGCATTGGAAAGGTAACAGTCACTCTCATTTTTACCAAGAACTTGTTAATTGAAATATAGTTTAAATAGTGTATTAATATTTTTAAGGAAAATGGGGAACTTGCCTAAAAATATGGGAAAATGGAAGAATTAAAAGTCCTTGTTTTTTAAACATCACATCAAATCACTGACAGCATATTTAGCATCCTCTTGTAGAAGAAATTCTCAATTAAAAATTGCTTGGTGTCTAAGGAGAGTTATGTTTGTTGTACAATATATTAAAATTTTATAGACCAATCATATTTTGCCAAAAGATGAACATCCCTAATTCTAAATATCCTTAATACTAAGTATTAAATTTTATGAAACTTAAGCAACTGGCTATATTCATATTATTATAGCAGATTTTCTCTTATTCATGTTTTAATTATGTCCTATAAGTGTAAGTTTAAGACATATTGCAAACCAGCTATATAATACAAGAAATGGGAACAAAGCTGTCATCAACTGAGGAAAAAAAAACAACTTAGAGCTTTACATGCTCAGCTGTGTCTAAGAAGCCAATTATAGCCAAATTGAAAGCATTTTAAATGTAATGCATGATATAACTTTGAAAGACTATGTGCAGAAATAACGTTTATATTAAAATCTGAGATTTGTTCAGTGTTTAAACTTAATGAACTGTAGAAATGCAAGGTGGAAGGAAATCTGTGCTTTCAACAATTTTTCTTCTGTCAAATTGATCTTCTTGTCTCATACTTTGCTTTTGTCAATATAACTAGAGCATTTACTGTAAATGTGAACTCATTCTAAATTTCTGCAGCTGAAGAAGAGAATGTTAAAAAGATTACTTTTTTCCTGTTCATTTGGTGTTTAACTCTAGATTGTTTACAAGTTTGCTTCTCTCACTACAAATGGGTCATCTTTTCCACCCAGCTGCAACTACATTGACAAATAATGAGCCTTCTAAATCTATTAATAGAGTTTTTCTCTTACCAAAGCTTCAGTACACAGGATTAAGTATTACATATCTCAGTTTGAATGGGCCATTCTCAGAAAAAGAGAGTAGTTTTTAATAAATGAAACAAAGATGAATATTTTTAATGATAAAAGTTACAATTGACAAAGAAGATAGACATCATAAAACATCACATGCTTAACAACAAGGAAACAAAGATACATAAAGCAAAAATCAGAAGCAATATAAGGGAAAAGAAAAAAATATATGATCATAGTGAGACATATTAACATTTCTTTGAGGATATCAAATGCAGAAAAAAGAACAGGAGCATCTTGAATGATCTGATTAATAATTTAAATATAATAGATTTCTATTAATTATATATCCTACAAAAATATATTTAAAATTTTGTATCTCAAACATTATTAGATGTCCATAGGACACTTAGAAAAACTGACAAAAAATAAACATTACTTAATTTCCTTTTGTGATTCAGTTATACATAAACACATATTATTTTTAAAATTATTTTCCATTATAGGTTTTTACAAGATATTAACTATCCCTGTGCTAAACAGTAAACCTTTGTTGCTTGTTGGATATCTATTTTTTTAATTAGAAATCTAGCATTCTGCTTATATGAAGTCAAACAAATAGAATCAAAATGTCATAATTTTTTTAGGCAAAAATTCATAAGTTTTCTAAAATATATGTATTATACATATTTATATATGTACAAGAGATTTTCTACTATGCTTGATAAAGGCTTGAGAAAGAACATCAAAAAATAAACTGGATGAAATGGGAGCACTGAATATGAAATAGAAAAAGTGAAACAAACTAGATAAAAGTAAAAGATGTTCATATAGTCCAGTTGTTTTTAAACACTGCTGTTCATTAAAATCATATCTCGAGTTTTGGTGAAACAAAAGCAATACCTGGGCATTTTTATTTCTCAAAAAAAAAAAATTCCAAGATAATTCTGATATGCATCTGGATTTTAAAAAGTGATAACAGGTTTTTCTATTAAGTGGTAGTTTTGGAAATATAGAATTCTATTATTTTTCTGTTGACCAATCTTGATACATTGGTATTAAGTGAGTAATAGTTACATAATCACAATAATGAAAGGGGTTTATGAGTTTTCACAATCAATAGCCAGAGCAAGCCATAATGGGAACATGATTGGAATAATATAAAATATATTGAAACAATATAAAATAATTGCATTTAGTTTGGGGGAGTCAAGCAGAGTGATGTGGTAAATGGAAGTACATACATGCACATTTTCATTTGCTCAGCCAGTCTATGTCTTTTCGTTGGTGCATTTAATCCATTTACACTTAAGGTAATCATCGATATGTATGATACTATTATTGTTCTCTCAGTTGTTTTGCGTTTATTTTCTGTAGGTAGGTCTTTCTCTTCTTTCTTGCCTAGAGGATTCATTTAGCATTTGTCAAAGCTGGTTTGATGGTGTTGAATTCTCTTAACTTTTGCTTGTCTGGAAAGATTTTGATTGCTCCATCAAATCTGAAAGAGTGTCTTCTGGGTAGAGGATTCTTGGTCCTAGGTTCTTCCTTTTCATCAATTTAAATATATCATGCCATTCCCTTCTGGCTTGTAGAGTATCTGTTGAGAAATCAGCTGATAGCCTGATGGGAGTTCCCTTGTATGGATTTGTCATTTTCCCCTTGTTGCTTTTAATATTTTGTCTCTGTCTTTTTATTTTTGTCAGTTTGATTATTATGTGTCTTGGTGTGTTACTCCTTGGGTTTAAAGAGCAATTTTAATATGAGTAAATGTATAGTATTTGAAGGTAGCTAAGAGTTAATACTAGACCATTCAGGTATGACCTAAATCAATCCCTAACGATTTTACAGTGGAAGTGAGAAATAGATTTAAGGGACTAGATCTGATAGAGTGCCTGATGAACTACGAATGGAGGTTCATGACATTGTACAGAAGACAGCAATCAAGACCATCCCCAAGAAAAAGAAATGAAAAAAAAAAAGCAAAATGGCTGTCTGAGGAGGCCTTACAAATAGCTGTGAAAAGAAGAAAAGCAAAAAGCAAAGGAGAAATGGAAAGATATACCCGTTTAATGCAGAGTTCCAAGGAATAGCCAGGAGAGATAAGAAAGCCTTCCTCAGTGATCAGTGCAAAGAAATAGAGGAAAACAATAGAATGAGGAAGACTAGAGATCTCTTCAAGAAAATTAGAGATAACAAGGGAACATGTCATGCAAAGATGGGCTCAATAAAGGAAAGAAATGGTAGGAACCCAACAGAAGCAGAAGCTATTAAGAAGAGGTGGCAAAAATACACAGAAGAAATGTAGAAAAAAGATCTTCATGACCCAGATAATCATGATGGTGTGATCACTCACCTAGAGCCAGACATCCTGGAATGTGAAGACAAGTGGGCCTTAGGAGGCATCACTGCGAACAAAGCTAGTGGAGGTGATGGAATTCCAGCTGAGCTACTTCAAATCCTAAAAGATGATGCTGTGAAAGTGCTGCACTCATATGCCAACAAATTTGGAAAACTGAGCAGTGGCCACAGGACTGGAAAAGGTTAGTTTTCATCCCAATCCCAAAGAAAGGCAATGCTCAAACTACCACACATTGCACTCATTTCACACGCTAGCAAAGTAATGCTCAAAATTTTCCAAGCCAGGCTTCAGCAATACATGAACCTTAAACTTCTGGGTGTTTAAACTGGTTTTAGAAAAGGCAGAGGAACCAGAGATCAAATGCCAACATCTGCTGGATCATCGATAAAGCAAGAAAAATATCTATTTCTGTTTATTGACTGTGCCAAAGCCTTTGATTTTGTGGATCACAATAAATTGTGGAAAATTCTGAAAGAGATGGGAATACCAGACCACCTGACCTGCCTCTTGAGGAACCTGTATGCAGGTCAGGAAGCAACAGTTAGAACTGGACATGAAACAACAGATGGGTTCCAAATAGGAAAAGGAGTACGTCAAGGCTGTATATTGTCACCCTGCTTATTTAACTTATATGCAGAGTACATCATGAGAAATGCTGGGCTGGAAGAAGCACAAGCTGGAATCAAGATTGCCAGGAGAAATATCAGTAACCTCAGATATGCAGATGATATTACCCTTGTGGCAGAAAGTGAAGAAGAACTGAAGAGCCTCTTGATGAAAGTGAAAGAGGAGAGTGAAAAAGTTGGCTTAAAGCTCAACATTCAGAAAACTAAGATCATGGCATCTGGTCCCATCACTTCATGGGAAATAGATGGGGAAACAATGGAAACAGTGACAGACTTTATTTTCTTGGGCTCCAAAATCACTGCAGATGGTGACTGCAGCCATGAAATAAAAAAACGCTTGCTCCTTGGAGGAAAAGCTGTGACCAACCTAGACAGCATATTAAAAAGCAGAGACATTACTTTGCCAACAAAGGTCCGTCTAGTCAAGGCTATGGTTTTTTCCAGTAGTCATGTACGGATGTGAGAGTTGGACTATAAAGAAAGTAGAGTGCCAAAGAACTGATGCTTTTGAACTATGGTATTGGTGAACTCTTGAGAGTCCTTTGGAAAGCAAGCAGATTCAAGCAGTCCATCCTAAAGGAGATCAGTCCTGGATATTCATTGGAAAGACTGATGTTGAAGCTGAAACTCCAATATTTTGGCCACCTGATGTGAAGAGCTGACTTATTTGAAAAGACCCTGAGGCTGGGAAGGATTGAGGGCAGGAGGAGAAGGGGACGACAGAGGATGAGATGGCTGGATCGCATCACCGACTTAATGGACATGAATTTGAGTAAACTCCAGGAGTTGGTGATGGACAGGGAGGCCTGGCGTGTTGCAGTCCATGGGGTTGCAAAGAGTCAGACACCACTGAGTGACTGAACTGAACTGAAGGGTTAATAATTCTTCCAAAGTTCAGTATCTTTTTTTCTTCATTTTAACTCTGGTGAAATAATTTACTGTTCATAACATCTGGTATCATATCAAAATTCCTCAGTGTTTCAGAATCAACATTTAGTCTTTGCACATAATATTTCCTCTTATATCCAAAATTATTTTGTATCTACTATATTCCTTAGTGACTTGTCAATTACCCAGTGTCATTATCTTTACAAATAATTTCTCTTTCCCTCACCACTGTGGAGCTTTTGAAATATCCTTGTCATTTCTTTCTTCCTTTTTAAGCTCCACTCAGGTTTCTCCCTTTAGTTTCTTTTTCATATCTCAAGTTTTTCCTGACACCCATAATTATCATTTTCCAAATTTTACAAACTTTATTTTTAATTGGAGAATCATTGCTTTATAATATTGTGTTGGTTTCTGCCATGCATCAGCATGAATCAGCCATAGGTATACATTTCCTCCCACCTACCAGTCCATCCCACCCCAACCCCACAGAGCACCAGGTTTGAGCTCCCTGTGTCATATAGCAAATTCCCACTGGCTATCTACTTAACATATGGCAATGTATATGTTTCAATGCTCAAAGAAATGTCTCAATTTGTCCCACCTTCTCCTTTCCCCATTGTGTCCACATGTCTGTTCTCTATGTCTGCATCTCCATTGCTGCTCTGCAGATAGATTCATCGGTACCCATTTTCTAGATTCCATATATATGTGTTACTATACATTATTTGTTTTTCCTCTGTCTGACTTACTTCACTCTGTATAATAGGCTCTAAGTTCATCTACGTCATTAGAACCAACTCAAATGTGTTTCTTTTTGTAGCTGAGTAATATTCCACTGTATATATGCACCAGAGTGTCTGTTTCCATTCATCTCTCTAAGGACAGCTAGGTTGCTTGCCTGTCCTAGCTATTGTGAATAGTGCTGCAGTGAACACTGGAGTACATGTGTCTTTCTCAATTATGGTTTCTTCAGGGTATAGGCCCAGTAGTGCGATTATTCATCTGCATGTGGAATTCCTACAGACGGTCTTTTTCTGAACTAGATTTAACTTCCACATAATATTTTATGATATACTAATACTTTCTAACCATCAAAATTGTGGGAATATTTGTCTTATTATTTTTTCATATTTTAAAACCTCAGAGATACTCTATAAAAGTATTCGTGGAATGGAGATGTGACTTGATTTACTTGATATTCTTCCTTAATTTATTTGAGAGTGAGAGAGCGTCCTTTTACTACTTATTTTTAGAAATAAAAAATGGTAAATTTGATATTTTAGGAGCTCTCAACTATACGGTTCAGATAGTTCAAAGGGTCAGAACTTACTCTTATATCTTAGTTAACATTCATTTAACAATTGTTTATTTTGCCAACAGTTTTAGGTTTAAGGCATATAAAGAAAAAGAAAATATTTCCTGAAAAGAAGATTATAGAAAATATAATTTAGAAAGTAAAGAGACAAATACAAGAAAATGATCATTTTATAATTAAGCACAATGTACCTCCTTGGCATATAAAAATTAAAACTAACCAAAATGGGTTTTGTTTTAGACAAATGGGGAAAATATACTTCCAGGCTGCAGAAGGACAGAAAAGACACAAATGAGATATCCCTTTGGTAACTGCATATATTCAGTGCTAAGAGACCCAGAATAGTTATGCATCTATCTTTCCACATATATACATGTATGTATGTATGCATATATAATAAGTGATCAAATTTCTAATCAAAATATGTAATACAGTATCATTTAGCTTAAAAGGGTACCACATTTCTGAGATATAATAGTTTTTAAGAGATAATACTGGAATAAAAACTACTATGTATAGAGATATAGTGTACACATAGGGAATTATAGCCATTAATTTGTAGTAACTTTTAATGGAGTTTAATCTATTAAAAAAAAAAAACTGAATCACTATGCTCAATAAGAGTATTAAGTATATGTATTTTTGAATTGCTTTTAATTAGTTATGTTTACATTTGAATATATTAAGTATACTTGATTGACTCTTTCTCATTATAAAATGACCCTCTTTACATCTGTTAGTACTTCTCATTTTAAATTCCAGTTTTTCTATAATTTATAAATCTAAACCAACTGTACTTTTTCTTCCAATCTTTACTTTCAATGTTCTGGCATCTTTATACTTAAAATTCATTTCTTCTAAAGAACTTACAGCTTCATCTTGCTTTTTTAATCCTGTTAGGTTATCTCTGCTTTTAATTGGAGATTTTATTTTACTTAAATATAACATACTTCTTGGTAAGTTTGGTTTTGTATTTGCCACTATATTACTTGCTTTCCATTTTTCTCTTTCTTCTTTCTTCCTTTTTCTTTCTTTTCTGTCTTCTTTAAAATCAAAGAAATTATATTGTTATGCCATTCTATCTCCTCTGTGGACACATTTCAGTTATATTGCATTTTGTTATTTTTAGGGATTTCTTTAGGGAACAATGATACTGTTAATGGGGTTCTCAATGCAAGAATACTGAAGTGGTTTGCCATTCCCTTCTCCAAAAGGGAATGAACCAACTCATTGGAAAATACCTGATGGTGGGAAAGATTGAAGTCAGGAGGAGAAGGGGAAGACAGAGGATGAGATAGTTGGATGGTGTCACTGACTCTATGGACATGAGTTTGAGTAAGCTCCAGGAGTTGATGATGGAAAGGGAAGCCTGGTGTGCTGCAGTCCATGGGGTCACAGAGAGTCAGACAGGACTGAGCAACTGAACCGAACTTAGGGAACAAAATAGGCAGTCTTAATTTATCACTCTTTAACTTGAATTAATATTTACTGCTTTACTTATAAGAATCCTACAATAATCATTTCAAATAGGTTACTTTCTTGATATCAAATATTTTACAAACATAGTTGTTCTCAATCCTCACAAATTCCCTTAAACTCTCATTTGTAGTGCAAGTCTGGCATATATTGTTCAGTAGCACTTCACAGATTGTGCTTTTTTTCTTTTTTTTTTTTTTAAGCCTGAATCTCACAAGTCTATCCGTGACATTTTCCCAGCAGCAATTGCTCAATTCATGTCTCTGTCATATTTAGAAAGTTCTCACAATATTTCAAAATATTTTATTGCCATATTGTTATAGTGATCTGTGATCTTTGATCTTTGATCACTACTTTGATCACTACTGAGATTTGCTAAAGGGTCAGGTTGCCATTAACAATTTTTGGCTATAAAGTATTTCTAAATGAAGGTATGTAGATTATTTTTAAACATAATGCTAATACACACATAATAGACTACAATGTAGTGTAAATATAACTTATATATTCACTTAGAAACCAAAAACTTTGTGTGACTCTCTGTATTGAAATAGTCACTTTATTTTAATGTTGTCTGGAACCAGACCTTCAATATCTCCAAGGTATTCATGTACCAGAGATGAATTTATCTCTTGTTTACATCTGAAACTGTATACTTCAGCTTTACTGTTGAGTAACTTTTACTAGAAAAATTAACTTTACAGAAATAATGTGGAGATAATAGAAGCACTTTCCATGAACTGCACCCAGTTTCCCTTTCATTTAATAGAGTAACATTTGTATGATACACTTGTAATCATTAAAAAAAAACAGTATTGATTATTAGGTAAAGTCAATGTCTTATTCAGATTTTCTTCAGTTCAGTTCAGTCGCTCAGTTGTGTCCGACTCTTTGCGACCCCATGAATCACAGCACGCCAGGCCTCCCTGTCTATCACCAACTCCCAGAGTTTACTAAAACTCATGCCCATGGAGTCGGTCATGCCATCCAGCCATCTCATCCTCTGTCATCCCCTTCTCCTCCTGCCCCCAACCCCTCCAAGCATCAGGGTCTTCTCCAATGAGTCAACTCTTCGCATGAGGTGGCCAAAGTATTGGAGTTTCAGCTTCAGCATCAGTCCTTCCAATGAACACCCAGGACTGATCTCCTTCAGGATGGACTGGTTGGATCTCCTTGCAGTCCAAGGGACTCTCAAGAGTCTTCTCCAACACCACAGTTCAAAAGCATCAACTTTTCGGCACTCAGCTTTCTTCACAGTCCAACTCTCACATCCATACATGACCACTGGAAAAACCATAGCCTTGACCAGATGGACCTTTGTTGGCAAAATAATGTCTCTGCTTTTTAATATGCTGTCTAGGTTGGTCATAACTTTTCTTCCAAGGGGTAAGCGTCTTTTAATTTCATGGCTGTAGTCACCATCTGCTATGATTATGGAGCCCAAAAAAATAAATTCTGACACTGTTTCCACTGTCTCCCCATCTATTTCCCATGAGGTGATGGGACCAGATAACATGCACTTAATGTCCTTTCTTGGTTTCAGGATCTCATCCAAAATGGCATATTAAATTTAGTCATCATGTATCCTTATGCAACTCCAGGCTGGAACAGTTGTCCAGACATTTCTTGTTTTCAGTGAACTTGGAAGTCTCAGAGTATTGGTCAAGTATTTTGTAGAAAGTCTCTCAATTCCAACTGAAGATATTTCTTTTTTTTAGACTGGGGTTATACAAGAAACACTGCTGATGAAAAGGCCATTTCCAGCACATCATATCAAGAGTACACACTAGCAAGGTAAGTGATGGCTGCTGATGTTGACCTTAATCAGCTGCCTGAGTTAGTGTTTGTCAGGTTTTCTGCTTTAAAGTTTTTCTTTATTGGCATTTTTCATACTGTACTATCTGAAAGGAGTTCTCTATCTACAGCCCATACCTAAACAGTGGAAAGTTAGACTTTACCTCCATGGTAGTGAATTATCTACATAAAGTATTTGGAATCTTCATGCATGGAACATAGGTCTCTTACTCCTGCCCCATTTATTACTTTAGTCATCTAATTGTATCAGTATGGACTCATGGTTACTTATTTTATACTTTGGTTAGTGCTGATACTATTTTATTTTTCTGTGGTTCAAAATGTTCCAGCTTTTTGCCATTGGGAGCTCTTTCAGCTGGTTTCCTGTAATCCTATTTATTTAAACCCTCCACCCCCATCATTGTGTGTGTGTTTGGGAGGAGTTGTTTTGTTTTGTTCTTTTAGCACTCTTTTACTTTCTGGAGCTACATGATGATTCAGGAACATCTGGTAGAGTTCCTGCTCAGCACTAGAATCAGCCATTTCTCAAGGAGCTATTTCATTTTATTGGAGGATGATATTTAAAACCAAGATCTGGATGATAATTATGCTTGTCATTTCTGGAGTGTAGTTTCTAGGGCATCTCAGCTGATTGAGCAAAGAAATATATGTGTATATGGTAGCCCATAAATATACATATATCTATAAATATTTATCAAATCATCTCTGTCCATATTAAGCTAGAGATAATTCATACTGATATCTCCAACTTTAACTCTCTACTGTATGGATCATCCTACAGAGTCTACAATAAATGCTGGAGAGGGTGTGTAGAAAAGGGAACCTTCCTACACTGTTGGTGAGGATGTAAATTGATTTAGTAATTATGGAAAGCAGCATGGATGTTCCTTAAGAAACTAAAAATAGTTTCCGTTGATCCAGAAATCCCAATCCTTGTCAAATAGCCAGAGAAAACTCTTAATTTGAAAGGATACATGCACCCCAGTTTTCATAGCAACACTGTTTAAAATAGGCAAGACATGAAAGCAATATAAATGGTCATCAACAGATGAATGTATAAAGAAGACCTGGCACATATATGCAATGGAATACTTCTGAGTCATATAAAAGAAAGAAATAATGCCATTTGTAGCAACATGGCTAAACCTAGAGATTGTCATACCAGGTGAAGTAAATAAATGAAGACAAATACCATATGATATCATTTATGTTTGCAATGGAAAATTTGATACAAATTAACTTCTTTACAAAACAGAAATAGACACAGAGACATAGAAAAACTTTTGATTACTAAAGGGGAAAAGGGAAGTGGAGGGATAAATTAGGAGTTTGGGATTAGAAAATATAAACTACTATACATAAAATAAAAAGGCACTACTATATAGCAAGGAGGATTTAATCAGTATCTTATAATAACCTATAATGGAAAATAATATGAAAAGAAATATATATGTGTGTTTGTGTGTTGCCATTGTTTAGTCACTAAATCATGTCTGACTCTTTTAAGACCCCATGGACTATAGCCCTCCAGGCTCCTCTGTCCATGGAATTTCCCAGGCAAGAATACTGGAGTGGGTTTCCATTTCCTTCTCCAGGGAATCTTCCCAACCCAGGGATTGAACCCGTGTCTCTTGCATTGGCAGGTGAATTTTTTACAACTGATCCATGTGGGAAGATCTCATGTTATATATAACTATGATTTTTTTTGTCAAAAATCACCTGACAAAATTCAACATTCATTTATGATAAAAACTCGATACAAAGTGAATGTAGAGGCAACATAACCTCAACCTAAGAAAAGCTGAATATAACAGGCTCACAGCTAACATCATTCTTCTTGTTGAAAAACAGAGGCTTTTCATCTAAGATCAGTAACAAAGATGCTCACTCCTGTCACTTTTATTCAACATAGTATTGAAAATTTTAGTCAGAGCAATTAGGCAAGGAAAAGAAATAAAAGACATCTAACTTGCCAAGGAAAAAGTATAACTGTCACTGTTTGCAGATGATATGTATACAAAACTCTAAAGACTCCACAAAATATTACTATAACTAATAAACTCAATAAAGGTACAGGATACAAATGCAGGAGATGCGGCTTCAGTTGGGTCAGAAAGAGTCCCTGGAGGAGGGCACAGCAACCCCTCCAATATCCTTCTCTGGAGAATCCCATGGACAGAGGAACCAGGAACCTACAGTCCTTAGGGTTGCAAAGAGTTCGACACGACTGAAGCGACTTAGCGTGCATAGGCTGCAGAATCAGAGTGTAAAAATCATACACTAGTAATGAACTCTTAGAGAAATTAAGAAAAAAAAAAAAACAAAACTGGAAATACATTTAACCAGGGATGTTATTTAAGAACTGAGCACTGAAAACTATCAGATTTTATCTTCCTGATAAACTTCCTGATTTTAACTAATTGTATTATGGTGTGCCTTTTAGTTTATTTTTGTGTGTGTGTTCATGATTAATTTAGATTTTCAGTCTGTAGATTTTCACTTTTCATAAACTTTGGGGGAAAAATTGGTCATTTATGTGAACACTTTTCTGCATCTGCCCAACTTTCAGTTCTCTCCTTTTTTCCATCTTTTTCTGTGTTCTGTTTTGGGTAACCTATTCCACTGCCTTCAAATCACTGATATTTTCTTATTTAATATTCAATTGTCATTAATCCCAATTGGAGTATTTTTTAAAACTCAAGCATTATAATTGTAATCTCTAAATGTTTGAATAGTTATCCATAATTGGCCTTCCCTTGTGGCTCAACTGGTAAAGAATCTGCCTGCAATGTGGGAGACCTGGGTTTGATCCCTGATTAGGAAGATTCCCTGGAGAAGGGAAAGGTTACCCACTCCAGTATTCTGGCCTGGAGAATTCTGTGGACTGTATAGTCCATGGGGTTGCAAAGAATTGGACATGAGTGAGCAACTTTCACTTTCACTTTGAACTCTTTATCCATAATTACCATGTTGCTATTTAGCATGTCCAGTCCTTCCTCTAAATTTTCAATATGCAAAATAGTTTTAACAACTGCGTTAGTGTCAGTGGCTACTAATTCTCATATGTTCAATTCTGGGTCTTTTTCAAATGATGGATTTTGTTTGTTTTATGAGTTCTCCTAATTTTATGATGCCTGATAATTTTGTTCATTTTAGCTGTCAGGTATTGTGAATTTTACTTTGTTGGACTTTGATTATTATTTCATTTGTTTAAATATTTTGGAACTTTGTTCTGGGACTAAGTTGAATAAATTGAAAAAGTGCTGATTCTTCAGAGTCTTGCTTAAAAGCATTTTTAGGCTGGACCAATGCAGTGTTTGGTCTAGGGCTATTTTTTCTCTACTGTTTAACTAAACTCTTCTGAATACTTTACCCAATGTTAAGAAATTGTGAGGAGGGTTTCTACTCTGGCTAGTGGGAAGTCACTGCTTTTGGTAAATTCCAGGAGTTTTAGTTTTCCCTCTAATTATCAGTTTGCTTTTCCCCTATCCTTGAGTAGTTGCCTTGTATACATGAGCTGATCAAGTAGTCAACTGAATACTAAAAAGGGAATCTTCAAAGCTGTCCAGAGATCTCTCTGGGGCAGTTATCTCCCTGCCAATACTACACTTACAGCTGCTTTAGCCTTCAGAAAAGCTTCATAAAATCCCATTTCACAACTCATGCAGACTTTTGAGCTTGCCTATGTTTGTCCTTCCTGTGCAACAATCAGAAAACTTTCTATAGTAAAGATGTGAAAAGTATTGGGTTCATATCTTTTTTTCTTTTTTTTAAAACCTATCCAATGATTATAGTCTTTTGTTGTCTGATACACAACTGGAGACCACTAATGCATATATCATGTCCATTAAAAAAAGTTTTTTCAGGCTGAAAGGCATTCTTTCTGTTTAGGATTTAGGCTCCATTACTCTATCTTGGTTTGATATTCCCCCTTATTTCATTATTCCTTTTCCTGCCATCCTAGATTAACCTGATGTCTGTTTAGAAAGTGTAATTGTAGGATAAATTATCTAATTCTCTCTTATATTGACATGATCTTTGTAATTTTATAAGCTAAGGCAACCCTGCTGTGTCACCCATCCAAAGATGGATCAGTGTCTGAATATCTCATATGGTTTTCATCTTCAGTGTTGTTAAAAGATGCTGAAGATTTGTTTTGTCATGCTAAAAACTGTTTTGTGGGCAGATTATTTAAAAATACTGTATATAAATGTATATGTGTGTGTGTGCGCATGTATTCATGTCAAAATATTTGGGCATCTGTATTAGCTGTATGTTGTGCTTTGGGAAAAACTTCTTATAATTGGATCAAATATAAATTATTTCAAGAGGTCAAGCAGGAGTCAGCAAACTTATTTTTTCTAAGTTACATGTGGTAAATATTTTAGGCTTTGAGGATTGTATGATCCCTGCAACTATTCAACTCACCTATTATAATGAGAAAACAACCACAAATAATACAAGGAATAGTTATGGCCATGGTACAGTAAACTTTATAAAAACGACAGCTGGATCACGTTTGGCCTCTGGGTCATAGTTTAATGTTACCTAATCTAAAGAATGTTTGAATATTTATGATAGACAGAATACCTTTTGTGCCCCCTTTAGATAGTAAATATTTTGGAAGTTTAAATTCATATAGGGACATTATTTCTTAAAATGTACTTCAAAATAATTTCAGGTTCTTTAATGAAAGCAGGAAAAGGGGGTCATATTTGGAGCCATATTAATTCCATATCTGAGGCTTTTGAACAATTGCAAGGAAATTGTTTCCTTTAAAGAACAAAGGCCACTTGACAATTTTAAATTAGTTTTTTGTGCAATTTCTTGTTCACTCAGACAGATCCTGAGTGATGCTACTGCTTAAAACTGTCCTATCTGCTTCCTTCTTTATTTGTTCTCTTTCAAATGTGTTTCCCTGGCATGTAGAGATAAAGTTTAGGAGATTTCTGACAAGTAATTCCTAACAAGTTGAGTAAACACATTTACAAAATGTATTGAAACATTTTAGAATATTTTGAATATTTTTAATAACGTTTAAGTCTTGCTGGAGCCAGAATTAAAACCTGACATGGATCAATTAGATAGGATATCAGAATAAGCTTTTTAAAAGAACTTACTGAAAATTATGTAGTATTTATATGTGTGAATATTCTTATTGGTCAATTTCCTTAGTTCCCCAAGCAGCAGCTATTCCTTTTGACACCATATTTCTTTTTTGGATATGCCCAGTGTGGTACTGTTCGTGGGTGGGAGAATCAGTGATAAGAAGACAAATATTGTAAGGCATTGTTACAGCATCCTATAGAGAAATGGACTGACATTTTTTCCTGAATCCATTTCCAAAGCCTGTGATGCCATTACAGGTGTATATCCTTGTTGCAACCTGCGGGACCACATTATCATGGGGAAAAATAATGAAAGAAATGATTCAAAAATAGTAAAGAAAAGCTGCAAATAGTGATAAATTATTATTGATTTATATGGCAAAAATAATACAAGGAAATTGAATAGATAATTCTTTTTAAAATTAATTCACTTTTCATTGAAGGATACTTGCTTTACAAAATTTTGTTGTTTTCTGTCCAACATCAACATGAATCAGTCATAGGTACACCCACTTCTCCTCCCTCCTGAACCTCGCCTATTTCCCTCCCCATCCCATCCTTCTAGATGGTTACAGAGCCCCTAGTTGAGTTCCCTGAGTCATACAGAAAATTCCCATTGGCTATCTATTTTACATAAGGTATTGTAGGTTTCCATGTTATTCTCTCCCTACATCTCACCCTCTCTTTCTCTCCTCCCATGTCCATAGGTCTGTTCTCTATGTATGTATCACCAATGCTGCCCTGCAAATAAATTCATCAGGATCATCTTTCTAGATTCCATATATATGTATTAGTATATGATCTTTATATTTATCTTTCTGACTTACTTCACTCTGTATAAAAGGCTCTAGGTTCATCCACCTCATTAGAACTGACTCAAATGCACTCTTTATAAAGTTGAGTAATATTCCATTGTATATATGCACCATTGCTTCATTATCCACTCATCTGTCGATGAACATCTAGGTTGCTTCCATGTTCTAGCTATTGTAAATAGTCCTGCAATGAACACTGGGGTACATGTGTCTTTTTCAATTTTGGTTTCCTCAGGGTATATGCCTAGTAGTGGCAGTGCTGGGTGATATCATGGTTTTATTCCTAGTTTTTTAAGGAATCTCCATACCATCTTCCATAGTGGCTGCATCAATTTGCATTCCCACTACCAATGCAAGAGGATTCCCTTTTCTCCACACCCTCTCCAGCATTTATTACTGTTAGACTTTTTGATGATGGCCATTCTGACCAGTGTAAGGTGATGCCTCATTGTAGTTTTGATTTGTGTTTCCCTAATAATGAGTGAAGTTGAGCATCCTTTCATGTGTTTGTTAGCAATATGTATGTCTTCTTTGAAGAAATGTCTGTTTAGGTCTTTTGCCCACTATTTGACTGGGTTGTTTGTTTTTCTGGTATTGAGTTGTATGAGCTGCTTGTATATTTTGGAAATTGATTCTTTGTCAGTTGTTTCCTTTGCTTTTATTTTTTCCAATTCTGAGGGCTGTCTTTTCACCTTGTTTGTAGTTTCCTTTGCTGTGCAAAAATTTTAAGTTTAACTATGTCACACTTGTTTATTTTTGTCTTTATGTCTAGGAGGTGGGTCATAGAGGATCTGGCTTTAATATATGTCAAGTGTTCTGCCTATGTTTTCCTCTAAGAGTTTTATAGTTTCTGGTCTTATAATTAGGTCTTTAATCCATTTTGAGTTTATATTTGTGTAGGGTGTTAGGAAGTGTTCTAATTTCATTCTTTTACATGTAGTTGCCCAGTTTTCCCAGCACCACTTATTGAAGAGGCTATCTCTGCCCCATTGCATATTCTTGCCTCCTTTGTAAAAAATAAGGTACCCATAGGTTTGCAGGCTTATCTCTGGGTTCTCTATCTTGTTCCATTGGTCTTTTTTCTATTTTTGTGCCAGTACCATACTGTCTTGATGACTGTGCCAGTACCATACTGTCTTTGTAGTATAGTCTGGAGTCTGAGGGCTTGATTCCTCCAGCTCCATTCTTCTTTCTTAAGACAGTTTTGACTCTGTGGGGTCCTTTGTGTTTCCATACGAATTGTGAAATTTTTTTGTTCTAGTTTTGTGAAAAATGCCATTGGTGATTTGAATGGGATCACACTGAATCTGTAGATTGCATTTGGTAGTATAGTCATTTTCACAAGATTGATTCTTCCTACCCAGGAACATGGGATATCTCTCCATCTGTTTATGTCATCTTTGATTTCTTTCATCAGTGTCTTATAATTTTCTATGTACAGTTCTTTTGTCTCCTTGGGTAAGTTTATTCCTAGATATGTTATTCTTCTTGTTGCAATGGTGAATGGGATTGATCCCTTAATTTCTCTTTCTAATTTTTCATTGTTACTATACAGGTATGCAAGTGATTTCTGTGTATTGACATTGTATCCTGTGACTTTTCTAAATTCAATGATTTCCTCTAGTAATTTCCTGATAGTTTCTTTTGGGTTTTACATGTATAGTATCATGTCACCTGCAAACAGTGAGTGTTTTACTTCTTTTCTGATCTGGATTCCTTTCATTTCTTTTTCTTCTCTAATTTCCATTGCTAGGACTTCCAAAACTATGTTGGATAATAGTGGTAAGAAAGGATACCTTTGCCTTCTTCTTGATCTTAGAGGGAATGCTTTCAGTTTTTCACCATTGAGAATAATGTTTGCTGTGGGCTTATCAGATATGGCCTTTACTATGTTGAGGTAGGTTCCTTCTGTGCCCATTTTTTGAAGTGTTTTATCATAAATGGGTGCTGAATGTTGTCAAAGGCTTTTTCTGCATCTATCGAGATGATCATATGGTTTTTAATCTTTCAATGTTTTAATTTAGTGTATCACATTGATTGATTTGCATTTATTGAAGAATCCTTGCATCCCTGGAATAAACTCAACTTGATCATGTTGTATGAGCTTTTTAAAGTGTTGCTGAATTCTGTTTGCTAAAAACTTGTTGAGAATTTTTGCATCTATGTTCATAAGTGATACTGACCTGTAATTTTCTTTTTTGTGTGTTGTCTTTGCCTGGTTTTATATCAGGGTGATTGTGGCCTCATATAATGAGTTTGGAAGTGTTCCTTTCTCTGAAATTTTTTGGAAGGGTTTCAGAAAAATAGGCTTTAGCTCTTCTCTAAGTGTTTGATGGAATTCCCATGTGAATCCCATCTGGCCCTGCCTGGGCTTTTGTTTTATGGGAAATTTTTGATCACAGTTTTGATTTCAGTGTTTGTAACTGGCTTGTTCATAATTTCTATTTCTTCCTTGTGCAGTCATGGGAGGTTGGAATTTTTCTAAGAATCTGTCCATTTTCTCTAGGTTGTCCATTTTACTAGCATATACTTGATCATAATATTGTCTTATGATCCTTTGTACTTCTGTGTTTTTTGTTGTAACCTCTCATTTTTCATTTCTTATTTTGCTGATTTGTTTTATCTCCCTTTTTTTTCCTGATGGGTCTGGCTAGTGGTTTGTCAATTTTGTTTATCTTCTCAAAGAACCAGCTTTAATTTTATTAATCTTTGCTATTGTTTCTTTCATTTGTTTTTCATTTATATCTGCTCTGATCTTTATGATTTCTTTCCTTCTGCTGACTTTGGGGTTTCTGTTTTCTTTTTCCAGCTGGTTTAGATGTAGGGTTAGGTTGTCTATTTGAGGCTTTTCTTATTTTTTGAGGTGGAATTGTATTTCTATAAACTTCTCTCTTAGAAATGCTTTTCCTGAATCCCATAAATTTTGGGTTGTTGTGTTTTCATTATCATTTGTTTCCAGGAATCTTTTGATTTCCCTTATTTCTTCAGTAAAGTCTGCATTATTTAGTAATGTATTGTTTAATCTCCATGTGTTTGTGTTCTTTGCAGTTTTGTTCCTGTAGTTAATATCTAGTCTCATATGATATGATTTCAACTTTTTTAAATTTACTGAGGCTTGATTTGTGGCCCAAGATGTGGTCTATCCTGGAGAATGTTCCATGTGCACTTGAGGAAGAAAAGTGTATTCTTCTGCATTTGGATGGAAGCTCCTGAAGATATCAATTAGGTCCATTTGGTCTAATGTTTTATTTAAGGTTTGTATTTCCTTATTGATTCCCTGTTTTGATGATCTGTTCATTGGTATAAGTGGAGTGTTAAAGTCCCCTACTATTATTGTGTTACTGTCAATTTCTCCTTTTATGCCTGCTAATATTTGCCTTATGTATTATTTTTACTATCATTATTCTGAATTCTCTTTCAAGTAGATTGCTTATTTCCTCTTCATTTATTTGGTCTTGTGAGTTTCTACCTTGTTCTTTCATTTGTGCTGTATTTCTGTCTTTTTTTTTTTTTTTTTTTTAACATGCTCTGTTTGAGGTCTCCTATTCCCAGGCCTTAGGTTTGTATTGCTTCTTCATTTTGGTTTTTGCCTTTGGAGGGAAAGGTTTGTTGAGTGGTTTGTGTTGACTTCTTGTTGGGGGTGGCTTGTGTCTGTGTTCTAGTGGGAGGAGATCAAGCAGGTAATTACAGAAATAATGGGACATGTACACACACTTCCACACACACAGTTATAACCAAAGTATTCTAAAGAAAAGAGTACAGGAGATTGACTTGGTGAATAAGGGAAACCAAACATGATAATCAACCAATTAAATCAGAGCTAGCTAATGCTCAATCTTGAAAATTGAGCCTGAGTAGAGTGCCAACTGGGGAATATAGCAAAGAGAGTTCAACAATTTAACTTACATGGTAAAAAAAGAAAGAGTGGAAGAAAAAGAGGGGGAAAAAAGAGGAGAATGGAGAGAAAAGAGAAAGGGAAGGGGTGGAAAAGAGGGTAAAAAAAGAGAAAATAGAAAAGCAAAGATAAATAGACATATGTTAAAAAGATTTATACATACTCAGGAAGAGCTACAGCTGGTAAAGAACCATAAGAAAAGCAGTCAAATATATAAAAAACAAAATCAGAAGAATCACCAAAAAAAAAAAAAAAAAAGTGAGAGAGAGAGAAAAAAAGGGTGAAAAAGAGAAAAAAATCTTTTTAAGATTTTTTTTTTTTAAAAACAAGAAAAAGAGGAAAACTCCCCAGCAGCACAAAAGGCTAATGTAAAGGTAGAAATATGTAGGGGGAATAAGCAGTGTGATTTATAAGGAAAAATAGTTCTCAAGGTCGTAGTTCTTAGTTGTGGAGGCTGCCCCCATGGATGGGTTGGATTAGTGTCCTGTGATGTTTTCCTGTTTGGGGGAGCTTATGCCTATGTTCTGGTTGATGAACCTGAGTTTTGTCTCTCTGAAACGCAGCGCTGTGTCCAGTAGTACGTTTTGGGGGTGTCTATGGGTTCAGTATGTCTTTGGGCAACCCTTCTGGCTTCGACATTTTTAGACATGTCTATTTCTGCAGCCACGTCAAAGTGGCCCTTTCAGCATATCTTCACTGCCACCAGCCCCCTACTTGTCCCTGGAATCTTTGCCAGTGCTTCTGTTTCTGGATCCCACCCTGCACTGCAGGAGGGAGGTTGCTAGGGAGAGGCTTGTGTGGATCTTTCCTCAACTCCCGGACCCTGCCCTCTGCATCACAGACTTGCGTGGGCTTCCCTCAGCCCCATGAGCTTGCGTTGTGTGTTGCAGGGCATTTGCATTTGTTTGCATTCATTTTGGCTCACCGGCCAACAGTCTATGCCCCAGGGCTTCTACGCACGTGTTTCAGCTCTCCCCTCCCGCCCTCTGCATCACGGGCCTTGTGTGCACTTGTCTCGCCTCAGCAGCCCCACCCTCTACGTCACCGGGTTTGTGTGCTCTTCTTTCGGCTCCCTAGGTCTGCACTAAGCGACACATGTTTTGTGTACGCTGGAGAGGTTTGTATGCTGTGCCTCTCCCAGCACGCCGGCCCGTCCTCTGCACCACCGGGCTTCTGAGGGCTTTTCTTGGTCCCCTGAGCCCACCATCTGGCTGGGGCCACAGTCTGTGAGCTGTTTATGGGCTGAGAAGTGCAGCTTTCTCGGCTGTCTAAGTCCCTGCTTTGCCTGGTTTTCCAAGATTCTGCAGTAGCCCCTTGGGCCCACTTGTGAGGAAGCTTCCCAGTGCACAGAAACTCCTCCTGCGTCACAACTCACTCCCGCCCATGGGGCACAAGCTCACATCCAGAAGTTCTCCGTCTTTTCTCTTTTTATGTCTCCATCCTCTCTCCTACCTCATTCCAGGGAGTTTAGCCTGCCCCTCTGGGGCTTGGGGTCTTCTCCTGTCACCTAGAGGTTCTTTACAGGAGTTGTTTCATATCTTGGTGAGTTTTTTATGTATTTGTGGGGAGGCTGGTGATCTCCCATCTAACTCCTCCGCCATCTTCTTCCACTCCCAATAATTCTCGACTCTATTTTAAAATTGTTGATACTTGGCTTCTACATCAATTATGACATTGCCTGTCATAATTCTTACTGCCCTATGGTGTACTAGGCATGAAAAATACAAAGACAATCATACTCCCTGTGCTTCTGACAAGTGAACTAAGATTAAAGTATAGACTACTATGGGCCATGACAGAAGAATACCCAGAACGCTGTGGAATATTAGAAAATGGGTTAAGCGAATCAGACTGAAGGATCAGAAAATGTTTGAGGGGTTTCTTTGTCTGACTTTTGAAGGAAAATAATCTGCTATGCAAACCAAGAGAAACTTGAGGCATGATAGAAAATATTTCATGTCAAAAGGCCCAAAAATAATAGTGAACATGATCCATTAATAAAAGTGATTGAGTATGGTTGTAGCATAGAATGTAAGAGCAGTGCTGATGAGCAGTAGCACTGAGAAGTAAAAGAAAATCTTGAATACTTTACATAAAGGTTTAAAACTGTTCAGTAAAGATATGCAAAACCACAAATGAATTTAAATAAAGAGCTGTGAATAATTTTGTTCTTTTAGAATATTTTCTTGTAATTTTTGAAAACTGAACTTGAACCGTGAGGCTCTTATTAGAAGGATATTTCAGCAGTACAAGCAAGATATTACAGGGGCCTGAACTAAAACAGTGTTACTGAGAATGATGAAATGGGAATAGATTTCAAGGACATCTAGGAGGAAAATTAAATAGAACATAGAACACAGAGTTTGTGTTTAAAATTATTAACAATAACAGCAACAATAACATCTAAGCATTTTCTGTGTGCTGCATATTATAAGTATTTAATCTTCATAAATACTATAATAGTATAAAGCAAGTAATATGTTGTTACACTCAGTCAGTTATTATTCAATTCTGGTATGGCTGACCATAATGTACATACTTTTAAACACTATGCAATATTCACTTTTTAATTGAGATATAGTTGATGTACAATATTATATAAGTTAGAGGAGTAAAACATAGTGATTCACAATTTTTAAAGGTTAAACTCTATTTGTAGTTACTATAGAATATCAATTATATTCCCTGTGCTATGCAGTATATTCTTATAGCTTATTTACCATATACATAATAATTTGTATCTCTTAATCCCCTAACTCTATCTTATCCCTCCTCCTTTCCCTCTCTCACTGGAAGCCACTAGTTTGTTCTCTTTATCTTTGAATCTGATTTCTTTTTGTTATGCTTACTAGTTTGTTTTATTTAAAGATTCCATAGGTAAGTGGAACCATACAATATTTATCTTTGTCTGTCTAATCTATTTCACTTAATATCCTTCAAGCCCACTCATGTTGCTAGAAATGGCAAAATTTCATTCTTTATGGCTGAGTAAAATTCCATTGAAAAAATATATAATATATACATAGTATATAAATACATGTATGCAATATTCCATCATATGTCTATATATTTATAATCACAATATATACACATACTATATGTGTGTGTGTGTGTGTAGAAATGTACACACATGACATTTTTATCCATTCACTAGTTGATGGCCCCTTAGATTCTTGGCAATTCTAAGTAATGCTGCTATGAAGATTGGGGTGCATGTATCTTTGTGAACTAGTGTTTTTGTTTAATTTGGATATATACTAGGGACTGGAATTGCTGAATCATATGGTAGTTCTACTTTTAAATTTTTGAGAAACTGCCATTCTGCTTTTCACAGTGGCTGAACAAAGTTGCACTTCCAACAGCAACGTATGATGGTTCCCTTTGATTCACAACCTTGACAACATTTTGCATTTATGGTCTTTTTGATGATAGCCATTCTGAGACGTGTGATGTGATATCTTTTTATGGTTTTAATCTGCATTTTTCTTATGATTAGCAATGTTGAGCATCTTTTCATGTGCCTGTTGGCTATATGTATATCTTCATTGGAAAAATGTCTTCCCCCATCAGGTTATTAGTTTTTTGATGTTGAGTTATATAAGCTTCTGCATATTTTGGATGAAAGTGAAAGTTACTCAGTCCTGTGCAACTCTGCGACCTTATGGATTATACAGTCCATGGAGTTCTCCAGGCCAGAACAGTGGAGTGGGTAGCTTTTCCACTTCTCTAGCGAATCTACCCAGCCAAGAAAGAGAACCAGAGTCTCCTGTATTGCAGGTGGATTCTTTACCAACTGAGCTATTAGGGAAGCACAAGTAGTGAACTAAAATGACTGGAATGGGTGAATTTAACTCAGATGACTATTATATCTACTACTGTGGGCAGGAATCCCTTAGAAGAAATGGAGTAGCCCTCATAGTCAACAAGAGAGGCTGAAATCGAGTACTTAGATGCAATCTCAAAAATGACAAAATGATCTGTGTTCATTTCCAAGGCAAACCATTCAATATTACAGTAATCCAAGTCTATGCCCCAACCAGTAATGCTATAGAAGCTGACGTTGAAAGGTTCTGTGAAGACCTACAAGACCTTCTAGAACTAACACCCCCAAAAGATGTCCTTTTCATTATAGGGGACTATAATGCAAAAGTAGGAAGCCAAGAGATACCTGCAGTAACAGGCAAATTTGGCCTTGGAGTATGGAATGAAGCAGGGTGAGGGCTAACAGAGTTCTGCCAAGAGACACACTGGTCACAGCAAACACCCTTCAACAACAAGAGACGACTCCACATGGACATCACCAGATGCTCAATACTGAAATCAGACTGATTATATTCTTTGCAGTCAAAGATGGAGAAGTTCTATACAGTCAGCAAGAACTAAACCTGGAAGCTGACTGTGGCTCAGATCATAAACACTTTATTGAAAAATTCAGACTTAAATTGAAGAAAGTAGGGAAAACCACTAGACCATTCAAGAAAGAAAGAAAGAAAGTTAAGTCGCTCAGTCGTGTCGGACTTTTTGCGACCGCGTGGACTATAGTCCACCAGGCTCCTCCGTCCATGGGATTCTCCAGGCAAGAATAATGGAGTGGGTTGTCATTTCCTTTCAGCTATGACCTAAATCAAATCACTTACAATTATAGTGGAAGTGACAAATAGATTTAAGGGATTAAATCTAGTAAACAGAGTCCTGAAAATCAATGGATGGAGATTCGTGTCATTGTACAGGAGGCAGCGATCAAGACCATCCCCAAGAAAAGAAATGCAAAAAGGCAAAATGGTTATCTGAGGAGGCCTTACAAATAGCTGAGAAAAGAAGAGAATTAAAGGCAAGGGAGAAAAGGAAAGGTACCCATTTGAATTCAGCATCCCAAAGAAGAGCAAGAAGAGATAAGAAAGCCTTCCTCAGTAACCATTGCAAAGAAATAGAGGAAAACAATAGAATGGAAAAGACTAGAGATCTCCTCAAGAATATTAGAGATAACAAGGGAACATTTCATGCAATATGGACATAATAAAGGACAGAAATGTTATGGACCTAAGAGAAGCAGGAGATACTAAGAAGAGGTGGCAAGAATACACAGATATTATACAAAAAATATCCACATGACCCTGATAACCAGGATGGTGTGATCACTCATCTAGAGCCAAACATCCTGGAATGTGATGTCAAGTAGTCCTTAGGAGGCATCACTACGAACAAAGCTAGTAGAGGTGATGGAATCCCAATTGAGCTATTCCAAATCCTAAAAGATGATGCTGTGAAAGTGTGGCACTCAATATGCCAGCAAATTTAGAAAACTCAGCAGTGGCCACAGTACTGGAAAAGGTCAGTTTTCATTCCAATCCCAAAGAAAGGAAATGCCAAAGACGTTCAAACTACCATACAATTGCACTCATCTCACACAGTAGCAAAGTAATGCTCAAAATTCTTAAAGCAAGGCTTCAACACTATATGAACCATGAATACCAGATGTTCAAGCTGGATTTAGAAAAGGCAGAGGAAAGAGAAATCAAATTGCCAACATGCATTGGATCATCAAAAAAGCAAGAGAGTTTCAGAAATCATCTATTTCTGTTTATTGACTATGTCAAAGCCTTTGACTGTATGAATCACAATAAACTGCAGAAAATACTTAAAGTGATAGGAATGCCTCCTGAGAAACCATATGCAGGTCAAGAAGCAACAGTTAGAACTGGGCATGGAACAACAGATGGTTCCAAATTGGGAAAGGAATACCTCAAGGCTGTATATTGTCACCCCGCTTATTTAACTGGTATGCAGAGTACATCATGTGAAATGTCAGGCTGGATGAAGCACAAGCTGGCATCAAGATTGCTGGGAGAAATATCAATAACCTCAGATATGCAGGTGACACCACCCGTATGGCAGAAAGAAATGAAGAACTAAAGAGCCTCTTGATGAAAGTGAAAGAAGAGAGTGAAAAAATTTGGCTTAAATCTCAACATCCAGAAAACTAAGACCATGGCATGCGGTCCCATCACTGCATGGCAAATAGCTGAGGAAACAATGGAAACAGTGAGAGATTTTATTTTGGAGGGCTCCAAAATTAATGCAGATGGTGACTGCAGCCTTGAAATTAAAATACAATTGCTCCTTGGAGGAAAAGCTATGACCAGCCTAGAGAGCATATTAAAAAGCAGAGACATTACTTTGCCAACAAAGGTTCATCTGGTCAAGGCTATGTTTTTTCCAGTAGCCATGTAGGATGTGAGAGGTGGACTATAAAGAAAGCTGAGCGCTGAAGAATTGATGCTTTTGAACTGTGGTGTTGGAGAAGACTCTTGAGAGTCCCTTAGACAGCAAGGAGATTCAACCAGTCAATCCTAAAGGAAATCAGTCCTGAATATTCATTGAA
The DNA here is from genome assembly GCF_033118175.1 of Dama dama. NCBI lineage: Eukaryota > Metazoa > Chordata > Mammalia > Artiodactyla > Cervidae > Dama > Dama dama. The sequence goes on along the minus strand of NC_083709.1, from coordinate 40,955,766 downwards.
AAGACTGATGCTGAAGCTGAAACTCCAGTATTTTGGCCACCTGATGCAAAGAACTGACTCATTGGAAAAAACACTGATGCTGGGAAAGATTGAAGGTGGGAGGAGAAGGGGATGACAGAGGATGAGATGGTTGGATGGCATCACCAACTCAATGGACATGAGTTTGAATAAGCTCTGGGAGTTGGTTCGGACAGGGAAGCCTGGTGTGCTACAGTCCATGGGGTTCACAAAGAGTTGGACACAACTGAGCAACTGAACTGAACTGCTATTTTGGATATTACCCCTTATTGGTTGTATCATTAGCAAATATTTCTCCCATTTAGTAGGCTGTCCTTTTTCTCTTGATGGTTTCCTTTGCTGTATAAAAGCTTTCATTTCTTTTGCTTTAGGAGACAGATCCAAAAGAGTACTGCTATAATTTACATCAAATAGTGTTTTGTGTAACCCACTCCAGTACTCTTGCCTGGAAAATCCCATGGATGGAGGAGCCTGGTATGCTGCAGTCCATGGGGTTTCACAGAGTTGGACACAACTAAAGGGAATTAGCAGCAGTGTTTTGTGTATATTTTCTTCTAGGAGTTTCATGGTTTCCAGGCTTACATTTATGCATTTAATCTACTTGGTGTTTATTTTTGTACAAGATCTGTGGAAATGTCCTACTTTCATTCTTTTACATGTAGCTCTTTAGCTTTACCAGCACCATGTATTGAAGAGACTAACATTTCTCTATTGTGTATTCTAGACTCCTTTGTCATAGAGTAATTGACCAAATAAGTGTGTGCATTTATTCTGGGTTCTCTGTTCTGTTGTATTGATTCCTGTAACTGTTTTTTTCTTTTCTTTTTTTTTTTTTTTGCCAGTACCATGCTGTTTTGATTTTTGTAGTTTTGTAGTTTAGTATAAAGACAGGGCACATGATTTCTTCAGCTCTTCTTTCTCAAGGTCGTTTTGAATACTAATGACCTTTTGTGTTTCCGTGCAAATTTTATAAAATGTTATATTTCTTTGAAAAATGTCAGTTATTTTGATAGTGATTACATCAAATGTTTAGATCGTTGTGGATAATCTGGCCATTTAAACAATATAAATTGTTGTAGTTCATGAACACAATATATTTTTCTAGCTGCTTGTTTCATATTAAATTTCTTTCCTTAATGCCTAATAGTTTTCTAAGTACAGGTCTTTTATGTCTGTAGGTAGGTTTATTCATAGGTAATTTATTCTTCTTGATGCAATGATAAATGGGACTGCTTTCTTAATTTTTCTTTCTGATACTTCATCACTAGTGTATGTAAATTGCAACAGATTTCTATATATTAATTATGTATCCTGCAACTTTACCAAATTCATTGATGAACTCTAGGAGTTCTCTGGTGGCATCTTTAGGATTTTCTGTGTATAGTATCATATCATCTGCAGACAGTAACAGTCTTACTTCTTCCTTTCCAATTTGAGTTAGCTTTATTTATCTTTATTCTCTGATTACTGTGGCTAGGACTTTCAATACTGTGTTTAAGAAAAGTGGTGAGAATAGGTATCTATGTCTTATTCCTGATCTAAGAATCAATATTTCAACTTTTCACTGTTGAGTATGATGTTAGCTGTGGTTTTGTAATGCACATCTTTGTCATTCTGAGGTATGTTTTCTATATGCCCATTTTGTGGAGAGATGTTATAACAAAGGTATGCCGAATTTGTCAAAAGCTTTCTTATTCACCTACTGAAATGACCATGTGATTTTAATTCTTATCTTAGTTAAATGCAATGTATCACATTGTAGTGTATTATATTGAAGCTCTATGCAGTTAGCAAAAACAAAACTGGGAGCTGACATGACTCAGATCATGAACTCCTTATTGCAAAAATCAGACTAAAGTTGAAGAAAGTAGGGAAAACCACTAGACCATTCAGCTATGACTGAAATCAAAGCCCTTATGATTATATAGTGGAAGTGACAAATAGATTTAAGGAATTAGATTTAATAGAGTACCTGAAGAACTATGGACAGAGATTCATGACATTGTACAGGATGCAGTGATCAAGACCATCCTCAAGAAAAAGAAACATAAAAATGCAAAATGGTTGTTTGAGGAGGCCTTACAAATAGCTGAGAAAAGAAGAGAAGCTAAAGGCAAAGGAGAAAAGGAAAGGTACCCATTTGAATTCAAGTTGCAAAGAATAGCAAGGAGAGATAAGAAAGCCTTCCAGAGTAATCAGTGCAAAAAAATAAAGGAAAACAATAGACTGGGAAAGACTGGAGATCTCTTCAAGAAAATTAGTGACACCAAAGGAACATTTCATGCAATATGGGCACAATAAAGGACAGAAATGTTGTGGACCTAAGAGAAGCAGAAGATACTAGGAAGAGGTGTCAAGAATACACAGACATATTATACAAAAAATATACGAATGATCCAGATAACCAGGATGGTGTGATCACTCATCTATAGCCAAACATCCTAGAATGTGAAGTCAAGTGGTCCTTATGAAGCATCACTATGAACAAAACTAGTGGAGGTGATGGAATCATTCCAAATCTGAAAAAGATGAGTCTGTGAAAGTGCTGCACTCAATATCTCAGCAAATTTGGAAAACTCAGCAGTGGCCACAGGACTAGAAAAGATCAGTTTTCATTTTAATCACAAAAAAGGCAATGTCAAAGAATGCTCAAACTACCAGACGTTTGCATTCACCTCACATGCTAGCAAAGTAATGTGCAAAATTCTCCAAGCTAGGCATCAACAGTGGATGAACAGTGAACTATCAGATGTTCAAACTGGATTTAGAATAGGCAGAGGAACCAGAGATCAAATTGCCAACATCTGCTGGATCATAGACAAAGTAAGAGAGTTCCAGGAAAACATCTATTTCTTCTTTATTGACTATGCCAAAACCTTTGACTGTGTGAATCACAACAAACTATGGAAATTTCTTTAAGAGATGGGAATATCAGACCACCTGACCTGCCCCCTGAGAAATCATATGCAGATCAAGAAGTAGCAGTTAGAACTGGACATGGAACAGCAGACCGGTTACAAATTGGGAAAGGAGTACGTTAAGGCTGCATATTGTCACCCTGCTTATTTAACTTGTATGCAGAGTACATCATGTGAAATGTCAGGCTGGATGAAGTACAAGCTGGCATCAAGATTGCTGGGAGAAATATCAATAACCTCAGATATGCAGGTGACACCACCCGTATGGCAGAAAGCAATGAAGAGCTAAAGACCCTCTTGATGAAAGTGAAAGAGAGTGGAAAAGTTGGCTTAAAACTCAACATGCAATAAACTAAGATAATGGCATCTGGTCCCATCACCTTATGGCAAACCGATGGGGAAACAATGAAAAAAGTGAGAGACTAATTTTTGGGTTCCCAAATCACTGAAGATGATGACTGCAGCCATAAAATTAAAAGACACTTGCTCCTTGGAAGAAAATATATGACCAGCCTAGAGAGCATATTAAAAAGCAGAGACATTACTTTGCCAACAAAGGTCTGTCTAGTCAAAGCTATATATGCATATACAGTATCCATATATATAGCTATATACAGTAGTCATATATGGATGTGAGAGTTGGACTATAAAGAAACTTGAGCACTGAAGAATTGATGCTTTTGATCTTTAGTGTTAATTCAAATGCATTCTTTTTAATAGCTGAGTAATATTCCATTGTGTATATGTACCACAGATTTCTTATCCATTTGTCTGCCAATGGACATCTAGGTTCCATCCATATCCTGGCTATTGTAAACAGTGCTGTGATGAACATTAGGGTATATGTGTCTGTTTCAATTCTGGTTTACTCAGTGTGTATGCCCAGCAGTGGGAATGCTGGGTCATATGGCAGTTCTATTTCCAGTTTAAGGAATCTCCACACTGTTCTCCATAGTGGCTGTACTAGTTTGCATTCCCAACAGCAGTGTAAGAGGGTTCCATTTTCTCCACACCCTCTCCAGCATTTATTGCTTGTAGACTTTTGGATAGCAGCCATCCTGACTGGTGTGTAATGGTACCTCATTGTGGTTTTGATTTGTATCTCTCTGATAATGAGTGATATTAATCATCTTTTCATGTGTTTGTTAGCCATCTGTATGTCTTCTTTGGAGAAATGGCTGTTTAATTCTTTGGCCCAATTTTTTATTGTGTCATTTATTTTTTTGGAATTGAGCTACATGAGCTGCTTGTATATTTTTGAGATTAATTCTTTGTCAGTTGCTTCATTTGCTATTATTTTCTCCCATTCTGAAGGCTGTCTTTTCACCTTGCTTATAGTTTCCCTTGTTGTGCAAAAGCTTTTAAGTTTAATTAGGCCCCACTTGTTTGTTTTTACTTTTATTTCCATTATTCTGGGAGGTGGGTCATAGAGGATCCTGCTGTGATTTATGTCAGAGAGTGTTTTGCCTATGTTTTCCTCTAGGAGTTTTATAGTATCTGGTTTTAAATTTAGATCTTTAATCCATTTTGAGTTTGTTTTTGTGTATGGTGTTAGAAAGTGTTCTAGTTTCATTCTTTTACTGGTGATTGACCAGTTTTTCCAGCACCACTTGTTAAAGAGATTGTCTTTTCTCCATTGTATATTCTTGCCTTCTTTGTCAAAGATAAGGTGTCCATAGGTGCTTGGATTTATCTCTGGGCTTTCTATTTCTTTCCATTGTTCTATATTTCTATCTTTGTGCCAATACCATACTGTCTTGATGACTGTAGCTTTGTAATACAGACTGAAGTCAGGCAGGTTGATGCTTCTAGTTCTATTCTTCTTTCTCAAGATTGCTTTGGCTATTTGAGGTTTTTTGTATTTCCTTACAAATGATGAAATTAATTGTTTTAGTTCTCTGAAAAATACTGTTGGTAGCTTTATAGGGATTGCATTGAAAATATAGATTGCTTTGGGTAGTATACTCATTTTCACTATATTAATTATTCTGATCTATGAACATGGTGTATTTCTCCATCTATTTGTGTCATCTATGATTTCTTTCATCAGTATTTTATAGTTTTCTATATATAGGTCTTTTGTTTCTTTAGGTAGATTTATTCCTAAGTATTTTATTCTTTTCATTGCAGTGGTGAATGGAATTATTTCCTTAATTTCTCTTTCTGTTTTCTTATTGTTAGAGGTGGATGAAACTGAAGCCTATTATACAGAGTGAAGTAAGTCAGAAAGAAAAATATCAATACAATATATTAATGCATATATATGGAATTTAGAAAGATAGTAACGATGACCCTATATGTAAGACAACAAAAGAGACACAGATGTAAAGAACAGTCTTTTGGACTCTGTGGGAGAAGGCGAGGGTGGGATGATTTGAGAGGATAGCATTGAAACATGTATTTTATCATATTTGAAATAGATGGCCAGCCTTGATGCATGAGACAGGGGGCACTGGGATGACCCTGAGGGATGGGATGGGGAGGAAGGTGGAAGGGGTGCTCAGGATGGGGAACACATGTACACCCATGGCTGATTTATGTCAATGTATGGCAAAAACACTACTATATTGTAAAGTAATTAGCCTCCAATTAAAATAAATTAATTAATTTGAAAAATAAATAAATTTTTAAAATGTGAAAAAATGTGATCTGTAGTGCTGGAGAAGACTCTTGACAGTCACTTAGACTGGAAGGAGATCAAACCATTCAATTGAAATCAGTCCTGAATATTCATTGGAAGGACTGATGCTGAAACTGTAGCTCAAATACTTTGGCTACCTGATGTGAAAAACTAACTCATTGGAAAAGACTCTGATGCTGGGAAAGATTGAAGGAAGGAGATAAATGGGATGATAGAGGATGAAATAGTTGGATGGCATCACCAACCCAATGGACATGAGTCTGAGTAAGCTCCGGGTATTGGTAATGAACAGGGAAGCATGGCATGCTGCAGTCCAGGGGGTCACAAAGCAACGGACATGACTGAGAAAGTGAACAGAATTGAACTGATCTTTATGAGTTTTGTGGATACTGAAAAATCCTTGCATCTCTAGGATAAATCCCACTTGATCATGCTGCATGGTCTTTGTAATGTAACATTGGATTGGTTTACTAATATTTTGTTAATTTTGGCACTTGTGTTTATCAGCGATTCTAGCCTGTAATGTGTGTATATGTGTGTTTGTGTGATATATTTGTTTGGTTTAGTATTGGCGTGATGCGGCCTTGTAGAATAAGTTTGGAAGTGTTTCTTACTCTGCAATTTTTTGGAATATTTTAGAAAATAAAGATGTTAAATCTTCTCTAAATATTTGGTGGAATTCACATATGAAGCCAACTGGTCCTTGACATTAGTTTGCTGGAAGTTTTCAAATTATTGATTCAATTTCATTACTGCTAACTGCTCTCTTTATATTTTCTTCTTTTCCTGGTTCACTGTTAGGTGACTGTACATTTCTAAGAATTTTCCCATTCTAGGTTGTCCATTTTATTGCCATATAGTTCTTCACAAAATTTATTTTTAAAGAAATATATTTGTTTTCTATGGGTAATGTTATATGTACTTTTTGAATATTAGCTCAATTTTAAATGTGTTGAGTCTGATACACATATTATACAATAATGACTAAGCACTGTAAAATATGTGTAGGATTGTTGGAATGTATAAATTTTATAGCCCTCAGGCTATAATTTCTACACAAATATTTCAAAGGGAGTAAGGACATGTGGAAAATAGATTATTTGTAGCTTGTCTGGAGAAACTACATGGGAATAACAGCACTGAAGGAAGGGAAATGGAGAAATCAAAACATAATTTCTTGGAAGCAATGTAAAGAAAAAGAGTAATGAATGAATTATAGAGTATAATAGTCTCACCCCTGATTAGTTTTTGGTAATAGATGAGCCACATTTTCCACTGGCTTAAAACTCAACATTCAAAAAGCTAGACTGTGGCATTTGATCCCATCACTTCATGGCAAATAGATGGGAAAGCAATGGAAACAGTGAGACACTTTATTTTCTTGGGCTCCAAAATTACTGCAGGTGGTGACTGCAGCCACGAAATCAAAAGATGCTTGCTCCTTGGAAGAAAAGCTATGACCAACCTAGACAGCGTATTAAAAAGCAGAGACATTACTTTGCTGACAAAGGTCTGTCTAATCAAACTATGGTTTTTCCAGTAGTCATGTATGGATGTAAAAATTGGAATATAAAGAAAGCTGCATGCTGAAAAATTGATATTTTTGAACTGTGGTGTTGGAGAAGACTCTTGAGAGTCCCTTGGACAGCAAGGAGATTCAACCAGCCAATCCTAAAGGAAATCAGTCATGAATGTTCATTGGAAGGACTGATGATGAAGCTGAAACTCCAATACTTTGGCCACTTGATCTGAAGAACTAACTCACTGGAAAAGACGCTGATGCTGGGAAAGATTGAAGGCGGGAGGAGAAGGGGAAGACAAAGGATGAGATGGTTGGATGGCATCACCAACTCAATGGACATGAGTTTGAGCAAGCTCTGGGAGTTGGTGATGAACAGAGAAGCCTGGTGTGCTGCTTTCCATGGGGTCACAAAGAATTGGACACAACTGAGCGAATGAACTGAAGTGATTTTCCATTGGCCTTAGCAAGCAGATCTTCTGTATCAATCATTGGGTAGTGAAAGCAGAAGCTGATTTGCAGAGATTTGAGGTAGGAAGGAGGCTATAGTAGTCACATGAGCTGGATCAGCAGAGACTGATAATGATGTGAGAAAATGGAGAGAGAGGCTTCTGAGTAGAAATGGGTTGGCAGGTTTCTTGGAGGAACAGTGACAAGAATAAGATAATAGACTTAGGGAAGAATACTCAAAATTCACGAGTCCAAGTTTAGAGATATAATATTTCAAACCTCATGTAAACTAATAAAAGTTGAACACTCCCTCACACCATACACAAAAGTCAATTCAAACTGGCTTAATGACTTTGATGTAAGATATGACACCGTAAAACCCCTACAAGATGACATAAGAAAAGACTCTTTGACATAAATCACCGCAAAGTTTTCTTAGGTTAGTCTCCCAAGGCAAATGACATAAAAGCAAAAATAAACAAATAGGACCTAAGCAAACTTAAGTTTTCCACAGCAAAGGAAACAACAAAACAAAATGAAAAAATAATCTACAGACTGGGAGAAAATACTTGCAAATGTTGTGACTGACAAGGGCTTAACTTCCAAAACATACAAATGGTTCATACAATTAAATAACATGGAATGAGCAACCAAATAAAAAAAATAGTTGACAGAAGAACTAAATATACATTTGTCCAATGAAGATAGACAGATGGCCAGCATGCACAGGAAAAGATGATCAACATCACTAGTCATTAGAAATTGCAAATCATAAGTACAGTGAAGTATCACCTCACACTGGTCAAAATGGCCATGATCCAAAGGTCTAAAAAGAATACATGCTGGAGAGGGTGTGAATAAAAAATAACCCTCCTACACTGCTGGTGGGAATGTAAATTGGTGCAACCTCAATGGAGAACAGTGTTGGAGGATCCTTAAGTAGCTAAACATAGAGTTACCATGTTATCCAGCAATCCCAATCCTGGGCATATATCCAGAAAAGACAAAATCTTTAATTCAAGAAAGTACACACTTCCCAGTGTTCATCACAACACTATTTACAATAGCTAAGGCATGGAAGGAACCTAAATGTCCATCAACAGATAAATGGATAAAGAAGATGTTGTACATATATAGACAGAATATTACTGAGCCATAAATAAGGGATGAAATAATACCATTTGCAGTATTAAGTGAAGTAATTCAGAGGAAGACAGGTTACATGATATCACTTAAAATGTAGAATTTTAAAAATAATACAAATGAACTTATATACAAAAGAGAAGCAGACTCGCAGATAGGAAACAAACTCATGGTTACTAAAGGTGAGGATATAAATTAGGCATATGATATGAACAGATACACACTACTATGGATAAATTAAAAAATAAGATGTACTGTATACAACAGGGAGCTATATTCACTATTTTATAATAACCAATAATGCAAAAGAGTACTCACACACTTATATATTTCTCCAAACACTTTGCTGTACATCTGAAACATAAATATTGTAAATCAACTATACTTTAAAAAAAATACTTCAAGTGTGTTAAGGATATGGGATTTAGTTTTCTGAAATAGAGGACAATATTATGCATGATTCCCCAACAAAATATTGCAAGTAATGGTTTATGTAGGGTAGGTATGTGTAATGAATTGTTCTTTTGAATGTCCTTTAAGTGGGACACATGAGTCTTGTGAATCAAGCATGGTAGAATTTACTTACATCTGAATTACTTTGACTTTTCTACAATTTTATTACTTTCAAATTTTAAACAAAACTTTTTTAAAGAGAAGGAATGCTTCTATTTCTGTGTCTAGCTTGTTTATGAGCATTTATTGAGGAGAGTTGTTTTTAAAACATTAAAAATTAATTGATATACAACTATGAAGTAAAACTTGGATTAAAATATCTATAGGGCTAGAAAGTACCAACATTCTCTTTCATTCCTCTTTGTTTCTCTGTGTTTAAATGTAGCTAGCAATGTGTTTTATGCACTTGGGTGTAGCTAGCTGAATTTAATAATTATACACATGTCCCGAGTGTAGCTTTTTCCTAAGCAAGAAGGAAAAACTATTGGTTTTCCTTTTGATGTTTTTGTATCACAGACATTAGGGGAAGAAAGATCAATAAATCACTGGAACCTTTATGTATATCTTATATCATATATGTGTGTGTATATAAATATATTCAGCCAGCTGTCAGAGTCTGTGTAGCTGAGAACCACAAATGAGCTGACCTACTTTGAAAAAGCAAGAGAATTTCAGAAAAACATCTATTTCTGTTTTATTGACTATGACAAAGCCTTTGACTGTGTGAAACACATTAAACAGTGGAAAATTCTGAAGGAGATGGGAATACCAGACCACCTTACCTGCCTCTTGAGAAACCTGTATGAGGGTCAGCAAGCAACAGTTAGAACTGGACATGGAACAACAGACTGGTTCCAAATAAGAAAAGGAGTACATCAAGGCTGTATATTGTCACCCTGCATATTTAACTTATATGCAGAGTACATCATGAGAAATGCTGGGCTGGAGGAAGCACAAGCCGGAGTCAAGATTGCCAGGAGAAATATCAATGACCTCAGATATGCAGATGACACCACTCTCATGGCAGAAAGTGAAGAACTGAAGAGCCTCTTGATGAAAGTGAAAGAGGAGAGTGAAAAGTTGGGTTAAAGCTCAACATTCAGAAAACTAAGAGCATGGCATCCAGTCCCATCACTTCATGGCAAATATATGGGGTAACAGTGGAAACAGTGTCAGACTTTATTTTTTGGGCTCCAAAATCACTGCAGATGGTGATTGCAGCCATGAAATTAAAAGACGCTTATTCCTCGGAAGGAAAGTTATGACCAACCTAGACAGCACATTAAAAAGCAGAGACATTATTTTTTCAACAAAGGTCTGTCTAATCAAGGCTATGGTTTTTCCAGTAGTCATGTATGGATGTGAGAGTTGGACTATAAAGCTGAGCACCAAAGAATTGATGACTTTGAAAAATGGTGTTGGAGAAGACTCTTGGGAGTCCCTTGGACTGCAAGGAGATCCAACCAGTCCATCCTAAAGGAGATTAGTCCTGGGTGTTCATTGGACGGACTGAAGTTGAAGCTGAAACTCCAATACTTTGGCCATCTCATGCGAAGAGCTGACTCATTTGAAAAAACCCTGATGCTGGGAAAGATTGAGGGCAGGGGGAGAAGGGGAAAACAGAAGATGGGATGGTTGGATGGCATCATCCGACTCAATGGACATGAATTTGGGTAGACTCCAGGATTTTGTGATGGGCAGGGAGGCCTGGTGTGCTGCGGTTCATGGGGTCACAAAGTCAGACACAACTGAGTGACTGAACTGAACTGAACTGAATTATGGTTTGGTGCAGTGTTCCCTTTTCCTTCTCAGTTAATTATACCTTTAGAGACAACTCAAGTTTGTTTATTAAAAAATGAGAAAATCCTGTTTCTTCCAGTAATTTTGACAACCTTGTATTTCTTGTGATTCTCCTTGTTTTTTGATATAAAAACTGTTTTCTTGTTTTGAAGACATTTTAGGGTTGTTTTTTTTTTTTTTTCCATTTATAACTACTGCATTTGCTGTGTCAGAAAAGAAAAGTTGTTCAAACTGGGGAAATAACAGTCAAGACTCTGCCAAGTTTATCAATGTCATTTTGCTCCTAGGAGATACGGTTTTCTCTCCTTTCACAAATGTCAAATATGTACATAAGTTTATACAAGTTAAAATATAGGAAGTATGAGAAGGTTGGAACAAAGGACATAGACTGTCTTCTATTATTATTGTTGGGCTAGTGTTTTAGTCCTTATGTGCTTCTGTATAACTATCTATAAAATGGGTATTATAATTGTGCCAGTCTCACGTTTCTACCAAAGGGATGATTCAGCTATTTCTTCTGAAATTAGTTGAGGTTCCCACAGTAAATATCTAATAATGTATATGGTGTATATATATAAAATAATGCATAAATATGTAACTATATAAGTATATATGGGGTATATTATCTCAGAGCATAATTTTTTGGTATTTACAAAATAAATAATTTCACAGAGATAGCAATTTATATCATGGATTATATGTGCTTGGTACAGTGCTGTGAACAATATAGAAAATAAAGAAAAATGTAGGAAGCATGTACATTGACAACTTTTAGATATATTTCCAATTATTAACTTTCCTGTGATCAGAAATACTTGAAAAAATCAGAATATGTCTATAGCAGTGAGGATAGAGTGAGCTATATGGTGTTAGTCCAATGAATCCCCCAAATCTCTATGAATTAATAATATACACTTTTATTATTCCTTCATTTAATGTCACCGTACTCTCTTCTGTTGAATTGGCCTAATTTTGAACACCTGGGTGTGTAATCTGTCAAGAACGGTGGAAAGAAATATTAAAATCACTTTCATTTTCTAAAGGCAGGAAGAAATACATTTTGCCTAGTTTCTCATCTTGATAATTAAAGACAGGAACCTACTGAGATGCAAGGTGGTTCAAGAAGGCAGCTTTGCTGTATACCTAGGAAAATAAACTCATTTGGTAAACTTGTGGCATTATGTTAAATTCCTCTTAGAAGTATAGTTCTCAAAAATAAAGTTTCACTAAGACAGGTTATCTAAAAAGAACTGGTAAACACATACACATAACCACACACACACAGATATATCGATTGGTATTTTAATAATTTGAGGTCTATTAACCACTTCATAGGAAATAGACGGGGAGACAGTGGAAACAGTGTCAGACTTTATTTTTTTGGGCTCCAAAATCACTGCAGATGGTGATTGCAGCCATGAAATTAAAAGACCCTTACTCCTTGGAAGGAAAGTTATGACCAACCTAGATAGCACATTAAAAAGCAGAGACATTACTTTGCCAACAAAGGTCTGTCTAGTCAAGGCTATGGTTTTCCCAGTAGTCATGTATGGATGTGAGAGTTGGACTGTGAGGAAAGCTGAGCGCTGAAAAATTGATGCTTTTGAACTGTGGTGTTGGAGAAGACTCTTGAGAGTCCCTTGGACTGCAAGGAGATCCAACCAGTCCATCCTAAAGGAGATCAGTCCTAAATATTCATTGGAAGGACTGATGCTGAAGCTGGAACTCCAATACTTTGGCCACCTCATGCAAAGAGTTGACTCATTGGAAAAGACCCTGATGCTCGGAGGGATTGGGGGCAGGAGGAGGAGGGGACGACAGAGGATGAGATTGCTGGATGGCATCACCGACTCTATGGGCATGAGTTTGAGTAAAGTCCGGGAGTTGGTGATGGACAGGGAGGCCTGGCATGAGGCGATTCATGAGGTTGTAAAGAGTCAGACGTGACTCAGTGACTGAACTGAACTGAACTGAATCACTTAACACAAATTTTATTTCTTAATTGCAAACATAACTGGAAAAAAATCTTTAAAATTTTAGTTTACTGACTCATGACTTAATACCTACATTAGAGATTTTAGTTTAATTCAACTCCCAAAGAATATATTTTCTTTGTGTTACCAGTATTTATCTCTAGATCCTTTTGTTTTTCTTTTTCCACAAAGATTGGAAGCTTAGAAACTACATTTCCTAGACACGAGTTCTCTAAGTGATTTATTTTCTGTCCCTGAGAAGCATTAGTTTGAGATTTAGAAGATGAATTGGAATCTTTTTAGCTCCTTCATCAGCAGTGATGGCAGAGAATGTGAGTTTCTCAGGGTTACACTTTACAGTGTTCTTGTCTCTTCGCCATTCACTTTAGAGTGAGGCCCAATAAGAAAGTATGGAGAAGTTTCCTGAATGTTCCTGATATAGAAGCATCAAACAGTTTTTTGAAGAACTGTAATTGGCATTGTCAGGATAATGACTATCTCTTTACACACACACACACACACACACACACACACGCACATAAGTTCATGCTGTAATTCCCAGAACCTGTTAGTATGTTATTTTACATGATAAAAGGGACTGTGCAGTTGTGATAGAGATTAAGGAAATTAAGATGAGAGATAATACTGGAATATCTGTGGGCAGGGGGTGGGGGGCTCTGTCTAACCAAACATGTCCTTAAATCTGTGAACCTTTCTGGTCTGTAGTCCAAGTGAGATGTAAGTATGTGGAGGAAGCAGAATCAGAGATATAGTGCTGATGGCTTTGAAGACAGAAAAAGGGGGCCAGGAGCCAAGATATGTAGGCAGCTTCTGGAAGCTAGAAAAGACAGATTCTCTGCTAGAGTCTCAAGAGAGGAGTGCAGTCTTGCTGACATTATAGCCTGATGCCATCTATGTTGTGATCCTGAGTTTCAGGACCATAAAACAACACATTTGTATTTTTAAGCTTCAGAATTTGTAGTAATTTGTTATAGCCACAACAGGAAACTAATGAAGGCAATTTCCTACATCCTAGATAAAAATAGATATTATCAATTTTTTATAAATGAATTGTATAGTATTGTTTGAATGTTCACTTTGTATATAAATTTGAGTCTGTATTCATATTTTAGTGGATATTCTACTGTTTAATAATTTTTCACATTTTATAATCTTGTCAATTTGTAAAGTGTGTGAATGGGAGCAGGGGGAGGTCTTCATAAAAGAAGCATCTAGGCAAAAATTAAATGTCTTTCTTTTCCTTGGCCTGTTTTACTTGAGTCAAGAAGGTTCCATCATTCCTGGTGAACTTACTATCATCTTTTATGTGTGTGCATCCTCATTTCTCCAAATATTCAAAGATAGATCCTTCATACACTACTTACTTTAGCTGAATGCAAGGAAACTTCTGCCATTTTAGCAACAGAATTAACATTAATAAATTGTATCATCAAATAAATCACCTTGCCCATTAACAATTAAATAAACTGCCAGCAGGCCTATTAGCATTTACTCATAGCTGACTTGTTCTTGGATATCCTTTTATTCCAAGTCACTTGTAAAGCGAAGATGTTTTTGTTAGTTAATGCCCAGTGTAATTAGCTTCCATTGAAATATTGATTTTACATTAAGGAAGATAAATGCTAAAGTATCGGTGACTGAATGTTTTTATAAAGACTGACATTTTATGGATAGAAAAGACATTGTGCTGTCACTTTTGTGCAATTTCAATATGTGCATTATTTTCTACACACAGCATATACTTAGAGTGGTGTTCCCAAACTTTTACTATCTTGCTCGAAGAGGTCAGGTCAAAAACCTCTGCATCTGGATTAAACGCACATGTAACCCTACCTATCTATACATCAGGAATATCACATACAATTTTCCCCCTGAGGAAATCTATACCTGGGAAAGCTACAGAACTTTTTTTGGCATGGCACCAACTTCCCAAACGTCAATTGTTGCACTTTATCTGGTAACTACAAGTGTGTTTTAGTCTTGGTTTTAATAATGGTTTTGATAATGGTGAAAAAAGGCAAGAGGAGATTGAAGTAATGACTTTGATAACATTTATTCTGTCCTTTGGGGCTTCCGCGATGGCTCAGGCAGTAAAGAATCCACCTGCAATGTGGGAGACATGGGTTCAATCCCTGGGTTGGGAAGATCCCCTGGGAGGAGGGCATGGCAACCCACTCCAGTATTCTAGTCTGGAGAATCACCATGGACCGAGGAGCCTGGAAGGCTACAGTACATGGGGTCACAAAGAGTTGAACAGGACTGAGCAACTAACCACTCCACAGCACATTCTGCCTTTTCCTTGTATGGTGTGTGTGTGTATGTCTGTGTAAATATGTTCATATATTTTCCTCTGTAGAGAAATTGTTATGAATGAAAATTGTGTTTTATTGACATTAGATTATTATTTATGGAGATATTTAGTGAATAACACAAAATATTGTTACTAGAAAAGACAATTAATAATCAGTATAGGTATTGAGGGCTTGTAGTCATTGTTTCTTAGAAAATGTGATGTGGAAAATGGAAATTTGCATGCCAAGAATCATATATTATGCAAATTTGAAAGTAATATTATATAATAGTGCTGTAATAAGCATTTTTCTGAGTCAAATTTTCCTGGGTATTTGGACATGATGCAAGATGCTTGCTTAAATAACATCCCCAGAGTCATCTTTGATCTTTTGCTCCATAAACCTACCTGCTTGTGAGACATCTCTTCTTGACTAAATCATAGGCATTTTAATTGTACTTAAGGTCACCTTATTATTTCCACATTCCAAAAACCTCATTTGCTTTTGTTTCCTATCACAGTGAAAAGCACCATAAATAAATGGCATCAATTTTAACACACTCTCTACCTCATCTTTGTCCATCCCTACTGTGATCCTTGGAAGCTCTGCCAATATTGTGCCAGGCAGGGACAGTGTAAACTTCACTCAATTCTATCCAAAATGTTAGATTCTGCCTTCCCAAATGCAATAAAAAGTGGTTCTCTAAGAGGTCTGGCTAACCTCCTCAGGATTATTCCTTGAAGAAAGGTGAGGATTCCAGTTGGTTCCAAGGCTTACAGAATGCTGACCCATTCCAAATTTTGGAAATCTCCGCAAGTTGCTTGTCTGATTCTCAAAAGCAATCCCTTTTCAGAACACTTAACACATCTCTTTCATTCAGTTCAAGCTTTTGTGAAAAGTCTGCTCTTTCAGATTATTTTTGCTTCTCATGGTTGCTTATTAGTAGTCATCCTATTACCACTACAGACCTTAAGGCAGATAATCAAAAAGTGTTACAATAAGATAAAAAGAACTGAGAGGAAAATATGAAATTTAATATCACAAAATATGTTTGGCTTCAAGTGTGTGTGGTTTTATTGCATGTGGTTTTTGCATTTTTATTTTATGTATACTAGTGAGTATCTGACATGACTGAGCGACTTCACTTTCACTTTTCACTTTCATGCATTGGAGAAGGAAAAGGCAACCCACTCCAGTGTTCTTGCCTGGAGAATCCCAGGGATGGGAGAGCCTGGTGGGCTGCCGTCTATGGGGTCGCACAGAGTCGGACACGACTGAAGTGACTTAGCAGCAGCAGCAGCAGTGTGTATATGTTAACCCCAACCTCCTAATATAGCCTTCCCCCTTCTTTCCCCTTTGGTAATCATAAATTTGTTTTCTATGGCTGTATGTTTATTTTTGTTTTGTAAAGAAGTTCATTTGCATTTTTTCCCACAGAGAAGTGATATGATATTGTTTCCTCTGTCTCACTACTTCATTTAATATGATAATCTCTAGATCCATCTATATTGTTGAAAGTAGTATTTTTGAATTATTTTATGGCTAAGTAATAGTTCACATATATAATTTACGGCACATTACTTTTATCCATTGATCTCTTGAATGGACATTTAAGTTGCTTCCATGTCTTGGCTATTGTAAATAAGAGCTCTTATGAACACTGAGGGTGTAGACACCTTCATTTTAATTTTATTGGAGTGTAATTGATTTACAATGTTGTGTTAGTTTCAGGTATACAGCACAGTGATTCAGCTGTGCACACACACATAGTGATCCTTTTTTAGATTCTTCTCTCATATAGGTTGTCACAAATATTTGGTAAAGATCCCTGTCCTAAAAATTCATAGGTCCTTGATGTCTATTTATCTTACACATAGCAGTGTGTGTATGTTTATCCCAAGCTCCTGATTTATCCTTCCTTACCATGTTTCCCTTTTGTTAATCATAAGCTCATTTTCCATATCAATAAGTCTGTTTCTGATTTGCAAAATGGTTAATTTGTATTATTTTAAAAATTAGATTTACATATGAGTGATATCATATATTGGTCTTTCTCTGACTTATTTCTCATAGTATGTTCATCTCTAGGTCCATCTATGTTGCTGCAAATGGCATTATTTCATTTTCTTTTTATGGCTTAGTAATGTTCATTGCATTTAGGTGTCATATCGCCTTTATTCAATCAACTGCTGATGGACATTTAGGATGCTTCCATGTCTTATTGTAAATATACTGTAGTGAATGCTGGGGTTCATATATTCTTTTGTATTAGGATTTCTTCTGGACATGTGCCCAGGAGTGGGTTTGCTGAATCATATGATAATTTTGGTTTTAGTTTATTAAGGAACATCCATACTGTTCTCAATACTGGTTGTACCAATTTACATACCAACTAATAGTGTAGAGGGGTTCCCTTTACTCCACATCCTCTCCAGCATTTTTTGTTTGAAGACTTTGTGATGATGGCTGTTCTGACTGGTGTGATTTGACTTCCATTTCTCTGATAATTTGTATGTTGAACATCTTTTCATGTGCTTTTTAGCCATATGCATGTCCTCTATGGAGAAATGTGTATTTAGACCTTCTGCCTATTTTTTTTTTTTTTTATTCAATTTGGGTTTTTTGACATAGACTTGCAAGAACTGTTTGTATATTTTTGAGATTAAACCTTTTCGGTAGCTTGATTTACAAGTATTTTCTCCCGTTCTCTGGATTGCCTTCTCATTTTGTACATACAAGAACTATACAAACAAGGTCTTAGTGAACCATGATGGTGTGGTCATTCACCTAGAGCCAGACATCCTGGAGTGTGCAGTCAAGTGTAGCATTCCTACAAACAAAGCTAGTGGAGGTGATGGAATTCCAGCTGAGCTATTTCAAATCCTACAAGATGATGCTATGAAAGTGCTGCACTCGATATGCCAGCAAATTTGGAAAACTCAGCAGTGGCTATAGGACTGGAAAAGGTCAATTTTCATTCCAGTCCCAAAGAAGGACAATGCCAAAGAATGTTCAGACAATCATACAGTTGCACTTATTTCAAATGCTAGGACAGTGATACTCAAAATAATTCAAGCTAAACTTGAATAGTACATGAACCAAGAACTTCCAGATGTACAAGATGAATTTAGAAAAGGCAGAGGAACCAGAGATCAAATTGCCAACATCCATTGGATCATAGATAAAGCAAGGAAATTCCAGAAAAACATTTTCTTCATTGACTATGCCAAAGACTTTGACTGAATGTATCACAGCAAACTGTGGGAAATTGTTGAAGAGATGGAAATACCAGACCACCTTACCTGCCTCCTGAGAAACCTGTATGCAGGTCAAGAAGCAACAGTTAGAGCTGGACATGGAAAAATGGACTGGTTCAAAATTGGAAAAGGAGTATGTGAAGACTGTATATTGTCACCCTGCTTATTTAACCTCTACGCAGAGTACATCATGCAGAGTACTGTGCTAGGTGTTACAAACTGGAATCAAGACTGCTGGGAGAAATATCAATAACCTCAGATACAAAGGTGATACCACTCTAATGGCATAAAGTGAAGAGGAACTAAACAGCCTCTTGACAAGAGTGAAAGAAGAGGGGAAAAGTTGGCCTAAAACGCAGCATAAAAAAAAAGTTAAGATCAGAGCATCCAGACCCATCACTTCATGGCAAATAGATGCAGAAAAAAGTGGAAACAGTGACTGTTGTGGACAGTGACTGCAGTCATGAAATTTAAAGATGCTTGCTCTTTGGAAGTAAAGCTATGACACACTTAGACAGTATATTAAAAAACAGAGACATCACTTTGCTGAGAAAGGTCTGTCTAGTCAAAGCTATGGTTTTTCTAGTAGTCATGTATGGATGTGAAAGTTGGGCCATAAAGAAGGCTGATTGGTGAGGAATTGATGCTTTTGCCTGTGGTGCTGGAGAAGACTCTTGAGCATCCCTTGTACAGTAAGGTTATCAAACCAGTTGATCCTAAAGTAAATCAACCCTGAATATTCGTTGGAAAGACTGATACTGAAATTCCAGTACTGTGGCTACCTGATATGAAGAGCTGACTCAATGGAAAAGACCCTGATGCTGGGAAAGATTAAGAGCAGGAGGAAAAGTGGGTGACAGAGGATGAGATGGTCAGATGGCATAACTGAGTCAATGGACATGAGTTTGAGCAAACTCCAGGAGACAATGAAGGACAGGGAAGCCTGGCATGCTGCAGTTCACGGGGTCCCAAAGAGTCAGACATGACTTAGTGATTGAACAACAACATGGTTTCTTCTTCTCTGCAGAAACTTAGGTTTAATTAGGTCCCATTGTGACTGAAGACAGGAGGAGATGGGGCAACAGAGGATGAGATGGTTGGATGGTATCACCAACTCAAAGGATGTGAATTTTAGCAAACTATGGGTGATAGTGAAGGACTGGCAAGCCTGACGTGCTGCAATTTATTGTGTTTCAAAGAGTTGGATATAACTTAGTGACTGAACTACAACAAAGTCCCATTTGGGTTTTTGTTTGTTTGTTTGTTTTTCATTTTCATAACTCTAGGTGTTGGATCAATGCAATTGCACTGAATCTATAGATTGCCTCTGGCAGTATAAACATTTTGACAATATTGGTTCTTCCAATTCAAGAGCATGGTATCTTTTGCAGTATGTTTCTGTCATCCTCAGTTTCTTTCATCAGTGTCTTACTGTTTTTGGAGTGCAGGTCTTTTGTCTACTTGTCTGCTCAATCACTTCAGTAGCGTCCGACTCTTAGCTACCCTATGGACTCTAGCCCACCAAATTCCTCAGTCCCTGGGATTTTCCAGGCAAGAATACTGGAGCGGGTTGTCATGCCCTCCACAAGGCATCATCCAGACCAGGGTTTGAACCTGAATCTCCTGCACTGCAGGCAGGCTCTTTACTGATGAGCCATCAGGAAAGTGCTTTATTTCCTTAAGTAGGTTTACTACTTGATATTTTATCCTTTTGCCATGATGGTAAATGGGCTTGCTTTCCTAATTTCTCTTTCTGATATTTCTTTTTAGTGTATAGGAAGCATGGTATTTCTGTGAATTAATTCTGTATCCTGCAAGTTTGTTGAACTCATTCATGAGTTCTAGTAGTTATCTGGTAGCATCTTTAGGAATTTTTATGTAGCTATGAACGCTATTGGTTTTCAGATGACAATGACATTTTCTTGTATTCATAATAACATTGTTTAGCCATAAATTTTATGTATATATATGTCAAAATACATATGTATATATATATATATGTCAAAATACATATGTATACACACATAGTTTTTATGCATTTTAATATATACATATGTATTTGATATTATATGTAACATATACATGAATTATTTGTTTTCAGTTACTATTTTTATTTGGGTCATCCTACTTGTTTGGTTTTATTGACTTTTTGATGGCTTAATGGGTAAAGAATCTGCTTGTAATGCAGGAGACAGGAGATGAGGCTTCCATCCTTGGGTCAGGAAGATCACCTGGAGAAGGAAATGGTAGCCAACTCTAATATTCTTGCCTGAAAAACCCCATGGACAGAGGAGCATGGCAAGCTATAGTCCAAAGGGTCACAAAGAGTTGGACACACCTGAGCAACTAAGCAAGTATGCACACAGTAGTTTGATTTGGGGCTTTCTCTGGTGGCTCAGTGGTAAAGACTCTGCCTGCCAAGCAGGAGACCTGGGTTCATCCCCTGGTTGTGGAAGATCCCCTGGAGAAGGAAATGGGAACCTACTCCAGTATTCTTGCCTGGGAAATCCCATGGATAGAGGGGCCTGGCAGGCTATAGTCCATGGGGTCACAAAGAATCAGACATGACTTAGCAACTGAGCACACATGCACTAGTTTGATTTAGTGCTCAGCTTTACTCGATCTGTATTTTTTTTGGAAAGTGTTAGTTGCTCAGTTGTGTCTGATTCTTTGCAACCCCACGGACTGTAGCCCACCAAGTTCCTCTGTCCATGGAATTCTCCAGGCAAGAATACTGGAGGGAGTTGCCCTTTCCTTCTTTGGGGAATCTTCCCAACCCAGGGATTGAATGCAGGGTCTACTGCATTGCAAGCAGTTTCTTTACCATCTGAGCCAAATAGCTTTGGCTAAGTTTTTTTAGGTGTTGGGCAATCTTTGCTTCCTGCGTCAAGTACCTCATGACAATTTAGCACATTATTTTGACGTTGCTGATGACCCAAGGTGAAAACGTTCCTTAGAAACATTATTGTTGTCTTTGGTGAAGACAGGTTTTTGTTTTTTGTTTTTTTTGGACATAAACTGAATCCCAAACTAATACATATTAATTAGCAGGGCTTTATATTAACAAAATGTTTGTGTCATTCTCTTCATAAGCATATTCTTTTTTAATTTCTTCTTTTCTCTTTTGCCTTTCTCCATCAATTCATCTATTTCTTAAACTTTTAGTATTAAGGAGAGTATCTTAGAGAAAAACTGAAACAATCATAAATTTTTTTCAAATTAATGACATCATTGCTGATCCCAAGTAATCATCCGTATGGAAACACAGTCAATATCAATGAATGGAAGTAGGCTGACTAAAAGATAGATCAGAGCTAAGGAATCTGTGTTCTAATACGTGCAAATCTAGTCAAGATGGTGAAATTAAATTTCCTATTTACAGGAATACCATGGTATCCATAGATAAGCATCTTAGTGAAAAGTTTCATTTCCTTTCTACCATTCATTACCTCTCACCTTTTTCATGCCCAAAGCAGAGCTTTACAAATCTTTTCAAACTACACTCTTTCAGAACAGCTAGAAGTTTCAGTCTACTAGAATCATTTGTTGTGCAGTTGGTCTACAATGAGGAATAACTCTTACACTTTGTTTTTCAATGTGAATTCTCTGTTTCTTTCCTCATTAAGTGGAGTACTTCTACTGCTGCCTGCATCTAGATTAATCATGGTGAATTTATTTGACCATTGCAACATGGTTAGAAAGAATATTGTGTCACTTCCAAGTTAAGGCCCCAAGAGGCTTTGCAGATTCTTCTTTGACCTTCTTGGAACCTAGCTGCAACTAGGTGTCCCAGCCAATAGCACCACACAACATCCATACTTGATAAGGAGATGGCATGTGATCAGCCATCACCAGTGAAACTGCCAACGGTAGGCATGAGACTTACTGACTCCTTGGAAAGCAGTGAAGAGACATCTTAGTTGAGAATTGGCCAACTCTTAAAACTACAGATATGAGAGGAAATGAACAGATTAATTTGGGGGTGATTTTTAAGTATATATATTAAACCTATATATTTGGGGTAATTTTTAAAATACATATAGAGAGAACAGATCTGATACAATGCCTTTTACACATTAGAGTGAGATAGAATGAAGGCTTTTTCTAAAATTTGTTATATAATTATACAATACTTTAATATATATAGGATAATTATTTCCTTAATATGCAAGAAAAAACAGCATTTAATTATATAATTTGTATTTAATAGATGTTGAATTTGCATTGGTAATAACATTGTTAAATATAGAGTTCAGAATTATTGTTATATAAACAAAATGTGACTTGTCAACACTTGTGGGTATTACATTGCCTATAGTGCATGTTAACTTTATTTTTCATGAAGAATACTGAGTGGATTCACATATGATAATTCTTGAAGACTCAATTTTTTTTATTTATATGGATTAGCATTAAATTTTATTTTAGCATGTTAACACATAGAATTTTATAATTTCAGTAGTTATTTCATCAATTTTTGATTGAATATTCCAGTTTTTAAAGTAAGTTTATTTTTAGAGCAGTTTTAGTTCCCTGTGAAATTGAGCAGAAGGTTCACATATACCCCCATCCCTAAACTGCACCCACTATGCCTATCCATCTCCAGAGTGGTACATTTGTTACAGTTGATGAACCTACATTGACACATCATTGTCACCCAAAACCTGTAGTTCGTATTAGGTTTCATTCTTCGTGGTGTATTTTCTGTGGATTTGGACAAATGTGTTAACTTGTATCCACCATTATAGTTTTAGACAGAGTTGGTTCACTGTCATAAAGAGCCTTTCAGTTCAGTTCACTTGCTCAGTCGTGTCCGAATTTTTGCGACCCCATGAATCGTAGCATGCCAGGCCTCACTGTCCATCACCAACTCCCGGAGTTTACTCAAACCCATGCCCATGGAGTGCCATCCAGCCATCTCATCCTCTGTTGTCCCCTTCTCCCCCTGCCCCCAATCCCTCCCAGCATCAGGGTCTTTTCCAATGAGTCAGCTCTTTGCATGCGGTGGCCAAAGTGTTGGAGTTTCAGCTTCAGCATCAGTCCTTCCAATGAACACCCAGGACTGATCTCCTTTAGGATGGACTGGTTGGATCTCCTTGCAGTCCAAGGGACTCTCAAGAGTCTTCTCCAACACCACAGTTCAAAAGCATCAATTTTTTGTGCTCAGCTTTCCTCACAGTCCAACTCTCACATCCATACATGACCACTGGAAAAACCATAGCCTTGACTAGATGGACCTTTGTTGGCAAAGTAATGTCTCTGCTTTTTAATATGCTGTCTAGGTTGGTCATAACTTTCCTTCCAAGGAGTAAGCGTCTTTTAATTTCATGGCTGCAGTCACCATCTTCAGTGATTTTGGAGCCCCCAAAAATAAAGTCTGACGCTGTTTCCCCATCTATTTGCCATGAAGTGATGGGACCAGATGCCATGATCTTAGTTTTCTGAATGTTGAGCTTTAAGTCAACTTTTTCACTCTCCTCTTTCACTTTCATCAAGAGGCTCTTTAGTTCCTCTACACTGTCTGCCATAAGGGTGGTGTCATCTGCATATCTGAGGTTATTGATATTTCTCCCAGCAATCTTGATTCCAACTTGTGCTTCTTCCAGCCCAGCGTTTCTCATGATGTACTCTGCATATAAGTTGAATAAGCAGGGTGACAATATACAGCCTTGACGTACTCCTTTTCCTATTTGGAACCAGTGTGTGTTCCATGTCCAGTACTAACTGTTGCTTCCTGACCTGCATACAGGTTTCTCAAGAGGTGGGTCAGGTGGTCTGATATTCCCATCTCTTTCAGAATTTTCCACAGTTTACTGTGATCCACACAGTTGAAGGCTTTGGTGTAGTCAATAAAGCAGAAATCGATGTTTTCTGGAACTCTTGCTTTTTCGACAATCCAGCGGATGTTGACAATTTGATCTCTGGTTCATCTGCTTTTTCTAAAACCAGCTTGAACATCTCTTTATGATTTCTTTCCTTCTACTAACTTTGGGTTTTGCTTATTCTCCTTTCTCTATTTGCTTTAGGTGTTAGGTTAGGCAATTTATTTGAGATTTTTTTTTTTTCCTGAGGTAATTTTGTATTGTTATAAACTTGCCTCTTAGAACTACTTTTACTTCATAGGTTTTGCATACTGGTGCTTTCATTGTCATTTGTTTCTGGCTTTTTCTTCTTCTTCTTCTTTGATTTCTTCATTGATCCACTGTTTAGGCTCCATGTGTCTTAAGTTTTTAATTTTTTTTTCTTATAGTTTATTTCTAATCTCACAGCATTGTGGTCAGAAAACATGCTTAATAAGATTTCAGTTTTCTTAAATTATCCAAGGCTCATTTTGTGGCCCAGCACGTGGTCAATTCTGGAGAATGTTATATGTGCACTTGAGAAGAATATGTATTCTGCTGCTTTTAGATGGAGTGCTCTATAACTATCAATTAGAGTATCTGGTCTGAGGTTTCATTTAATGCCTGTGTTTTCTTATTAATTTTCTGTCTGAATGATCTACTGATGAAAGTGGGGTGTTAAAGTCCCCCACTATTACTGTGTTACTATTGTTTTGTCCCTTTATTGTTATTAGTATTTGCTTTAAATATTGAGATGTTCCTATGTTTAGGACATACATATTTGCAATTGTTATATCTTCTTCTTAGAATATCCCTTGATTATTAATTATGTAGTGTCTTCTTTGCCTTTTATGACAGTCTTTATTTTAAGGCCTATTTTATCTGAGTATTAGTCCTCCAAGTTTCTTTTGATTTCCATTTGCATGGAATATGTTTTTCCATTCTCTGTCATTCCTTTTTTATGTGTCATGAATTCACTTTAGATCTTTGATTTGTGGTTACAATGAGACTTAGATAAAGCAATCCATTTTATGTTAATAGCACTTAACTTCTTTTGTATATAAAAGCTCCATACTTTTACTCATCACCTTATGTAATTTTATATAATTACCTTTTTATCCTGTATTTTCATTAACAGATAATGTTTGCTATAGATTTAATGCTCTTGTCCTTTATCATGTATAGTTAACTGGATAACACACCAGCCTAATATAGTTACATTTTTCTAATATTATTTTCATCTTTTAGAATGTTATGTACCTTCATATGTTTTCATGTTTCAGATTAGCATCTTTTCATTTCAACTTGATGAACTCCTCTCTGTTTCTCTGAGTGAAGTCTAGTAGCAGGGAACTCCCTCTGGTTGTGTTTTGGAAAGTTCTCTTTCTTCTTAGTATCTGAAGGATGACTTTGTTAGATATAGTTTCTTGGCTGGCAAGTTTTGTCTTTTAATACTTTTAATATGCTATTCTAGGCCCCTCAGCAAGTTCTCCCTCTCCTTTGCATATAAAGACCTCTCTATCCCACTCCAATTATATGTCAGATTCTTCCCTCAGGCAGTCTGGACCCCTACAAATACTCTCTCAACATGGGTACCTATGTAGTTTTGCACTTTCTAGTTTCCCTTTTCCCTGATTGTGGCAAGTGAGGGTAGGGAAGTTTCAGTAAGTTCCTTATATCCACAATCTCTGTGGTATGATTTGTAGAAGCACTTTTATTCAGTTAAGATGTTCAATAGGTGTTAATTTTAAAAAAAATAGAGAAAAGAGGAAGGACACCCTGAATGCTGATGTAACCCACCAATAAATCAATAACATCTTAATTTTAATAACATACAAAAACTGTAAATTTCTACTCTCCCCACTTTGTGTTTTTGTAGTGTTTGCTACTTTTTATATGATTTATCCATTAATGAAATTTTATCTTTCTTAATAGGATCAAAAGTGTTTTATGCACTACCATTAGTGTGATTCATTATTCTCTGTCTACATATTTACCATTACTGGAGTAATTCATACTTTCAGATGGTTTGCATTGCTCTTTACTATGTTTTCTTGTCAATTTAAGAAATCAGTTTAACTTTGACTTCCCAATCTACTATCCTGCTGACAGGATACTTCTGTCTAGTTGTCCTACCCATATTACTTATAGTGTGATATTGAAGTCTCCAAATACTTTTATAGAATTGTTTCTCCAACTTGGGAAGGTTTTGTTTTACATATTTTTTGGTGGATTTCCTGAGTGGATTGTCACTCTATGCAGTTCTCAATGGTTCCTTTCGTTTGTCTCTGTTCAGCAAGGCAAAAATTGCTACTCTTAAAAAACAGCAACCCATTTTCCTTTTGAAATTTACATTATTGGTTCAGTTATTGCCCTTTCCAAGTATTGAGGTATCATTGTCTATATATAGATAATTTCTACCTTGCCCTTGACAGTATAGTATGATGGTTAAGAGTATCAGTTCAAATTGGTTCTGGCACTTGCTTGCCCTATGGCATTTAGTAATACAGCTCCTCATGTTAGCAGTTTACTTTTGTTATAATAGGACCTCAATGTCTAGCATACTAAGTTATTTATAGGATCAAGCAATATTAAGTACAGAAAATGTGTACTGTAGTGACTAAGCTTTAGTAACAAAATTATTTGAAAATTATCTGTATTACTGTAAAAAACATAAACATCCAATATATGATTTTGTAATTTATAATTAACATAGTATTAAAATGCATACTCAACAGTATCATTACATAATTAAGGAAGCAGTAATGTAAACCTGTCTTTAAACTTTAAAGTCATAAAAATCAACTTGATTTACCAACATTATTATACTTTTTATGTCAGAAATCCTATCATAAACATTAAATATATTATTAGAATGTCAGAAAGTACATACAACCTTGTCTTTGGAAATTTGTATCTCCTATTTTTGCTATGATAGGCCCCAGATCTTTGAAAGAGTAATAGGTACAGGAAAGAAAATTTGAGAACCACTCTTCAGAAACATTCCCGAAGGTGGGATATTGTTGAGTGTCAATCCTGCTTCAGCTGTCACCAGTTTTGTGGGTTTGAAAACCAGTTCAGCCTCTTTAAATCTATCTTGTATCATTTCTAAATAAGAAAAAGTTACTGTTAAACCTCACAGGGTTGTGTAATCAACTTAATTAGGAAAATACATTGTGTGCTTTGATACAAATGCTATTATTTTTAAAAAATCAACTTGAGGTACTTGGATTAAAAATACACTATGGCAGAAAAGGAAATGGCAACCCACGCTAGTATTCTTGCCTGAGAAATCCCATGGATAGAGGAGCACAGTGGGCTACAGTCCATGGGGTAGCAAAAGACACTACTTAGCAACTACACAACAACAAATACTAAACCAAGGCCTGATTCTCAATAAAGAGGAATCATTTTTACAGTGGTTGTTGGTAATTTTGATTGTTGCTCTTATTGTTCTTGTTCAGTCATTCAGTCACGTCTGACTCTTTGTGACCCCATGGACTGCAG
This sequence comes from Dama dama, assembly GCF_033118175.1. Lineage (NCBI taxonomy): Eukaryota > Metazoa > Chordata > Mammalia > Artiodactyla > Cervidae > Dama > Dama dama. The sequence goes on along the minus strand of NC_083709.1, from coordinate 40,927,935 downwards.
CATGCCAGGCCTTCTGTCATGGGATGCCAGGGTCCCTCTCCATCTCCCAAAGTTTGCCCAAGTTCATGTCCATTGAATCAGTGATGCCATCCAGCCGTCTTATCCTCTGACACCCTCTACTCCTTTTGCCCTCAATCTTTACCAGCATCAGAGATTTTTCCAATGATTTGGCTGTTCACATCAGGTGACCACAATACTAGAGCTTCAGCATCAGCCCTTCCATTGAGTATTCAGGGTTGATTTCCTTTAAGATTGACTGGTTTAATCTCCTTGCAGTCCAAGAGACTCTCAGGAGTCTTCAACACCACAGTGCAAAAGCATCAATTCTTAAGCACTCTGCCTTCTTTATGATCCAGCTCTCACAACTGTCCATGACCACTGGGAAGACCACATAGCCTTGACTACATGGACCTTTATTTGCCACCAGTTAACATTTTTTACTGTGAGTTAGTTTATGTCCTTAATATTTGAAAACTGGCTAGGCATGCCACTTTAGTCATACATTCCTAGGCAATGTCCATTGTCTTGTACTTACTCCTCACTCTATGTCACTAATGTAAAATTCAAAGCTATACATTGTTCTCATATATTTAAGGACAAAATAATTTGGAGTTATCAGCTTAAGGACACTCAATTCTCATTGCTTCATTTTAGTTGTATTGACTGATGGTGACAATAACCTTTGTAGAATTTATAGAATGTGGCTCAGGTTCATTACTTTTTCTCTTTCAACATGCAGCTCTTGAAAGCTAATCTAAAATGTTCATTTTTATCTCCACTAGTGCTATTTTCTCTTGGATATTCTTTAATTGGAATCCTGGATAGAGATAATAATAGATTTCTGCTTGAAGTTAAAATTATTCTCTTTTCAGCCTTTTGTGTGAGGTTTTTGCTTCTCAACACAAACTGTAAGAATGTATTTGTGAAATACATGTCATAATTTGAAAAGCACAACTTGGTGAATGTATTCCAGGTATATCTAGAGACTGTCTTCTTGTCCTAAGTGTCAGTGCTAAAGTTTAGGATGAGCAATTATTGCTCTCTCATGGAAAGTGAAAGTGCTAAAGTGTCCTTAAGATCTCAAGAGGAGTGATTTCACTTATAATAAAGGAAATTGGATCCATTATCATTATCACATGCTTTGCTACAAGTCCATTAAAAAACAAACAATGTGGAACAGGGATTTGATTCTAAAGAAAAATATTAAATATCTAAAAAACAAAAATATCACTCCTGTTATTTTTTCATGAATCAAAATAAAATGATGCTTTTTTAAGTGTCACCCTCTAAGCGTTTTTAGGCATGGGTCATATTAAATGTACTAGACTACATCAGATAGACCTTGGTCCATTCTGCTCTGTCAGTGATATCTGATGGTCATTGTGCAACCACTGGCCTTTCACAATAGTAAGATTGTAGATTAAAAAAAATACTTCGTATCCTAGTACAAGAGTAATGATCGCTCTATCTCTAGAGTGTCAATCCCCGATGCTTCTGTGGTCAGTGCCTTCTGAAGAGTAACTGCATTGTGCTCATAGAGTATTGCTAAGTTTTAAATTTAGTAGAGAGACTCCTGACATTGCAGCACTATAAATAGGTCATAGACTATTGGCTCAGATAAAAGAAATATTTAAGTAATGAAGATCTATAATAAACTGTACTCAGGGTAATACAATACTCTACTAATGCTCATGTTAGGTAGTCATGTGAAATGTAAGCCAGAGTAACTCTGTTAAAAGATTTCAGCACTCAGTAACTTAACTTCATTCTGATTAAAAAAAAAAAAGATGCTCCTATTGAAATGATTCGCCATTTCTGAGGTTTGTGGCATTTACAGTGCTCATAAAACTGCACAACCATAAAATATCAAAGAAGTTTTATAAAATCAGCCTCAAGGAACAATTTAAAATCAGCTGGTTAAATGAAACTGCATTGGCAATTTTTTTAGGACACGTGAGAGGAGGTTAAATGGAGGTTCACTTTCTCTCCTAACTCCTCAAGTATCACGATTTTATAAATCATTCCTACCTATTGGTCCTCAGCTTTTATTCTCCTCTATATCAGTCTTCTAAGGGAAGTAATTTATTTGAAAAATACATTGTAAAAGCTACATTTTTGCCTAAATCCTTTACAGTTGCTACTTTGCCAATAGTCAGGTTGACTTTATTCCATTAAACCAGACTTTTTTTTTTTTTTTCACTTTTGTTGAGATTGCTGTTACAGGGTTTTGTGTAAAATGAAATATTCTTTATATCTGTTAGCATCACTGGAAAAAAATTTTACCTGAAAAGATAAATTCCATAATGCAAATGTACATCCATGTCACAAAGGATAAGATATTCCAACCTAAGACATATATTATGAAAGGAAAAAAGAAAAAATGTGAAATGTTTTAAAATAAATAAAACTGAATATATTCAAGTGACTAAGCAGTTATTATAAACTGTGTATAAAAACATAATTTTGGGAAAATACAGAATTGAATGCTAGATTAAATTATTTATTCAGTATGATGTCAAATTAGTTGAAATGTGTTTTAAAGTGTGTAAATTTGGTATTGATGATTTCAGGTTTGTAGGAATTTAAAAATTACTTATTTGCATTTCTAACAATTTCCCAGTTTCATAGGTAAGGAAAACATTATTTTTAAAAAACTAAGCAGTAAATCCTATTTTAATAGAAAACTAGAAAAAAAACTAGTAAGTATAAAATGTTACATTATCTTTGACACTGTCAAAATGTTACCTATGCTCACTAACCACAGCATGGGATTAAGAAATTAAGAATTATAGGTGTTGCTTTTACAAATTTATTTGAAATTATCTCTCTTTTGGTGATTATATCACACTTCAGTGATTCTGTACAAATATTAACAATTACATTTAGTTGCAAAAATATTTCTATTGGTCATTAAAACTAGTTAATAGATGATTCTATAGTATTAATACAACTTTTCTGGTTACACACATACACACACACACACCCCTTACCTACCTACCTAATGGGAAAACCTGATAATTTTTACATAGATTCTGTACATAGCCAGTGTTGAGGAAATGTTGCCTGAGGTTATATAACTATGAATTTACTGTACAAATAATACATAGTTTTATAGAAATGTGTTGTTTTACTTGGCAGTGGCAATTTTTCCAGTAGATTGGATTTTGAATTTGTCGTGAAAATTGTACTCTGAAAGAAAATTCAAATATCTAGAAAATAACCTATTGCACATGAGGTATTTATGATTTGGAACCTACTGTTGTATGATTCAGGATTAGACAGTGATTTTAAAAAATTCATTTTTTTTTCAGATGAATAGGTATTCACAGAAGAAAGACTTTTCCATTATATTTTTCAGATATGAAAAATACCATGATTGGAATTAAATAAAATGAAATGCTAGAGTGAGGCCATCCATTTTTTTGCTAGAATACACCTATAAAGTGGCTTAATACTATTTCAAAATTTATTCTAATCAAGATTCATTTTCCTCTTAATGAAATTTGATGACACTACAGCTGATATGAATAGAACAGAGTTTATGTAGATAAATTTTACTTAGATGTAGTAACTTCAAACTTGTCACTTGCAATGTCAGGAAAGAAATTTTAAGTTAAAAGAATAGTTAATGGTGTTTAAAATGTTTGAGTGCTTTATTATTTTACCTGGTATGTATTTATTTAATTTCAAAAACACCTTATTGGTGTTTGAGGGCATATATTACTAACATTATGATGTATTATTATTTTCATTAATGTTTCATTATTTTCACAATTGCACTAATGAGGAAGCCAATGAGGCATAGACAGGTAACATGTTGCTGTCACAAACCATATTCCAAACTTGGCCCCGCATATTGTGGCTTCAAAAAATGTGGCTTTTCCTTTCTATATGCTTTGAATTCTTAATTATTCTTAGTAATAAAGGGTCCATCAGTGTTTCTTTTAGTTAAAAATAATGTAAATTGTATGTAAAGGTTGCTTTCATGTATCTGAGAGGTGGGCCAATTCCTTCTCTCACCTCTAGGAAAGGCACCACAAGATGCTCCTTAAGATACTCTCTAGTACAGTAACTAAAACAGAGAATAGAATTAATCCTTGTTGAATGAATTGTGACATCCCATTAGTTGAATTAGCAAATAGAATTGTCTCATCATAGTTCCTTTTCCCTATATTGTTACTCATTCAGCTAGATAGCATGAACTAAACATTGAGCACAGACACAAATTTAAGATAGAACACTGACTCAGCTATTCTGCATGACAGCTATGACTAACATAAATATAAGGAGATCCATCAATAATCACCAGCTTACAGGATATGTGCTACAGTTAGGGGATAGCCCTCCTCCTCATGAAAATTGTTATCCTTCTTCTGAAACCCTATTTTGATATCCATAACATTTAGTTGTTTGTGTCCTTTGAAACTGCTTGTTTGCTATTCTCTTAGGAGCTTATTTTTAAAGGAAAAAGGGGGAAATACACATCAAGAAACTAACAGGGTGTTGGATTTTTGAGAATTCTGCATACAAAGAGATACTTCAAATGTACGGGATACAATTTTCCCACTGAAATAGCATTTGTAAACCTGAGTTTAGTAGAAACTGTTTTCTGCAGTGTTAACACAATGGCAAATTCTCTGGTCAGAGAAGTTTACAGAATTATGCCTGTAAAGTATTTTTATGAAATAATGCACAATAACCTTTGAAAAGATTCTTGGAAGTTAAGACACAGAAAATTAAGTTGAATACTGTTTTAAGTTGTTCAGTCCAAGTCCAGTTCTTTTGCCTCTATATTAATTTATTTGTTTTATTTTCTAGTTTCAAATTATATTGCATGTAATATTTTCCACTGTTTTATATTTGCTTATATTATCTGTTTTATGTTTGCACAACATATTAATTGATTAGGGAAAATTGCTTTATATATATATGAGTCTTTCTTTCCTAGGTTACTTCTGACATTACTCTTCATATAGTAGCTATCTAATAGAGGCTTATGGGATTAATGTCTGCTCAAAGTGCTACTCCACTTTGATTAGCTTTATATTTAGTTTTGCTTGGAAATGTTTCATGAAATAGAGGTTAAACCAATCAAATGTATAAACAAAACAATTCCTCCTTAAAAAAAATGTGGCCTATAATTTCGTCACTGGGTTGCTAAATTATTTTCGATTTAGCTCTGGTAAAACATGCATTTTTTAACTAGTTGGGTTCACTGCCTGAAATTTGATAGGACCTTTTAGTCTTCTCAGGGCTTTAATAGTATTCATGGAAAAGCATACCGACTCTTTTGATTGTGATATTTCCCCTGCCAGGTTTGTATCAGACTGCATATTTTAAAGCTAATAAGGTGTCAGCTTCATTAGTGACTCACTTTCTCTTTTGTCCTTTGCCATTTTATGTTCTATACCTTGGAGCTAATGTAGAAAAACCAAATCATAAGAAGCTATTAAGAAAACAGTTGGTAACCTTATGAAAACAGTTAAAATTAATGTTGAGTCTTTGTTCTGATTTTTAATAGCTACTTAATATTTTTCTCAGTGTCTAATTTCTATCTCAACATTTATATCACAGAAAAATTGCATATTGATAACAGCATTCATCAGATCTTTCAGCTCCTTTAACATTTTACCATTTAGGCTCTTCTAACACTGTGATGAAATGAACTTTAGAGAATAGACATTGTGAATAGGCAATGAATAGGACAGCCTCTGCTCACTAACACTAATTTGAAGTTTTCTAAAAGTCTGCTTGGAAGAAATGGATCTCTTGGACTAGTGTTGTCTGAAATTTTTATATTCCCATAATTTTAAGTTCTTCAGTAAAATGAAAATCTATTGTCTTGAAGTTATAGTATGGATCAATTTTATAGAATCATGTAGTGACCAACAAACATGAGCAGGACCCTGTGGAATGAATGTTGATGCTCTACAGCAGTGGTCCCCAGCCTTTCTGGCACCAGGGATGGTTTTGGGAAATATAGTTTACCTACCAAACTTTGAGGGGGATTGAGAACTCTGAGTTTACATACCCACCCTCCTACCTTCAAGGGGTATGTGAAAGAAATGTGAGTATACCTAGAATGTACTGACATAACTACATTCAAGGGGGATGAGAGTGTACTTTGCTATCTGTTTTCAGGGGGATATGAGAGAACTGTGAGTCACGTACCTACCTATCTACCTTCCATGGGGATGTAAGAAAACTGTGAGTCTACCTACCTAGCTACCTTCACAGTTCATTCACAGCCCCCTCGAAGGTAGGTAGCTAGTAGACTCAGTTCTCTCACATCCCCCTCAGAGGTTGGTAGGTAATTAGGTTCAGAGGTGTCTCACCTCCTATTTAGGGTAATGTGAGAGAACTGTGAGTCTACTTACCTACCTACCTTCCTCCTGGGAAATGTGAGAATACTGCGAGTCTACATTCCTACCTACCAACCTTCTTGGGGGATGTCTGCATATCTACCTTCAGGCAGGATGAGTGAACTGTGAGTCTACCAACCTATCTACCCTCACCTTCAAGAGGTGTGTGAGAGACCTGTGAGTTTACCTACCTACCTCCCTTCTTTCAGGAAGGATATGAGAAAATTGTTTGTCAACCTACCCGCCTACCTACAGAAAGGTTACTGCTGAACCACAAAGGACACTGGGATTCTTGGCCTCCAGTGGAGAAGAATTCAATCCAGGGCCAGAAACAAGGCTTGATTGCTCAGATCTTTTGTGTTTTATTAAAGTATAAAAGAGATAGAGAAAACTTCTGACATAGACATCAGAAGGGGGGCAGAAAGAGTGGTGTTAGCAATGGAATTATATACTTTCAATTAGTTATTACAGTGAATCAAAAGAATGTCTGGAGGTTGTAAAGACCTTACTAAATCCACTCACATAATTTACATTTTAAGATAACAGGATTAGCCAGAAGGTTTTTTTTCCAGAGACTGTCCTCAAGCAGGACACATTATTGTTATATAATCCCAAGGAATGTAGAGGGGAAAAAAGTTTGTCCTTCCTTCCTCCTTGAGAATTCCAGACCCCTTGCTCCTTGGGGACCCCTGGACCTATCATCCACCTGCCTAGGAATTGACTGTCTCACTACCTACCCTATCTACCTCACTGGTGGGAGATGTGAGAGAATGGTGTGTCCACCTACCTCCTTACCTAGTTTCATTTTTCTCTCACATTTGCCTCGAAATTTGGTAGGGAGGTAGGTTCACCGTTCTCTCACATCTCCCCGACGACTGGTAGGTAAGTCGAAAGCTAGACTCAACATTCTCTCAGATCATAGTGTGTCTACATTCCTACCTACCAACCTTTAAGGGTGATGCAAGCAAGCTGTGACTATCACCCCTTCCTGAATATAGGCGCAAAAAATTTCTAACAAGTGAAAGAGTAATTTGTGAATACTTTAAAAGGGTTAAATGCAATGAAGAAGTATGATTTGTCCCTCAGATATAAGAATGGTTCATAATATTCCAATAAATACATAAATCCTATTACTACCCTGAAGATGAAAATCACATGATCCTCTCAATAAATGTAGAAAAATTTGACAAAATACAACACTTTCATTATGAAAACCCTTGACAGAGTAGGTATAAGAAGGAACATACCTCCACATAATAAAGGCCGTATATTGAAGAAGGGGAAAAAAGCTAGCATTATACTCAGTGGGGACAGAATTGAACGTTTTTTCTCTTGAATCAGGAACAAGACAAAGATGCCTATTCCCACTACTCCTATTCAATGTACGAATGCAAGTCCTAGCTAGAGCAATTAAGCAGGACAAAGAACTAAAAGACATCCAAATAGAAAAAGTTTAATTGTACCTAGTTGCAAATGACATGATAGATAAACCCAAAGATTCAACCAACAAACTGTTGGATCTAGGTAATGATGTTAGTAAATTTGCAAGGTACAAAATGAACATACAGCAATCAGATGGATTTCTATACACAAAGTATTTGGAGAAAAAAACTATCCTATTCAGAATAGCATGAAAAATTAACTTAGATATGCATCTATCCAAAAACGTTAAAGACTGGTGCACTGAACACTGTAAGACACTGATTAAAGAAACTGAAGAAAGACATCCCATGTTCTTGATTCTGAAGAATTAATATTGGTAAATTGTCCACAATATTCCTTCTATAGATAATGTAATAATCTCCATCAAAATACCAAAGGAATCCTTCACAGAAATAGAAGAAACAATTCTAAAGTTTGTAAGAAATCACAAAAGCCCTCAGATAGAGCAATCAGGAGAATAAAAACAAATCTGGAGATCATTCATCCTGAGTTCAAAGTACACTACAAAAAAATACTACTAAAAAATACTATGGTATCGACACAAAAATAGCCACATAGATATGCAATTGAATAGACTGCTCAGATGCTACTAGTTTTTCACAAAAGAAAATGACAACATTCCAGTATTCTTGCCTGGAGAATTCTATGGACAGAGGAGCCTGGTGGGCCATTGTCCATGGGGTTGCAAAGAGTCACATAAGACTGAGTGACTAATATTTTCACTTTCAAAAACAGCCACTAGGCAAATAATCATTTTAATAAGTGATATGGAAAAGCTCCATAAATCCAGGAAGAAAAATGAAATTTGATGACTCACACCATTAAGGAAATGTGTAGAAAATGGTGCTTGACATTTTTTGGCAATGATTTTCTGGATATAACTCTAAAAGCACACACAACAGCAAAAATCACCAAATGAAACTACCTCAAAATTAGAGCTTATCCTAAGCAATAAAACAAAACAAAATAAAATGGCAAAGTACAGAATGAAAAAAAAAATCTTGCAAACTATACTGAATAATAGTTAATTTATAAAATACTTCAACTCATACACAGTAGAATCCTAAAATGTGCACATCAACTTATTCATGGAATTTTTTCATTAGTACATACGATACTATAGAAGGGAAAAGGGGAAAGAAGTGAAAGATTTCCTCTTTTGGGGCTCTCAAATCACTGTGGATGGTGACTGTAGCCATGAAATGAGAAGACAACTTCTCCTGGAAGAAAACCTATGACAAATCTAGACAGGTTGTAATAAGTAGAGATATCACTTTACTGACAAAGGTCTGTATAGTCAAAGCTCTGGTTTTTCCAATAATTATGTATGGCTGTCAGAGTTGGACCATAAATAAGGCTGAGCACCAAAGAATTGATGCTTTCAAACTGTGGTACTGGAAAAGACTCTTGAGCATCCCTTTGACAGCAAAGAGGTCAAACCCGAGATCTATCCTAAAGGAGATCAACCCTGAATATTCATTGAAAGGACTGATGCTGAAGCTGAAGCTCCAATACTTTGGTCACATGATGCAAAGAACTGACTCACTGGAAAAGCCCCTGATGCTGGGAAAGACTGGAGGTGGGAGGAAGAAGGGGCAACAAACGATGAGATGGTTGGATGGCATCACTGACTGAATGGACATGACTTTGAGCACACTCAAGGCGACAGTGAAGAACAAGGAAAACTTGCATGCTGCAGTTCATGGGATTCCAAACTGTGAAACACGATTTAGCAGCTGAACAACATCAATACCATTTCTAGGTATATGCAAAGGAACTAAAAACAGGACTTCAAAGACATATATGCACTCTCATGTTTCTGCAGCATTAGTCCTAATAACCAAAATATAGAGTCAACCTAAATGCCCACTGCCAACTAAAGAATGAAGATGGTGTGTGTGTGTTTACACCTGCCAGTTGCAACAACTTGGATGGATCCTGAGCACACTGTGTTAAGAGAGAGAAATCAGAGAGACAGAGAGACAACTACTATATGATATCAATAATATGTGTAATCTAAAAAAGTCAAACCTCCAAAAACAGATGCTATTGGTGGGATGTGTAAAACAGATGATGTTTCAGGGTACAAATTTGCAATGAGTAGTAAGTAAGCTATAGAGATCTAAGGTACAGTATAATGCATATAGACAACAAATCTGCAGAGAGACTAGAATTTAATTGACATGACTATTCAAAAGGAATAATAATGTAATATGAGAAAGGTGCTAAATTGCCAAGAATGGCCATATTACAGTGTATAAATATATAAACTTAATAGTCCCTATTCATTCAGCTTCAAGTCTGAACACTTATAGGTTCCAAATGAATACACAACAAAGACAGTGCATGCAAGTAAAAACCAAGAGTAGGAATAGCTATACTTTCAACAGACATGATTGACTTTAAAAATAGCAGGAGACAAATAAGGTCACTGAATACTTGTAAAGAGATCAGTTCAACCAGACAGTATATCATATTACATATCACTCAACATTGCAGCACATAAATATATTGAACAAAAAATTACTTCTGAAGAGAGAAATAGCACCCACAATAATAGTATGGGACTTTAATCTACTCAGGCTTCCCTGATAGCTCAGTTGGTAAAGAATCTGCCTGCAATGCAGGAGACCCCAGTTCAATTCCTGGGCCGGGAAGATCCACTGGAGAAGGGATAGGCTACCCACTCCAGTACTCTTAAGCTTCCCTTGTGACTCAGCTGGTAAAGAATCCGCCTCCAATGTGAGAGACCTGTGTTCGATCCCTGGGTTGGGAAGACCCCCTGGAGAAGGGAAAAGCTAGCCACTCCAGTATTCCGGCCTGGAGAATTCCATGGACTGTATAGTCCATGGGGTCACAAAGAGTCAGACATGACTGAACGACATTCACTTAATCAACCCACCTACCATAACAGTAGGAAACTTTCATCTACCACTTTCAAAACAGATAAATCATTCAGACAGAAAATCAACAAGTAAATGTTTGACCTAAGATAGACGTTATCATGTGGATCTAACAGACAAGAGATCATTTCATTCAATAGCAGGAGAACACACATTCCTCTCAGTGCACATGGAACGTTCTCCAGAATATATCATATGAAAGGTCACAAAACAAGTCTTAGCAAACATACAATGATTAAAATTATACCAAATATGTTTTCCTACCACAATGATATGAAGTTATAAGCAATAATGAGAAAAGCAGGAAAATTCAGAAATATGTGGATTAAATATAATTCTGAATAAGCAATATGTCAATAAAAAAATAAAATGGGAAATTAAAAATACTTTGACACTAACAAAAGCAGAAACACAACATATCAAGACATGTGGGATTCTGCAAAATGAAATCTATCAGAAATTTACAGCAATACTGATTGAAAAGGAGTGTCTCAACTAAACAATCCAACTTTGCACCTCAAGGAGCTATGAAAACAAGAACAAGGTAAGATAGACCTCATCAGGAGGAGGAAAATAGAGATTAGAGCAGAAATAGAGACCAAAACAAACAAAAAATCAAATTAAAGCCAGAATTTTGAAAAGATAAGCAAATTTAATTAGCTTCAGGTAGCCTGAGGGGGAAAAACCCTCAACCTTATAGAAATGATAAAAGAGAGACATTGAAACAAATTACATAGAATACAATAGTTAATAAGATACTATTGTGAATAATTATGCCTCAACAGTCTGATTACCCTAGAAGTAGATGAATTCCTATATACATACAATGTTATAAAAGTAAATCATGAAGAAATAGAAAACACGAATAGATAACTATCATGACTAAGAAGATTGAATGAGTATTCAAAGGCCTCCCAAAACAGAAAAGCCAAGGACTTCATGGTTTTTCTGGCAATTCTACTAAACATTCAAAGAAGAAGTAATACTAATTTTTCTTAAACTCTACCAAAAAAGTGGGAACACTCCTAAACTCCTTTCACTGGAACAGCATTACCCTGATCCATAATCACATGACACTAGTAGAAAATTATACTATAAACCAATATACTTGATCAATATATATGTAAAAATTCTCAATGAATATTAGCACACCAAATTCAAGAGCACATTAAAAGTATCATATGAACTGGACAGCTGTATGTAAAAGAACGAAATTAGAACACTTCCTAATACCATACACAACGATAAACTGAAAATGGATTAAAGACCTAAATGTAAGACCAGAAACTATAAAACTTTTAGAAGAAAACATAGGCAGAATACTCAATGATATAAATAAAAGCAAGATCCTCTATGACCCACCTCCTAGAGTAACAGAAAGTGAAATTGAAATTGCTCAGGCATGTCTGACTCTTTGTGACCCCATGGACTGTAGCCTACCAGGCTCCTCCATCCATGGGATTTTCCAGGCAAGAATACTGGAGTGGGTTGCCATTTCCTTCTCCAGGATATCTTCCCAACCCAGGGATTAAACCTGGGTCTCCCGCATTGTAGGCAGACGCTTTACTGTCTAAGCCACCAGGGAAGTCACGGAAATAAAAACAGAAGTAAACAAGTAGGACCTGATTAAACTTAAAAGTTTTTGCACAACAAAGGAAACTATAAGCAAAGTGAAAATAAAACCCTCAGAGTGGGAGAAAATAATAGGAAATGAAACAACTGACAAAGGATTAATTTCCAAAATATATAAGCAGTTCATACAACTCAATACCAGAAAAACAAACAACCCAATCAAACAGTGGAAAAAAGACCTAAACAGACATTTCTCCAAAGAAGACATACAGATGGCTAACAAACACATGAAAGAGACGCGTGCTTCTCATTGTTCACTGCAGCACTATTTACAATAGCTAGAACATGGAAGCAGCCTAGAAGTTCATTGACAGATGAATGGATAAAGAAGTAGTGGTAGATATACACAATGGAATATTACTCAGCCATAAAAAGGAACGGATTTCAGTCAGTTCTAATAAGGTGGATGAACCTATTATACAGAGTGAAATGAGTTAGAAAGAGAAGGATAAACACTGTATTCTAACACATTTATATGGAGTCTAGAAAAATGGTACTGAAGAATTTATTTACAGGGCAGCAATGGAGAAATAGACATATAAAATAGACTTATGGACATGGGGAGAGAGGAAGAGAGGGTGAGATGTATGGAAAGAGTAACATGGAATTTTATATTACCATATGTAAAATAGATAGCCAACGGGAATTTGCTGTATGGCTTAGGAAACTCAAATAAGGGCTCTGTATCAACCTAGAGGGGTGGGATGGGAAGGGAGATAGGAGGGAGGATCAAAAAGGAGGGGATATATGTATACCTAGGGCTGGCTGAGGAGTCCTTACAAATAGCTATGAAAAGAAGAGAAGTGAAAAGCAAATGAGAAAAGGAAAGATAAACCCATTTAAATGCAGAGTTCCAAAGAATAGCAAGGAGAAATAAGAAAGCCTTCTGCAGTGACCAGTGCAAATAAATAGAGGAAAACAATAGAATGGGAAAGACTAGAGACCTCTTCAAGAAAATTAGACATACCAAGGGAACATTTCATGGAAATATGGACACAATAAAGAACAGAAAAGGTATGGACCTAACAGAAGCAGAGGATATTAAGAGGTGGCAAGAATACACAGAAGAACTGTACAAAAAAGATCTTCATAATCCAGATAATCACGATGTTGTGGTCACTCACCTAGAGCCAGACATCCTAGAATGTGAAGTCAAGTGGGCCTTAGGAAGCATCACTGCGAACAAAGTTAGTGGAGGTGATGGAATCCCAGTTGACCTATTTCAAATCCTAAAAGATGATGCTGTGAAAGTACTGCACTCAATATGCCAGCAGATTTGGAAAACTCAGCAGTAGCCACAGGACTGGAAAAGGTCAGTTTTCATTAGAATCCCAAAGAAAGGTAATACCAAAGAATTTTCAAACTACCACACAATTGCACTCATCTCACATGCTAGTTAAGTAATGCTCAAAATTCTCCAAGCCGGGCTTCAGCAATATGTGAATCGTGAACTTCCAGATGTTCAAGCTGGTTTTAGAAAAGGCAGAGGAACCTGAGATCAAATTTCCAACATCTGCTGAATCATCAAAAAAGCAAGAGAGTTCCAGAAAAATATCTATTTCTGCTTTATTGACTATGCCAAAGCCTTTGACTATGTGGATCACAATAAACTGTGGAAAATTCTGAAAGAGATGGGAATACCAGACCACCTGACCTGCCTCATGAGAAACCTGTATGCAGGTCAAGAAGCAACAGTTAGAACTCGACACAGAACAACAGACTAGTTCCAAATAGGAAAAGGAATACATCAAGGCTGTATATTGTCACCCTGCTTTTTAACTTATATGCAGAATACATCATGAGACATGCTGGGCTGGATGAAGCACAAGCTGGAATCAAGATTTCTGGGAAAAATATAAACCTCAGATATGCAACACCCTTATGGCAGGAAGTGAAGAACTAAAGAGCCTCTTGATGAAAGTGAGAGAGGAGAGTAAAAAAGCTCAACATTCAGAAAACTAAGATCATGGCATCGGGTGCCATCACTTCATGGCAAATAGATGGGGAAACAGTGGCTGACTATTTTGGGGGGGGGGGGGCTCCAAAATCACTGCAGATGGTGATTACAGCCATGAAATTAAAAGATGCTTACTCCTTGGAAGGAAAGTTATGACCAACCTAGATAACATATTAAAAAGCAGAGACATTACTTTGCCAACAAAGGTCCTTCTTGTCAAGGCTATGATTTTTCCAGTAGTCATGTATGGATGTGAGAGTTGGATTATAAAGAAACATGAGTACCAATGAATTGATGCTTTTGAACTGTGGTGTTGGAGAAGACTCTTGAGAGTCCCTTGGACTGCAAGGAGATCCAATCAGTCCATCCTAAAGAAAATCAGTCCTGGGTGTTCATTGGAAGGACTGATGTTGAAGCTAAAACTCCAATATTTTGGCCACCTGATGTGATGAGCTGACTCACTTGAAAAGACCTTGATGCTGGGAAAGATTGAGGGCAGGACGAGAAGGGGACAACAGAGGATGAGATGGTTGGATGGCATCACCAACTCAATGGACATGAGTTTGGGTAAACTATGGAAATAGGTGATGGACAGGGAGGCCTGGCGTGCTGCAGTTCAAGGGGTTGCAGAGCCGGTCACGACTGAGTGACTGAACTGAACTGAACTAAATGTCTGGTTCATGTTGAGGTTTGACAATTAACAGCAAAATTCTGTAAAGCAATTATCCTTCAATAAAAAATAAATTAATTAAAACTTATTGTTAAATTAAAAAAAACTATCGTATGATCAGGTGTATTTATCTCTGAGATGTGAAGTTGACTCACATCACTAAAGAGAATTAAAAATCATATGACTATCTCATTATAAACAGAATAAGCATCCAACAAATACATCTTTTATGATATATATATATATTAAAAATGGTATAGAATCAACATATCTGAGTAATATAAGGGACATATATGACTTTCCCACAGCTAACATCATATTCCACAATGAAAAATTGAAAGTTTTTCCTTTAAGATCAAGAGTAAGACAAATGTCCCACTCTTACAATATCTATTAAATATAGTACTAGAAATTCTACCCAAAGCCATCAAGCAAGAAATAGAAATTAAGTCTATCCAATTCAGAAAGAAAGAAAATGATATCTGTGGATGATATAATCTTATATATGGACAATCCTAAGGACTTTATAAAAAAACTGTTAGAAATAATCAATAAATTTTGTAAATTTATGGGATGCAAAATTACACAAAATGAGCTACATTTCTAAACAACAAGGAAACATCAGAAATAAAAAGAATAATCTCATTCAGTTGTGTTTTAATAACATTAAAAACAACACAAAACACTTAGGAATATATTTAATCAGAGATGAGAGGTCTATTGTTGGGGTCCTTTAATGGACCGGAACCTTGTGGTACAGAGTCGACGATAAGAAAGTAAAAGAGAGAAAGAGGCTGATATCCCTTGGTTTACGCAGAGGACCAATAAAGTCCTTGACACAGGACTTGCATCGCTAACGAAGGCACCAGGCACCCTCTCGAGGGGGTCTTAGAAGCCTGGGCAGAAAAGTGAGCGCGACGGGTCTCCACGCTCCAGAGAGTCAGCCAGAAAAAGAGAGAGAGAGAGAAACAAAAAAGACCCGGGGACCTAAGCTCTGATGGAGCAAAGGTGCTTTAATGATTTTCCTATGAGTATATGTAGGCTGTGGTACAAGAAACTTCTTTAGGGAATGATAGAGATCAGAAAACCAAACGTACATCAACCATTACCAAGGGAACAAGGGGTAATGTTAGTCACAAGGTCAGGAGGCAATCCATATCTCAAGAAAGGGGAATGAAACTAAGCAGTTTTGTCCTAAAGAGAATGTTTACTAAAGGAGACCCAAGCCTGCCTCACACAATGACCTCAGTCCCTGGGAGCAGCGTGCTGTTCCGCTTGAAGAGGGACTAAGGACTCATGAGAGACAGCACGTAGGAATCCTACCGTCAAATATTCCCTGACAGTCTATACACTGAAAACTACAAAACTTTGATAAAAACATTGAAGACACAAATGAATGGAAGGATAGTGCTTTTTCAGGAATTGGAAAAATTAATATTGTTTAAAAAAAATCACACTACCCAAAGACATCTATAGATTGAGTGTAGTACCATCAAAATCCCAATGGTATTTTTCATAAAAATAGAAAAAAGTATAAAATTTGTATATACCCACAAAAGATATCTAATAGCCAAAACACTCCTGAGAAAGGAAAAAAAAAAAAAAAAGCAGGAGGCCTCACCTTCATTTCAAATTATACTTCAAATCTTCAGTAATAAAAAAAGAAAGTAAAATAATGGATAAAGATAGACATACACCAATGGAAAAGAATCAAAAGACCAAAATAAACCCATGCATATTGACATACACTTCATAACAGGGTCAGGAATACTAAATGTAGAAACTATAGTCTTTTCAATGAACATTTTTTAGGAAAGCTGGAGAAACATAAAATTGGATCTCTATCTTACATGATTCACAAAACCATACTCATAATGGATTAAAGACATAAACATAAAACCATAAAATTCTTAGAATAAAATTAGCAAAACTGATATGAGACATTGTACTTGGCAATGGTTTTTGTATATGATGCGAAGGTCACAGTAACAAAAGCAAATATCAATAAGTAGAACTACTGCAAATGGAAAAGTTTCTGTACAGCAAAAGAAACAATCAATAAAATGAAAAACCAATTTATTTAATAGGTGAAATATTTATAAATCATATATCTGATGAGTTTAATACTCAAAATATGTAGATAATTCACAGAACTCAATAGCAGAAAAACAATATAAATTAAAAAGGGACTGAGAAAGTGAATATATATCTTTCCTAAGAAGATATACAAATACCCAACAGGGACATGAAAATATGCTCAACATCTTTAATAAGAAGAGATAAGCAAATCAAAGCCCCAATAAGGTATTACCTCACACCTATTAGAATGGCTATCATCAAAAAGACAAATGATAAGTATTGGCAAGATTGTGAAGAAAAGGGGACACTTACTCATTTTTGGTGGGAATGTATGCAACCCCATGAACTATAGCCAAACAGGCTCCTCTCTCTATGGGGATTCTCCAGGCAAGAATATTGAAGTGTGTTGCTGTGCCCTCCTCCAGGGGATCTTCCTGACCCAGGGATTGAATCAAAATCTCTTAAATCTCCTGCAGTGGCAGGTGGGTTCTTTACTACTACCACTACTCGGGAAGATGTATATTGGTACAACCCCTATAAAAATAGTATGGAGATTCCTCAAAAAATTAAAACTAGGACTACCATAAGATCTAGAAATCCCTCTTCTATGTATAAATCCAAAGGAAATAAAAAGATGATCTCAAAGAGTTATCTGCACTCCCATTATTATTGCATTCTTTACAATGGCCAAGATATAGAAGCAACCTAAGTATCAATGAATAAATGGATAAAAAAAAAGAATAAAATACTATTCAGCCACAAGAACAAAGGAAATCCTTCTGTCTGTGTTAATTATTTGATCCTATATATGTGTTAGATTGAGGAGCAGAAGAAAATGGCAGAGGAATAAGACAGGAATATCACCAGCCTCCTCATAAATACATCAAAAACTCATCAAGATAATGGACCAATCCCCTCAGAGTAACCTCGGGATAACAGAAGAAGACCCCAGGCCTCAAGAGGGGCAGGCTAAGCTCCCTGGAATGAAGTAGGACAGAGGATGGAGACATAAAAATGGAAGAGACAGAGAACTTCAGGATGGGAGCTCGTGCACTGAGAGAGGGAGGGAGTCGTGAAGGAGAAAGAATCCGTCAGTAGGAAGTTCCATCACGGGCAGGACCAAGGGGGAGCTGCAGAAGCTCAGAGAGTCAGGAAAAGCATACTAGAGGGCAGAATGCAGAAGAAGCTGCATTTCTCAGCTCATAAACAGCTCATAGTCCTTAGCCCCAACCAGACAGTGGGTTCAGAGAGCCGAGAGAAGCTTACAGAAGACTCACAACACGTAAGGTGGCCCTGGGGTACTGAAAGAGGCAAGCACAGGCCGCTGGGTACAGATGATGGGCCTGGGGAACTGTGAGAAGCGCATACAAGCCCTCGGTGCAGCGGGTGGGCCCAGGGTGCCAAAAGAAGAGCACAAAAGCCCCACAGTGAAGAGGGCTGGAACGGGGAGCCCAGAGAAGTGCACACAAGTTTCTGCAATGCAGATGCAGAGAGCAGGGTCGAGGAGCTGAGAAAAGCACCACAAAAACCCCACCTAGCAGATTTCGGTTTGCAGCTCAGGGTGGGACTGGTGGACAGAAACTCCAGCAAAAATTTCAGGGATAAGTAGGGGGCTGGCGACTTTGAGATATGCTGAGAGGGTCACTTTGACATGGCTGTGGAAATAGATGTGTCTAACGCTGGGCTGGAAGAAGCACAAGCTGGAATCAAGACTGCCAGGAGAGATATCAATAACCTCAGATATGCAGATGACACCACCCTTGTGGCAGAAAGTGAAGAGGAACTAAAAAGCCTCTTGATGAAACTGAAAAAAGAGAGTGTAAAAGTTGGCTTAAAGCTCAACATTCAGAGAACTAAGATCACGGCATCTGGTCCCATCACTTCATGGGAAATAGATGGGGAGAGAGTCGAAACAGTGTCAGACTTTATTTTATTATTTTGGGCTCCCAAAATCACTGCAGATGGTGACTGCAGCCATGAAATTAAATGACACTTACTCATTGGAAGGAAAGTTATGACCAACCTAGACAGCATATTTAAAAAGCAGAAGCATTACTTTGCCAACAAAGGTCCATCTAGTCAAAGCTATGGTTTTCCCAGTGGTCATGTATGGATGTGAGAGTTGGACTGTGAAGAAAGCTGAGTGCCGAAAAATTGATGCTTTTGAACTGTGGTGTTGGAGAAGAATCTTGAGAGTCCCTTGGACTACAAGGAGATCCAACCAGTCCATCCTAAAGGAGATCAGTCCTGGGTGTTCATTGGAAGGACTGATGCTGAAGCTGAAACTCCAGTACTTTGGTCATCTCATTCGAAGAGTTGACTAATTGGAAAAGACCCTGATGCTGGGAGGGATTGGGGGCAGGAGGAGGAGGGGACGACAGAGGATGAGATGGCTGGATGGCATCACCGACTCAATGGACATGAGTTTGAGTAAACGCCAGGATTTGGTGATGGACAGGGAGGCCTGGCATGCTGCGATTCATGGGGTCACAAAGAGCCGGACACGACTGAGTGACTGAACTGAACTGAACACTGTCAAAGCCAATTAATACAACTGGTGAGGACATAGAAAAAAATTAAGAATAAGCAGAGATGAATAATGTAATTACTGAAATTAAAAATACTCTAGAAGGAACCAATAGTAGAATAACTGAGGCAGAAGAACAGGTAAGTGAACTGGAAAACAGAATGGTGGAAATAATGGCTGAAGAGCAGAATAAAGGGGGGAAAAAAATGAAAGAATAGAGGACAGCCTCAGAAAGCTTTGAGACAATATGGAACACACCAACATTCAGGTTATGAGGGTCCCAGAGATTGGATAGGAAATAGTCAATCAAGCTTCAAGAAGCACAGAGAGTCCCTTACAGAATAAACCCAATAAATCCAAGGGGAGACATTTTGAGACACATACTGATTAAGCTAACAGAGATTAAAAACAAAGAAAAACTATTAAAAGCACCAAGGGAAAAGCAACAAGTAACATACAAGGGAAAACCCATAAGATTAACAGTGGCTCTCTCAGCAGAAGCTCTGCAGGCCAGATGGGAATGGCAGGATACATTTAAAGTACTGAAAGAAAAAAATATATATATATCTACAACCAAGATTACTCTGCCCAGAAAGATCTCATTCAACACTGATGGACTGATGGAGAAATAAAAACTTTACAGATAAGCTAAAGTTAAGAGAATTTAGCACCACCAAAACACCTTTACAACAAATAATAAAGGGATTTATGTAGGCAGTAAACACAAGAGAAAGGAAACATCTACCAAAAAACAAACAAAGCAATTAAGAAAATGGCAATAGGAGCATATATATTAATAATTACTTTAAATGTAAAGGAATTAAACAGTCTAACCAAAAGATAAAGACTGGCTGAATGGATACAAAAACAAGATCCTTATATATGCTGCTACACGAGACCCACAGACCTAGGGACACATATAGACTGAAAATAAAAGGATGGGAAAAGATTCCATGCAAATGGAAATCAAAAGGAAACTGGAGTGGCAAATCTTATTTCAGACAAATTAGACTTGAAGTTAAAGATAATTATAAGAGATAAAGAAGGACACTACACAGATCATGGGATCAATTCAAGAAGACATCACAATTGTAAATATTTATGCATCCAAAAAGGAGCACTTCAATACATAAGGCAAACACTAACAGACATAAGAGGGGAAACTGACAGTAACACAATAATAGGGGACTTTAACACCCACTTAAACCAATGGACAGATCATCAAAGTAGCAAATCAGTAGGAAACACAAACCTTAAATGAAACATTAGACCATGTGGACCTAATTGATATCTTCAAGACTTCCATCCAAATGCAGAAGAATACACTTTCTTACAAGTGCATGTAGAACATTCTCCAGGATAGACTAAATCTTGGGCCACAAATCAAGCCTCAGTAAGTTTAAGAAAACTGAAATCATATCAAGCATTGACCACAACACTATGAAACTAGATATCAATTACAGGGGAAAAAAAAAAAAACTGCAAAAAACACAACACATGGAGATTAAACAATACATTCCTAAATAATGGAAAGGTTACTGAAGAAATAAGAAAATAAATCAAAAGATTCCTAAAAACAAATGACAATGAAAACACAATGACCCAAAACCTATGGGATGCAGCAAAAACAGTTCTAAGAGGGAAGATTATAGCAATAGAATCCTATCTCAAGAAACAAGAAAAGCCTTGAATAAACAACCTAACTCTCCGTCTAAAGCAGCTGGAATAAGAACAACAACAACAACAAAAAAAACAAAGTCAGCAGAAGGAAAGAAACCATAAAGATCAGAGCTTTATAAATGAAAAAGAAATGAAGAAAACAATAACAAAGATTAATAAAACTGAAAGGTGGTTCTTTGATATAAACAAAATTGACAAACCATTAGCCAGATTCATCAAGAAAAAAGGAAAGAAAAATCAAATCAACAAAGTCAGAAATGAAAAAGGAGAGGCTACAGCAGAAAACACAGAAATACAAAGGATAATAAGATAATATTATGAGCAACTATATTGCCTATAAAATGGACAACCTAAGGAAATGGATAGATTCTTAGAAAAGTTCAACCTCCCACAACTGAACAAGGAAGAAATAGAAATTATGAACAAGGCAGTTACAAACACTGAAATCAAAACTGATCAAAAATCTCCCAAAAAACAAAAATCTATGGTCAGATGGCTTCACAGGGGAATTCTATCAAACATTTACAGAAGAACTAATGCCTACCCTTCTGAAACTCTTTTTAAAAATGTCAGAGGAAAGAACACTTCCAAACTCATTCCATGAGGCCACATTCACCTGGATGCCAAGATGAGACAAAGATATCATGAAAGCAGAAAATTACAAGCCAATATCACTGATGAATATAGATGCAAAAATTCTCAACAGAATTCAGGCAAACAGAATTCAACAGCACATTAAAAAGATCATACCATGGTCAAGTTGGGTTTATTCCAGGGATGCAAGGGTTCTTCAATATATGCAAATCAATCAATGTGATACACCATATTAATAAATTGAAAGATAAAAACCATATGATAATCTCAACAGATGCAGAAAAAGCTTTCAAGAAAATTCAGGACCCATTTATGATAAAAATTCTTCAAAAACATGGGCATCGAAGGAACCTAACTTAACATAATAAAGGCCATATACAACAAACCCACAGCAAACATTATTCTCAATGGTGAGAAACTGAAAGCATTCCCTCTAAGATCAGGAACAAGACAAAGGTGCCCACTCTCACCACCATTAGTTAGCATAGTTTTGGATATCCTACCTATGACAATCAAAGATGAGAAATAAATAAAAGGAATCTAGATTGGAAAGCAAGTAAAACTCTCACTATTTGCAGATGACATGATACTATACATAGAAAACCCTAAAGATACTATCAGAAAATTACTAGAACTAAACAATGAATTTAGTAAAGTCACAGGATACAAAATATATACACAGAAATAGCTTGCATTGCTATATACTAACAATGAAAAATTAGAGATATTAATAAATCAATCCCATTTACCATTGCAACTTAAGGAATAAAATACCTAGGAATAAACCTACCTAAGGAAACAAAAGAGTTATACACAGAAAACTGTAAGACACTGATGAACGAAGTTAAAGACAACATAAACAGATGGAAGGATATTCCATGGTCCTGGTTAGAAGAAACAATATTGTGAAAATAACTCTACTACCAAAAGCAATCAACAGATTCAATGCAGTCCCTATCAAATTACAATAGCATTTTCCACAGAACTAGAAAAAAAATTCACAATTTTTATGGAAACACAAAGGACCCTGAATAGCCAAAATAATCTTAGGAAAGAAGAATGGAGCTGGAGGAATCAACTTACCTGATTTCAGACTATAGTACAAAGCTACAGTCATCAAGACAGTATGGTGCTGGCACAAAAAAAGAAATATAGACCAATGGAACAGGATAGAAAGCCCAGAGATAAACCCACACACATATGGGCACCTTATCTTTGGCAAAGGAGGCAAGAATATACAATGGGAAAAAGATAGTCTCTTCAATAAGTGATGCTGGAAGAACTGACAACTATGTACAAGGGAATGAAATTAGAACACTACCTAACACCACACAGAAAGATAAACCCAACATGGATTAAATCTAAATGTAAGAACAAAAACTAAAACATTCATATAAGAAAACATAGGCAGAACACTATATGACATGAATCATAGCAAGATCCTTTATGACCCACCTTCTAGAATAATGGAAATAAAAACAAAAGTAAATAAATAGGACCTAATTAAACTTAAAAGCTTTTGCACAGCAAAGGAAACTTTAAACAAGGTGAAGATAATTCTCAGAATTGGAGAAAATAATATCAAATGAAATTGACAAAGAATGAATTTCCAAAATACACAAGCAGCTCATACAACTCAATACTAGAAAAACAAACAACCCAATCAAAAAGTGGGCAAAAACCTAAACACACATTTATCCAAAGAACACATACACATGTCTAACAAACACATGAAAAGATATGCAACGTTGCTCATTACTAGAGAAATGCAAGTCAAAACTACAGTGAGGTATCACCTTACACTGGTCAGAATGGCCATCATCAAAAAGTCTACAAACAAGACATGAAATTGAAAGTGAAAGATGCTCAGTCATGTCCAACTCTTTGCAACCCCATGGACTCTATCCCACCAGGCTCTTCTGTCCATGGAATTCTCCAGGCCAGAATACTGAAGTAGGTTCAGTTCAGTTCAGTCACTCAGTTGTGTCCAACTCTTTGTGACCCCTGAACCACAGCACACCAGGCCTCCCTGTCCATCACCAACTCCCCTGAAGTGGGTAGTCATTCCCTTCTCCAGGGCCTCTTCTCAACCCCGGGATTGAACCTAGGTCTTTCACACTGCAGGTGCATTCTTTACCATCTGAGCCACCAGATGAATTTACTGCTGGCTAGTAAACATATGAGGGCTTCCCTGGTGGCTCAGAGATTAAAGCGTCTGCCCACAATGCAGGAGACCCAGGTGAAGAGGAGCTCAACATCACTCATTATTAGACAAATGCAAATCAAAACTACAATGATATATTACTCTACCCCAGTAAGAATGGCCATAATAATAATAAAAAAAAAAAAAATCCACAAACAAGTGCTGGAGAGAGTGTGGAGAAAAGGGAACCCTCTTACACTGCGGGTGAGAAAGTAAATTGATACAGCCACTATGGAAGACAGTATGGAGATTCCTTAAAAAACTAGGAATAAAACCTTTAACTTTATGACCCAGCAATACTACTTCTAGGCATATACCCTGAAGAAGGCATATACCCTGAAGAAACCAAAACTGAAAATGACACATGTACCGCAAAGTTCACTGAAGCTCTATTTACAATAGCCAAGACATGAAAATAACCTAGATGTCTATTGACAGATGAATGGATAAAGAAGCCATGGTGTATATATAACAAATACTACTCAGCCATATAAAGGAACACAATTGAGTCAGTTAAAATGAGGTGGATGAACCTAGAGCCTATTATACAGAGTGAAGAGAGTCAGAAAGAGAAAAACAAATATCATATATTAAAGCATTTGTATGGAATCTAGAAGGATTGTACTGATGAATATGTTCACAGAGCAGCAATGGAGACACAAACATAAAGAAGAGACTTATGGACAAGGGTAGGGAAGAAGAAGGAGAGGGTGAAATAAATGGAGAGAGTAGCATGGATGCATATACACTAACATCTGTAATAGCTAGCCAATTGGAATTTGTTATGAGACTCAAGGAACTGAAACTGGGGCTCTGTAATAACTTAGAGAGTGGTGAATAGGTGGAAGCTGGGAGGGAGATTCTAGAGAGAAGGGACATATGTACACCTATGGTTAATTCATGGTGATGTATGACAGAAATCAAACCAATATTATAAATCAATCATAAATCAATTAAAAATAAATATTAAAATATATATGAATTATATTAATTCATTGTTTATCTTAGTCTGACACAATGTTATATGTCAATTATTTCTCAGTAAGGCTAGGAAAATTTCAATAAAGTAAATCACAAACCATTTGTTACCCTCATGTGATATCTCATCTATTCTCTTTCATACTATTTGAGTGCTTCTTTCTTTTAACCCACCCAAAGATACCCCACACAAACCTTTATGATTTCACTTATAATACTTAACTGAAGCTAAAACCCCCTCAGCCACTGTATAAATTTTCCTGTTTAAATTTTTTTCTATACTTAACTGTTAGCTCAATAACTGGAACATATCAAAGTTCAATAAACAATATTGGTAATGTATGAGGGAGAGAAAAGTATTCCAATGGACACATGTAAAGGACAAAAGAAAGGTAGTGAACAGGGTCAAAATACACTGATTAAAGAATAAAGCTGGAAGGGAAATGGAACTGAGATTTAGAAACTAATTTTATAATTTCAGTTTAGGTTAGGTTGTATACATGTGTTGGAAACTTTCAGCTGCATGATACTGTAAAAAACCTCTTGCTGTTATTATCCAATTCCAAAAATCTATTGTAAATATACTAATTAATATGAGGAAAATGTGGGATATTAAAACAGTATAAAGATTAGCACTCAATGATTTTCTCATTGATTTAAGAAATTATCAGCCAGTTTAGAACAAAAGAGACTAACATCTCTTATCATTGATCAATCTATAGAAAAAACCATGAGTAAGAGATTTGCTTTAAGGTTAAGGCATATTTCTTATTCTTACTAGATCGTGTTGTACAGGATTCATATTTTCGCTATCCTCACCCTTACACAATGAGTAATTGGCCACCTAAGCTGACTACTCCTTGAGTTTAGAGTGCTCACAGAAAGTAGCTTTTCTTCAGACACTATTGAATCTAAAGATCAATCTTTATAAAGTGCATCTTTTCTGAGTTGGACTTGAGGGAAACTCTAAATGACTCTAACATCTAAGCAGCTGTTGTATGAAGAGATATGAAATACTTAGTACTGTTAGAAGTGCTATTTTGAGTGTATAAGTGTAATTGAGTTTACAGGAAAACTAATACAGCAGACAAATAGCTTCATGAAGGACTTGCAGTCAGAGATAGAATAGCTATGACTGAAATGTGGCTATGATCTGACCATGATGGAAACCGAAAAACCTTGAAGAGTATGTATTGTTACTGTGTCTAAAGGTCAGATAATAAAGTTCCCATGGGTACCATATTAAGAGGGTGTGAATTTTTTTGTGTTAATAATGTGACTTATTTTAAGATTTTGTCTGGATTAGGATAAGCCTACTTGAGCACAGTAACATTGAAAATAATATATTTTAATATACTAAATTTTAGGTAGTATGTATAAATAAAATTTCCTTTAAGTAGAAACTCTGTATTCCAAAATGGCTAAAGTTTGGAACTTGAGAGCTAAACTTTGTAACAGTATTATAGTATTAGAGGTCAGTTGTTCCGTTTCACACACATTTCACTTTCTGTGACTTTGGACAGGTATCTTTGGGCAGGAAATTCTTTAAGCCTCTGCCCATTTGTGGAACCTGGTAAAACTTCAAATAGCTTCCAGATGAAATGGTGTCTATTACAGAGACTGACAAATGAATATTTGCCCTGAACACAAACAGTTACAACAGGTACCTAATTTCACTGATGAGAAAACATTTTCCAACCAACTTCTCCCTTATTGGCTTTTAGAAGACAGCCAGGGAATATAAATGCTCTTATTTGCAGCATTATTACAGCTGGGAGTAGGTATTTGATACTATTCTGGACAATAATATATAGAAAAGTTTGGGGTTGGGAATGAAAGCAAGAGGTTCTGGAAAGTCTTCAAACAGAGAGATCAGAAATGATTGAGATCAATCCACCCCTGGGGCCCCTAACACAATGCCATTCTCAACTCCTATGTTGTATAATGCCTTCATTTTCAGAGTTGTGTCAGAGTTGTACTGATATAAACAGAACTTCCCTAATGGCTCAGCGGTGAAGAATCCACCTGCAATGCAGGAGACGAAGGTTGGGAAAATCCCTTGGAGAAGGAAATGGAAATCTGCTCCAGTAGTCTTGTCTGGGAAATCTCATGGACAGAGAAGCCTGGTGGGCTAGTCCATAGGGTTGCAAAAGAGTCAGACATGACTTAGCGACTAAACAACAACAATCACAGAGATAACAGTCTATTCAGCCCCATCCACTGGGTTCCAGGTTGTAGTGCTGAATCTTCATTGGAAGATCTGTTGCTTGCCCTCAGTGTCACTCCTTGGGTTTCAAGTCATGCTTCAACTGCCATTATCTGGGCCATGCTGCTGCATCCCTAATCTCACACACCACTTTTCAGGTTGCACTGCTGAGTAACCATTGTCAAGGGTGCTGCTACTGCCCTGAACACAAAGCCCTATCCCAGATTAAGACATCACACTGTTATTGCTGAGTAAGGCTCTTGCTGCCCTAAGCCCCACCTGCTGTGGTTCCTAGTTACATCTGTGACCCATTCTTGCCAGGGGCATTGCCACTAACCAGAGCCCTAGCCCAATGGCAGGTTGAGATGTTGACCCCTTATTGATACCACTGTTCTAAACCCTACCTCCCGGTCCCACAATGTGGCTCTGAACTGTCATTACTAGAGCCATGTTGCCACATTTCCATGCCCAGCTCCCCAGGATCTGACACATGGCTTTAATAGACTACCACCTGAATTGTGCTGCTGCTATCCTGTGGCTGGCTCCTAGGACCAGAGTTGAGACTTTGACTTACCACTATCCCTCAGCTGTGCTTTCACTACACCATGCATCCTGCGCCTAAGTCACCACTGCAACTTCTCATCCCAGGGCATGTGGCACATCTACATTCCCCTCACCTTAGCCAGCTGGGGTCATATTGGTAATCCCCTGAAACTCAGATATCACTTCTACAACATAACTGCACATACTCACACCCTAGACATGAGGGCCACAGCCATAGCAAATGCATTTGTCCATCATACCCAGGCATTGCAGGTTCCACATATGCCTAATTCCAGGATCCTGGTTCCAGTACAGCTCTGTGGATTCTGAGCTTCTGCATGCCAACCCAGGATCTGAGAAGGATTCCATTATATACAACTTCCTCCCATGGGGCAAACACAAAAGGGAGAGAGAAGAGGAAGACCTCAGGCACTTCAGCCTGAGGATGTGAATAGCCCACCTGCCTTTGGCACTTGCAAGTCTTCTACAGCCTTGGCCAGGAAGATGCCCCACCACTTGGTCAACATCGGTCTCAACCAGCAGAGTGGCATGCAAATTATTCCGCTGTGCCTTCCCAGGAACAAAAGATGTTGCATCCCACAAGCTAGCAACCTTATAGCCACCTCCTGATAAATGTTTTTCCTCACTGAAGTCAATGCAGGAACACTGAAAGAGATGGCTATGCCCTCAAATGCACAGATATCAAAAATACCCAACAACTGATCCAAGGATAAAATACAGATTATCTGAGGAAGAATTCCAAACAATAATTTTAAGGAAATCAGTGAGATTCAGGACAACACAGATAGACAAATCAATGAATCCAGGAAATAATACATGCATAAAAGAAGAAATTCAATAAAAATAGAGTCCATTAAAAAGAACTAAAAAAAATCTGAAGATGAAAAATACAGTGAATAAAATAAAAAATGCAATATTCAGCTTTGAATATAGTCTCAGGCAGTAGAAAGAATCTGTGAACTTGAAGATATCTCTTGATTTTAATTAATTAGAGGAAAATAAAGAAACTAGCAGGAAAAAGTGGGAAGAAAACCTATGTGACTGTAAGACCAGATCAAAAGAAACACTGTGGGAGTCCCAGAAGGAGAAGAGAGAGAGAAATTGGGAAAAAAGTTTTAGTTAAAGAATAATGGCAAAGAACTTCTTAAATCTGAGGCATGATATAAGTGCCATATAAGAAATGCTAAAGGGAGACCTCCAAGGTGACACAAAAATGTACTAAACAGTAAAATAAGAACATATAAAAATATAAAATTTACTGGGAAGTTAAATGCGTAGTAGGGCTTCCCAGGTGACTGGGTGGTAAAGAATCCACCTGCCAATGCAGGAGACGCAGGTTTGATCCCTAGCTCAGGAAGATCCCCTGGAGAAGGAAATGGCCAGAATTCTTATCTGGGAAATCCCATGGACAAAGGAGCCTGGTGGGCTACAGAACATGGGGTCACAAAAGAGTCAGACATGACTTAGCGACTAATCAATAGCAGTGCAAGAGCTGTGGCTACACAGTGCGGGGGCAACTGTGAGGTGATACCCCACGTCCAAGGGCAGAGAAGCCCCAGCAAGATGGTTGACGCTGGAGTGGTGGTGAAGCGGCGGCTGCATGGCTCTCGAGCAACCGTGAGGAGATACCCCATGTCCAAGAACAAAGGAGAAGCCCCAGGAAGAAGGTAGGAGGTGCCAAGTCGCATTTATAATCAAACCCCATACCTGAAAGAGTCATTTTCCTGGCAGGTTGATAAGAAGTCTAGGGGTCCACAAGGAGAGAGGGGTCTGGAATTCTCAAGGAGGAAGAAAGGACAAACTTTTGTCCCTCTACATTCCTTAGGACTCCCATTTGAATGCAGAGATCCAAAGAATGGCAAGGAGAGATAAGAAAGCCTTCCTCAGCGATCAGTGCAAAGAAATAGAGTAAAACAACAGAATGGGAAAGACTAGAGATCTCTTCAAGAAAACTAGAGATACCAAGGAAACATTTCATGCAAAGATGGGTTCAGTAAAGGACAGAAATGGTATGGACCTAACAGAAGCAGAAGATATT
Source organism: Dama dama (assembly GCF_033118175.1). Lineage (NCBI taxonomy): Eukaryota > Metazoa > Chordata > Mammalia > Artiodactyla > Cervidae > Dama > Dama dama. The sequence goes on along the minus strand of NC_083709.1, from coordinate 40,898,099 downwards.
AAGAGGTGGCAAGAATTCACAGAAGAACTGTACAAAAAGGATTTTCACGACCCAGATAATCACAATGGTGTGATCACTCACCTAGAGCCAGACATCCTGGAATGTGAAGTCAGGTGGGCCTTAGCAAGCATCACTACGAACAAAGCTAGTGGACGTGATGGAATTCCAGTTGAGCTATTTCAAATCCTGAAAGATGATGCTGTGGAAGTGCTGCACTCAATATGCCAGCAAATTTGAAAAACTGGTGGCCACAGGACTGGAAAAGGTCAGTTTTCATTCCAATCACAAAAAAAGGCAATCCCAAAGGATGCTCAATCTACCGCACAATTGCACTCATCTCACACACTAGTAACATAATGCTCAAAATTCTCCAACCAGGCTTCAGCAATGAGTGAACCATGAACTTCCAGAGGTTCAAGATGGTTTTAGAAAAGGCAGAGGAACCAGAGATCAAATTGCCAACATCCACTGGATCATTGAAAAAGCAAGAGAGTTCCAAAAAAACATCTATTTCTGCTTTATTGACTACGCCAAAGCCTTTGACTGTGTGAATCACAATAAACTGCGGGAAATTCTGAAAGAGATGGGAATACCAGACCACCCGACCCACCTCTTGAGAAACCTATATGCAGGTCAGGAAGCAACAGTTAGAACTGGACATGGAACAACAGACTGGTTCCAAATAGGAAAAGGAGAATGTCAAGGCTGTATATTGTCACCCTGCTTATTTAACTTATATGCAGAGTACATCATGAGAAATGCTGGGCTGGAAGAAGCACAAGCTGGAATCAAGATTGATTTTCAGTGGTCATGTATGGATGTGAGAGTTGGACTGTGAAGAAAGCTGATGCCAAAAAATTGATGCTTTTGAACTGTGGTGTTGGAGAAGACTCTTGAGAGTCCCTTGGACTGCAAGGAGATCCAACCAGTCCATCCTAAAGGAAATCAGTCCTGGGTATTGATTGGAAGGACTGATGCTGAAGCTGAAACTCCAATACTTTGGCCACTTCATGCGAATAGTTGACTCATTGGAAAAGACCCTGATGCTGGGAGGGATTGGGGGCAGGAGGAGAAGGGGACAACAGAGGATGAGATGGCTGGATGGCATCACCGACTCGATGGGCATGAGTTTGAGTAAACTCTGGGAGTTGGTTATGGACAGGGAGGCCTGACGTGCTGCAATTCATGGGGTCACAAAGAGTTGGACATGAATGAGCAAATGAACTGAACTGAACTGAATAACTAATTAGAAAGTATATAACTCCATGGCTAACACTAGCAAGGGGGTACTCTTTATGCCCTCTTCTGATACCTATGTCAGAAGCTTTCTCTATCTCCTTTTTACTTTAATAAAACTTTATTACACAAAAGCTCTGAGAGATCAAGCCTCGTCTCTGGCCCCAGATTGAATTCTTCTCCTCCAGAGGCCAAGAATCCTGGTGTCTTTGCATGGCTCAGCAACAACCTTTCATGCCTTCCAGAAATGCTCAGAGGGCTGAAACAAACCTTGTACACACCAGGACCCATAGACCCCACAGAAACTGAGACAGAACTGTGTCTGAGTGTCTCCTGTGTAGGTATGGGTCAGCAGTGGACTGCCGCAGGGGCAGGGGCTCTGGGTGCAGCAGACCTGGATATGGCATAAGCCCTCTTGGAGGAGGTCACCATTAACCCCACCATAGAGTCCCAGAACTTACACAGGACTGGGAAACAAACTCTTGGTGGGCACAAACAGAACCTTGTGTGAACCAGGACCCAGGAGAAAGGAGCACTGACCCCACAAGAGACTGACCCAGACTTACCCATAAGTATTCAGGAGTCTCCAGCCAAGGTGTGGGTCAGTGGTGGCCTGAGGGAGGGAGGGTATAGCAGTGCATACATGAGCCCTTTTGAAGGAGATCACTATTATCTTCATTACCTCCACCATACTTTGGCCCCAGGTAAATAACAGGAAGGGAACAGAGCCCCACCCATCAACAGAAAATTGGATTAAAGATTTACTGACCATGGCCCTGCCCATAAGAACAAGACCAAGTTTCCCCCTCAGTCAGTCTCTCCCATCAGGAAGCTTCCATAAGCCTCTTACCCTTCTTCATCAGAGGGCAGAAAGACTGAAAGCTACAATCACAGGAAACTAACCAATATGATCACATGGACCGCAGCCTTGTCTAACTCAATGAAACTATGAGCCATGTCCTGTAGGACCACCCAAGATGGATGGGTCATGGTGGAGAGTTCTGACAAAACGTGGTCCACTGGAGAAGGGAATGGCAAACCATTTCATATTCTTGCCTTGAGAACCCCATGAACAGCATGAAAAGGCAAAAAGATAGGACATTGAAAGATGAACTCCCCAGGTTGGTAGGTGCACAATATGCTACAGGAGATCAGTGTAGAAATAATTCCAGAAAGAATGAAGAGATGGAGACAAAGCAAAAACAACATCCAGTTGTGGATGCAATGGGTGATGGAAGTAAAGTCTGATGCTGTAAAGAACAATATTGTATAGGAACCTGGGATGTTAGGTCCATAAATCAAGGCAAATTGGAAGTGGTCAAACAGAAGATGGCAAGAGTGAACATTGATATTTTAGGAATCAGTGAAATAAAATAGACTGGAATGTGTGAATTTAAATCAGATGACCATTGTATCTACTACTGTGGACAAGAATTCCTTAGAAGAAATGGAGTAACCCTCATAGTCAATAAAAGAGTCCAAAATGCAGTACTTGGATGCAATCTCAAAAACGACAGAATGATCTCTGTTCATTTCCAAGGCAAATCATTCAATATCACAGTAATCCAAGACTATGCCCTGACCAAACAATGCTGAAGAAGCTGAAGTTGTATGGTTCTCTGAAGACCTACAACACCTTCTAGAACTAACACCCAAAAATATATCCTTTTCATTATAGGGGACTGGAATGCAAAAGTAGGAAGTCAAGAAATACCTGAAGTAACAGGCAAATTTAGCCTTGGAATACAGAATGAAGTAGGGCGAAGACTAATAGAGTTTTGCCAAGAGAATGCACTGGTCATAGAAAACATCCTCTTCCAACAACACAAGAGAAGACTCTACACATGGACATCAGCAGATGGTCAACACAGAAATCAGAACGATTATATTATTTTCAGCCAAAGATGGAGAAGCTCTATACATTCAGCAAACACAAGACTTGGAGCTGACTGTGGCTTAGATCATGAACTGCTTATTGCCAAATTCAGAAGAAATTGAAAGAAAGTAGGGAAATTGAAGAAAGCAGGGAAAACCACTAAACCATTCAGGTATGACCTAAATCAAATATCTTACAATTATACAGTGGAAGTGACAAATAGATTCAAGGTATTTAGATTTGATAGACAGAATGGCTGAAGAACTATGACGGAGGTTTGTGACACTGTACAGGAAGCAGGGATCAAGACCATCCCCAAGAAAAAGAAATTCAAAAAGGCAAAATGGTTGCCTGAGGAGGCCTTAAAAATAGCTATGAATAGAAGAGAAGCTAAAGGCAAAGGAGAAAAGGAAAGATATACCCATTTGAATGCAGAGTTCCAAAGAATAGCAAGGAGAAATAAGAAAGCCATCCTTGGAGATCAATGCAAAAAAATAGAGGAAAACAATAGAATAGGAAAGACTAGAGATCTCTTCAAGAAAATTAGAGATACCAAGGAAACATTTCATGCAAAGATGGGCACAAAAAAAGGACAGAAATGGTATGGACCTAACAAAAGCAGAAGATATTAAGAAGAGGTGGCAAGAATACACAGAAGAACTATATGAAAAAGCTCTTCACAACCCAGAAATCACAATGGTGTGGTCATTAATCAAGAGCCAAACACTCTGGAATACAAAGTCAAGTGGGCCTTAGCAAGCATGAATACGAACAAAGCTAGTGGAGGTGATGGAATTCCAGTTGAGCTATTTCAAATCCTAAAAGATGATGCTGTGAAAGTGAAAGTGCTGCACTCAATATGCTAGAAAATTTGGAAAACTCAGCAGTGGCCACAGGACTGGAAAAGGTTGGTTTTCATTTCAATCCCAAAGAAAGGAAATCCCAAAGAATGCTCAAACTACCACACAATTGCATTCATCTCACACACTAGTAAAGTAATGCTCAAAATTCTCCAAGCCAGCCTTCAACAGTACATGAACCATGAGCTTCCAGATATTCAAGCTGGATTTAGAAAAGGCAGAGGAACCAGAGGTCAAAATGCCACATGCATTGGATCATCAAAAAAGAAGAGAGTTCCAGAAAAATATCTACTTCTGGTTTATTGACTATGCCAAAGCCTTTGATTGTATGGACCTCAACAAACTCTGGAAAACTATTAAAACAATGGGAATACCAGACCATCTGACCTGCCTGTTGAGAAACCTGTATGCAGGTCAGGAAGCAACAGTTAGACCTGGACACGGAACAACAGACTAGTTCCAGATTGGGAAAGGAATACATCAAGGGTGTATGTTGTCACCCTGCTTATTTAACTTATATGCAGAGTACATCATGAGAAATGCTGGGCTGGATGAAGCACAAGCTGGAATCAAGATTTCTGGGAGAAATATCCATAACCTCAGATATCCAAATGACCCCACCCTTATGGCAGAAAGTAAAGTAGAACTAAAGAGCCTCTTGATGAAAGTGAAAGAGGAGAGTGAAAAAGTTGGCTTAAAGCTCAACATTCAGCAAACAAAGATCATGGCATCTGGTCCCATCACTTCATGGCAAATAGATGGGGAAACAGTGGAAATGGTGACAGGCTTTATTTTCTTGGGCTCTGAAATCACTGCAGATGGTGACTGCAGCCATCAAATTAAACTATGCTTGCTCTTTGGAAGAAAAGTTATGACCAACCTAGACAGCTTATTGAAAAGCAGAGACAGTACTTTGCCAACAAAGGTTCATCTAGTCAAAGCTATGGTTTTTCCAGTAGTAATGTATGGATGTGAGAGTTGGACTATAAAGAAAGCTGAGTGATGAGGAATTGATGCTTTTGAACTGTGTTTTGGAGAAGACTCTTGAGAGTTCCAAGGAGATCCAACCAGTTCATCCTAAGGGAAATCAGCCCTGAATATTCATTGGAAGGACTAATGTTGAAGCTGAAACTCTAGTACCTTGGCCACCTGATGCGAAGAGTTGACTCATTGGAAAAGACCCTGATGCTGGGAGGGATTGGGGGCAGGAGGAGAAGGGGACGACAGAAGATGAGATGGTTGGGTGGCATTACTGACTCAGTGGACATGAATCTGAGTAAACTCCAGGATTTGGCAATGGACAGGAAGTCCTAGTATGCTGCAGTCCATTGGGTCGTAGAGTCGGACACGACTGAGCAACTGAACCAAATAGCAAAAAATTTTGGAATACTCTCAAACTGCCATGGTAGTTTGTAAGTCACTTTGAAATCTACCACATTGATTAACAGCCAAAAGTACTGAAAACAGGTATATCCCAATATTACATTACTGGAAACGCAATACAAAAAAATTGAAAATTGGGACCTCACATAAATTGTGTGAGCATAGATTGGGAGTTTGATATTGATGTTTATATACTGCTCTATTTAAAATAGATAACCAATAAAACCTACTGTATAGCACCGAAAGCTTTGCTCAATGAAACTGACAGAACGTTGTTGATCAACTGTACTTCAATATAAAGTCATTTATTAAAAAATATGCTGTGGCAAGTAAAAGGGTAACTCTTTCTTATGCAATTAAGTTGTTATCAGCTTAAAAGTGATGGTTATAAACTTACAAGTAACCACCAAGAAAAAACCTAAACTAGACATACACATGATAAAGAGAAAAGAATCAAAGCAAAACACCTCAAAACATCACAACCAACAAAAACTCAGGAAGAAAGAAACTAAAAAATCACAAAACAATCAGAAATCAATGAACAAAGTAATGATGGGAAGTATCAATACTTACATTAAATATTACTGGTTTAAATTACCAATTAAAAGACATAGAGGTGCTGAATATATAGAAAACAAAATCTATTTATATGCTGCCTACAAGAAACACACTTCACTTTAAAATACACTCACAGACTGAAAGTAAAGGGATTGTAAAAGATATTTCAAGCAAATGGAAACTCAAAGACATCACAGAAGCTATACTTATCAGACAAAAGAGCCTTTAAGTTAAACTATAATAATAGACAATGAAGGTCTTTATGTAATGATAAACATGTCAGTTCATCAGAATTGATAAACACACCAGTTCATTACAATCAGAACAATTGTAAGCACATACACTCCAGGAATGGAGCATTTAAATATATTAAATAAATATTTACAGAAATGAAGGGAGAAATAGCAAAGCGATAACAGTAGAGGACTTCAATACCATGCTTTAAACAATGGAGAGGTCATGCACATGAGATCAAAAAGGAAATAATGGATTTGAATGACACCTTCAGATGAAATGCCCTAATGTATCTATAAAGAACATTCTGACAACAGGAGAATATACATTACTCTCAAATGCACACAGAACATTCAGGAAAGATCACATGAGAGGTCATACAGCATATTCTAACAAACAGAGATTATACTGAGTGTCTTTTCTGACCATATAGTATGAAACTAGAAATCAATCAGAGGAGGAAACCTGGAAAATTAACAAATATGTGGAAATTTAAAAATATAAATTTTGACCTGAAAAACAAGGGATCAAATAGTAAATTAAAAGGCAATCAAGAAATGTTATGAAAAAAAATGAGAGCATAACATGGCTAAACCTATGAGATGCTGCAAAAGGGTTTCTGAGAGGAAATTTTATATTGATAAACACATCGAGAAATAAGAAAAAAATCTCACTTTACACTTCTATATCTTAGAAAGCAAGTTGCTATTAAACACAATACTATAAGTTGTAGCCAGAATAATTAGTCAAGAAAATGAAAAGCATGTATATTTTGTTGGAAGAAGTAAAATTTTCTGTTTGTGCATGACAGACTACTAAAAATGTTAGAACTAATAAAGTCAGTAAATTTGCACCATATAAGATGAACATACAGAAATCAATTGCATTTCTGTACACTAACAAACATTATCTGAAAGAGAAAATAAGAAACCCATTTACAGTAGCATAAAAGTACTTAGAAATAAATTTAACGAAGGACGTGAAAAAACCTGAATACTAAATAAAAGTATAAAACATTGATTAAAAGAGATTGAAGACCCAAATAAGTGGAAAGATCTAAGTTCCTATACTGGAAGAATTAACATTTAAAATTGAGGGGGAGCTCACATTTATGGTCACCAGAGGCAGGGGTTAGGAAGAAAGGAAATAGGAGAGAGGTGGTCATAAGTTAGAAACTTCCAGTTTCAAGACAAATAAGTACTAGGGATGTGATATACAACATGATAACTCTAGTTAAGATTGCTGTTAATATATAACAACTGTTAACAGAGTAAATCCTAAGCGTTCTTGCCCCAAGAACGTTCTTTTCTTTTTTTGCCTACTTTTTATTGTATCTACATGAGATGATGGATGCTAACTATAAACTTATACCAGTAATAATTTAACATGATATATAAGACAAACCATTATGACATACACCTTAAGCTTATACAGTGATATAAGTAAATTGTATCTCAATAAAACTGGAGGAAAAGTCTTTAAAAAACAAACTTTGAACAGATGTGGAGAAAAGAGAACCCTTGAACACTGTTAATGGGAATGTAAATTGTGCAGCCGCTATTGAACACCGTGAAGGTTTCTTAAAAGATTAGCATTTTAAGTGCTGTATGATCTTGCAGTAAGAAACTGAAATCAATATTTCAGAGGGATCTGCACACTCATGTTCAGTGCAGCATTAGTCACATTAGCCAAGATATACACACAACCTAAGTGTCCAATAACAGATCAATACAGGAGATGTGGTATATATGCAATAAATTATTATTATTCAACCATGAGAAAGAAGGAAATTCTGCCATTTGCTACAATACAGATGGACCCTGAAAGCATGCTAAGTGAGATAAGTCAGACAAAGAAAGAAAATATTGTATGGTAACATTTATATATAGAACATTTAAAAACTGAACTGTGAAAAAAGAGAAAAGAAAAGTGGTTGCCAGGGGCTGGGGAAATGGGGAGATTTTTAAGAGTACTAAGCTACAACTAGTAGATAAATAAGTTCAGATAATAAGCTAATATGCAATATACTGATTACAGTCAACAATACTGTATCATAAACTTTACAGTTATTAAGACACTAACTTAACTTTTCTCAACCCAACAAAGAAATGATTAAAATGTGCCAAGATAAAGGTGCTAGCTAATGTTATTTTGGAATTACACTGGAATATATACATGTATCACCAACGTGTTATACAACTTAAACTTATACTATGTTATAATCAATTATATATCATTAAAAATAAAAGTTCAGGAAAGGTAAATGCTCTTTGCCAGTCTTACTACAACTGGGGATAGGCATAATTTTCCAGGCAATAATGAATAGAAAAGTTCTGGGGTAGAGAAAGGGTTCTAAAAAAATCTCTGAGTAGAGGGATCACAAATGGTTGATGCCTCTCCTTCGCTACCCCTCCAACACTCACTTCCCTCCATTCTTCCTATGATGAATGATGCCTTAATCGTTCAGAGCTGTGGCAGAATTCTACTGATAAAAATGATGGGATAATAGAATCAGAGACACCAAACAATTCATCATTAAGTCTACTGGAACTGATTATTCACAAACTTCCACCTATGTGTAAAAAAATGATTAATTTCTATTTTAAACCACTGTCAGTAAGGTTTTATGTAACATGGACCTAAATCCAAGTCAAATTGATAAAATGACTAATTTTAATATCACTTTCCTATGGTAAAAGCTATCTGCAGTGATAACATCTTCACATTCTCAATTAAAAACATGGATTGTGTGCTAAAACTTAGAAGACTCTGAGAGAGAAATGGCAGCACTGACACATTCAATAAAAATGAAAATACTGTTATAGGATTTTATATATATATATATATTAATATTAAATATCAGGAAGAGTATAAAGATGTTATTCATACCTTATGCTTCTTGATTGTCTTCTCCATTACCTAGAAATGAAAACAAATAGAATAATTTCAAATTTTATATAATATTCAAGGTATTAATTAAAACTGACTTTTGATTTACAATGAACAACTATACCATATAATATCATCTTATATGTGACCATATTAAATATCTAGAACAAAGTGCACAAGTTTGGACTCCACCACGTTAAATCAAGTATCTCTTTATAATTTCCTGATAACACATGAGAGATGTAGAGAGTCTCATACTGAATTTTAAATATTTTGGAAAAGTAACGCACACCATTTCACTTGCCACACTGTCGAGAACTAGTCAGAAGCCCATGTAAACCTGTAAGTGTTCAAGTCAGTGTATTCCTATATGTGCCTCAATGAAGAGGCGGCTCAAATATTGATGAATTAGCAGTATCTATCCAAGGGCTTAGATACTAACTTGGTATAACCCAACTATATAAATGAACCACTCTTCTAATAATAATTTAACTTTTAATAACTGCCATCTTTTAAATTGGTTTGTTTAGTTGCTAAGTCATGTCTAACTTTCTTGTGACCTCACAGACTATAGCCTACTAGGCTCCTCTGTTCATGGGATTTCCCAAGCAGGAATATTGGGGTGGGTTGCCATTTGCTTCCCCAAGGGATCTTCCTGACTTGGGGATTGAACCCATATCTCCTAAATCTGCACTGAAGGCAGATTCTTTACTGCTGAGCCACTGGTTAGCTTTACTGCTGAACCACTGTTAGCTCACACACACACACACACACATACATATATATATATACATTACATCTATGTATACTTTACTGTGTAAATTTTAATCACTTCTGGGCATACACACTGAGGAAACCAGATCTGAAAGAGACATGTGCACCCCAGTGTTCATCGCAGCACTGTTTATAATAGCCAGGACATGGAAGCAACCTAGATGCCCATCAGCAGATGAATGGATAAGGAAGCTGTGGTACATATACACCATGGAATATTACTCAGCCATTAAAAAGAATTCATTTGAACCAGTCCTAATGAGATGGATGAAGCTGGAGCCCCTTATACAAAGTGAAGTAAGCCAGAAAGATAAAGAACATTACAGCATACTGACACATGTATATGGAATTTAGAAAGGTGATAACGATAACCTTATATGCAGAACAGAAAAAGAGAAACAGAAATACAGAACAGACTTTTGAGCTTTGTGGGAGAATGTGAGGGTGGGATATTTCAAAAGAACAGCATGTATACTATCTATGGTGAAACAGATCACCAGCCCAGGTGGGATGCACGAGACAAGTGCTCCGGCCTGGTGCACTGGGAAGACCCAGAGGAATCGGGTGGAGAGGGAGGTGGGAGGGGGGATCGGGATTGGGAATACATGTAAATCCATGGCTGATTCATATCAATGTATGACAAAACCCACTGGAAAAAAATAATAAAAAAAATAAAATAAAATAAAATTAAAGCTTACTTAATTTTACAAATTTAAAAATAAAACACTTTAATTGTAACTGAACTAAATGCTCAAAGCAAAAGACATACAATGGTAATTATGAACACATCTATAAATAAATATTGGTAAGGCCGTGGAGAAAGGGAACCTTTATACACTGTTGGTGTGAACATATAATAATTTGGTGCAGCCACTATGGAAGACAGTATGGCAGTTCCTAGAAAACTACAAATAGAACTACCATATGTATGATCTAGCAGTTTTCCTCATGGTTGTATCTCCAAAGAAAACAAAAACAGTAATTTGAGAAGATACATGCATCCCAGTGTTCATAGCTGCATTACTTACAATAGCCAACATATGGAAGAAAAACAAGCATCCATCAAAAATGATTAGTTTAAAATGTAGTTATCTATATGTTATATAATATTAATCACCCATAAAAAGGAATGAAATTCTGCCATTGACAACAATGAGGATAGATCTAGAAGGCATTATGCTTAGTGAAATAAGTCATACAGAGAAAGACAAATACTGTATGATATAACTTATATTAGAAATCTAAAATAAATAAATAAATAAATAAAATAATGAAATAAAAACAGACTCATATATAGAGAGAAGAAACTAGCAATACCAGAGGAGAGGGGGAAGCAGGAAGGGATAAACAGGAGTAAGGAATTAATAGGTACAAACTACTATGTATAAAATAAACAAGGATATATTGTATAGCACAGGGAAATATAACCATTACTTTGTAATAGCTTTAAGTGCTTGAAGTAGAGTATAACCTTTAAAAATATTGAATCACCATGTTGTACCCCTACAACTAATATAATATTGCATATCAGCTCTATTTCATTTAAAATAAAATAAAAATGATTGAATATTTTTGTGCTATATCAGTTTTAAATTTTACATACTAAAACCATTTAAGTGAAAATTCTGCTTTTCCCAAGATATGGTAACAAGGACAGGATTTATCCTAGGCCTGAAATAAGTTAAAAAAAAAGAAAAGAAACAGTTTTAGAAATACTGAACCTCAGGCAGTGATGAATAGGGACCCATGAGAAATGCAAAAGAATCCCAGGAACTTTATGACTGTCCCAGCCTACTGCCTTGAGAGAATTTCTAGGCTGCAATATAGGTAGAAGAAACCCAAATGTAACCTAGTGGATACTCTGGGATGAGGAAAGGAAGAAGAGCTCCAGAGAGAACAAGATGGTTAGAGTTCACAGGCAGATGGCTGAGGAAGAGAGAGGGGAACAGAAAGAGAACTCTGGAGATATGCACAATGCGTTTCAGTCTCAGATGGGAATTGTCAAAGTTTTTAGCTTCCATGGCCAGCTATGCCACTTTTACATTCCTATCTTGCTATGCTATGCTTAGTCACTCAGTCATGTCCAACTCTTTGTGGCCCCATGGACTGCAGCCCACCAGGCTCCTCTGTCCCTGGGGATTCTCCAGGCCAGAATACTGGAGTGGGTTGCCATTTCTTCCTCCAGGGGATCTTTCCAAGCCAGGGACTGAACCTGCATTTCCTGTGTCTCCTCCATTGCAAAAGGATTCTTTACCCACCAAGCCACCAGGAAAGCATATTTGTATAAAAATTATTCAGCCCTTTTCCAAAGTGCAGATTTTAAAAATGTTTTTGTATGAAGTACGTGAAAGTCTGAAAATGTACTCCATATCCAGTTGGTGCAAGTTTTTTTGTTTTTTAAAGATCATTTCAGTGCTTTAACATTCAGTCAGTGCTTAAGATCTCAAGCTTATCAATGGAAATCACATTGTTATAGGAAGACTGGAATGGTGGTAAACCATTGAGTTAAAACTTTAGGATCCGGGATTCTGTCTCAGTACTATCAAGACCATGTTGCTGCTCTCAAACAGGTTTAGGGATATAAATATGTGTCATTAGACTCCTACTTTTAGGAGTCTAAACTCCTAACTCATCCTTCCGTGTAGCCAAGGGTATACTGAAGATGAGTTTTGTACGTCATCATGTAGAATATTGGTCTTCCCAGGTGGTGCTAGTAGTAAAGAATCTGCCTGCCAATGAGAGATGCCAGATAGGCATGTTTGGTCTCTGGGTCAGGAAGAGTCCCTGGTAAAGAAAATGGCAATCCACTCCAGTATTCTTGCCTGGAAAATTCCATGGACAGAGGAGCCTGGCCAGCTAGAGTCCATGGGGTCACAAAGAGTCGGACACGATTATGCATGCAACTGGGCTTCCCTGGTGGCTCAGTTGGTAAAGAATCTGCCTGCCATACCGGAGACCTGGGTTCAGTCCCTGGGTTGGGAAGATCCCCTGGAGGAGGAAATGGCAACCCACTCCAGTACTCTTGCCTGGAGAATCCTCATGGACAGAGGAGCCTGGTGGGCTGCAGTCCATGGGGCCGCAAAGAGGCACACATAGATGAGTGACTAAGCACAGCACATACATGCACTCACATCACATACCTATTTTCTTTCTATGTTAAAGTTAGGGTGGCTTAAATTTTTATTTAATTTATGAATCCTCTGAAGGGTCTTTGTTGACACTGTAGAAACATAAAAATTGTCACATGTAGTCTCTGATACATTAATCACTTAGGATAAATCTACTACCTAGTCCTATTTTATTACTTTTCTTTTTGAAAATTAAAGAAGAAAATGATTGACCACAGAGATGAAAGAGAGCATAGGTATAATAATTCTGATAAGAATAAAAAAAGAGTAAGAAAATTTATGGTGTTTGCAGTTAGAGATGATTATATATACATGGATTGTTGGAGCTTAGACAGAAGAGTTCTAAATCAAAAACTGAATAATGTATTTGAAAGTGTTGAAATCATGTATTTCAAATATTCAAAATAAGAGACATTTGTGGATAATTTTATAAATATATATATATATACATATTTAATTTTTAAAATAACAAAACAAATAGTAAATTTCAGAGAAAAGAGTTGATTCTCTATATTTCCTAAGAATTTTCACATCAAAATATATGGACTATAATATGCATTTTAAAAATTAAATATAATGAATATTGTTTACTTCTTTTAGACTGTTGCTCAAATATCACTGTCTCTGTGAAGTATTTTCTGACTGCCCTACTTAAAATTACATATGTAGATGCACTACCTCACTTTTCTGGCTCTTTCTGCTTTTTTGTCCACATTACTTGTTATCTGTTATTTGATGCATTATACATAAGTCCACCTTCCCACATTTAATATATGAGGTCCATAAAAGCAGACATTTATTCAGCCCTCGAAATAATCTCAAAAAATTTTTGATTAAATAATCAGTTTTCTTTCAGGAACTATATAAATTGTATTCAAAACTCAATTTTCACAATGACACTTGGGACATTATTCTTATCTTATTTTTGACAGAAGAAAGTGAATTTTACAGAGTTTAGGTAGCGGCCCAAGATGCTACACATATTAATTTTTTATTTCAGAGATATGGCTGAAGAAACATAAATCTGATTCTAAGCTTATGATCTTGTCCAGTAATCTTGATAATTCTGCAGCGACACTGGTAGAATGATTAAACTAGAATGGATTCATTTAAAATTGGGCTAACACTAATCATGTTATTCTCAAATGAAATGGTGTGCAGTCTCTTTTACTTTTAGTCATATTAATCAATAAATATAATTATTGGGATATACAAAGTCCAGGTACTAAAAACATTACCACACAGGACTATAATGATCAGAAAAAGTGTTCTTTCTGATTTTGCTATAGTATTGGTACTACTTTTGTAAAAGAAAAGAAGAAAAACAACTTCTAACTTAGACTTTTTTCTCATTGTGTATTTAATGCCAGAGTGGAATCTTTCGAGACCACTGTAATTTATTAAGGTGATATCACAAACGTCCAATTTAGTTATTTCCAATAAAGAATAATTGTAAATAGTTCTTTTATATACAGCAGCCATCCATTTAAAATAGGGGGAAAAAATCTGTAGTTACTGGTGGAATAGTTGAGTATCAAGGAAAATAAATATTCTTGATGGATTTAAAAATTGTGTTTGATTTTTCTTTTCTCATATACAAACACTATGCAGTTATTTTATGAAAATCCCAAAACCTTTAGAAATGAGGTATCTTTGAATATCTCTTAATTAAGGGATATATATTGATAGAGACAACCTGGGTATTTATGAAACCATAAAAATTAGACAAAAAAAAAAAGAAAAAGTTGTTGCTAAGCTCCTTGGCACTACTTTTCGTGATGAATGATTTTCTGGATTTGTTACCAAAAGTAAATACAAAAAGTAAACACAACACCACAAAAAACTCAGTGGAACTATATTAAACTAGAAAGCCTCTGCACAGCAACAAAATACATTTTTCCAAAGAAGACATACAGATGGCAAATAAGCACATGAAAAGATGCTCAAAATCACTATTCAGTTCAGTTCAGTTCAGTCACTGAGTCACGTCTGACTCTTTGCGACCCCATGAACAGCAGCACGCAAGGCCTCCCTGTCCATCACCAACTCCCAGAGTTTACTCAAACTCATGTCCATCGAGTCGGTGATGCCATCCAGCCATCTCATCCTCTGTCGTCCCCTCCTCCTCCTGCCCCCAATCCCTCCCAGCATCAGGGTCTTTTCCAATGAGTCAATTCTTCACATGAGGTGGCCAAAGTATTGGAGTTTCAGCTTCAGCATCAGTCCTTCCAATGAACACCCAGGACTGATCTCCTTTAGGATAGACTGGTTGGATCTCCTTGCAGTCCAAGGGACTCTCAAGAGTCTGCTCCAACACCACAGTTCAAAAGCATCAATTCTTTGGTGCTCAGCTTTCTTCACAGTCCAGCTCCCACATCCATACATGATCACTGGGAAAACCATAACCTTGACTAAACGGACCTATGTAATGCCTCTGCTTTTTAATATGCTATCTAGGCTGGTCATAACTTTCCTTCCAAGGAGTAAGTGTCTTTTAATTTCATGGCTGCCATCACCATCTGCAGTGATTTTGGAGCCCAAAAAAATAAAGTCTGACACTGTTTCCACTGTCTCCCCATCTGTTTCCCATGAAACAGATGGTCCCATGATGGGACCAGATGCCATGATGGGACCAGATGCCATGATCTTAGTTTTCTCAATGTTGAGCTTTAAGCCAACTTTTTCACTCGCTTCTTTCACTTTCATCAAGAGGCTTTTTAGTTCCTGTTCACTTTCTGCCATAAGGGTGGTGTCATCTGCATATCTGAGGTTATTGATATTTCTCCTGGAAATCTTGATTCCAGCTTGTGCTTCTTCCAGCCCAGTGTTTCTCATGATGTACTTTGCATATAAGTTAAATAAGCAGGGTGACAATATACAGCCTTGATGTACTCCTTTTCCTATTTGGAACCAGTTTGTTGGCCCATGTCCAGTTAAGCAACAATGAGATATCACCTTACATCTGTAAGAATGGCCATCATCAAGAGGTCTACAAATAAGAATTACTGGCAAGGATGTGGAAAAAAGCAACCATTGTATTTATTGGTGGCAATGTAAATTGATGCACTCACTATAGAAAACAAAGTTCCTTAAGAAACTAAAAGTAGACTCCCTTATGATCTGCAATTCCACTCCTGGGTAAATCCAGGAAAAAATGAATACACTACTTTGAAAAGATTTATGGACCTCAGAATTCATAATAGCACTATTTACGAGCCAAGACATGGCAGCAACCCAAATGTCCATCAACAAATGGACAAAGAAGATGTGGTATGTATGCATGTATGTGTATAAACATGCATGTATAAACACACATACATACAACTGATATTACTTTACTCAGTCATAATAAAGAATGAAATTCTGCCATTTATAGCCATGTACTGGTGTGCTGTGATTCATGGGGTCGCAAAGAGTCAGACACGACTGAGTGACTGAACTGAACTGAACTGAACTGAGATGGAGTTAGAAAAAATTATGCTTGATGAAATTAGTCTGACAAAGACAAATACTTTATCATACCATTCATATGTTAAATCTAAAAAATATTACAAATGAATATATATAGCAAAACAGAAACAGACTCAGGTATAGAAAACAAACTTGTGGTTATCAGAGGGCAGAGGGGAAGGGAGGTGATTAAGAGATAAAAATTATTATTTATAAAATAGGTGAGCAACACAGGCACAGGGAATTAAGGCCATTAAGTGAAGTGAAGTCGCTCAGTACCGTTCGACTCTTTGCGACCCCATGGACTGTAGCCTACCAGGCTCCTCGGTCCATGGGATTTTCTAGGCAAGAGTACTGGAGTAGGTTCCCATTTCCTTCTCCAGGGGATCTTCCCGACCCAGGGATCGAACCCAGGTCTCCCGCATTGTAGGCAGACGCTTTATGGTCTGAGCCACCTTATACTAAACACTGATGGAATATGATCTATAAAACTATGAATCATTATGTTGTACTTCCCAAACCAGTAGAGTGTATACTATACCTCAATAAATAAATAAACAAAGAAAAAAATGTGGTCATGTATGCACAATATTATCCAGCCATAAAAAAGAAAAAAGTCTTGCCATTTCCAACACTGTGGAGAAACAGACCTTAAAGACATTATGCTAAGTGAAGTAAATCAGAGAAAGAGAAATGCCATATGATCTTACTTATATGTGGAAACTTAAGTGAAAGTGAAAGTGGCCCTGCTGTGTCTTTGCAACCCCATGGACTATACAGTCCCTGGAATTCTCCAGGTCAAAATACTGGAGTGGGTAGCCATTCCTTTTTTCAGGGGATCTTCCCAACCCAGGGATCTAACCCAGGTCTCCTGCATTGCAGGCAGATTCTTTACCAGCTGAGCTACCAAGAAAGCCCATGCAATCAAAACAAAACAAACAAAAATGAGTGCGTAGATACAGAGAACACACTGGTGGTTGCAGAGGTGAGAGGTAAAGAAGGTCAAAAAGTACGAATTTTCCACTTATAAATAAGTCATGGGGATATAAAAGGCAGCTTGGTGACTATAGTTAATAATACTATACTGCATATTCGAAAGTTGCTGAGAGTAGATTTTTAAAAGATCTCATTACAATAAAAGAAATTTATAACCATGTATTATATCAGATATTGTGATCATTTTGCAACATATACAAAATTAAATTATTACTGTATGGCAGAGAGTGAAGAGGAACTGAAAAGCCTCTTGATGAAAGTGAAAGAGGCAAGTGAAAAAGTTGGCTTAGCTTAACATTCAGAAAACTAAGATCATGGCATCTGGTCCCACCACCTCATGGGAAATAGATGGGGAGACAGTGGAAACAGTGTCAGACTTTATTTTTTAGGGCTCCAAAATCACTGTGGATGGTGACTGCAGCCATGAAATTAAAAGACGCTTACTCCTTGGAAGGAAAGTTATGACCAACTTAGACAGCATATTAAAAAGCAGAGACATTACTTTGCCAACAAAGGTCCGTCTGGTCAAGGCTATGGTTTTTCCAGTGGTTAAATGGATGTGAGAGTTGGACTGTGAAGAAAGCTGAGCACCGAAGAATTGATGTTTTTGAACTATGGTGTTGGAGCAGACTCTTGAGAGTCTCTTGGACTGCACGGAGATCCAACCAGTCCATCCTAAAGGAGATCAGTCCTGGGTGTTCATTGGAAGGACTAATGCTGAAGCTGAAACTCCAATACTTTGGCCACCTCACGTGAAGAGTTGACTCATTGGAAAAGACCCTGATGCTGGGAGGGATAGGGGGCAGGAGGAGAAGGAGATGACAGAGGATGAGATGGCTGGATGGCATCACCAACTTGATGGGCATGAGTTTGAGTAAACTCTGGAGTTGGTGATGGACAGGGAGGCCTGGCATGCTGCGATTCATGGGGTCGCAAAGAGTCAGACACGACTGAGCGACTGAACTGCACTGAACTGAACGATACCTAAATCTAACATAATGTTGCATGTCAATTATATCTCAATTTTAAAGTTTATATTAAAATATTACCAGTTTATGACTTAAGGCATGGTATCATAAAATAAAATCCAAATAATCTAAAAAAGCCAATAAACTATTGCCCCCCTCTCAAATTACATATCTCTGTGAAGCCAGATTATTTCCAATACCTTAACCAGAATAGCCTATTGCAAGAAGCAGATAAGCCAGATACCAAATAGATCTGGAAAATATGTAATCCAACACTCAGTAAATTTTTGTTATGGAAAATAGTTCCTATTTATAAAATATATTATTTATCTTAACATTTCGTGTAATCATTTTGTCCGAATAAAATCAATTTATAGAAAATTTAAACAATTAGTGACTTTGATTTTGTAGTGCATTAAATATGGACATAATCAACATAAAACTCTTAGAAGTACTCAATTTTTAAGGGAACAAAGGACTCCTGAGACCAAAATATGTAAGAACTTCTGATACAGATCATTTATTAGGTTCAGAGTGATATCATCAACCATGAATGATGAAACTTACTTAGAATAATTTGAATAGACTGATGTAAATGAAGACTTTTTTTTTTTAATGGAAAATAAATCTCTTTCCCCAGAAGAGAGGCAAAATGACTATTAAAATAGAGGTTATAGATATACTTTAATTCTGATCTGAGATGTCTTTAATACTGAAGGGACAGAATTGGATTGAATTTGATGGAATCTGGTTAATCAATTTCTTCTTGGCCTTATATAGAGACTGGTTTGTGGAAAGTTCATTTAGCTAAGTTAAACACAAGGAGATTGTTAACAGAACCCAGGTTGAAAATATCAAAATGGTAAGAACTTGGCAGAAATCTTCAGCTATTCATCAGGAATACAAAGATCACCTATAGATATGAGAAAAATAGCAACAGAATTTAGCTTTAAGCATCTGAAATCAGAGTGTGGAACCCTATACTGTTATCCACAGTGATTGTGAGTATATTACAGTCAGGGCCGTGGTACCCCACAATGGATCCAGTGAAACAGAATTCCCCAAAATAGCTTGTTAGCTTAACAAGTGATGCTGTATCCTAATGGCGAGTTTTAGACAGAAAGATTACCTCAAAATCTTTTGATAAATCTTGAGTTTGCTCTTTTTTTTTAATCTTTAACATTCAGGATATTTTTAGACCTCTAATCTGACTTCTCTAGGTCTTGGACCAATTGGCCTAGACAGTCTGAGTAGATGAAAACTAGAAAATAATCAACATAGTCAGACCTTATCAGTTAAAGAATGACAATTTCAGCCTTTCTTAGGCAAGTTAATTCTAAAGGTTACACTGTCAAATAAGGACTATGCTCAACTGATTTTTTCTGTTCCCTGGGAAATAATGTTGCTTTTATTTCCATATGCCATGCTAAGCCGCTTCAGTCGTGTCCAACTCTGTGCAACCCTATGGACTGTAGCATGCCAGGCTCCTCTGTCCATGGAATTCTCCAGGCAAGAATACTGGAGTGGATTGCCATTCCCTTCTCTAGGGGATCTTCCCGACCCAAGGATCAAACCCTTGTCTCTTATATCTAACCTGCATTGGCAAGTGGGTTTTTTTTACCACTAGCGCCACCTGAGAAGCCCAAAACATATGTATACGTAGAGATTAAAAACAATCAATATGCGAAGACAGTACAAATAAAGTTTAGCCCTCCAACTTGTTAAAAAAAGGAACTGATAGGACAAAAAGTTAATTAAAAAATTAGTCTTATTTTCAAAACAAATCAAGTTACAAATAGTAAAGGTTTTCTATTTAAAAAGTAGTTATTTCTCCATAGACTTGATGTATATGTTTTTTCTGTGCTGTTTTTGTTATAGCTTTAATAAAACCTTTAATTCTATAACATATATCTGACAATGTCAAAGTCATATTTAAATGGATTCTTACTTTAACCAGAGCTTTCCTTGTGGTTCAACCTGTAAAGAATCTGCCTGCAATGTGGAAGACCTGGGTTTGATCCCTGGGTTGGGAAGATCTCGTGGAGAAGAGAAAGGCTATCCACTACAGTATTCTGGCCTGGAAAATTACATGGACTACAATCCATGGGGTCACAAAGAGTGACTTTCACTTTCACATTTCACTTTACTCTCTCAAGTACTTATGTATTAAGCCTTTGGAAGAAGAGCAAGCTGAATCTTTTTTCCTTCTTTCTATGACTGTTAGAGTATTAGAAAACCACCCTCACCCCACAAACTATCAAATTATTGTCACCCTGCTTATTTAACTTATATGCAAAGTACATCATGAGAAACACTGGGCTGGAAGAAGCACAAGCTGGAATCAAGATTCCTAGGAGAAATATCAATATCTCAGAGATGCAGATGGCACCACCCTTATGGTAGAAAGTGAAGAGGAACTAAAGAGCCTCTTGATGAAGGTGAAGGAGGAGAGTGAAAAAGTTGGCTTAAACCTCAACATACAGAAAACTAAGATCATGGCATCTGGTCCCATCACTTCATGGGAAATAGATGGGGAAACAGTGGAAACAGTGTCAGACTTTATTTTGGGGGGCTCCAAAATCACTGCAGATGGTGATTGCAGCCATGAAATTAAAAGACACTTACTCCTTGGAAAGAAAATTATGACCAACCTAGATAGCATATTTAAAAGCAGAGACATTACTTTGCAAAGTAATGTCTAGTCATTAGGTCCATCTAGTCAAGGCTATGGTTTTTCCAGTAGTCATATATGGATGTGAGAGTTGGACTGTGAAGAAAGCTGAGCGCCGAAGAATTGATGCTTTTGAACTGTGGTGTTGGAGAAGACTCTTGAGAGTCCCTTTGACTACAAGAAGATTCAACCAGCCCATCCTAAAGCAGATCAGTCCTGGGTGTTCATTGGAAGGACTGCTGTTGAAGCTGAAACTCCAATACTTTGGCCACCTCATGTGAAGAATTGACTCAGTGGAAAAGACCCTAATGCTGGGAAGGATTGGGGGCAGGAGGAGAAGGGGACGACAGAGGATGAGATGGCTGGATGGCACCACTGACTCGATGGACATGAGTTTGAGTAAACTCTGGAGTTGGTGATGGACAGGGAGGCCTGGCGTGCTGCCGTTCATGGGGTCGCAAAGAGTTGGACACGGCTGAGTGACTGAACTGACTGATTTTGTACTCATAGGGTTTTTTTCTTTTTTTTTATGATGCCTCAAATGCAAATTTTAAAGGATTTGATTTTACAAACAAAACAAAACCAATTTTACCTTTACTAAGAGATATCTGACAGAACACCCTTTTGATTTTGAACTATGAAGCTCATAATAACAGTTTCAATATTCTTCTCTGTGCCATAAAATGTGATGTAATTTCAGATTATATCCATAGAAGTTTAAAAAAAGGGGAGGAAACTGAATACCTTAGAAGTTGGGCTCAATATAGAGTTGAGTTAGTATAAAAATATTGAATTAATATTTATAGTATTGATATTATATTAATAATTAATAAAAATTATTCCATAATATAATATATTATTTATAATAATAATGTTAAATGTTAAATCATTAAAATATACTTTATAAAGAATTTTAAACATTTTTGTACTTTATAAAGATTTTTATTCTTTATATTTTATAAAGAATTTTAAACATTTCTTCAATAGATCTTCTAAATATGTCTAGTATAGTCAACATAGAAAATATAGGTAGTATTTTCATCAGAAAACCTTTTACACATTGTATTCCCATTAACAGTATGGACAACACACAGGTGGTTTTTGCCATGTGGTTCCTTTAAGTTGTACGAAGACTCGAACAGAAAAAGATGTAGCGAGAATCCTGAAATAGTGAGATTCTGCCAACAAAGATTTAGCTGCATAGCCTGCTTTCTTTATACACTTATTCCTCCAAGGTTTATGAACACATTGGTCTTTTACAGTTGTAATTATGTCTGACTTTTAATTTGCTCATCCATTTAGCTTAGTACTTCCTTGGGCACTTTGTGGTAATGGCTTTTAATTACATTTACTGAGCCCACCCTTTTGCCTGTTTTGGATTGAGTTTTTCTTACTAATTCTCCAGAGCTAACTTCAGCTTTTCCTTAACATGTGTTTTATGATATTTTGATTTATTGCTGCAAACAAGAGCAGCAGGACAAATGAAAGAAATTCTCATATTTTGGGCATCAGCTAACAGCACAATTCAATGAATTTGTTTTATACAGTTACAGAAAACATGTCAGAAAATTTATAGGCAGGCCCACTACTAGTATATCCCAGATGCAATATATTACTGATTTTTTCATATTCTGTTCTTAATGAATACTACCATAATTTTCAAAACATTAGCATCAGTAAATAAAATTATGTTTCCTTAGCTTTTCATAAAGTTGTTCACAAGGAGGCTAGCAAAAATTAGATTTTCTTGAATATTTGATAAACTATGAAATATATTTTTATACTGAATTTGGTAATGACACTTTTCTTACCATCTACCTTAGTACTGATAAATTCGTTGATATGTTCAAGGAACCAACATTAGACTTAATTTTCTTCATTATTGGTATATAAATATACTGATTCTTTTTCTTTTATACTTATTATTTCCTTCCTTCTCCATATTTCAGGTTATTTTTCTTTTCCAAACTTCCTGAAGAAAAATATTAGATTGATTTTGGAGCTTTCTTTCTTTTATACAAATATTTAAAGCTCTCAACTTCCCTTCAGGCACTGTTTTAGCTGAATCTACCAAATGATATATTATATTAGCAAATCATTTTATTTTTGAAATAAACTTGACCCATTGATTTTTTTACATATATGAGGCCTAATTTTAAAATATCTTTAATAAACATCTTATTGTTTTCATCTCTAGTTTCTTTTCATGGGATTCAAAGAATATACATGATAAGACTTTAGTCATTTAAAATGTATTAAATATACTTATGTAGTGGCATTTATCTATCCACATTTGGCTTAATGTTTTTAGAATTGGAACAAATTAAAATATTCACCTTTAATGTTTCAGAGACAAATAGAATTAGTTTTTTATTACTTCATATAATACATAAGAAATTTGCAGTACTAGTGAGAAATAGATTTAAGGGACTAGATCTGATAGACAGAGTGCTTGATGAACTATGGACGGAGGTTCATGACATTGTACAGGAGACAGGGATCAAGACCATCCCCATGGAAAAGAAATGCAAAAAACCAAAATGCTTGTCTGAGGAGGTCTTACAAATAGCTGTGAAAAGAAGAGAAGGGAAAAACAAAGGAGAAAAGGAAATGTATTCCCATTTGAATGCAGAGTTCCAAAGAATAGCAAGGAGAGATAAGAAAGCCTTCCTTAGCAATCAATGCAAAGAAATAGAGGAAAAAACAGAATGGGAAAGACTAGAGATCTCTTCAAGAAAACTAGAGATACCAAGGGAATATTTCATGCAAAGATGGTTCAGTAAAGGACAAAAATGGGATGGACCTAACAGAAGCAGAAGATATTAAGAAGAGGTGGCAAGAATACACAGAAGAACTATACAAAAATATCTTCATGACCCAGGTAATCACGATGGTGTGATCACTCACTTAGATCCAGACATCCTGGAATATAAGGTCAAGTAGGCCTTAGAAAGGATGACCATCAACAAAGCTAGTGGATGTGATGGAATTCCAGTTGAGCTATTTCAAATCCTGAAAGATGATGCTGTGAAAGTGCTGCACTCAATACGCCAGCAAATTTGGAAAACTCAGCAGTGGCCACAGGACTGGAAAATGTCAGTTTTCATTCCAATTAAAAAGAAAGGCAATGCCAGAGAATGCTCAAACTACAGCAAAATTGCACTCATCTCACACAATAGTAAAGTAATGCTCAAAATTCTCCAAGCCAGGCTTCAGCAATATGTGAACCGTGAACTTCCAGATGTTCAAGATGGTTTTAGGAAAGGCAGAGGAATCAGAGATAAAATTGCCAACATCCGCTGGATCATCAAAAAAGCAAGAGAGTTCCAGAAAAACATCTATTTCTGCTCTATTGCCTATGCCAAAGCCTTTGACGGTGTGGATCACAATAAACTGTGGAAAATTCTGAAAGAGATGGGAATACCAGACCACCTGACCTGCCTCTTGAGAAATCTGTATGCAGGTCAGGAAGCAACAGTTAGAACTGGACATGGAACAACAGACGGGTTCCAAATAGGAAAAGGAGTACGTCAAGGCTATATATTGTCACCCTGCTTATTTAACTTATATGCAGAGTACATCATGAGAAACGCTGGGCTGGAAGAGCACAAGCTGGAATCAAGATTTCCAGGAGAAATATCAATAACCTCAGATATGCAGACAACACCACCCTTATGGCAGACAGTGAAGAGGAACTAAAAAGCCTCTTGATGAAAGTGAAAGAGGAGAGTGAAAAAGTCAGCTTAAATCTCAGCATTAAGAAAACTAAGATCATGGCATCTGATCCCATCACTTCATGGGAAATAGATGGGGAAACAATGGAAACAGTGTCAGACTTTATTTTTTTGGGCTCCAAAATCACTATGGATGGTGACTGCAGCCATGAAATTAAAGGACGCTTACTCCTTGGAAGGGAACTTATGACCAACCTAGATAGCATATTAAAAAGCAGAGACATTACTTTGCCAACATAGGTCCGTCTAGTCAAGGCTATGGTTTTCCCAGTGGTCATGTATGGAAGCGAGAGTTGGACTGTGAAGAAAGCTGAGCACCGAAAAATTGATGCTTTTGAACTGTGGTGTTGGAGAAGACTCTTGAGAGTCCCTTGGACTGCAAGCAGACCCAACCAGTCCATCCTAAAGGAGATCAGTCCTGGGTGTTCATTGGAAGGACTGATGCTAAAGCTGAAACTCCAATACTTTGGCCACCTCATGCAAGAGTTGACTCATTGGAAAAGACCCTGATGCTGGGAGGGATTGGGGGCAGGAGAAGAGGGGGACGACAGAGGATGAGATAGCAGGATGGCATCACTGACTTGATGGTCATGAGTTTGAGTAAACTCTGGGAGTTGGTGATGGACAGGGAGACCTGGCGTGCTTCGTTCATGGAGTCGCAAAGAGTCAGACACGACTAAGCGACTGAACTGAACTGAACTGAAGTTTTTTTACCGCTGACTTTATGCAATAGTTCAGGCATTTACAAACTACACAGCACAGGCCAAATCTGGCCTGTAATGTCTTTGTACAGCCTCAAGCTAAAAATGGCTTTTACTTTTTACATGAGCATGAATTTTGATGATGGAAGAAGAAAAGAAAAGAGGGGAGGAGAGAATGAAAATTCAATAGAGATTATGAGTGGTCTATAAAGCATAAATCTGACCTGCCGCTACTGCTAAGTCGCTTCAGTCGTGTGCGACTCCATAGACGGCATCCCAGCAGGCTCCCCTGACCCTGGGATTCTCCAGGCAAGAACACTGGATTGGGTTGCCATTTCCTTCTCCAACGCATGAAATTGAAAAGTGAAAGTGAAGCCACTCATTCATGTCTGACTCTTAGCGACTCCATGGACTGCAGCCTACCAGGCTACTCCGTCCATGGGATTTTCTAGGCAAGAGTACTGAGTGTGTTGCCATTGCTTTCTCTGTAAATTTGACCACTGGACCCTTTATAGAAAAAATGTATTTACTTCTGACACACACATATGGATGGTGTCAATATGGGGATTAAAAGTCATAAGTATTCATATATACTTTAAACTTTTAAGAGGAATGTTGCCTGTAATTTTACTTACCAATTCTATAAAGAAAGAAGGAAGAAACAAAGAAAGATATACAGAGTGAGTGAAATAGGACAATAAATATTAATCAGACATATTCTCTCCCAGTGAAGACTTTTCAATAAAATTCTAATCGAATCTTTAAACACCATAAACAAGTATGGAATATCTTCATAGTTGCATGTTTTGTGATTATCTCTATTTATTCTACCTTTCTCCATATTCATTTACTTGGTTCTGTTTATTTTTTCCTATACTTCTCAGGCCAACCCTTAGATTTATAAGGTAGTAATTCTGCTGCTTTATAAGATTTCTTAAGAAACTGGAAATAGAACTGCCATATGACCCAGCAATCCCACTTCTGGGCATACACACTGAGGAAACCAGATCTGAAAAAGACACGTGCACCCCAATGTTCATCGCAGCACTGTTTCTAATAGCCAGGACATGGAAGCAACCTAGATGCCCATCAGCAGATGAATGGATAAGGAAGCTGTGGTACATATACACCACCATGGAATATTACTCAGCCGTTAAAAAGAATTCATTTGAACCAGTCCTAATGAGATGGATGAAGCTGGAGCCCCTTATACAGAGTGAAGTAAGCCAGAAAGATAAAGAACATTACAGCATACTAACACATATATATGGAATTTAGAAAGATGGTAACGATAACCCTATATGCAAAACAGAAAAAGAGACACAGAAGTACAGAACAGACTTTTGAACTCTGTGGGAGAAAGTGAGGGTGGGATATTTCAAAAGAACAGCATGTATACTATCTATGGTGAGACAGATCACCAGCCCAGGTGGGATGCATGAGACAAGTGCTCGGGCCTGGTGCGCTGGGAAGACCCAGAGGAATCGGGTGGAGAGGGAGGTGGGAGCGGGGATTGGGATGGGGAATACGTGTAAATCCATGGCTGATTCATATCAATGTATGACAAAACCCACTGAAATGTTGTGAAGTGATTGGCCTCCAACTAATAAAAAAATAAATAAATAAATAAATACTGTTGCAATTTGCCTAAGAGAAAGAAAAAAAAAAAAAAAATCCCCCACCTAGGGAGAATGGATACATGTATATGAATGGCTGAGTCCCTTCACTCTTCACCTGAAACTATTAGAACCTTGTTATTTGACTATACTCCAATACAAAATGTTTTTGGTGTTTAAAAAATAAAATAAAAATCCCCCATCCAAACACCAGACATTTTTTTAGCTATTTTCTTTGACACAATGCTACTATTGTCTTGATTAGTTCTTTTTTTCCTTTGCCTTGATTAGTCCTTCATTATTTTTATTTTACAGTAAATATTATAGAGGTAACTTTGTACAGTGTTATTGTTTTAGGTTGTATGTAATAAAAAATTGTCTTTGTCTTCATCTTAGTCCCTGAGAAGTAGTCTCTAAATATTTGTAATTTTCAAAATGATAAAAGTGTCTGTGTTATTCATGGTGGGCCCAAACAGTTTACGCCAACTAAGACTTAGGATGAGGAAATGCCATGCCAGGAGAACCAACAGTCTGATTAAAGGATTGGGACTTTGAGCCACATGGTAACAGCTTGACCTCCAGAGAGTAGAGGTAGGCTGGATTAAGGACATAGTTGAACTTAATAGCACTCAATTAATTCACTGGTTGTCATTGACATCTACTTACTACTTGATCAAACTACAGTAGAATGCACAGTCTTCTCAAGTTCACATGGAGCATTTACCAAGACAGACTACATTTGGGGCCCTAAAATACACCTTAACCATTTTTAAAGGATATAAATCATACAATGTAGACCATTATGAAATTAAAATAGACATCAATAAAAGAAAGTGTTAGTCACTCAGTCATGTCCAACTCTTTGTGACCCCATGAACTGTAGCCCACTAGGCTCCTCTGTCCATGGAATTTTCCAGGCAAGAATACTGTAGAGGGTAGCCATTCTCTTCTCTAGGGGATCTTCCTGATCCAGGGGGTCAAACCTGGATCTCCTGCACTGCAGGCAGATTCTTTACCATCTGAGCCACCAGGGAAGCCCAACAAAAGAAAAATAACTGAAAAATCCCAAAATATGTGGAGATAAAACATCACGTTTCTAAGTAACACATGGGTCAAAGAAGAAGTCTCAAAAAGTTAAAAGTATTTTTAAGAAAATGAAAATAAAACATCAAAATGTATGGGATATAGCAAAAGAGGTGATTACAAGGAAACTTATAGCACTGAATCCATGTACTAGAAAAAATAAATAAAAAAATTCTAAGCTTCCACCTTGTTTTGTGCTCAGTCACTTCAGTTGTATCCGACCCTGTGACCTATGGACTGTAGCCCGCCAGGCTCCTCTGTCCATGGGGTTCTCCAGGCAAGAATACTAGTGTGGGTTGCTGTGCCCTCCTCCAGGGGATCTTCCTGACCCAGGAATTGAGCCCATATCTCCAGTGTCTCTTGCATTGCAGACAGGTTCTTTACCCACTGAACTACCTGGGAAGTCCTTAGAAAAATAAGGAAAAGAAGAGCAAATTAAAACCCAAGTAAGAGCAAGAAAAGAAATAATAAAAATTACAATAGCAATCAATAAATTTGAAAATAGAAATCATGAGAGAAAATCCAGAAAACCTAAAGCTGCTTCCTTGAAAAGATCAATAATTTTGCTAAGCCTCTAGCCAAGCTAAGGGGGGAAAAAAGGGCACAAAATACCAATACCAGCAAAGAAAGAGACGGCATCACTGCAGATTCTACTGGACTTTAAAAGGATAATAAAGAACAAAGTTGGAGGAATAAAGCTGTGCAACATCAAGATGTACTCTAAAGCTACTATAGTAATCAAGACACGTGATATTGGTGAAAGAAAAGACAAATAGGTCAATGAAACAGAATAGAGAGCCAATAAATAGACCCACATAAGTGTAGTTGACTCATCTTTGACCAAGAAACAAAGGCAATACAGAGGAGCAAGGATCATGGAATATTATTCAGTGCTAAAATGAAATCAAGCCGTGAAAAGACACGGAGGAATCTCAAAGGCTTATTACTAAGGGAAAGAAGCAAATCTGTGAAAGCTATAGATTGTATGATTCCAACTCTATGACCTTCTGGAAAAGGAGAAACTATTAAGACAGTAAAGATCACTATTTGCCAGAGGTTACTATGGAGGGAGGGATGAATATGCAGAGTACAGAAAAAATTTAGAACAGTGAAAATATTCTGCATGATATTATAATGGTGAATACATATGATTAAATATTTGTATAAGCTTTCTGAATGTAGAGCACCTCGAGGGAACCCTGAGGTAAACTACAGACATTGGGTGATGATGATGTGTCAAATTAAGTTCATCTTTGGTATAAAAAAAAAAAAAAAGTACCATTCTGGTGAGTGATGCTGATTATGAGGGAGGCTCTGCATATGTGGGGGTAGTAGCCAAATGGGAAGTCTCTGTACTCCTGTCATTTTTATAGTACATATCTAACTGCTCTAAAAAAGAAAGGTTTTTTTTTTTTTTTTTAAAGAGCAGCAGCTGCCAGATATGAACAGGGACAGATGCCAGAAACAGGAAGAGATGAAAAGGCAGAGAATAGAGAATTTTCAGGGCACTGAAATTACTCTGTATGATATTACAATGTTCTTATACACTTTTCAGAAGCCATGGAATGTACAGTCCAAGTGAAAGTGAAAAGTGTTAGTTGCTCAGTCATGCCCCCCTTTTTGAGACCCCGTGGACTGTAGCCCAGCAGTCTCCTCTGTCCAAGGGATTCTACAGGCAACAACACTGGAGTGGATTGTCATTTCCTTCTCCAGGGGATCTTCCCAACCAGGGTTTGAACCTGGGTCTCCTGCATTGCAGGTGGACTCTTTACCATCTGAACCATCAGGGAATGAACCCCTAACATAAAGTATGAGCTTTGAGTGATGATATCGTGTCATGAAGTTTCATTAATTCTAGCAAAGGTATCACTCTGGTGGGGGAAGTTGATAGTGGAAAGGCTTTGCATTTGTGGAGTAGGGAATATATGATATCTCTATGCTTTCCATTTAATTTTGTTGTCAACTTAATAAAAGGGCTTTAAAAATTGACTATTTTAAAGGTGTAAAGTAAAACTGTAAAACTGTGAGTTTTCCTACTGAATTAGAAAACTGGTATAGATAGTGGGGGACTTCAGTGGCTCAGTGGTAAAGAATATGCCTGCCAATGCAGGAGATGTGGGTTTGATCCCTGGATTAGGAAGATCTCCTGGAGAAGGAAATGGCTAAACCACTGCAGTATTCTTCCCTGGGAAATCCCATGGACAGAGGAGCCTGGTGGGCTACAGTCCAAGGGGTCACAAAAGAGTTAGACATGACTCAGTGACTAAACAACAACCACATAGATAGTGGGAGACCATAATATCAAATGTGAGTGGCTTTAGGACCCCTCAGACTTTTACCTGGTATCTAAAGTGAAATCTGCCTTGTGGAATATTGCATCCTTAACTTGAAAAGAGTGGCCTAACACCAAGTATTTGGTTTCAAAAGTAAATACAGATTGAAACAAGATAAAATAGAAGGCAACGAAGCTGAGCATGAATCTCAAATCACTTCCTGATGATTGTTTTTACTTCAGTTTCTTCTAAAACTGTATCATTGACCTTCTGTTTTCATTTCACAGTGAAATGATGAGGACTTTATCCCCCAAACTTTAATACTCCCAAGGAAGAATTACCTTCATTTTCAATAAATACATGCTAAGGCAATAGGAAATTGTGTATGATAAATTATTTTTCAAAAATTGCATGAATATACTATGCTATAGGTACCTGAGAGGATTAAATGATTCCCTATGCTCTTACTGTTTTTATAAAAGTCCTGTGAACCCAGCTTGTCTTTCAGTTTCTTAATAGTTGATACCATTCACTTTATCTTTAATGGTGTTTTATGTCTATCTGACAAATATTAAGTTTGGAGAATTTCTTTCTTATTGAGGTATAGTTCATTTACAATATTGTATTAGTTTCAGATGTACAGCAGTGATTCAATATTTTTTAAGATTATACTCCATTTAAAGTTATTACAAAAGAATGACTATAAAATCTCTGTGCTGTACAACACATCCTTGTTGCTTGTCTATTTTATACATGGAAGTTTGTATCTATTCAATAAATCTTTTAGAGAACTTCAGTAGTATACTCAATGCAAATAAAAACATTCAAATTTATTAGGTTGGTATAATCATATTGCCACCTAGATATGTAAAGTTTAAACTAAAACAACTTTATAATTATAAATCATTGAAAGTAGTAAAATTAAAACATACATATATTTCATGTAAACTATAAATGAGGAAAATTTAAGTTTACAAAGTTAACTTTGTAGCGCTCAATTCTTTTGTTCCTTTAACAAGGTTTGTTTCAAACTCTGCTCTCTCTAGAGATGCAACAGTGCTCATAGGCAGCCATGTTCTAGGATTTTTAGAGCTTACATTTTACTGGAAGGAATAGTCAGTATCAATAATTGCAATAGCTGCCTAATTATAAACTTTGATAAGAACTATGAAGGGAATATACATTGTATCAAAACATCTCATTCTAGGGACTTGGCTTTGAAAAACGGAAGTCTGTAAGTGAGGTAATAGGTTTGCTGCAAGAGCTAAAAGATGAATCAGGTAAATCATACATACAAAATTTAGGAAGTCTATCATGACAGGGAAGTGTATGTCATGTTCAAGGACTAGAAAGAAAGTTGCTGTTCTTGGGAAAGACAGATTCGTGACTTGATGGGAATAGACTAGAGGAGAAGTTCAAGACATAGCTCAGAAGGTCATAAGAGACCATCTTCAGTCTTCTGGTATTTATCTCTAAAGCATTGAGAAACTATTAAAGGCTGTTTTCTATGGGATGATGTAAAGATTTTCCTGTGGTTTTTTTTTTTTTTTTGGTATGTTTGTTTTTTAAATCACTATTGCCGAGGTGTGAAGACCATTCACTGAAGGTAAAAGAGTGAATGAATGTAGATAATGCCAAAGGTCAATAAAATTGACCAGCAAAAGGAGAGAGCCACACCACCAGCATGATGTAGACACTGATACAAAACATGGAAAGGAACAGATGAGAATTACTTCAGAAGTAAAATAGATAGTCCTTGGTGACTGACTGTTCCTGACAGGAACAATTCACCCAAAACACTGAGAAAAATGGAGCTGGTTGCTATGAAATAGAACAGTTTGGGTTCTGCTTTCCCATAATTAATGTAGTGTATGATTGCCTAATTCTCTCACATTTTTCTTTATTCAATTTAATAAAAAAACAATTGAATGTTATGTCAAAAAATTGCCTTTAGCATAAATGTATCTTTCACCTATCACTATCACTCCAATACTTTCTTTAGTAATCTGAATGTATTATATTACCACAGTTAGGGTTTGCTACAGACCAAAAGCACAAACACATACTCCAGTATAATATATAATGATAATATATGATAATACATAATCATGTCACCATATTAAAAATTATAACAAAAACATAAACAAAACCCCACATATGCCTGATGGTTGTTTGAGAAATATTATCTGGTAGTGCTGTCTTTCTTGTGATCCATGTGTAATTGCTAAATGAATGATTTCTGTCATTATTACTAAAAATTTATTTTGAAATTTTTCTAACTTTTTTTTTCTATTAAATACTCAAGAATGAGCAAAATTAGCAAACATAAATAAGTTAAAAAGCTTAAGAAATACTATGGATATTATCTCTCTTTTCTAGTCTCAGGGTCTTTGGGGTATGAAAAATTAAGACCATATTAAGCTTCTGCTCTAATCTTTTCACTAAGACTCAGGCTTCCATAATGTCTCCAACCCCCTCCCTTCAAAGGAAAGGCCAAGGGACCTTATTTCCCCAAAGTATCTTCCAACTAAACTGAAGATGTTCCTGAAAATCACAGGTGAAATAAATAGATTTTTAAAATTAATTATATATTAGAATAAAATGTAAAGGGCATTTTAATTATATACTTGTATATAATTTATATCCTCGAAAAACCTATACAGGTATATCCTACATATTTTCCTGACTCTGGGTTATAAAATAAAATGGGTTAAAAGAGTGTTTTCAATTTTTTAAATACTGCCTTTAAGCTACATTTCCTACATTTCTTGTTTAAAGGAATAAAAAAATATTATTTTTATTAACTACATGTAAGGATAAAATATCTAAGAAAAAAAATTTCATCTATATATTTTTAATAGAATTATCTATACATACATACCTTTTTTTTTTAAAAAAAGCTCTGGATTATAAAATAATAATAATAATAATAAAAACAAGTGATTTTATTTTTTAAAACTCTATTTTTAAGCCACACAGATTTTTTCATTTCTTACTCTAAGGAATAAAATATGCAGCTCCCAACATCTATGAAATGCTACATATTTGGGGAAGCTCTTTAGCTATAACATTAATGCTATTTATAAACAACAAAAACAAAGCTTCATCAAATTTATGTACTCTGAAAAGTTGATTCATGAACTCAAGGTCACAGGATATCTATTCAAAGGTAAGGTTTCATGTTTGAAGCTGGCTGAACTTAGTATCTCTTTGAAGCATATCTATCTCTTTTGAGGATGAAAATCTTGAAAGATCTCAGATACATTAGAGAAGAAAAGACATATCTTTTATTAAAAATCAATATTACCTACTTTGCAAAATATATGTAGGCTGAGTCCATTTAGAGGCCTGCAAATATCCCCCAAATCAAATTACAGTACTTTTTTTTAGAAGAGAAGAAATTATTTTCATTATTGAATAACCATTACACCAGACTGTGATGCTCATCACAGGCAGTTCACTAAAAATCAGGACAGAAAGACATCTCACCCTTCTATGTAGGCAGCTAGAGCAACCCAGTACCTGATCAAAATGAATGATACTTAGTCTGCAAGTAAGGTAGGACATGACAGCATTATTTGTCACACATAGTTCATCCTAAACTCACCTGGTAATTAGATGGCCATTTGCTGATTACCTTTTTCTTTCTTTAAAAAATTTATTTTAATTGGAGGCTAATTGCTTTACAATATTGTAGTGGTTTTGCCATACATTGACATGAATCAGCCATGGTTGTACATGTGTCCCCCATCCTGAACCCCTCTCCCACCTTCCTCCCCATCTCATGGGTTGTCCCATGCACACCAGCTTTGAGTGCCCTGTTTCGTGCATCAAACTTGGACTGACCATCTATTTCACATATGGTAATACACATGTTTCAGTGCTATTCTCTCAAATCATCCCACCCTTGCCTTCTCCTACAAAGTCCAAAAGTCTGTTCTTTATTATATCTGTGTCTCTTTTTCTGACTTGCATATAGGGTCATTGCTATAATCTTTCTAAATTCCACATAAATGCATTAATATACTGTATTGGTGTTTTTCTTTCTGACTTACTTCACTCTGTATAAAAGTTAAAGTGAAGTCGCTCAGTTCTGTCCGACTCTTTGCAACCTCATGGACTACAGCCCACCAGGCTCCTCCGTCCATGGGATTCTCCAGGAAAGAATACTAGAGTATAATAGACTCATTATTACTCACAGGCACTTCATTAGAACAGATTAAATGTGTTCTTTTAAATAGCTAATATTCCATTGTGAATACATACCACAGCTTTCTTATCAATTTGTCTGTCAATGGACATCTAGGTTGCTTCCATGTCCTATCTATTGTAAAAAGGGCTGCGATGAACATTGGGGTACACATGTCTCTTTCAATTCTGGTTTTCTCAGTGTGTATGCCCAGCAGTGGGCTTGCTGGGTCGTATGGCAGTTCTATTTCCAAATTTTAAGAAATCTCCACACTGTTCCCCATAGTGGCTGTACTAGTTTGCATTCCCCTAACAGTTTAAGAGGGTTCTGTTTTCTCTGCACCCTCTCTAGCATTTATTGTTTGTAGACTTTTTGACAGCAACCATTTTAACTGGTGTGAGACGGTACCTCATTGTGGTTTTGATTTGCATTTCTCTGATAATGAGTGATGTTGAGCATTTTTTCATGTGTTTGCTAGTCATCTGTATGTCTTCTTTGTAGAAATGTCTGTTTAGTTTTTTGACCCATTTTTTTTTTAATTGGGTTGCTTATTGCTGTGGTATCGAGTTGCATGAGCTGCTTGTGTATTTTTCAGATTAATTCTTTGTTGGTTGCTTCATTTGCTATTATTTTCTCCCATTCTGAAGGCTGTCTTTTCACCTTGCTAATTGTTTCCTTCATTGTGCAAAAGCTTTTAAGTTTAATTAGGTCCCATTATATTTGCTTTTATTTCCATTACTCTGGGAGGTGGGTCATAGAGGATCCTGCTGCAATTTATATCTGAGTGTTTTGCCTATGTTTTCCTCTAGGAGTTTTATAGTTTCTGGTCTTACATTTAGATCTTTAATCCATTTTGAGTTTATTTTTGTGTATGGTGTTAGAAAGTGTTCTAGTTTCATTTTTCACAGGTGGTTGACCAGTTTTCCCAGCACCACTTGTTATAGAGATTGTCTTTTCTCCATTGTATATTCTTGCCTCCTTTGTCAAAGATAAGGTGTCCATAGGTGTGTGGATTTATCTCTGGGCTTTCTATTTTGTTCCATTCTTCTATGTTTCGGTCTTTGTGCCAGTACCATACTGTCTTGATGACTGTAGCTTTGTAGTTGTCTGAAGTCAAGCAGGTTGATTCCTCCAGTTCCATTCTTCTTTCTCAAGATTACTTTGGTTATTTGAGTTTTTTGTATTTCCATACAAACTGTGAAATTATTTGTTCTAGTTCTGTGAAAGATATTGTTGGTAGCTTTATAGGGATTGCATTGAATTGATTGCTTTGAGTAGTATACTCATTTTCACTATATTGATTATTCTGTCATATGAACATGGTATATTTCCCCATCTATTTGTGTCCTTTTTTATTTGTTTCATCAGTGTTTTATAGTTTTATTATATATATGTTTGTGTGTGTGTGTGTGTGTGTCTTTTGTTTCTTTAGGTAGATTTATTCCTAAGTATTTTATTCTTTTCATTGCAGTGGTGAATGGAATTGTTTCCTTGATTTCTCTTTATGTTTCCTCTTTGTTAGTATATAGGAATGCAAGGGATTTCTGTACTAATTTTATATTCTGCATTTTACTATGTTCATTGATAAGCTTTAGTAATTTTCTGGTGGTGTCTCTAGGGTTCTCAATGTAGAGGATCATGTCATCTGCAAACAGTGAGAGTTTTACTTTTTCTTTTCCAATCTGGATTCCTTATATTTCATTTTCTTTTCTGATTGCTGTGGCTAAAACTTCCAAAGCTATGTTGAACAGTAATGGTGAGAGTGGGCACCCTTTTCTTGTTCCTGACTTTAGGGGAAATGCTTTCAATTTATCACCATTGAGGATAATGTTTGCTGTGGATTTATCATATATGGCTTTTATTATGCTGAGGTATGTTCCTTCTATGCCAGCTTTCTGGAGGGTTTTTATCACAAATGGATGTTGAATTTTGTCAAAGGCTTTCTCCACATCTATTGAGATAATCATATGGTTATTATCTTTCAATTTGTTAATGTGGTGTATCACATTGACTGATTTGTGAATATTAAAGAACGCTTGCAGCCCTGGGATAAAGTCCACTTGGTTGTGATGTATGATCTTTTTAATATGTTGTTGGATTCTGTTTGCTAGAATTTTGCTGAGGATTTTTGCATCTATGTTCATCAGTGATATTGGCCTGTAGTTTTATTTATTTTTTTATTTATTTTGTGGCATCTTTGTCTGGTTTTGGTATCAGGGTGATGGTGGCCTTATATAATGAGTTTGGAATTTTACACTCCTCTGAAATTTTCTGGAAGAGTTTGAATAGGACAGGTGTTAGCTCTTCTCTAAATTTTTAGTAGAATTCACCTGTGGAGCCATCAGGTCTTGGGCTTTTGTTTTTTGGAGAATTTTTGATTACAGTTTCGATTTCCATTTTCATGATGGGTCTGTTAAGATTTTCCACTTCTTCCTGGTTCAGTTTTGGAAGGTTATGCTTTTCTAAGAATTCATCCATTTCTTCCAAGTTGTTCAGATATTTCCTTGTTCCAGCTTGTAATTCTTTTCAACTTCCAATGCTTAGTCAACATTACAGGGTTTTCATCTGTTGCACCTGTCATTTCGAGAGGTTCCCTCTTGTTTATTTTGGCTTCCTCTGTTTGCAAGTCTCTTCAGTTTCTAATTTCTGCCCTGACACAAGGGGGCGAAGGTTGTCACTTACTTAGGCTCACTTGTTCTGCTGTATTGTGGGGAGGGAGGGACATTGTAAACAAATATCACTGGCATGTGTGGGGAGTGTTCCCAGTGTATGGACCACACTGGATCTGCCCAGTCTTATGGTGGCATGCGCTTTCTGGGTCTACACTACTCAGGCTGCAAGTTGCTCTGCAGGGGCACTGTCCAAAACAGGCCCAGCATTTCATGCACTTCCAAGGTCTAAGCTGCTCAGGTTCAGGTCCTTGGGTACTCCGCAAGGGCACAGACTTGGTTGGACTTGTGTTTTGTCTCCTTCCCATGTCCGAGTAGCTCTAACTCACTAGTGCTTGGCAAGCGCCCTGTCCCAAGTGGACCATGCATCTTAATCACCTCCCCGGTTCTGGCCACTTGGTTTCCCAGGTGCGCTGCGAGAGCACTCTCAGGTGTGCCATGTGTCTATTCTGGGGAGCTCATCTCAGGCCGTGACCCTCCTGGAAGATGTCAACCATCCAGGATCCCAGGAATATGTGGTTAGCAACTGGTAGCCTGCTCACAGTTTGGTGGAGGATGCCAGTCTCTGGGGCTGAGATTGCCCCTTGCCATCTGGCTCTGGCTGTCACACACCTGCCTCTCTGCCTTTGGCAGTGGGGAGGGGCTGGTACACAGCCAATTAGCTCTCCTTTGGTGTTTCCTCAATCCTTCATTCTGTGAGTGGGCCAGGCTCTGCATTAGGTTAGAGCCTATCACGGGAAAGTTCTCTCTCTCTTTTTTGTCTCTGTGGCTATCCCACAGTTTGGGTTGCTATCTCACGTTAGCTCCCTCAGATTGTTCTCAGGGAATTCAGGCCTGGTCCTTACCCTAAGCATGCAGCCTGCACCTACCTGTCCAGCCCCTGCTCAATGATGGTGGATGTGAGCATCTGGGCTACTTCTCCACTGGGAATTGCAGTTAGGTGTGTATTGTCATTCCCCCCCTCCCCCCCCCCCCCCCCCCCCGCCAGTTATGTTGCCCTCTGAGATTCCAAAGCTCCCCACAGACCCACCAGTGAGAAGGTTTCCTGCTGTTTGGAAACTTCTCCTCCTTCACGACTCCCTCCCCAGGATGAGTCTCCATTCCTAACTCTTTTGTCTTTCTTTTTGTCTTTTATATTTTGTCCCATGCCCTTTCGAAGAGAATGGGCTGCCTTTCTGTGTGCCTGGTGTCCTCTGCCAGTATTCAGAAATTGTTTTGTGGGAGTTGCTCAGCATTCAAATGATCTTTTGATGAATTTGTGGTCTTCCTGTCCTGTCTTATTCCTCCGCCATCTTGGGACCGCCACCCATATTACAGTATTTTAAATTTCTTTGGAGGGTGGGGCAGGGAGTGGGAGATGAATCATTACTTGCTAAATTCCCATTCAATTCTTACACAATATACTGACTGTGTGACTGGCAATGGACCTAAACATAGTGTATCCAACAATAAATACCAGGGGTTCCTGACCTTGAATTAACTGAATAGTTTCAAAAAGTTAATGTGATTTACTCATGGTGTGATTTAGAAGGGAGATTGGTCCAAAATGCATTAAGTATTGACTGCAAAATCTCCTACACTGTGGGAACTGTGCCAGAGTGGAAAAGGGAATAAAATCTGGCATCCACAGCATCCTCAAACCTGTAGCTTCTAAATTTTAATTTTTTTAAGCTTTGAAACTATTTCAGAAAATGCGTTGGAAAAAAGAAACTATTGAAGAGGCTGATTTAACAGTGAGACTTCTTTTACAGTGTGCTTGGTACTAAAGATGGAAACAGCATCATTGTCATAATCAAGGACTCAGGGCAGAATCCTACAGATTTATGTATATTCCAACACTTTAATTAATAAATAATGGATCAGATTTTATTTGTACTGCTCAAGAATATCCAAAGTAAAAACACATCAGAGTCCAGATCTTTGCAGTAGAATGACAATTACAAAGAATACCTGTGTGTCAGACAAGTGCCTGCCAGGGATTGTCCTCTTGTATTCTACTATTTATGTTTAGGATAAATAAGCCCTTCTCTTATTAAGCAGGAATCATCCTGTCTGTATGCCGGAGCCTGGCATAACTAGGCTCTTAACAATGCTATAAAATCTTTGAGAAATAAAACGTCTATGAGATGTTATTTTTCCTTTTTTCCAGTACTGCTTGGTAACAGTAAAAACAACTTCCTTTTAGTGAGTCCATTCATAATCCAATTATAGCTTCAAATTTTTGTTATGTAGGCTAGTGAAAATTCATAGAGAAGACACATTCTTTTCAACAAGTAACTGTCAATATAGAAAGGAAATATTTGAAAACTGAATTTTATTTCCCACAGAATTATTAACATGCTAATACATTATAAAGTAGGAAATATGGAATTGCTGTTTAGTGATGGCCATTTTATATGTATTGCTTGATAAATTATACTGAATATCATACAGTATCTTGAAGAGGTCAATACGTCTTGTCCATACAAGTGATAAACCAAAAATCTTGATTAAGTTAGAATGAAAAACAGATCATAGTTCAACTAAACCACTATGTGACTGTATTCTGCTTAATCATTCAGATGTCCCCTATTCCGAAGATTTTTTTTTTGCTATGATATACAATGATTAATTAAGGGGAGTTATTTCTGGAAAAGTCAAACCCTGGCAGTTCCTCCTGCTGATCCTGATGCTTTTGGAAAACTCAGCCCTGTAACTAATTAGAATGTCAGAATGTGCTGGTGACCTTTGCATTGAAGAGAACTATAGAGAAATTAACAGAAAGGGTCTACTTAGACTGTAATCATCTCCTCATTAACACGAACAGGTGTTATGACCAACAATACTGTAGAGCTAGTTTTTTTTTTTTTTAAATCACAAATAGTGGGAGAAGAGTCACATGATCAAGTGGTAAAAGCACAAATATTTGCCAATTCCTTTTTAAAATACAAAGGAATTACAGAAAACAAAGCAAAGTAATAGAAATCTACTATTACCATGAGTTAAAAGTCCAAAAGAGGGAGTGTCCAACTTTAAGTCACACACTCCTACAACAGTTGTAAATTATTCTGTCTTCTTTTCTCTTTCTTCACCTTTTTCCCACTTTTGTTATTTGATTGGACACCATCAACTGCATATTTACAAAAGAGTTAACTGTAAATCCTATTGTTAACAAATTACTTTTGTTAATAAAATGGTTGATACAAATATTGATAGATTTTAATTTCATAGTGGATTATATAATTTAATTCCATAAAAACAGCTGATTGTTTTTAAAGTATACATAAAGACTCTAAGAAAAGGAGGGCTAGGCAGTTGTAGAAAGCAAAGAACTGAGAAGCAACAAAGTTGGTGAAAAAGAAAAAGGAAGAGATATCTTGAAAGAAAGGAAATGAAGGGATTTTGGGGGCTTTGCTGGTGGCTCAACAGGTAAAGAATCTGTCTGAAATGAAGGAGACCAAGGTTTAATCCTTGGATTGGGAAAATCCTCAGAAGGGAATAGCTAACCACCCCAGTAGTCTTGCCTGGAGAATTCCAAGGACAGAGGAGCCAACCGGGCTACAGTCCATAGGGTAACAAGGAATTGGACATGGCTGAGAGACTAAGCAGACACACACATGTGGGTGAAAGTCCCTTCCTTGGTAGAGGAGAGACCCACAAAGTGTTGACACATGGGCAGGAGACACACACTTACAGGAATGCCAGGCAAAAAAGGTATGTCTACAGAGAAAGCTAACTCCAGGTAAAGCATGTATATCTTTGGCAAGTCCCCAGTTACCCCATGTCTCAAAACATGATACTTCTCTGCCTTCATAGCTAAGACCATCTATCCAAACACAATGTGGATTTGCTCCCAGAGTCTGGGTCTTTTCCTTGGATCAGATTAACCATCAAAATTTATCAAAACAAATTTATCCAGATTACATATAGAATAGTGAGGTTTCTATTAATAGCATTTTCTTTTACTTTCACCAATGGTTAGAACTGGACAATAAACTGGAGTCAATGTCTATCATTTGTATTGGAGAGAGATGCAAATGTAGGCAAGATAGTGTAAAAGTTTTACAGTGGATAAAAGGGAAGGCTTCACTTATGTTTTGAAATTGTTAGCATGGGTGAGCTGAAGAGGAGACATCCCATGTGATTGGGTAAGGGAGCATATGGTTTTCTTTGATTGATTCTAAATAGGAACAAGGGCAGATAATCAGGGAAGCTAGTAGTTAGGGGCCAAATCCTGAATATTCTAAGTCTACAGTTGCTAAAATTGATAGTTTTGGACTGTGGATCAGAGTTCTACTGTGTACAGATGGTTGGATTTTTATCAGTTTGTGTATTTGGTCTCTGGACAGCTGCTCAGAAGGGCTTCCCTGGTGGCTCAGATGGTAGAGTGTCTGACTGCAATGTGGGAGACCTGGGTCAGGAAGATCCGCTGGAGAAGGAAATGACAACCCACTCCAGCACTCTTGCCTGGAAAATTCCATGGATGGAGGAGCCTGGTGGGCTACAGTCCACGAGTTCACAAAGAGTTGGACACGACTGAGAGACTTCACTTTCACTTTTCACTTTAGCTTCTCAGATGAGTGCATCTTTTCTCAAACACAAGCAGTCACCTATGCTTTGTCTTTCAGGTTGGATGCTGAGATAGAACTGAATTGCAAATGAATAACTAATGTTGTAACTTCCTGTGTCTCAGTTGACTCAAATAAGATACAATTTTATTGGGGACAATGATGACTATGTTAATAAAGATTAGCAGTTAAATTTCAAAGATAAGTTGTAAATAAAACTTTCTTTTCCTTTAGAATGTTAATGCTAAAGAAAGCAGGTTATTTTCTTGAACCTCAATTTTCATATCCACAAGAAAAACATAGGGTGCCTGAGCTCCTGCCCAGCTCTCTCATGCTGATTTTGTAAAGTGCATTGATTTGTGCAAAACTACAAAATTTAAGACATTTACTCTGGAAGTTTAAGGATGGCAGTTAATTCAGAATTCCAGCTTGTGATCATTTCCTTAGCATCCAGTTTTCTACTTGCCTTTGGAGTAATAGACTCCATCTAATTGAAGCCTGCCTCATTCAACAATATTCAAGGACTATTATTTTTAAAAAAGTGATTTTTAAACTTTTTTTTTAACTGTTTCTAATTAATCCATTCCATCTCCCTTTCCACATACATAAAAGTGCCAATAATAATTTATTTTTTCTTAAATTGGCCCTAAATTTAAATATGACATGAGGAAAGATAATTAATTATAAAAAGAAACTTTTAAAAGCTATTTAGGGAAAAGAAGAAAGCTTACTTCAGTTTGCAGCTAATCAGTTCTTCTTACTAAATATTCAGAAGTTCTCCTCCCTGTGGATGGTAAAGAAACCTCATTTTAAACATACTGAATCCTGGAACCACTGTTAAAGTCCTTTAGGGAAATCCCCAAGCCTCTTCTACAGAGAAACCACAACTGGTGAATTATTAACTATTAGCAAAGGTATTCAATGTGAAAAGTAAATAGCACCATGTCTGCTCATCTCTTAAAAACAGTATATTTAAAGGAATATGAAAACAGGCATTGCCAATGTAGCAAAATAACCTTACAGAAAAACACTAAGATAGAATATAAATAATTTGATGGGGAAAGAGGATTAAACATATGATTTTTTGGTATTTTCCACTGTCTAAAAGTGTGTCCTTATTTTTTAAATGTACATTTTCTTTATTTACTGTGAAAACTCCTGTTTTAAGGAGTAAGGTGGCTACATATAATATATGAAAGTGTTTCTGATTTTCTGAAACAAAGTTTGGAAGATTTACTTTTAAATATAAAGAATTCACTTATAAAATTTACAAATACAAAAATTTTAGATCTTCATGTATGATTTTTAAAAACTGATTTCTAAAATGTAGAAAATTACTTTAAATATTATTAACTATAATCTTAACATATACAGATAATCAGCATTCATATTTTTGAATGTTTCCTTCAGGTCTGTTCCCAGACTGAGTTCATGTGTGTATTCACAGTATGTGATGTGTATTTTTTTTATCTTATATAAACAGATTATCTTATTTTGTAAAATATTATTTTACTCTGATTTTTTTACTTTAAGTTATATTTTTAGTATTTAACCCTGTCAATCTTTTTCAGCAGCATTTGTTTTAAATAATGGCATAATAATTTATTTCAAAATTTGAACTTCCAATTTATGCTATTATAAAGAAGTCAGTATGGTTCCTTGAATGGATAGCTCATGAAATCGATATATTATTCCCATGTTTTTCATTTTACAGAATTATTAGTCAGATAGAGTCTTTGGATTTTAAGGAGGCTGACTCATATTACAATATTAATATTCACAAAATTTGCACCAATTTAATTTCCAACCAGCTTTACTAAGAAAACTCACCAAACAATGGCAAACATGCCATATGATCAGTTATATAGATCAGAAATATTTGATAGTTTCATAGATGACAATTAATATTCTATTTATAAAACAGATAACTGTTAAAAATACATTTTAATAGTCAAAATAGGTTCTGGGAAGTCTTAAAGATTTTATTTCTAATATGTTTTAGTGAGCTGCATATTATTACTTTCAACATTGAGGTAAACCAAATCAATTATATTGTGATGCTGCAAATTTGCAATAGCATTAATTGTTCTCATTCCATCAATAATTAATAAAATCTCAAACCAGGAAAGCAATAACATGTGATAGTACTGTTCAAAAAACACTTGGGTTTTATCAATAGGGTCATAATGGTTTTACCTTTACAAAGCTTAGATTTTAGCTTTCAAATTCTGTCTTCATTTTCAGATGTTGCCTCAGAATTTATTCACAGAGTTAAATTGTTAGCTTTTTAATTTATTCTGTTTTCAAAATTACAGTATGAACTTGGATAGGTCATTTATTCTGATTGAACTCCGCTTCCACAGTTCGACTGTGTAGAATAATTACTAGAATTCTCTCATAAAGTTTCTTCATAGCAAATTGACAGAATTCTGGAGCACTTTACATGATTAGTGTCCTCATGATGCTAGGTGACTTACATTTCCATTTTATATACTTAGATCTAGTATATAAAATGAATAATACCTCATGATTGAGTGTTAAAAGGCAGCAGAGAATGAACT
Organism: Dama dama; assembly: GCF_033118175.1. Taxonomy (NCBI): domain Eukaryota; kingdom Metazoa; phylum Chordata; class Mammalia; order Artiodactyla; family Cervidae; genus Dama; species Dama dama. The sequence continues at coordinate 40,853,703 of NC_083709.1, read as the reverse complement.
GGATTTGAAAACAGAGTGTCTGAATTATAATTTCAATTTTACCATTTACTTAATGACAGCTTAGTAACACAAAACTTCTATAAGCTTAAAGATCTATCCTCAAAGTGAATAAAACACCCGTCTTAATTAGCATGAAAAAGAATAACATACTTAGGAATCAACTAGAATGACAAAAGACTTGTAAAATGAAAACTACAAAACAATATTGAAAGAAATTTAAGAAGGTATGAAGAAATGGAAAGCCAGCCCGTGTTCATTGACTGTTAGGTCAATATTGTTAAGATGTCAATACTACTCAAGTACTCTACAGACTCAATATAATCCCTATCAAAATCCCAAGGACATTTTTACAGAAATAGAAAAATTCATTCTCAAATTAAGAGAATGGACTTATCAACAAATAGTGTAGGAGAAATCTGCATATCAACATGCAAAAGTATGAAGCTGGATCCTTACTTAACACCATATATAAAAATGCATTCAAACAGACCAAAGACCTACACTCAAGAGCTACAACCATGAAGCTCTTAAAGGAAAACGTAAGAAAAAAGCTTCATGACATTGGCCTTGATGATGATTTCTTGTATACGACAACAGAAGAAGAAATAGACACACTGAACTTCATCAAAATTCAAAACTTCTGTGCAAAGAATAGTATCAACAGAGTAAAAAGACAACCCACAGAATGGAAGCAAATATTTTTAAACTGTATATCAGATTGTCAGCCAAATATATAGAGAACTCCTAAACCTCCACAATAACAACAAAATACAACCTTATTTTTTAAAAAATCACAGATAAACATTTCTCCAAAGACATAGAAACAGTCAAAAGTCTACGAAAAGGTGTATAATATTACTAATTACTACAGTAATGCAAATCAAAACTACAAAGAAATACACCTTCATACTCATTAGAATGCCTATTATTTTAAAGAAAATAATGTCAGTAAGGATACAAAAAAAATTGGAACCCTGTACACTAGTAGTGAGAATATTTTAAAATGTTGCAACTACGATGGAAAACAGCAAGTTAGTTCCTCCAAAAACTGAAAATAAAATCACCACATGAGTCAACAATCTCACTTTGAGTATACACCCAAAAGGATAAAAACCAGGGACGTGAACAGATATCTTAATAGCCATGTTTTTGCAACATTATTCACAATTGGCAAAAAGTGGAAGCAACCCAAGTGTACATTAATAACTGGATGCATAAACAAAGTTTGTATATATATAGAGTGGAAGATTATTCAACTTAAGGAGTGAAATTCTGAAACATGCTACCACATGAATGAACCTTAGACATTATGCTAAGTTAAATAAGTCAGTTAAAAATGACAAATACTGTACAATACCACATATACCAGATACTTAAAATAGTCAAATTTACAGATAAAAAAGGTAGAATGGCGGTTACCAAAGGCTGGGTGGAATAGAGAATGTTCATATATTGTTTAAAACGTGCAGGGTTTCAGTTTTGCAAGATGGTGGAACATCAATGTGAATGCACTTCATGCCAGTGAACTATAAACTTACAAATGACTAAAATGGTAAATTTTATGTTAAATTTACTGAAACTAAAAGAAATTAAATCAATAAAAAATTCTGCAACGAGAAGCATTTTACAATGGTGCAGAGTTCAAGCTAGGTAATATAGATGGGTCAATGTTTTAAAACCTCTTAGGTACTTAGGTAATTAAAATAAAATTAAGGAAGAAGTACATTCCCTTCAAATAGTCTCTCTATTGGCTTTTTAGGAAACCAAGTAATTGCTAAATGGCTGGGTCATCAGAAGTATTACTCACATTTACAACTTTGAAGCTTGCCTAAAGTTTCACTTGAAGTACTCATCTGCCAAGGGCTAACCAACAGTGTGAACAATTTTACTTTCCAATAAAAATTTCATGTTCTTTGTATTTTCAAAATATAGCAACAATTGGAGAAACTCACAGACTAGTAAATATGGACTATTCAAATTGACACCCTGGCATTTTGTTATTGCCTTAGTAATATAACTAGAGGATTTGTCTGTAAAAGCAATATTAAAAAATGTATTCTGGAAAAGTACAAGAATCACAAAATATTACTTAAACATACATTTGGCTTAAGCAACAAAAAATTACAATGCATGTGTTTGGATTTACCTCCCTAAGGTAGTGATATACAGATTTTTCCTTCCCTTCTTAAAGAGTAAAGCTTTTAACGTATTATTGATGTAGAAACAATTGCTAAGCAGAATAGCCTTGGTATTTTAGGTGCAAGTGCTATAAATATACTCTAGCTCACAGAAGAAGCAGGTAAGGAATTATTAAAAGAGGTAAGTGACACATTTTCAGAAAGAAAAAAAAAAAAAGAATGAACTTTGGAGGTCACATATCTAAGAGAAATGCTAAATGTAATCCAAATAATCCCTGAATTCATTTCTGAAGACTGGTACTACCTCCTGGATAGTGGCTCCAACAATTAGTACTTTTGCTACTATACCCACTCGCAGTTAGCTATGGCTCCTGCTGCCATGCTTTCTGAGATAATCCACTGCTTGTTCACCCCAGCTGTGGTTGTGGTTTAGATCATGGAATGGACATGTATGTCTCATACAGCCATCAGAATATGCTAAGACTTACAAATATGAAAGGCTGGGAGAGCAAAGAACTGACATTATCGTATTTGGACTTCCCAGGTGGCACTTGTGGTAAAGAACCCGCCTGCCAATACAAGAGACGCGGTTTGATCCCTGGGTCAGGAAGATCCCCTGGGGGCAGGCATGGCAACCCACTCCAGTATACTTGCCTGGAGAATCCCATGGACAGGGGGGCCTGGGGGGCTACAGTCCATGGGGTTGCACAGAGTTGGATACAGCTGAAGTGACTTAGCATGCATGCACTATCAAATTTCTTGATAGGAGATGCAGAAATGAAAGTCAAATGTTGGGCAGTAAAGAGAATGACAAATGTTAGCAAGACAGGGGAGCTCTGAAAAATAAAATCAGAGGGCTATGTCAAAAAGAACATTTATTATTAGCTTTTTCTGTGAAACTTGACAAATGACCAACTGTGGGTTAGTGTTTTCCTCAGCTTGACTAAACTTCAGACAGGCTTCTCTTGACTGCGGGGGCTTCCCTGAAGGCTCAGTGGATAAAGAATTCACCTGCAATGCAGGAGACACAGGAGATGTGGGTTCGATCCTTGGGTTGGGGAGATCCCCTTGAGGAGGAAATGGCAACCCGCTTCAGTATTCTCACCTGAAAAACCCCACGGACAGTGGAGCCTGATAGGCTGCAGTCCGCAAGTTGCAAAGAGTCAGACACAATTGAGCAGCTAAGCACATCTTCCTGACTCTAGGTCCTCACCTTCCCATCTCCTAGAGCGTTTACTCTAGAAAACATCACTGTGTAAAATTTTCCATGCTCCTTTGAGATGTAAAATTTCTTCCAGCCTGTCATGAGTTTCATACCTGAGGAATACTCTCAAGGACCTGGGAGCTATCCCACTGAAATTTAATCATCAAGAAAATGAGAGCCTCTTTGTCCTAGTCTCTGTGGGAAGGTTAGGGGGCCTCACTTCAATGAGCACAAATTTGCAAACAAAGATGGGCCTAATCACCCATCAATCACCCTAAGACCAAATTTCCCTCTAAAGTCTACCCTGCAGTATTCTCACTGTCTTGCTCCAGCACTTTAAAGCACTCTAACCTCTTGTTTCAATGGAGTTGAGTTAAATCCATTGCCCAATAGTTTCGATCCCTAGGGTGATAGTCTTAAATAAAGTCTTCCTGGTTTGTTTAATTCCATCCAGTGCAATGTTTCCTTGACATAAATGATTAAAATGTACATATTAAAATATACATACATATATACATAGGTAGATAGATATGTATGATACAAGTATATCCACATATATACACTATATGGCATATCTTTATATCTGTATACTCTTAAAATGTAATTTTTATAGGAAGGTAAAATCATGACTCACATAAAAATATAGATATGAACCAGGTTAAAGCATTTATCTCACTCAATGATATGACAGAACTAGGCAGATATTGTAACTGATTTAAAGGAAAAGTAAAAAGAGCTCAAATTAATATGGAATAAAGGATTATTGAGACAAAGGTAATTTTTGGCAGTGGCAAGTCAATAAAATCATTAATAGACAGGACAGATTTTACATATCTCTCAGTTACCTATAACTTACAAAACTGAAAGTTACAGAGTAGCTCAAAGTTCCTGAAGAGAAGTAGAACCTCATAACTTGGGACAGTAAACTTGTAGACAATAAATAGTTTCACATTGGAAGAAAAATTTATTTTCCTACAAAGCACAATAGTGGGTGTCTGTGTGCGTGCACGTGTGTGTGTATACAAATGGTGTGCTAATAATTTTCTCCTAAGATACTGACAAAGATCAAATGGATAGGAGTAGACATAAGCAGCCAAAGTGCAAGAAATGGGCATTCATTAATCATCAGTTGAAACCTAAATTGTTGCAATGTCATCAGAAGGAAATTTGGTAATTTTTCACACATTTTTAGGTCATCATTTAAACGTTCACCCAGCAAATCTAATTTTGTAAATGTGTCTTACACAAATATAGGCATATGAATACAAATGTGTGTGAACACACACATACACATATACAATATTTCCTATTTCTAAAATAGTAAAAACTGAAACAACAGACATATTCATCAGTAAGGTGAGGCTGGACGAACTGTGATAGAGCTACAGAAGAAAATATTTTATGAATAATATTAAGAATGTGACAGATATAGAATCTATGATATGATCTGCAAAATTCAGTCATGTGAAAAAAATTAGGCTTATACATTATAAATATAAGTAATTATAAATACATGTATATAAATACATAATGTATAAATACATTATAAATATAAGCAGAGAAATCTGCTATTCCTTTATACTTGCACAACAAGTTTCTTGTTCTATTTACTACCTGTGTCATTTTACCTTCTAAATGTTTCTTCTTCCTAGATTATTCCAAGACTGTTTTGATCAACCTCCTTTCAAGGCTGACGATTTGCTTTTCTTGGCTTGTAGGGTATGTATGTGTACACACACACACACACACACACACACACCACAAATATATACTGCTCAAATATTGTTGTTGTTATTGTTTTGTGAAATTGAATAGAATGGTAGATTGGCATGTTCCTCTGGGGAAATGAGCTCCTGAGTGGATCCATAAAATAACATAATGTTCTTTTGGTTTTGTTTTTGTAGCCCAGACAGTAAATACCCTCTGCAGAACAATCTGAAAGAGTATTTCAAAGTCCATGAAAAAAAAAAAGTGCAAAACATTGAGAGAAGTGATATTGTCAACAAAGGTCTAGAGAATATGTTGCTTACTGTGTGTATGTATATGTGCTATAGTCCTCAATTCAGTGATGTGATATTCATGGCCATCTTTGACCCAAGGGAATGAATGTAGTGCATTTCTAATTAGAATTTCTTGTATGGGAGAGATGAAACATAATTTCAGTCCCTGATAGATAGCATTTTAGTATTCTGACCTTTCAGTAAAGGTACATGCTTGATTAGAAAACATTTGAAACACCCTTGCCATTGGAAGACAGGGTCATAAATGGTAAAAGCAATGAAATGAGCCCCCAACTCAATATAGACTCTCCAAAGGTCAAGATGAAGCAGCCCATCTATTTAACTGCTCAAATATATGAGGCATTCATCCTAGTACAAGGCAGTTTCATGACAAAGACTATAAAACCAAAGCAATGGCACTACATTAAGTGAGTTTATAGTCTGTATTAAGAAGATAATATTCCATATATTTGTATATACAAATATGTAATATTCTAGAAACTATAATTCTGTAGGTGGTTCTTCTTTGCTATCACATGATATCAGATTAATTTAAGAAAGCTGCCAATGAATTAGAAAAATTTTGTCAACAAGTAAGGATTTCTAATAGCTTACTAAAAGAAAAACTTCCCTCACTAAAATTTGTTGTTGTTTTTCTTTTCTGGGAGAATTAATAGGTTGTTTTCTGCTTTGTTGAATTATTAAGCTTCCTGGTATTATATATTTTCAAGCCGCAGATGAAAGGCCACCTTCAGAATTGTTGCTTCACTGCAAATACATGTTTGAAAAAAAAAGAAAGCAAAAAAAAAATGACAAACATTTGAAAGAAAATAGAAACAATTTTATCATTTAACTTTCAATGTTTTATATACTAAGTTCTTAAATCAGATTTTGGGACTCAGTAAGATATCTGTAGTAACCTGAAGGGAACTTTGTAAAGTGAACTTTTTATTCCTTCAGTTTATAAAATTGGAAAAATCAATTAGAGATTTTAGAAAGTACCAGGCACTGTAATAAAATGAAGATGAGACCCAAGTTCCTAAAGTTCTGGGAATGGCTGTTTAAACTATTAAATAAGGCTTTGTTTAGGTTTAAAAAAAATAATTTCCTTTATACTAAAGTCACTATAAACTAATGGACAGATTATTTCAATTTTTATTCCCCATTTTATCGCACTACTGAACAAAATCCCTAAAAAGGCTTTTTTCAATTATTCACAAATATTTGTGTATTTGAATATCCATTACATAAAACTTCTTCACATCCTATGTGCTTCTGATGTATAGCTAACTTTTCTCAACATATAATTGTTTGTTTTTTGGCTTTAATGGAATACACTTTCCTGATCTTATTTATACCTTTGGCCTATATGTAGGGCAATGGGTTTTACATTTGATGTTCTCCACTACTCTTAAACAGAATGATCATTTAACATGAATTCACATTTTTCAGGTTTCATTACTTGCTGTTGATAAGAACTAAGCATTGTAATCCAATATAGGATATAGTCTTGCATTCTATGATTATCCATAAAATTTTCTGAAAACTGATGATGTGCCAGAGTGTTTAACTTGAAAAAACTTTGAAAACAAAATTTAGGTTTATCTAGAGCAAGGTATAAAATCATGTCAGAATTTCAAGAGGAATAAAATAATACAATAGTTTTTTTAATCTGTGTAAATATTGTTTACAAACCTATCATGAAAGAATAATCTAAATCAATTATATTTAACTGGGTTAATAATTTTTTATCTTTGTTCAGTTTCTCATGTAAGCCTACCAGTTCTAGGTAGAGTTGTCTGTCTACACATTAGCCTAATAATACAATACCCACATTTACCCCTAATAAATAGCCACAATTCTCCAAACTTATTCTCAAAAAGCAAAAAGAAAAAATGAAAAAGAAATGGAGCAGTTCAATAGCATACAACTCTCATTATACAATCTTCCTGGTTTTCATTATATTGGCATGATGAACCTTTTATGAAAAACCTGTCTATCATAGACCACATACTTAGTGATAAAATTATCCTATAGAGTCCATGGATAGCTACCCAGATACTATTTCAGATGTTTTTGAAATTAATTGTATCAATGAATTGTTGAAGGATATAAAGATCTAAACTTTCATACTTTATCATTAATGTCTTTTCTCAATATATTGAAGTTGATTTATAATGTTGCACTAGTTTCTGGTGTAATACAGCAGAGTGATTCAGTTATATGTGTGCATATGTATATATATATTTATATATATATATATATAATATATTCTTTTTCATACTCCTTTCCATTATGTTTTTATAGGATATTGAATATAGTCCCTTATGCTATATAGTAGGTCCTTGTTGTGTATTAATTTTATATATATAGACGTTTGTATCTGCTAATCTCAAACTCCTAATTTACCCTACCTCTTTTCTCCTTTGGTAACCATAAATTTGTTTTCTATGTCTGTGAGTCTATTTCTGCTTTGTAATTAAGTACATTTGTGTCATATTCTCAGGTGGTGCTAGTGGTAAAAGATCCCACCTGCCAATGCAGGAGACATAAGAGATGTGGGTTCGATCCCTGTGTCAGGAAGATCCCCTGGAGGAGGGCACGGCAACCCACTCCAGTATTCTTGCCTGGAGAACCCTATGGACAGAGGTGCCTGGCAGGCTACAGTCCATAGAATGGCACAGACACAGACATGACTGAAGTGATTAAGCACACACACGTGCCCTATTTTAGATTTCACACATAAGTGATATCATATGGTATTTGTCTTTCTCTGTCTGACTTACTTCACTTAGTATGACAATCTCTTGACCCATCCATATTGCTGCAAATGACATTATTTCATTTTTTATGCCTGAGTACTATTCCATTGTGTGTGTTTATATATATATATATATACACTACATGTTCTTTATCCAGTCACCTGTTAATGGACATTTGGGTTGCTCGCCATGTCTTGGCTATTGTAAATACTGCTTTGAACACTGGGGTGTGTGAATATTTTTGAATTACAGTTTACGCTGGATATAATCCCAGGAATATGGAATGGGCTTTAGAAAAGTTCCTGACAATTAGGTCTTCATTAAATTGTGACCATTATTATATTGTTATTTTAGGTGTTCAAACTGTTGGTTTGATTTGGAAAATTGACAAAATACCTAAAAATGCTTGCAAGAACAAGGCCAAGAGTTCTTGTTAAAGATAAAGTTACAATAAAGAGATTTAGTGATCACATTCAGTTTGGACTCTAATTGCTATGAGGATTCAAAGATAGATTAATATTTGAATATGGAAGATATTTGTCATTAAAACCATTTGACACATTGCTAAATTGTGTTTTCCTTTTCCAAAACATTCCAATATAATTTTATAGATTTAAAATTAAAAATAGGAAAGAACTCAGAAAATTCTTTGGGATATCCTAAGGATATTTTAAAAAGTCAAAACACCATCTGTAATCTTAAGTATCTGGTAAAATAAAGCAGGAAATAAACATTACTTACTTGAAGTGATCCAGTTGTGGAGATAAATTACCTAATTTTATAAGCCATTTAATTCTTTAGAAGAGATAACTTACCCTGTAAAGGACCTTGATCTAGTTCTAAAGAGAAGAATACTTTAGTCTTCTATCTATAACATGATGCACACATCTGATGAGAATTAAGAGAAATGGCACCACTTAGCCTCTTGAACTGTAGTAACCACAAGAAAGCAAAGAATTGGAGAGGGAAATGTTAAATGATTGAGTACAAATGAACCATGTATGAATCAATTCAGATAAAGTATTTCAAGTCCAGAAATAATGTTTTTGGGGAACAGTACTTTGACTATTAATTATGTAACTCATATTTTACAGGGCCAATGACCCTGGCTTTTGAGATTTTGTGAACAATTTTCATTTAGATGTATATTGCTGGCAAGCCACAGAATTTTCAAGTCAATTAGAAACAAGCAGGAAGTTGCCCTAATAGAACCAAAATTATAGTGTCTTTCCCCAGTACGCTGACTTAAGTAACATCTATTATAGCCTAAGCAAGTGATATCATTGTTTAAATTTTTATCAGTCCATTTTTTTTAAACTTCAGAGAACTAATTCTGCCAAAGATTTCTCAGAACATGTGTCTGTAATTCCCTTATATGACTCCTGGGTCACTAGGCAAGTGTTAACATTTAGTGAACTTTATACAACTAGCTTTGTCCTTAGGGTGTTCAAACACATTTTCTTTATCCTTATTCTGTGCATAGGAAAGGGAAATTTACAGTAGAAATGTAGTCTTACAATCTTCATTAAAGTCTCCCAGGGCACTTTACAATCATTAAAAGTTATAATTAGTACTGAAGAACATTCAACTCCTAAAAGGATCATTTTTTAAACTAATAACTTTTTCTAACATCTGTATTTTAAAATCTCAAAACAGTTTAAGTGCTCCCGACTTCAACAGAAAATGACTTCCTATGTATAGAGAAAAGAACCCAAAGTGTTTTTAACTGCTCTGAAACATATTTCCTGATCCCCTCTAGATTCTGTTCATTGCAAACAGTCAACTATTTATGCAGTGTAAGTAGGATTTCTGTATTAAGAAAAAAAAATGGCAAGCAAGGAGATAACTATACTAGTAGGTTTGCTAAGGAGACTATAGCAAGAATTACGAATTTACTCTATGTCTTAAACATACAGCTAGTTAAAATTAGGCCTCTATATGGATCTTGTCTGTTGTTTTTAGGAGTTTAGCTCTATATGGTAGATGATGTTGGGTGGGAACTCAAGCTATATATACAATCATGTCTTCCCAGCCATCATCCAGCTGGGCTTATATATGTGACACAATTCTGCCACTATCAATGTCAAGAACTCTGAAAGATCTGGTATTTTACACTTTTTGCAAGCTAACGAATGTGCCTGTCACAGTTTATTGGATGCTGGTAGATAACACAAATCTTCTGGATCAAAGAAAAAGAACAATTATTATTCACAGAAATAGCAGTAGCCAGAATATCATTTTCCTGTACTGATTCCTTACCAATGCAAGGCTGCAAAACTGATCCAGTAAAGAAAAGAAAGTCATTTTTTTTTTTAGATTATCAGTGTTTGTTACTTACATAAATAGCAAAAACAAAGAGAAGTAAAGGTGCCTGCTTCTATTCTATCTGTCCCTTAGGGAGAGTGTTAGGAGACATTTTTGCAGAGAAGCTAATGTCATGCTGTAGCTAAGCAATCTAAGAGCCTGAGCCTGCAGTATTGCCCTAAAGAGACAAGGCAGACAGCCTCACAGCTCATGAGAAACCAGAAGACTAGGGGAAAATTGTGTCATGACAGTATCCCGGGGAAATGGGAAACAAGTAGAAAATAACCTTGTAACAGCTATTCACAAACATCAAATGATCTCATGTTCCAGGAGGATCACAGGGCATTCTGCAAAGACTTAGAAAAGCTGCAGTCAGGTCTTGCCTTTGTGGTCTACGTAGAAATGTGCAAGGTTGCTAGGGTGGCATGATGGAGTCATTCTCACAAATTTTCCAAGCCTCAGTTCCCACAGGCAATACAGTAAGAGCCAAGAGAACCCGGAACATACAGTGGGTTGCAATAGAAAAAGGACTCTGAGCTTAGGAAACTTCGACCTTTAATAAAAGCTACAGTAAATATGACTGTCCTTTATCCCAGAAGTAGATATTATTTTGATTTTATTGAACAACACACAAACTTGCCCTCAACTCTGACAGGACAAGGCTGTTACCAACTTCCCAAGGCTGTTACCCACATAATACTTTGAAAGATCTTCTATAACAAAACACTTCATACCTTTGTATACATGCAAAATCCTAAGAGACTCATGGAAAATTGTCTCCAAATATTCATGTACTGACAAGTAGCAGGTGGGAATGGCCAATATAGTGGAGTAGGAAGACCCTGAGCCCACTCCCTTCCATGGGCACAACAAAATTACAACTATTAACAGAGAAAATACTGATGAGAAAGACTAGAGGACCAGAAAAGATCTTCTGCATGCAAAATTATAGAAGCAGGTAGGAAGGGCTGAGATGCAATATAGTGAAATCTCATAAACATGGGTGGGAAATCTGCAAATAGGAAAATAATTAAAATTTCAAAACTTATCTCCAAGGACAAAGGGTATGAGCTCCACATTTGGCTTCCTAGGTTGGTGGGCCTGTAGCAAGATGACAATACTCCTGGACTATTTGGTTATAAGGGTTAGCAGGGATTACTTCTGGGAGATACAGAGGGCTGTGGGGAAAATAAACTCTACTCTACTCTTAAAGACATATACAGAATCTCACATGCTCTGGGACCAAGGGCAGAAGCAGTAATCTGAAAGGAGCCTGGGTCTGACCATATATGCTGATTTTGGGGAGCCATCTAGATAGGCAAGAGGCAACTAGAGCTCATCTTGGGGATATAGGCATTGGAGGCAGCCATTTTTGGAGCTAGTTCTCCCAAAAGAACACTGATGCTGACAAGGGATATTTTGGAATTTTTTTTTTCCCTGGATGGAATGCAGCCTTATCCACTGACCTGTCAGAACCAGTTCTGGGATACCTCAAGACAAGCAAATTGCTGGATGGGGAAACAGTCCTACCCATCAGCAAGCCAGATGCCTTAGGACCACCTGAGTCCACAGTGGCACCAAGAACTAGCTCTGTCCATAACAGGGCCAAGAACCTGACACTATATACCAGTGCATGGGCACTAGCCCCAGAACCTCCAGGGCCCTGCACCGGAGACCCTAGGACCAAGCACTATTCATCAGTTGGCAAGCATAAGGCCCAGGGCTCTGAGGGTTCTGGTCCATCCACCAGAGGGCCACCACCAACTCTGGGTATCCCTGGGTCCTGCAGCCAGAGACCACAGGACCTGTAAACCCACCAGTGGGCCAGCACTAGCTCCAGGACCAGTCTCATCACCAATAGGTAGGCACAGCTCCAGGATCACCTATGTAACAGCACCATCATGAGCAGGTAGACACCATTTTCAGGACCAACACTGTGCTGCAGTCTTCCATGTCAGCACCCATCCCACATTCCTGCAGGTCAGCATTAGCCCAGAGACCTCTTGAGCTCTGGCTCCATCCATCAGCAGGCAAACATTAGCCTGCAAACACTCCCCTTGGGCCCCAACCTCACCCACCAGGAAGCAAACACCATCTTCAAGACACGTTGGACCCCAAGGTCAGCTGCCCCAGGATCCAGCCCCATCCAACAGTAGATCAACATGAGCTCTGGACACTCAAAGATCCCATACATACCATTTAAGATACTGGCCTCACACAAAAAACAGGCCAACACCAGATCCAGGAGATCTAGCTTTGCAACTATCTATCCCAGGACTCAGCTCTGCCTACCAGTGGGCCAACAATAGACCTGGGACCCTTGGGGCTCTGCAACAAGTTATCTCACAACCTGGCCTTGTGCACCGGCAGCTGGCAGCCTCAGCACAAGGACCTGGCAACCAAACAGACCAGGGGCCTGGAACACATACCAGACCACTTATAGTACACAGACTGCCACAAGAGGAGGATCCATGCAGCCACATAGGGTGCACAGCTAAAGCATATAGCTCTGGTGACTAAATAGAAGTGCACTGCTGAGATACATATGATATCCTCTAGAAAAGCATACTTCTTCAAGGTTAGGAATCATAAACAAACCTCTGAATACCTAGAAACAAAAACAGCATATAAGGTAAAATGAAGGGACAAGGAATATGTTCCAAACGAAGGACCAAGATAAAAGCCCAGAAAAAGAATTAAGAGAAGAGGAGATGAGCTATATATTTAATAAATATTTCAAGGTAATGATTGTACAGATGCCTCAAGAACTTGGGAGAAGATTAGATGAACAGATTTCAGAAATGAAAAAGGAGAGATTACAATCAATATCACAGAAACATGGAAGATCTTAAGAGATTACAATGAACAATTATACCGTCTATAAAACTAACAACCAAGTAGAAATGGACACGTTTCCAGATGTACAAATTTCCAGATGTAAAACTGAACTAGGAAGAAAGAGAAATAGACCAGACCAATTACCAGTAGTGAAATTTCTTCAGTAATTTAAAAACTCCCAACAAACAAGCCAGGACCAGAAGGCTTCACAAGTGAATTACACAAACATTTAGAGAATAGTTAGCACCTGTGTTTCTCAAAAACTTTTTGATAAAAAGTGAACTTTGTGGGAGAATGTGAGGGTGGGATATTTCAAAAGAACAGCATGTATACTATCTGTGGTGAAACAGATCACCAGCCCAGGTGGGATGCACGAGACAAGTGCTCCGGCCTGGTGCACTGGGAAGACCCAGAGGAATCGGGTGGAGAGGGAGGTGGGAGGGGGGATCGGGATTGGGAATACATGTAAATCCATGGCTGATTCATATCAATGTATGACAAAACCCACTGGAAAAAAAAAATAATAATAATAAAAATAAATTAAAAAAAAAAAAAAAGTCTCAACAAAATGGCTATCAGGGAAATACATCTTAACATAAAAAGGCTGTATATGGCAATCCCACAGATAAAATCATAGTCACTGGTGAATAGCTGAACTATTTCCTCTGTGATAAGGAACATGACAAGGACGTCCCCTCTCACCACTTTTTATTTTTCAACATAGTATTGAAAGTCCTAACCATAGCAATCAGAAGAAATGTATAAATCTAAATTAGAAATAAAGAAATTAAATTGCCACCATTCATAGATGATGTGATACTAAACATAGAAAATTCTAAATATGCAACCAGAAAATGACTACAACTCATCACTGAATTTGTTAAAGTTGCAGGATAGAAAATTAATACACAGAAATCAGTTGCATTCCTAAACACTAGCAATTAACTATCAGAAAGAAAAAATTAAGAGAACAATTCTGTGTATAACCTCAACTAAAATAATAAAGTACCCAGGGATAAATCAAACTGAGGATGTTCAGGACCTGTACTAAGAAAACTATAAGACACGGATAAAGGAAATGGAAGATGACACAACTAGATGGAAAGTATATTGTGTTCATGGATTAGAAGAATTAATATTGTTCAAATAACCATACAGCCCAAGGCAATCTACAGATTCAATGCCATTCCTATCAACATACCAATTGCATTATTTTTTTTACAGAAATAGAAAAAAAATTCTAAAATTATAGAAACAAAAATTCTAAAGCCAAAACAATCTTGAGAAAGAAGAACAAAGTGGATTTCTCGCTTTCTGATTTCAAACTACACTATAAAGTTACAGTAATCAAAACATTATGGGACAAGCACAAACACACACACACATATAAAGGAACCAAATAACCCAGTAATAAACTCACACTTATATGGATGATTAATCTGTGGCAAAGGAACCAAAATATACAATGAAGTAATATAGCCCTTCAATAAATGGTGTTGGAAAAACTGGACATGCTAAACAATTAAAGTGGACTACTCTCTCAAATCATGCATGAAAATAAATTCAAAGTATATTAAAGACTTAAATGTAAGACATGAAACCAAAAAGCTTCTAGAAGAAACCTTAGGCAGTAAAGTCTTAGACATGAGTCATAGTAATATTTTTTTGTATATGACAAATAGGACTAAATCAAACTAAAAATGCTTGCATACAAAAGGTAATTATAAACAAAATAAAAATGGCACCTACTGAATGACAAAATATATTTGCACATGATATATCCTATAAGGGATTAATATTCAAGATAAACAAAGAACTCACACAACTCTACATAAATAAAAGAACCTGACTAAAAATGAGCAGAGTATCTGAATAGACATATTTTTAAAGACATACAGATGGCCAAAATAGGCTTCTGAAAGGATACTCAACATTGCTAATCATCAGAAAAATGAAAAATTAAAACAATGAGATATCACCTCACACCTGTTAGAATGGCTATTATCAAAAAACCCACAAATACCATAATCATAATCACTTCATGATGTTTGTAAGTCAAATCATTATCCTGTACCCCTTAAACTTATATAATACTGTTTGACCATTATACCTCAATAAAAGTGGAAGGAAAAAAGAAAAAGAAAAAAAGTAGCAGTGAAGCTTCTCAGATTTTGCTTTCTTTACTAAAACAAAACAAAACAAAACAAAAATAGACTCAGCAGGCCCAATCTTGGCTTCATTGCCCTTGCACCTACTCTCTTCCTTGAACATAATGTCAAATATATTGTAGAGGAAAGATGATTCTACATAAAGATGGCAGAATGCAAAAATAGGAACCTATGTCCACAAACCATTGTTAAACATCTTCAGTTGCCCTGGACTGCCCTCATGTTTTTGTATGACTTTGTGTGTGTGTGTATGAGGCAATAAGAGAGAGAGAAGAGGGAAGACACTATTCGCTTAAAAAACGGCAAGCCAAGTATCCTGTTCTTGTGTTTGAATACATTTCAAGTCAAAGAAACTTTAATTCAGAAGAAACTATATGTCAAAATTCCTTAATATTGAATGCTTTTTCCAAATCTCCATTTTTAAATGGAGCCAAACTATCATTTGATGCTATCACTTCCAAGTTCCAAGTTATTATTGCCTCACTACACTTAGTTATGACCAGCTTAGATAGCATATTAAAAAGCAGAGACATTACTTTGCCAACAAAGGTCCGTCTAGTCAAGGCTATGGTTTTTCTAGTGGTCATGTATGGATGTGAGAGTTGGACTGTGAAGAGAGCTGAGTGCTGAAAAATTGATGCTTTTGAACTATGGTGTCGGAGAAGACTCTTGAGAGTCCCTTGGGCAACAAGGAGATCCAACCAGTCCATCCTAAAGGAGATCAGTCCTGGGTGTTCATTGGAAGGACTGATGCTGAAGCTGAAACTCCAATACTTTGGCCACCTCACGCGAAGAGTTGACTCATTGGAAAAGACCCTGATGCTGGGAGGGATTGGGCGCAGGAGGAGAAGGGGACGACAGAGGATGAGATGGCTGGATGGCATCAACGACTCTATGGGCATGAGTTTGGGTAAACTGCGGGAGTTTGTGATGGACAGGGAGGCCTGGCGTGCTGCGATTCATGGGGTCGCAAAGAGTCAGACACGACTGAGCAACTGAACTGAACTGAACTAAACACTTAGTTATATGTATGACTTGATAACATATACTCAATCTACACTAGATTCTTTCCTCTTCTGTTGCAGTTGAGACAACATTATCCAATTGGCTTGATGGGAAGATTAAATTATAGTGATTATAAATCTATCTCCTGAGGCCTATACAACTACTTAATAAACATCTGTTTCTCTAGCGCCAAAGGCCCTTGATAACCTTCTGTGAAGATAATGGTGATTCAAATTTCCTTTATTCAGTATAACCAAAAGTATTTTTATTAATTTCTAAACACATCATTTAATTCAAAAGTCTAATAGAATTTTTTAGATGTTTTGGTTCCCTAAGTCATATTTTTAATAATTTATGTTCATGGATTATTTTAAATGAATTATCATGTAGCCAAACAGAATAGCTCTAATTATTTGACCTTTATTCTAGTGGCAAATAGGTTTACTTAACTGCTTTTAAAAGTCTTGGAAAAGTTAGATATTTTAAACTTACCCACATGAGGAAACATTTATTTTTTATTTTTGTTTTACTCAACCCAAAACATTATTTTAGGCAAACATGTTTACCTTTGAGGGAAAATAAGAATTATTTTGATAGAAGCAGTAATTTAGAGTGTGGGTGAATTAATATGTATTTTTAAATGTACACTTTAGGGTTTAACTTGTTAATATTTTGTTAGGGACATTTGAAACTATGTTCATGAGATATACTGGTTGCAGTTTTTCTTTCTTGTAGTGTACATCTGATTTTATTTAGGACAATGATGGCTTCAAAGGTTGCATTACAAAGTGTTTCTTCTGCATCTAATATCTGGAAGTGATTGTATAGAAATAATTTATTTCTTAAATGATTGGTATATATATCTCAAAAATAATATTATAGGTATAGAGGAACTTATTAATGATGAGTGTATAGAAAAATAGAGAAAAATTAATTATATGAGCTATAAAAAGGCTAACTGTGATCATAATATTGTTATAAATATAGCTACCATAACAAATTAATTATAAGATAAAGGATATTATTCTAGTACATCAATCAAAATGAACTGGAATATAAACGTTTTTGTGAATAACTGACTGGAAATAAAGGCATAAGTATGAGAGAGAGTTATGTATTATTAGCATCTGAACTGAATCTGAGACCTAGACTGATGACATGGGGCAGTAAAGGAACTTGCACTCAGCAATTAAATATTATTTGTCAAATATATCCCTAATTATCACAATAATCTCATAAAGCTGTGATAATCAATCACCTTATTTTTGTAAATGATAATGTGTCTGAAGAGAATGAAAACTAACACACTGAGCTTCTTTCACCCCAGTACCCTGCTATGTCTACAAGATACCATGATTCTTTGGATCAGAAGACAGAACTCCAGGGAATGATATTAGATGACAGGATTTTGGAACCTTCTGCTATTATAATTTGTGAAAATCTTCCCCCCATGTCAGCTATAATACTAAACTTACCCTAGTATTAGTGATTGGAAGGCTGGATGAATATGTAGGTGAATAGACAGAACAACAGCACAAATAGAGTTTCAAGATTCTGAAAACAATTTGTATCTCTTTCTCATTCCCTGTCTCTCATATGACTATTGAACTGAATCCTCCAGGTCTTAAATTTGAATCCTAGGGAGAAGGCAATGTAATTAAAATAAAAGGGCAGTTCTGTAAGTTGTTGTGAACCCAAGGAGCTGTGGCTTTGTCTCTCCTCATACAAATGAGATTGGAACTTAAGTTGGGTAGAGCTGTTCTTCTTATTTCAACAGTTAGGATCCTGAGAGCACTGGCCTCTGCATATTAATTCTTTAGGATATGGGAGATCTGGGTGAAATGAATAACATTCAGTTCTGCAGTGTGTTAATGTGGGATTATTCAGATAGATGTTAAAGGTAGAAGTTAGTAGTAGCCTTGGAAAGTGACTTCATTAAGATTGCAAAATGCATATATTGCTTCTAAAATACTTGAAGAAAATATAACTTTATATTCTATAACTAATTTTAGCTTTTTACAAGAGCTCCTATCCCATTCATTGGTAGCAGGTATCAGAAAAAATGTGAAGACACTGAAATGGACAAAAATTATGACTGTGCCATTGAGAGTACCCTTCCACATTATCTATGACTTTCACTGACTTAGAGTCATTTTAAAACTCTGAAAGTAGTAGAAGACTAATAGAAATTCAATGTTTCTTGTCCATAAAAATAGAAATTCTCTCTGGTGGAGACACACATAAAAATTACCTTGAGGATATTGACCAGTGTTTCATAAATTCATTTTAGCCTTCCTGAACAAGGTTAATATACATGTTTTTAAAATTATCTTGTGAACTGGTGGTAACATCCACCAGTTACCTCATTAATTAAAGAATAAACAAAATCTTTTAAATATAGGCAAACTTTTTTGTAATCTTCCAGTAAATTATTTAGGCTTTGTGCTTTCTTCTGTGAAATCTTATTGATTAATGATTGAATTTTTAAATAGATATAAATCCACTCAAATTATATTTCTTCTTTCTTAAATTTTGACAGTTTGTACCTTTCAAGAAATCGATCCACTTTATATAAGTCATCCAATTTATGGAAACAGATGTGCTCATAGAATTCATTGTTATCCTTAAGGGTCCAAAAGTCAGTAATAATGACTCAACCTTATTTCTGATATTGGTAATTTGTGTTTTTTCTTATTCCTTAGTTAGTCTATTGATCTTTTTATAAAACCTAGTTTTCTAGTTTCTTCTTGGTATGCAATTTTATTGATTTATATTCTGTTTTTATTTTCCTTATGCTTGCTTTGTGTTTAAATTGCTATTCTTGAATTTCTCTTCTTTTATTATACATATATTCAGTGGTCTAAGTTCTTCCTATACACTGTTTACACTGCATTTTACAAATTTTGATCACTTCATTTTTCACATATCAAAATGCTTTTGATTTCTCTTGAGATTTCTTTAATCCATGATTTATTTTAAAATGTGACTTCATTTCTATCTCCAGCTACCACTGTGTAACTAACTCTTCTTCCTTACAAGGGTCATCTCTATGTTACTCCCAAGTGTTCAATTGCCATTCTCTCCCAAAGTTAGCCAAAGGGACCAAATGTTATTGCACTATAATCTTAACTGTCACTGTTTGCAGATGACATGGTCTTATATATAAAAAATATCGCAGACACCTAAAAAATTAAAATACTAGAATTAATGAGCTCAGTACAATGGTAGGATACAAAAATGAAAAACAAAAATCAGGTATGCTTTTATACAGTAACATGAGACTATCCAAAAAAGAAATTAGGAAAACAATCTCATTTAAAATAGCACCAAAAAACAAAATAAAATACTTAGGAATAACCTTAACTAAGGAAATGAAAGACTTCTATATGGAGAAGTATAAATTACTGATGAAAGAAATTAAGGAAGACACAATGAAAGACATATATTCATGGACTGGAAGACATAATATTATTAAAATGTTCATTCTACACAAAACAATCTACATGTTCAATGATATCTCTATAAAAAAATCTCAATTTTTTTTTTACAGAAACAAACAAACAAAAAAAGCAATTCTAAAATTCATATGGAATCTCAAAAGACCCCTTGAATAGTCAAATCAATCTTGTTCAGTTCAGTTTTGTCTCTCAGTCATGTCTGACTCTTTGAGACCACATGAACAACGGCATGCCAGGCCTCCCTGTCCATCATGGACTCCCAAAGTTTACCCAAACTCATGTCCATTGAGTCGGTGATGCCATCCAACCATCTCAACCTCTGTTGTCCCCTTCTCCTCCTGTCCTCAATCTTTCACAACATTAGGGTCTTTTCCAATGAGTCGTGGCCAAAGTATTGGAGTTTCAGCTTCAACATCAGTCCTTCCAATGAACACCCAGGACTGATCTCCTTTAGGATGGACTGGTTGGATCTCCTTGCAGTCCAAGGGACTCTCAAGAATCTTCTCCAACACCACAGTTCAAAAGCATCAATTCTTCGGCGCTCAGCTTTCTTTATAGTCCAACTCTCACATGCATGCATGACTACTCGATAAACCATAGCCTTGACTAGACGGACCTTAGTTGACAAACTAATGTCTCTGCTTTTTAATATGCTGCCTAGGTTGGTCATAGAAGAAAACTAGAGGAATCACACTTCCTAATTTCAAAATACACTGTGAAGCTGTAGTACTTAAAGTAGTGCAGTATTACTATAGAGACAGACATATAGACCAACGCAATAGATTAGTGAGCCCAAAAATAAAAACTTATATACACAGTCAATTGATCATCAAGGATACCAAACATACACCGTGGGCAAAGAACAGTCTCTTCAATAAATTATGTTGGAAAAACTGAATAACAACATGCAAAAGTATGAAACTGGACTAATTTTTTTTTTTTTTTTTTTTTTTTTTTTTACTACACACCCACACACACACACACAACTAAATGTAAGATATGAAACTGCAAGATTCCTAGAAGAGAAGAAAGGGAAAAATCTCCTTGATATTGATCTTAACAATAGTTCTATGGATATGACACCATAAGCACTAACCACAAAAGCAAAAATAGACAAGTAGAACTACATCAAACGCCAAGAAGGTTTTGCACAGGAAAAGAAATAATCAAGAGTGAAAGAGAACATACAGAATGAGAGAAAATACTTGAAAGTCATATATTTTAGAAGGGATTTATGTCCAAAATATATAAGAAAGTGCTACAACTCTATAGGAAAACAAACAAAAATTTTAAAAATGGACTGTGGACTTGGATAGACTTTAATAGTCTCCAAAGAAGACATGAAAATGGTCAACAGGAACATAAAAAGAAGCTCAACATCACAAGTCATCAAGAAAATGTGAATCTAAACCACTGTGATATACTACCTCACACCTTTCAGGATGGCAATTATGGGGAAAAAAAGGTATTGGCAGAATGTGAAGAAATTGGAAGTTTTATACACTATTGGTGGGAATGTAAAATGGTATATCTGCTTTAGAAAACAGGAGATTCCTCAAAGAAATAAAAATAGACCTTCCATATGATCCAGCAATCCCACATTTGGGTATTTATCCAAAATATATGAAATTGGGATCTCAAAGAGATATCAGCACTCCTATGTTCACTGCAGCACTATTCATAATACCTAAAAAACTGAATGTCCATTGATAGATAAATGAAAAAATAAAATGTGTTATACACACACAGAATGAAATATTATTCAGACATTAAAAAGAAGGAAATTCTGCAATACACAACAACATGGTTGAATAAAGATATTATAAAAACAGCTCAATACAAACAATACCTCATGAACAAAGGAGAAAAAAAAAAAAAATCCACAACAAAGTATTAGCAAATCAAGTTCAACAACATATCAAAAGAATTATACATCAAGACTAGCTGAGACCTTTCTCAGTTATTCAAGACTAGCTCAATATTCAAAAATCAATTAATGTAATTGATTATATTAATAAGCTAAAGAAAACACACACACACACACAACAACACCAAAACATGCAGAAAAGCATCTCACAAAAATCCAGTGCCTATTCACAATAAACATTCTGAGTAAACTAGGACACAGGGAAACTATCTGTACTGACAAAGTGTATTTACAAAAATTCTAAAACTCTAATATTATAGTTAATGATGATAACCTCAAGTCTTTCCTAGTCAGATCAGGAACAGGGCAAGAAAGTCTTTCTGTCACCACCACTTTTCAACATTGTACTGGGAGTCCTAGCTAATGCAATGAAACAGACAGGAAATAAAAGATACAGAGAGTCACAAGGAAAAAATAAAACTGTTTACATTCACAGATGACGATTGATTGTGTAGAATATCCAAAAATCAACAAAGAAACTTTTGTAATTAATGTGATTATTATTATAATAAGTGATTTATAAGTGATTTATAATAAGTGATTATATAAAGATCACCCCCTTCATGGATCACACCCTTGTTGTAGCACAGAGACTTGCATAACTCAATGAATCTATGAGCCATGACATGCAGGACCACCAGAATGGATGGATCATAGTGGAGAGTTCTGACAAAATGTCACCCACTAGAAGAGGGAATGTCAAATCACTCCAATTTTCTTGTGAGAACTCTAAGAACAGTATGAAAAAGACATGACAGAAGATGAGCCTCCAAGGTCAGAAGGTGTCCAATATGCTAGAAGGGAAAAAAGGAAGGCAATTACTAGAAATCATTTGCAGATCACAGCTTGTCAAACTCAATGAAATTAAGCCATGCCATATGGGGCCACCCAAGATGGACGGGTCATGGTGGACAGGTCTGACAGAATGTGGTCCACTGAAGAAGGGAATGGCAAATCACTTCATTATTCTTGCCTTGAAATCCCATGAACAGTGTGAGAAGGCAAAAGATAGGACACTGAAAGATGAACTCACCAGGTTGGTAGGTGCTCAATATGCTACAGGAGCCATTGGAGAAATAACTGCAGAAAGAATGAATAGATGGAGCCAAAGCAAAAACAAAACGCACAACTGGTGATAGAAGCAAGGTCTGATGCTGTAAAGAGCAATATTGCATAGTACCCTGGAATGATAGGTCCATGAATCAAGGCAAATTGGAAGTGGTCAAACAGGAGACGGCAAGAGTGAAGGTTGACATTCTAGGAATCAGTGATCTAAGATGGACTGGAATGGGTGAATTTAACTCAGATAACCATTATATCTACTACTGGGGGCAAGAATCCCTTGAAAGAAATGGAGTAGCCATCATGGTCAACAAAAGAGTCCGAAATGCAGTACTTGAATGCAATCTAAAAAACGACAGAATGATCTCTGTTCATTTCCAAGGCAAACCATTCAATATCATGGTAATCCAAGTCTATGATCTGAACAGTAATGCTGAAGAAGCTGAAGTTGTATGGTTCTATGAAGACCTACAAGACCTTCTAGAACTAACACCCAAAAATATATCCTTTTCATTATAGGGGACTGGAATGCAAAAGTAGGAAGACAAGAAACACCTGGATTAACAGGCAAATTTGGCCTTGGAGTACAGAATGAAGCAGGGCACAGGCTAATAGTTTTGCCAAGAGAACACACTGGTCATAGCAAACATGCTCTTACAACAACCCAAGAGAAGACTCCACACATGGACATCACCAGATGGTCAACACTGAAATCAGATTGATTATATTCTTTGCAGCCAAAGATGGAGAAGCTCTATACAGTTAGCAAAAACAAGACCAGGAGCTGACTGTGGCTCAGATCATGAACTCCTTATTGCCAAATTCAGACTTAAATTGAAGAAAGTGGGAAAAACCACCAGATCATTCAGGTATGACCTATATCGAATCCTTTATGATTATACAGTGGAAGTGAGAAATAGATTTAAGGGACTAGATCTGATAGAGTGCCTGAAGAACTATGGATGGAGGTTTGTGACATTGTACAGGAGACAGGGAGCAAGACCATCCCCAAGAAAAACAAGTGCAAAAAAGCAAAATGGCTGTCTGGGGAGGCATTATAAACAGCTGTGAAAAGAAGAGAAGTGAAAAGCAAAGAAGAAAAGGGAAGATATACCCATTTGAATAGAGAATTCCAAAGAATAGCAAGGAGAGATAAGAAAGCCTTCCTCAGCGATCAATGCAAATAAATAGAGGAAAACAATAGAATGGAAAAGACTAGAGATCTCTTCAAGAAAATTAGAGATACCAAGGGAACACTTCATGTAAAGATGGGCTCAATAAAGGGCTGAAATGGTATGGACCTAACAAAAGCAGAAGATATTAAGAAGAGGTGGCAAGAATACACAGAAGAACTGTGCAAAAAAGATCTTCATGACCTAGATAATCACGATGGTATGATCAGTCACCTAGATCCAGACATCCTGGAAAGTGAAGTCAACTGGCCCTTAGGAAGCAGCACTACAAACAAAGCTAGTGGCAGTGATGGAATTCCAGTTGAGCTATTCCAAATTCTAAAAGATGATGCTGTAAAAGTGCTGCACTCAATATGCCAGCAAATTTGGAAAACTCAGCAGTGGCCACAGGACTGGAAAAGGTCAGTCTTCATTCCAATCCCAAAGAAAGGCAATGCCAAAGAATGCTCAAACTACTGCACAATTGCAATCATCTCACACTCTAGTAAAGTAATGCTCAAAATTCTCCAACCAGGCTTCAGCAATGTGTGAACTGTGAACTTCCAGATGTTCAAGATGGTTTTAGAAAAGGCAGAGAAACCAGAGATCAAATTGCCAACATCTGCTGGATCATTGAAAAAGCAAGAGAGTTCCAGAAAAACATCTATTTCTGCTTTATTGACTATGCCAAAGCCTTTGACTGTGTGGATCACAATAAACTGTGGAAAATTCTGAAAGAGATGAGATTACCAGACCACCTGACCTGCCTCTTGAGAAACCTGTATGCAGGTCAGGAAGCAACAGTTAGAACTGGACAGGGAACAACAGACTGGTTCCAAATAGGAAAAGGAGAACGTCAAGGCTGTATATTGTCACCCTGTTTATTTAACTTGTATGCAGAGTACACCATGAGAAATGCTGGGCCAAATGAAGCAGAAGTTGGAATCAAGATTGCCGGGAGAAATATCAATAACCTCAGATATGCAGATGACACCACCCTTATGGCAGAAAGTGAAGAAGAACTAAAGAACTTCTTGAAGAAAGTGAAAGAGGAGAGTAAAAAAGTTGGCTTAAAGCTTAACATTCAGCAAACTAAGATCATGGCATCTGGTCCCATCACTTCATGGCAAATAGATGGGGAAACAGTGGAAACAGTGTCAGACTTTATTTTTTTGGGCTCCAAAATCACTGCAGATGGTGACTGCAGCCATGAAATTAAAAGACTTTTGCTCCTTGGAAGGAATGTTATGACCAACCTAGACAGCATATTAAAAAGCAGAGACATTACTTTGCCAACAAAGGTCTGTCTGGTCAAGGCTATGGTTTTTCCAGTGGTCATGAGTGGATGTGTGAATTGGACTGTGAAGAAAGCTGAGCGCCGAAAAATTGATGCTTTTGAACTGTGGTGTTGGAGAAGACTCTTGAGAGTCCCTTGGACTTCAAGGAGATCCAACCAGTCCATCCTAAAGGAAATCAGTCCTGGGTGTTCACTGGAAGGACTGATGTTGAGTCTGAAACTCCAATACTTTCGCCACCTGATTCAAAGACATGACTCCTTGGAAAAGACTCTGATGCTGGGAAAGATTGAGGGCAGGAGGGGAAGGGGATGACAGAGGATGAGATGGTTGGATGGCATCCCCGACTCAATCGACATGAGTAAACTGCAGCAGTTGGTGATGGACAAGGAGGCCTGGCATGCTACTATTCATGGGGTCACAAAAAGTCAGACACGACTAAGTGGCTGAACTGAACTGAACTGTATGCAGATCAAGAAGCAACAGTTAGAACCAGATGTAGAACAACAGACTGGTTTAAAATTAGGAAAGCAAAACAACAAGGTTGTATATTGTCACCTTGTTTACTTAATTTATATGCAAAGTACATCATGCAAAATGCTGGGCTGAATGAATCACAAGTGGAAATCAATATTGTTGGGAGAAATATCAACAACCTCAGACATGCAGATGATACCACTCCTTTACTGGCAGAAAGTGAATTGGAATGAAAGATCCTCATGACGAGGGTGAAAGAGGAGAGTTGAAAAAGCTGGCTTAAAACTCAACATTCAAAAAATTAAGATCATGGCCTCTGGTCCCATGACTTTATGGAAAATAGAAAGGAAAAGGTGAAAATAGTGATAGATTTTCTTTTCTTGGGCTCCAAAATCACTGCAGATGGTTACTGCAGCCATGAAATTCAAAGATGCATGCTCCTGGGAAGGAAAGCTATGACGAACTTAGACAGTATATTAAAAAGCAGAGATATCACTTTGCTGACAGAGGTCCATATAGTCTAATTTTTGCAGTAGTCAGGCATGGATGTGAGAGATGGACCATCAAGAAGGCTGAGTGCTGAAGTGACACTTTCAAATTGTGGTGCTTTGCTTGAGAGTCCCTTGGACTGCAAGGCAATCAAACCAATCAATCCTAAAGGGAATCAATGCTGAATATTCATTGGAAGGATGGATGCTAAAGCTGAAGCTCCAATACTTTAGCCACCTGATGCAAAAAGCCAAGTCTCTGGAAAAGACCCTGAGCTGGGAAAGACTGAAGGCTAAAGGAGAAGTGAGCAGCAGAGGATGAGGTGGTTAGAGAGCATCACAGACTCAATGTACATGAATTTGAGCAAAGTCCAGGAGATAATGAAGGGCAGTGAAGCCTGGTGAGCTGTAGTCTGTTGGATTGCAAAGAGTTGGACACGACTTAGTAACTGAAAATAGCAAGATTACAGCAAATGAGTTTAATATTTAATACACAAAAATTAAATATATGTGTGTGTCTATGTATGTGTGTACACTTGAAGTATGTAAAGACTTAAAAGAAGGCAAATTTTTTATATTTGGAAACAATTTTAACATGTAATAAAATACATAACAAATAATTAACCAGAATTTTAGGCTGGATTTAGTTCAGTAGAGAAAATCAACAAATTACATATAAAACTAAGGAAGGCACTTGCAGCATTGCACAGAAAGAAAAAAATTATAAAAGTAGTAAAATATGTGGATGTAATATGGAGAGATTTAATATTCTATGAAGTATTCCGGAAAAAAAAAATGAGAATATAAAGTATAATAGAAAAAAAATTTGGTAAAGACTACTTTCTGAAAAATTTTTGAGTGAAGGAAAAATATTTGTTTGCAGATTTAAAAATGTACTTCAAGTACCAAAGAAGTTTTAATACATACTTTCAAACCGAGACATATTATAGTATAAAATATAATAGAGTATCAGGAAGCTAAAGCAGTACCCTTAAAAGCTGCCAAGGGTTAAGACGTAGTACAAACTACTTTAAATGAACAATCAGACAGGGAAGAGCTTTCTCACAGGAAAAATAATTTCTATATGATATTGAAAAGATATGTATGTACCTGAGGGAAAATAACTGTAAACTAGGATTGTACATAGTCAAAATAACATATGAGTGAAGATGGAAAAATAAAATTTTATATATAAAAGCTGAAAGAGATTACCACTCACCACTTTAAAACACATGTAACATAAAATAGTCATAATGCCAACTGAAGAAAGAAGAAAGGCTTAGAAATAGATAAAACAAAAAGCATAAAATTTTACAAAATCTATTTTATACTCATTTAACTATTTACTATATGATCATAATATTCAGAGATTTTGTGTTAATTAGATATACAATAGAATCTAAAGGAATACC
Organism: Dama dama; assembly: GCF_033118175.1. Taxonomy (NCBI): domain Eukaryota; kingdom Metazoa; phylum Chordata; class Mammalia; order Artiodactyla; family Cervidae; genus Dama; species Dama dama. The sequence continues at coordinate 40,825,993 of NC_083709.1, read as the reverse complement.
AGTTTGGAACAGTATTGAATGGGGAGTTCAGGAACATTATACAAAATATGTGGCCCAATGGAGACAAAGACAGAGAGAACAGACTTCTTGACACAAAGGTGGCTGTAGAGGGTAGGACTATTGGAGAGAGTAGTGTAGAAACATATACACTACCATATGTAAAATAGACAGTTAGTGGGAATGATTCAGGGAGCTCAAACCTATGCTTGGTGAAAACCTAGAGTGGTTGGATGGGGTGGGAGGTGGGAGAGATGTTCAAAAAGGAGGGGACATATGTATAACTATGGTTGATTCATGTTTATGTATGCCAGAAGCCAACACAATATTGTAAAGCAGTTATCCTTCAATTATTTTTTTAATAAAGAAAGAAAGAAGGGTAACAATGTTGAATAGACAGAAGCAGAGAGACTACTTCCTATCTGTTCTGCAGTAAGTTTTCATTTTTGTCTCAGGTTCAAAGGATTTGTTAACAAAATAAGCCAGTCTTTATATACACATAAATAATAACAATATCTATAATAGAATTATCTGTCTTACTTTTAATATACTGACATTAAAAGAAAAGAGAAATAGAAACAGCAGATGATACATCACCAAATTGGCTTTTGACCAACACCCAAACTTATAACAGCACTGGGAAGTTCCATGACATAGCATATCTGGAGTCCCAACTGGGAAAATGTCCCAGACAGCCTGTCTGCTCTGTGGGTGAGACTTAAAAATTGCACTTTAGGTTCCAGCTTACAATCCCAGGATGCAAAATGATTTCCTCATCAGTCTGTGAGCAAATTGCAGCTGTGGTTTCACATTAATGCTCTTTGTCTTGAAAAACTTGGAAAGCCATAAAGCCGGGGGCCAGATCCCCTCCAGGGGCTCAACAATCTCAGGATTCATCCCCTATCTTATCTATTATAAGATGCAAGATGGCAGAGTAGAAGTACCTGTACTCATCTTTTCATATGAGAACACCAAAATTTCATCTAGCTGCTGAACAACCATCGACAGGAGAATGTTGGATCCCACCAAATAAAGATACCCAATATACAAGTACAAAGGAGAAGGCCCAAAAGTTTGTAGAAGTGGCGCAATCACGTTTAGAATCAAACCTCATACCTACCAGAGATGCTCAGAGGATGCAAAAACACCTTGTATGCACCAGGACCCAGGGAGATGAGCAGTGACCTCCACAAGAGACTGAGCCACACCTGCCTTTGAGTGTTTGAGTGTCTCCTGTGGAGGCACCGGTCAGCAGTGGCCTGCCGTGGGGACAGGGGCTCTGGCTGCAGCAGACCTGGAAGGCACAGCGTGCGGCCTAAGTCCTCTTGGAGAAGGTTACCATTAGCCCCACCACAAAGCAGCCGAGCAGACGACTCACAAGTTGAAGAACAATTATATCAAAGATGTTCTCGCACGGCTGCAAAAGTTCTAGGGCCCACAATAGACTTCCCAGCCTGGGGGTCCAGCAGAGGTACTGAGAACCCGCAGGGAATTTGAATACAGAAATTCCATAGGACTGGGGAAACAGACTCTCGGATGTCACAGCAAAACCCTGTGTGCACCAGAACCCAAGAGAAAGGAGCAGTGACCTCACAAGAGACTGAGTCAGACTTGCCTGTGAGTGTTCTGGAGTCTCCGGAGGAGGCGTGGGTGGACAGTGGCTTGCTGCGGGGTGAGAGACACTGACTACAGCAGTCCTGGGAGCCCTGCTGTGCTGGCATAAGTACTTTTGAAGGAGGTGGCCATTACTGTCATTACCCCTCCCATAGTTTGGCCTCAGGAAAACTACAGGGAGCTAAGACAGCCCCACCCACTAGCAGAAACTTGGATTATAGATTTACAGAGCATTGCCTCACCCACCAGAGCAAGACCCAGTTATCTCCACAGCCAGTCCCTCCCATCAGGAAGCGTCCAGAGCCTCTTATCCTAATCCATCAGAGGGCAGAAAGAATGAAAACCACAGTCACACAAAACTAAGCAAAGTGATCACATGGCTCACAGTCTTGTCTAATCCAATGAAACTATGAGCCATGCCCTGTAGGGCCATCCAAGAGGTCATGGTGGAGAGTTCTGACAAAATGTGCTCCACTGGAGAAGGGAACAGAAAACCACTTCAGTATTTTTGCCTTGAGAACCCCATGAACAGTATGAAAAGGCAAAAAGATATGACACTGAAAGATGAACTCCCCAGGTCAGAAGGTGCCCAATATGGTAATGGAGAGGAACAGATGTGGCTCCAGAAGGAATGAAGAGGCCGAGCCACAGCAAAAACAACACCCAGTTGTAGAAGTGTCTGGCAGTGGAAGTAAAGTTGATGTTGTAAAGAACAATATTGCATAGGAAACTGGAATGTTAGATCCATGGTAAATTAGAAATGGTAAAACAGGACATGGCAAGAGTGAACATAGACATTTTAGGGATGAGTGAACTAAAATGGACCAGGATGGGTGAATTTAATTCGGATGAACATTGTATCTACTACTGTGGGCAACAATCCCTTAGAGAAATGGAGTAGCCCTCATAGTGAACAAGAGTACAGGATGCAGTACTTGGGTACAATCTCAAAAATGACAGAATGATCTCTGTTTGCTTCCAAGGCAAACCATTCAATATCACAGTAATCCAAGTCTTTGCCCCAACCACTAAGGTTGAAGAAGTTGAAGTTGAATGGCTTTATGAAACAAGACCTTCTAGAACTAACACCAAAAAGAAAGATGTCCTTTTCACAATAGGGGACTGGAATGCAAAAGTAGGGAGTCAAGAGATACCTGGAGTAACAGGCAAGTTTGGCTTTGGAGTACAAAGTGAAACCAGACAAGTTCTAACAGGATTTTGCCAATAGAACACACTTGTCCCCTCTTCCAACAACTCAAGAGACAATTTTACACATGGACATCACCACATGGTCAATACCAAAATCAGATTGATTATATTCTTTGTAGCCAAAGATGGAGAAGCTTTATACAATCAGCAAAAACAAGACTGGGAGCTGACTATGACTCAGATCATGAACTCCGTGTTACAAAATTCAGACTTAAATTGAAGAAAGTAGGGAAAACCACTAGACCATTCAAGCATGACTGAAAACAAATCCCTTACGATTATACAGTGGATGTGACAATTAGATTCAAGGGATTAGATATGATAGACAGAGTGCCTGAAGAACAATGGATGGAGGTTCATAACACTGTACAAGAGGTGGTGATCAAAACCACTCCCCAGAAAAGAAATGCAAAAAGGCAAAATGGCAGTCTGAGGAGGCCTTACAAACAGCTGAGAAAAAAAGAGAAGCAAAAGACAAAGGAGAAAAGGAAAGATATACCTATCTGAATGCAGAACTCCAACGAATAGCAAAGAGAAAAAAGAAAGTCTTCCTAAGTGAACAATGCAAAGAAATAGAGGAAAACAATAGAATGGGAAAGACTAGAGATCTCTTCAAGAAAATCAGAGATACCAAGGGAACATTTCTTGCAAAGATGGGCACAGTAAAGGACAAAAATGGTTATGGATGTAACAGAAGCAGAAGATAATAAGAAGTGGTGGCAAGAATACACAGAAGAACTGTACAAAAAAGATCTTAATGATCCAGATAACCATGATGGTGTGATCACTCACCTAGAGCCAAACAGCCTGGAGTGGAAAGTCAAGTAGGCCTTAAGAAGCATCACTATGAACAAAGCTAGTGGGGGTGATGGAATTCCAGCTGAGTTATTTAAAATACTAAAAGATGATACCGTTAAAGCGCTGCACTCTATATGCCAGCAAATTTGGAAAATTCAGCAATGGCCACAGAACTGGAAAGGTCAGTTTTCATTCCAATCCCAAAGAAAAGCCATGCCAAAGAATGTTCAAATTACCACACAATTGCACTCATTTCACATGGTAGCAAAGTAATGCTCAAAATTCTCCAAGCTGGGCTTCAACAATATGTGAGCCAAAAACTTCCAGATATACAAGTTGGATTTAGAAAAGGCAGAGGAACCAAAGATTCAATTGCCAATATCTGTTGGATCATAAAGAAGGCCGAGTGTCTAAGAATTGATGTTTTTGGACTGTGGTGTTGGAAAAGATTCTTATGGGTCCCTTGGACTGCAAGGAGATCAAACCAGTCAATCCTAAAGGAAATTAATCCTGAATATTCATTAGAAGGACTGATGCTGAAACTAAAGCTCCAATACTTTGGCCACCTGATGCGAAGAACTAACTCATTGGAAAAGACCCTGATGCTGGGAAAGATTGAAGACAGGAGATGAAGGGGACGAAAGAGGATGAAATGGTTGGATGGTATCACTGACTTAATGAACATGAGTTTGAGTAGGCTCTGGGAGATGGTGAAGGACTAGGAGGCCTGATGTGCTGCATTCCCTGGGGTTGCAAAAAGTTGGATAGGACTGAATGACTGAACAACATCTTATCTATGGTCCTGAAGACTTGCACTCACAGGAGGCAGTCACTCAGTCAGGACAGTGTCTAGGAACCTTAGAGTCAAGGTCAGAGGCCAGCTCCACTTTGTCTCTGAAGCCTAAACAGACTACTTAATTTCCCTAACACTATCTCATTTAATGAGACCAGCATTACCCTAATATAATACTAAAATCAGACAAGACATTACAAAAAAACTAAATAAAAACAAATACTGCTCATGAACATAGATGAAAAAATCCTCAAATAAATCTTAGAAAATAAAATCCAACCCAGCATTAAGAGAACTAAGTCTAACTGGGATTTATTCCAGATACTCAAGGCTGGATCAATATTTAAAATCAATTAATGTAACTCATAACATCAAAAAACTAAAGGAGAAAAAGTATACACCCATATCAGTTAATTCAGAAAAAGCATCTGACAAAATCCAATACACATTCATAATAGAAATTCTCAATAAACTAGGAAAGGAGGGGAAACTTTTCAACTTGAAAGTTTATTCACCAAAATCTTACAGCTAAGATCATACTTAATGGTGAGAAACAAAGATTTCCCGCTAAGATCAGGTACAGGCAAAGATGTCCACTCTCACCATTCCTTTTCAACATTGTACTGGGAAATCTTACTAATATAATAAGGCAAGGAAAGAAAGCAAAATGTATAAAGATTTAGAAGGAAGGCATAAATCTGTCCTTACTTGCAGATGACATGATTGGCTAGTTAGAAAAACAAAGAAGGGTTAGTGAGGAGGAAGGAATGAATATGTGGAACACAATTTTCAGAACAATGAAAATACTCTGCTTGATACTATCGACTAAAAAATATAGTCACAATCTGAAAGTAGACAGTTATTTTATTTGGTGGGAAAGTTTAGGAGACAGCATCTCAATAGCTCTGAGAAAATTACTCCAAGGAGGCAGAAGGGAAGACAGGTTATATATAAATTTGCAACAAAGGGAAGAGCAGTCTGAACATCAAGATCACGTATCAGGTTTAGGAATTTAGCAATCTAAGTATGGGAAGATGCAAGCCTCTGGGCTCACTAAATTCATTCCTTTCATATTTACCTCCGTTTCACTTCAGTTCAGCCGCTCTAGTTGTGTCTGACCCTTTGCAACCCCATGGACTGCAGCACTCCAGGCCTCCCTGTCCATCACCAACTCCCGGAGCTTACTCAAACTCAGGTACGTCGAGTCGGTGATGCCATCCAACCATTCCGTGCTCTGTTGTCTCCTCCTCCTCCTGCCCTCAATCTTTCCCAGCATCAGGGTCTTTTCTAATGAGTCAGTTCTTCTCATCAGGTGGCCAAAGAATTGGCATTTCAGCTACAGCATAAGTCCTTCCAATGAATATTCAGGACTGATTTCCTTTAGGATGGACTTGTTTGAACTCTTTGCAGTGCAAAGGACTCTTAAGAGTCTTCAACACCACAGTTCAAAAACATCAATTCTTCAGTGCTCAACTTTCTTTATAGTCCAACTCTCATATCCATATATGACTGCTGGAAAAACCATAGCTTTGATTAGATGGACCTTTGTCAGCAAAGTAATGTCTCTGCTTTTTAATATGCTGTCTAGATTGGTCACAGCTTCTTCCTAGGAGCAAGTGTCTTTTTATTTCATGGCTGCAGTTACCATCTGCAAAGATTTTGGAGCCCAAAAAAATAGTCTCTCACTGTTTCCATTGTTTCCCCATCTATTTGCCTTCAAGTGATAGGACTGGATTCCGTGATCTCTATCTGAATGTTGAGTTTTAAGCCAACTTTTTCACTCTCCTCTCACTTTCTTCAAGAGGTCCTTTAGTTCTTCCTTGCTTTCTGCCATAAGGGTGGTGTCATCTGCATATCTGAGGTTATTGATATTTCTCCTGGCAATCTTGATTCCAGTTGTGCCTCATCCAGCCCGGCATTTCTCATGATGTACTCTGCATATAAGTTAAATAAGCAGGGTGACAATATACAGCCTTGACATTCTCCTTTTCCTATTTGGAACCAGTCTGTTGTTCCAAGTCTAGTTCTAACTGTTGCTTCCTGACCTGCATACAGATTTCTCAGGAGGCATGTGAGGCTGTCTGGTATTTCCATCTCTTTAAGAATTTTCCACAGTTTGTTGTGATCCACACGATCAAAGGCTTTGGTGTAGTCAATAAAGCAGAAGTGGATGCTTTTCTGGAATTATCTTGCTTTTTCAATGAGGTAGCAACTTTTGATCAAGTTTAGGAATTTAGGATTCTATGTATGGGAAGATGCAAGCCTCTGGGCTCACTAAATTCTTTCTTTTCATATGTTCCTCAGCCATCTGGGGTCAATCCTGTTCACCTTGCTTCTTGCATTCCCCCACCTCCTCAGCAAACCATGTTGGGTAGCAGCATCACAGTTTTGGGAGTCCTCATTCACACTTGGGTACCAGAAATCCAATGATGGCTGTGACATTTCTTGCTTATTAGTATGGCAGAAGATATTTTCATTTCACAATACTATAATGATGGTTGTATTATAGTATACTTTTGTTCAAACTTATTTATTGTACTCACCTGGAGTAAACTTTACAGTAAACTGTGGATTGTGGGTGATTATGTGTCAGTGTAGGTTCATCAACTGTATCAAATATATGATTCTGGTAGGGGATGGTAGCAATAAGAAAGCTATGCATGTGGGGGTGAGGGATATATGACGAATCTCTAAAGCCCCCCTCTTAGTTTTGTTGTAAATCAAAAACTGTTTTATATATAAAACAAAAGGTAAAAACACTTAATAAGTCACTGAAAAAATATGAAGAAAGCAGACACAGACCAAAATAACTATGCTTATTATGTTCAAAAATAAAAAAGATAGCACCAAGAATTTTGACAGAGAAAAAATTTAACTACTTTAAAAATAAGTAGGGGAAATTATAGAGCTTAAAGTGTACTGAAGTTCTAAACCTAGTGGGTAGAAATAATGTCAGATTTGATTCCACTAAGTCAAAAAAAAATTGTAAAAACTGACTATGGTTTTGAAGAAAATATCCACAATACACACACACACACACACAAAAAAAAAAAAAAAAAAAAAAAAAAAACAGAAGGAAACAAACACATAAACAAAAGAAGGAAAATACAGAAAAAAGCATAGAAAACATATTAAATAATATGAAAAGCTCTAATTGACATGTTCTTAACATTTCAAATGGAGATGAGAGTGAGAATGAGGCAGAATCCATATTCAAAGAGGATAATGGCCAAAAGGTTTTTAAAAATAATACTAAAATAAAATTCCTGTTACAGACTAAGTCTGACATTATGACAACTGCTAAAAAAAAAAAGCCAAAGACAACAATCTGAAAGGAAGGAGTATAGTAATGGGCTCAGGAACTTTAAAGGGATATCAAGAAAATGACAGTTTTCTTTAAAGAAAAAATGGACACCAGAACACTATAGAATTATATCCCTTTTTTTTTCAAGAAAATAATTTTAAATGTAAAATGAAGCCTAAATAAACATATTTTCTGACAAAGTAAAGAAAATTCATCTCTGCTGTAAATATAATGGAAAATACTATCCTTCACGAGAAGGAAATGTAACCTGAATGAAAATTGAGGATAAAGACTATGTATCACTAATAGAAAGTTTTCACATAGCTGTACATTTAATATTATAAAAATATTTATTAAGTATAGAAAGTATAAAACAGTAATAAAAATACTTATGAAGTGTACAACATGGCAGAAACTGAAATATATTAAAATGATAATACATGTTAAGAAAGTACTTGGTGTTAATGTGAAAATATACATATTTAATGTTAACATATTTATAGTGTAATAACTACAATTCACCATGAAGATGTAACAGTTGTCGGCAGCTATGCACTAAAAATCTGCAGTCCCCAAAATGCAGAGACTAGAAGACATACAAGGAGGAAGATATGGAAACTGCCCAGAAACTTCTCTTCAGGACTGAAAGACCTTTCCCTCAACTACTTGGAATACTGTGAGCTACCTACTCCCAGTTGTTAGCCCTCTCAGAAATTGTCTTGGCTGGAGAGAGCTGGCTCTTCTAAGAAAACTTCTGTTTCTGGTGACAGAGTATATCCAAAGACCCATTATGTAAATATCAGGCCAATGGATGTAACATGGGGCAACTCTGAAGGGCCAACCCAGCTTCACTGCTCCGCTCAGGTTTGCTGGCTGAAGTCGTTGTAGAGACTGCATGACAGCCCAATTACCTCCTTGGCCTACTCTGGCTCTTTCCATTTCTATCTGTAAGCATTGATCCCAAGAGCACTTTTTAATATACTTCCAGTACACTATTTTGTCTCAGACAAAATTGATACAATATTGAGCAAACATGAAACACATCTGAAAAGCAATCAATAAGGAGGCTCTTATTGATACAGTCAATTTTGCACTCAGATACTAGAAAATAAAACTACATTTTGTGTGCTCCTGGGACATTATAGTATTTATTTATTTATTGAAGTATACTTGATTTACAGTGTTGTATTAGTTGCTTGTGTACAGCAAAGTTATATATGTCTGCAATCTTAAAAAAAAAAATGGAACTGGAGAAAAATAAGTAGTCAAAGAAAGAACTAAAAATATTTTCCATTGATATATTAGTCAAAGACTTAAAATCACCATTATATAAAATGCTTTGAAAAAAAGAGGAAAAAGAGCAAGTTGACAGAATAAATGGAAAAAAGGAAGTTAACTGGGGGACAAAAGGAAATAAAATGGCCCTTAGGAACATGAAATTATATTTAACATAATAATAACACCAACACATAAAACTACAGGGTGATACCATTTCTCTTTTGGCAGATTGGCCACATCAGAAAGACCAACCTGTTAGCAAGTTGTAGAAGGTAGGACTTTTGTGTGTTATGGGCATATTTTAAAATGTTAGAACCTTTACTGAATAGACTTTGATTCACTCCTACAAATGTAAAACTATATATATATATAGTGTGTATATTTTTATAGCAAACTTGGAAAAAATCTGCAACTTCAACACCATAATAGGTAACTCAGTTCAGTCGCTCAGTCGTGTCCGACTCTTTGTGACCCCATGAATCACAGCACACCAGGCCTCCCTGTCCATCACCAACTCCCAGAGTTTACTTAAACTCACGTCCATCGAGTCGGTGATGCTATCTAGCCACCTCATCCTCTGTCGTCCCCTTCTCCTCCTGCCCCCAATCCCTCCCAGCATCAGGGCCTTTTCCAATGAGTCAACTCTTCTCAGGAGGTGGCCAAAGTATTGGAGTTTCAGCTTCAATAGGTAACTAGCTGGGTACATTATGATATATGCATACTAGTACATAATTAAAAGAACTTATTAGTTATCAAAAGAAGTAAGATGTTCATTGTGGATTTATTTCTAGTATATATCATTAATTTTAAAATGCAGGTTACAGGTACATTGTATAGTTTGCTAAAGATTTACAAAATACAAGGGACAGTACACAAATATGTATTCTTGCAAAAGATGACATGGGGAGGATAGAGCTGAAGAGATGCAAATGTAGTAATATTTTCTTGAATATACCATTTTTAGAAAGTTTTTGTATTTGAACCATGTCAGTTTTACACATGAAAAATAAAAAAAAATAAAGTGTAAAAAATTTAACCAAAAATAAAGAGAAATAATTAATGGAACTATGTTATCAGGTTGTTAACAAACCATGCAGAAACAGTAAGTGCTTTGTAGTAAATCTGAATGCAGTACATTAACTGAATACGATGAAAGGAATTACTAAGGAATCTTAAACTACAAAGTTAACATTATAACTTTAAAATTATTTTAAGTATATCATAGAATATACATTCATACATACTTACATATGTTAATAATACAAGATATGTTCCATATTAGAGAAAAGAAAGATAAAGTCGGTAAAGGTATAAAAAGGTTACACACTATATTTAAATTGGAAATATTAATAAAAACTCAAGTTTTAAAACACATACATTGAGGGATTTCTGGTTCAAGTTTCAACACATGAAGAGCTTGGAAGTTTTAGTCTTCTTACTGCAACAGCGGAACAAGCTGAGAATTAATGATCTATCTTGGACTCACCACGGGACTAAGAGTGCAAAGGCGAACTGCTAGATTGAAAGTCAAAAAGACAGTCAAAGCAAAGGAGTCATAGACCTTCACCTGGAGAAAAAACAGTTGGAGCCATTAACTGGTAGGAAAAGTTAAAGGACATTTTGAAGAATTGCTAGAGTATGAATACAGACCATCATGAAGGTGAAAGTGAGAAACTCTTCAGGCTTATAGTATTGGGAAGGCACAAACTTCTGTAGACTTATCTCCAGGGAACCAACCAGAATCTACTGGTGAAGAGCTGCCACTCCCATTATCAATTTGTCAAAGGGGAAAGGTAACCATTGTGAACTAGGTTAGAGCTTCCTCCATAACAGAGGCCTATTCTTCAGAGGAAAAATAAATTGTCAGAGCCTTATTGGAGAGGATATTTCCCCAGATCTAGCCCTCTCTGGCCTTCCTGTCTCATGGGAGGTAGGGGGAGTAAGCTAAGAAATGCTATTGAAAACCATAATTCAGGGACACGGGTCTACTATAACAATGAGGTGCAACCATAATATTGTAGAATGCTTTCCTTTCACCACACCTTATCATCACAGACAATGGGAAGACCAAAGCAGGCACAGCCTAGGAATTCAACTGTGCCTAAGATACGGTAAACATTGCAAACACCTCAACTCCTAGTCAGAGTTACATACATGCTCACACTAAGGTTATTTACCTCAATCTATTTTCATCACATCTAGCATTCAAGAAAAATATAAAAATTAAAAGACATGGTAAAAAGTTCAGAAGAAACAAAATCTGAAAACACAAAGCAAGCATCAGAAACAGATATGAAGCAAATGTTAGAATCAAATTATTAATCAAATTATTAAAAATAATTTTAATTTTTAAATTAAATAATTTTAATAATTTTAAATTTTAATTTTAGAGTAATAATGACTCTAATTAAAAAGTAAATAAAATGCAAGAACAGATGCAGAATATAAGGACTGAGATGGATATTCTAAGAAAGAATCAAAAGAATAAGCTAGAAATTAAAAACACTGTGACAGAACTGAAGAATGCTATCAGTGAGTTCTTTATCATACTACACGGTAAAGAATTTAATGTTCTTGAAAAAACATTATCTTAGTTATAGAGGGACAAGGAGGTTTTTTAATACAGTTGACTGTTCATCAGAAACTGTACCAGAAAGAAAAGAGTAGAGTAACAGGTATATATATATAGATACAGATATAGACACAGATATTTCCAAAAAATATATTCACCAACATAGATCTTTCTTAACAAGCTAATACTTCATAAGGAGAAATAAAGACTTCCTTTTAAACAAAACAGGGAATTCATTGTGAACAGTTCTGCAGATAAAAGTTACAAATTTTTTATGGAGAAGGAAATGTTGTATGTCAGAAACTCAGATCCACAGAAAGAAAGAGAGTCATGGAAGAATTAAATATAAATAACATATTGTTTTCCTTATTCTTATTCTTGATTAAGATAATCTAAAAGATAAGTGTTTCTTTGAATGCAAAACTAGTAACAAGATAGTGGATGATTACAGGGTATGGATAAGTGAGAGGGATGACAACAGTGCCAAAAGGAACGAGGCAAGAAGGAATTGGGAATATTTCAGCATTAAGAACACTCATTACAAGAGAAGCAGTATATGTTATGTAAAGGTGGATTACATAAGTTAAAATGTATATTGAAAATTACAGGGGAACCACACACACAAAAAAGGATACAACCAATATTCTAATAGAAGAGTTTAAATTATATCACATAAAATATTAAATCAAACCAGATTAGACAAAAAACAGAAGGAAAAGAAGGAACACAAGGCACAGAAAACAGTTACAAACATAGTGGTGTTAAACTAACTAAAACACTCATCATTTTAAATCTGAATGGTCTGAATACCACAACTATAAAACAGATTGTTAGAATGAATTTTAAAAAGACAATTATACTTTGCTTATAGGAAATCCAATTTAAATGTGAAGTTTCATAGAGGTTAAAAGAGAAGTATTAGAGAAGGTAGAGTATGCCAATGCTAATAAATAGAAAGCTGGAGTAGTCATAGTAATTTAAAATAAATTAGACTTTGGAGCAAGGAAAGCTACTAGGGATAAAGGTAGACATTGAATATCGATAAAGAGGTCAGTTCTCCAAGAGGAGATTAAAATCCTTAATGTCTGTGCACCTAACAACGGAGAGACAAAAGACATGAGAAAACACACATATTCAAGCAAAAACAGACAAACTCACTATTATAATTAAAATTTTCAACAGCCTTCTATGCCCATAAATTTGATAACTCAGAAGAAGTGAACCATATCTTTGATAGACTCAAACCCACCAAATACACACAATGAAAAATAATCTGAATAGGCCAGTATCTCTTAAAGGAATTGATTAATATCCAATAATCTTCTAAAGAGCAAAGCACCACACCACACCTAAGTGATTTCAAGGATTAATTCTTCTAAATATTGAATGAAAAATGATACTAATTATCCACAATATATTCCAAGATATATAATTATAAGGGATACTTCCTAACTCATTCTATGAATTAATCAATCAATAACATAAAGACAAATAAGAGAGTTATGATATGAAAAGAAAAGTATGGACTAACACCTCTCATGAAAATAAATGCAATAAATTCTCACCAAAATTTTAGCAGAAAAGATTCAGTAATATTTTAAAACAACTGTAAACCACACCAAAGTGAGTATTTTCTAATTATTCAGGGTTGTTTCAACATTCAAAAATCAATGTATCTACCACATTAACAACGGAAGCAGAAAGATACTTTGACAGAATTCAATATCTATTAATGAGAAAAACTCAGCATATTAGGAATAGAAAATAATTTTCTAAATTTGGTTAAAAAAATCTATAAAAACATTCTTTAAATATCATATTTTATGGTGAAACTTTACTGGTTTACTCCCAAGGATGAGAACAAGTCAAGGGTGTCTTCTCTCAATACTTCTTTTCAACTTTGCACTGGAATTTTACCTACTTCAGTAAGTTGCTGCTACTGCTAAGTCACTTCAGTCGTGTCTGACTCTGTGTGACCTCATAGGTGGCAGCCCACCAGGCTCCTCTGTCCCTGGGATTCTCTCTCTATCCATGGGATTCTCTAGGCAAGAATAGTGGAGTGGGTTGCCTTTTCCTTCTCCATTCAGTAAGTTAAGAAAAGGAAATAACATATATACAGATTAGTAAGGAAGGAATAAAACTGTCTGTTCTGAGACAATGTGATTTTTGTAGAAATTCTTGAAGAATCAACAAAGGAGTTATTGAAACTAATAATCCAGATAGCAAGGTCAGAGGACACAAAATTATGACACAAAAGTCAATTATTCTTTATATACTATATACTAACAATGAACAGCTAAATTTTGAAATTAAAAATGCAATACCATTTATGATATAACCAAAAAAGATAAGTAATTAGGTATAAATCTGACAAATTATGTAAAGATCCTTTATGTAAAAAAAACTATAGAACACTAATGAAAAATAAGATCTAAATAAATAGATATTTCATGAATAGGAAGACAGTATTATTTTTAAAATATCAGTGTTTACCAACTTGACTTACAGATTCAATACAATCACAATCTATATGTCAGGAAGCTATTCTGTTGATATGGAGAAATTTATTTTAAGTCAGAAAGGAACTGAAATGGATCTAAGATTATCAATACAGTATTGAAAAAGAAGAAAAATACTCATGGAAATTTCATACTACTCAATTCCAATACTTAATATAAAACAACAGTATTTGTGGTTTTGAAAATGTGTGAGATCCCCAGCTGAAATCTGAAAGTGAAGCCCGTAAATGGAGGGGAATGAGAGACTTAAGAAAGAGGCAGACATTCAAGATTGGTAGGTGACAGGTTTAATAGGCAAAAGAACTTGCATACAAGGCTCATCTTGGGTAACTACAGTACCTACTCATCTGGTAGATAGGTGCGCCCACCTATCAGAATTTTAAAAGTTATATAGAGATTTTAACTGGGTTCAGTCACATATTCAGTCCACGTGGTCTTGAAGCACTTTACTCTCTCAAGTCTACTTTTTTGATAAAGATTCAGCTGTGGGAATTGTGGGAAGAATGTATGTTCCAACTACAGGACACAGGGTGAGGAGTCACCAATTGCCTGGGTTCAGCTTTTGGTCCGCCAATGGTCATGTCCTCTCCATGACTTCCTCTAACAGTAATCCAGGCAACATAGTATTAGCAAAAGAATACACACATATACAGTAAAACAAAATAGGCAGCCTAGAGACAGACTCACAGAAAGATAATCCAATGGAGAAAATTCTACAAATGGTACTAGAACATTAAATATACATACTTGATAATTATAAAAAAAAATACTTGGAACAGTAACAAATAAATCTAATCACAGAATTTACAACTTTCACACACACACACAAATAGAGGTATATAAAAGACCTAAAAGAAAATGCAAAACCACAAAACTTCTAGGAGAAAACACGGTAGAAAATCTAGGTGACTTTGGAGTTGGGTATGAGTTTTGAGATAAAACATCTAAAATATAATTCATGGGGAAAAAAGATAGATGGATTTATTAAAATGGAAACTTTCCTCTGTGAAAAACATTTAAGGGAAAGAAATGGAAAACCACATGCCAGAAAAAAAGACTATCAAAACACACTTATAAAGAACTATGCAAGAACTCAACACTCAAGAAAAAGGATCAACCCATATGAGAACTAGAATCTGAAGAGATATCTCACCAAAGAAGACATACAGATGGCAAATAAGCATATGAAAATATTTTATCTATAAAACACCATTAGGGAATTGAAAATTAAAACAAGAGATCTAATACACCTATTAGATTAGCTAAAATTAAAAAAAAAAAAAAACCTTATAACTTCATTTATGGTGAAGAGGTAAAAGAATAGTTACATTCATTACTTGTGGGAATGCAAAATAGTACAACCACTTCGGGAGCATTTGGACATTTCTTACAAAGCTAAAAAATGGGGAAACAATGGGGAAACAATGGAAACAATGAGAGATTTTTTTTTTGGGGGGGGGGGGCTCCAAAATTACTGCACATTGTGACTGCAGCCACAAAATTAAAAGACACTTGCTACTTGGAAGAAAAGCTATGACCAACCTAGACAGCATATTAAAAAACAAAGACATTGCTTTACTGATGAAGTTCCGTCTGGTCAAAGCTATGGTTTTTCCTGTAGCCATGCATGGATGTGAGAGTTGGACTATAAAGAAAGCTGAGCACTGAAGAATTGATGCTTTTGAACTGTGGGGTTGGAGAAGGCTCTTGAGAGTCTCTTGGACTGCAAGGAGATCAAACCAGTCAATCCTAAAGGAAATCAGTCCTGAATATTCACTGGAAGAACTGATGCTGAAGCTGAAACTCCAATACTTTGGCCACACGAAGAACTTACTCATAGGAAAAGACCCCTATGGCGGGCAAGATTGAAAGCAGGAGGAGAAGGGGATGACAGAGGATGAGATGGGTGGATGGCATCACCAAGTTGATGGACATGAGTTTGAGAAAGCACCAGGAGTTGGTGATGGACAGGGTAGCCTGGCATGTGTAGTCCATGGTGTCACAAAGAGTCAGACGCGACTGAGCGACTGAACTGAACTACAAAGCTAAACATACGCTTCATGTGTGAAGTATTAATTGCATTCCTTGGTATTTACCAACTGACTGGAAAAGTTAGATTCATACAAAAAATTCCATACAAATATCATGATCACCAAAAATAAAAGCTACCAAGATGCCCTTCAGCAGATCAGTGGAAACTCTGCTGTGATAGATTCAAAATATATAATATTTACTCAGTGATAAAAACATGAACAATCAAGCCACAAAAATGTATGAATCTTAAATGCATATTTATTAGTAAAAGACTAAACAGACTATATACTGTGATTTTAACTAAATGACACTGTGGAAAAGCCAAAGCTACTGAGACAATAAAATACAGTGTTTGCCAGGGTTTTGGGGAAAGGGGAGGTAAGGTTTAACGTGTGAAACACAGGGGAGGTTTTAGGAATGTGAATCTATTATGTATAATAATATATTTTTGAATAAATGACAATATTCACTTTCCAAAATCTATTTATCAACACAGGACAAAGTGTGAACTTTAATATTTTAAAAATTTTAAAATAATGATTTAGGGAAAATAAAAATAATGATCAGGGACTCCCATAATGGGATGCAGAATGTGATAAAACAACTGAACTTTATTACAAATATATAAAGCAATTTGACTGGATGGTGTGTGGTAAATGTTCCAAGGTAAATAACTGGAAGTCAGTTATTTTAAATAAACTAATTGAGGGGAAAATGTACATAATCACTGAACTTGAGTTGAAAAAGGTACATTCCATCAGGTATGAGTTAACAATTCTGAATATATATGTCTACTAGAATTAAAGTAAATGGAAGGTGGATGATGAAAAATCAATTTCCTCACTTTTGTAGTGATAGCTTAGAGATAAGCAAGAGGAAGGAGCAAAGAATATGTGGTAATAAATGAGAATGGGAGACATCAATATGAACTTACATTTAGATTAATATAGATATGTATGGTGACATGGTGACATGGGCTTCCCTGGTAGCTCAGCTAGTAAAGAATCTGCTTGAAATGCAGGAGACCCTAGTTTGATTCCTGGGTGAGGAAGATCCCCTGCAGAAAAAATAGGCTACCCACTCCAGTATTCTTGGGCTTCCTTGGTGGCTCAGATGGTAAAGAATCCACCTGAAATGCAGGAGACCTGGGTTTGACCCCTGTGATGGGAAGATCCCCTGGAGGAAGCCATGGCAACACACTCTGGTATTTTTTCCTAGGAAATCCCAGTGCAGTCACAAAGAGTCAGACATGACAGAGCAACTAAGCATAGCACATATATTAGTATATACACATATACTTTTCCTGCACTGATACTGAAAAAGGCAAAGATACCCCAGTAGCAAGGAGTAAACCTATATCATGATTTACTAATCTAAACTTGTATTACTAACTAGGCTTGCTAATTAAATCTATATTAAGGTTCTTCAAA
The DNA here is from genome assembly GCF_033118175.1 of Dama dama. Classification (NCBI taxonomy): domain Eukaryota; kingdom Metazoa; phylum Chordata; class Mammalia; order Artiodactyla; family Cervidae; genus Dama; species Dama dama. The sequence goes on along the minus strand of NC_083709.1, from coordinate 40,808,445 downwards.
GAATCAGAACTAATTATATAATTAGCTGGTGGTGTAATTTGAGTTTAAACTCAAAGGCCCTAGGACCGACGGAGTCAATTATAAGTGAGACCAACTCCAAATGTCCAAGAATCAGGAGAACCAATTCTGTTCTCTATCTGAGAACAGAAGGTGTATGTCCCAGCTCAAGCAGAGAGCAAATTTACCCTTTCTCTGCTTTATTGTTCTATTTAGGCCCTCAGTGAATTGGATGATATCTACCTGCAATGGAACTTATCTTTATTCATTCAAGTTATCTTTATTACCCACTTAATGTTAATCTCATCTGGAGACTCTTACAGACACACTCAGAAATGTGTTTTACCAGCTATCACATTATACCTTAAGTCAGTCAAGTTAACATGTAAAATTGACCATCTCATCACCTATTGCCCACAATTTGGTTTCTAATTCCAACCTCCAAAACAAAAGAACTAGAACTTTGAATAAATGGTTGATTCCAAGACTAAGGCAGGAAATATACCAAATGAGCCTGGAAAAAAATCTCGTGGTGCCAGAAAGAGTTCTAAAACAAAACCAAAACAGTGATGTGGAATTTAAACAACTAGAACCAACTGAAAGACCCCCACAAACAGTTTGAGCAACAAAATAAATAAGTACTGCATTCTGACTCAAAGTAGAATGTAAATATTCATGAGTATTTACTAATATAATAGGTTGTTGAATAAAGAAAGAGGCAAATGAGGGATGAGATTTTCAATGCAGAATGAAATGCAAATACTTTGTGTAGTTTGTCTTACTCGAGGCAGAAATTAATTCCACACTTCTCAAGTCTTGTTTTCATATTGTGACTTCTCTCCGAAGTGTACGGTATAGAAATGGGGAAAAAGAGTAAGTGGACCGTGGAGAAACTTGATAAACCACCACCTCAACCAGAGGATCAAGGTTAACAATAACAACTATATCAATATCCTACATACCCTTGATGTGATGCACTAAAATTGGCACTTCACCTCTGATCTTCCTTCCAAAAGCCCATAACCTCAGTCTAATCATAAGAAAAACATCAGACTTTCTAACTCTAATTGAGGCAATTCTAACAGAGAAATTTTCTGTGTAATACCTGAACAGTACTCTTCACAGCTTTTAAGGTCATTGAAAACATGAAATGTCTGGGGAACTCTTACAGCCAAGAGAATCCTAAGGAGACACAATGACTAAAGGCAATATGGTATCTTGGATGAGATCCTGGAACAGAACAGCGACACAAAATGAAAGTTAATAAAATCTGAACAGGATGTGGACTTCATAATAATGTTTCAATATTGGTTAATTAACTATAACAAATGCATCACATTAAAGTTAGATGTTAACTATAAAGGGAAACTGAATGCAGAATTTATTTTAAAAAACTATACTGTCTTTGCAATATTTTTATAAATCTAAGTGTTCTAAAATATAAAACTTATTTAAAATTATATGCTACATCTCTCCACTGAAAAGCTATGATACTCCAAAAGTAATTAGCACATAGTAATTAGTAATTAACACACATAGCATCCAGGTCTGGTTTGCAAATACCCTGTGCCAGTATGAAAAACTAGGACTCTTTGAAAACACTTCTGAATATAGTTATACAGCAAGCAAAAAAGGAAAGTAAAATTGATAAATGTTATTAGAAAAGAAGCACTCAAAGACTAGTTCAGTTCAGTCACTCAGTCGTGTCCAACTCTTTGTGACCCCTTGGACTGCAGCACATCACGCTTCCCTATCCATCAACTCCCAGAGCTTTCTCAAACTCATGTCCATCGAGTCAGTGATACCATCCAACCAAAGATTAGTGGAATCATGTAAAAAAAAAATGAATGCTTCTTGAAAGAGATTATATTGATCACATTTTGTGCAAACTAAGTATAAAAATGAATATTTATAGTAATAATTAATAAAAGCATGTGAATCCATAATGATGTATAAGGAGATAGATATTGAGAGAGAAAAGGGGAGAGAAAAACCACTGTGAATACATTTAGTTCACTTTAGTTCCTAAACCCTCCAGTACATATAAAAAACTCATCAGTAAACCACCTACAGCTCACTAGCACAAATGCAACCTTTCTATGTATACACATCCACATAAAAAAAAGTTTGTATTTTAAAAACTACATAAAAGCATAACAGTAAATCTTGAAGATAAGCAGATATGTATTAGAAATGTTGATTCAAAATCAAGCATTCAATAATAATGTTAAGAGCATCATTTAATCATAAGAATATTTCACTGTATCTATCTATTAAGGATGAAATAAATTTTAAGTACTTAGAGCTATACCTCATATTCAATATACTTTCATATAATTATTATTTAATAGCAATTATAAAATCATAATGGTCTGAGAGAAAGATATCCATATTTAACAATTTTTTAATTCATATCCATTCTTCAGCTCAGTTGCTTTTAACCCTTTTTTCCATAAAATTTATGTACAATTACATCTATAGTTTATATTATAGGATATTTTAAAGACATTACATTGTAATTTTTAATCCAAGTAACTTTCACCTTAATTTTGAACCTGAATTTCAAGAAACATAACTCTACATTCTACAATATTTTTGAATAACATTTCACTATTTTCATTTCATCACATGATATTGCACAGCTATTATCACTTATCCTTTAGGCTTGTTTCAGCAAGAGAGTTTAGAAAGTGTGATTTACTTTTCTCTGGTATATAACATTACTAATGTACCTGGAATTTCAGCCCAATGAAACAGTCTCAGGCTCATTTTTATTGAAAAAATATTTTTTCAATACTATTTTTCAAGTCTAGAGCAAACACAAGGTAAAAACATTACTAGTGTTTGTGTAAATCACATACCAATGTACATCATCAACTGAATATTGAAACTGTAAGATGTAAATGGTGACTATCTGTGAGTTAGTATACCTTTCAGATGAGCATAAAACTAATAAAATGGGAAAATGATACATATGATATATACAATAAATGATATATATTGTTACCATGCCAATACCAATTTTATTCTATACATTTTTATTAGTTACATAGAGTTTTTATAGTTATTACTGAAATATTTTGAAGATTCCACTTTCCACTCCTTTTTCACCATTAATCAGGGTGCTTAGTATGCATAAAACAGATGTTAGATGTTTGACTTCCTATACTTGGAAATTTTCATGAACTTGTCTTGAAATTCCCAATGCTACAGACATAGAAAAGACAAATCCCTTTTACATATTTCTGCTAAATACCCAATAAATACTTAAACCATCTGGGCCTCCTAGGAATCCAGGTCAGTAATTTTTAGCCTGCCTGAGCAACAGAATTATTTCCAACAGTTTAAAGAATAGCCATGCCCAAGTCACACCCCTGATTAGTCCACACAAGCAATTAGAATGAAAGAAATGAACTGTGTAAACTACCACATTAGCAACTTAATTGACACGTCAGCAATGAAATTTAACTGTGTTTTCCTCTTCTACTCCTTCCCATTCCCCACTTAGCCTTCTTCCCATTACTTTAGTATCTCTATCAGAAAAGTATTCTGTTCTGACACCTTAAAGAAAAGATGTGAAAACACAGATGAGGGAAAAGCAGACTTTTTTTTTTTTTTTAATTTCTAACTTACAAAGGTATTCTGGTAAGATCAGGGGAATAATAGTGGATAATACTTCTAAAGGTCTTACTGTGGTCCAGACAAGTTTCTGGTTATTTATACATTTCACATTTTCTGAGGAAAATACTATTACCTTTCTTACTTATCAAATGAAGAAAGCAAAGTGCAATCTGGTTAAGTAACAAGGTTGAGAAGGTAGTAGGTGTGTAGGAGTCAACCTTAATCTGACTTCAGAGTTCATGCTTTAAATAATTCTTAAAACAGTAATTCCAGGTATAGGTAATAGAAACAGCAGAATTTAGGTAAGAAATCAGACCCAGAATTCTAGATGCTACCAAAGTATAAGAACATTAGAATTATCCCAAAGTGTGGTTGGGAGAGGGAGCTTTAGGAAATAGTGGCATAGCCTAGTCCTAGTGAAACAGAGAAAGAGCAAAGTCTTGGACTTGAAGGGGATTATGAATAGGTTTGAGGGATGATTCTGCCATGACCTATATGAACCAACAATAAAACACCAGAGAAAATATTAATACTCAATGGTTCTTAGAGTTTATTATATGGCCACTGAAGAAGTTATAAGCTTCCTTCCCATCAACTAAGGTATTATCCTTATACAAGCCCCTAGAAATTAGACACAACCTCCTAAAAGGAGGGGAAAAAATAACAGAGATAAAATTACTACCACTCAAGTAAAATAGGAGTTAAAGAAACATTTTAGTGTATTAAATAAGATTATTACCTGCCACACAAAATTTCCAATAATTTAATGCCTTTGGGATACATGATAGACAGATAGCTTTCACATGTGTCTGTGTGTGCATGTGCGCCTTCAGTGGCTTCAACATGTTTAACTCCTTGCAACTCCATGGACTCCTCTGTCCATGGAATTTTCCAGGCAAGAACACTGGAGTGGGTTGCCATTTCCTTCTCTAGGGGATCTTCCCAACTCAGGGATCAAACTCAGGTCTCTTGTGTCTCTTATATTAACAGGTGGATTCTTTACCACTGCATCACCTGGGAAGCCATAAGCTTTCACATGTTATTATCAATTAATATTCACATTACATTTATTATGGAGAAAATTGGTATGCAAATCTGTCCAAGGTCACATAACTTGTGTTACAAGACCTGTTCTAAGAACCTGAATCTTCTAAGTCATGACACTACATCATCTAATATTAAATATTAGAACATACCTAAGGAAAGCTTTGAACTCTCATTCTTAAGCCATTTTTAATGCTTCATCTGTCATGAGCAGCTTAATATGATAGTACTTAAAAGTTCAAAAATAGACATTATGACCTCCTGAAATATCAACCCATCTATTAAATCAGAACAGGAATACTGGAGAAGAAAATCTATGGAAGGAATCTATATCAGATCAAACTGAAGATTTTAAAAGCCATTAGTCTTAACAATTTTTTTCCATAAAACATGTCCCTGTGATACCATCACTACAAAGATATACTAAACATACCCAACACCTACTAATATATTTGCATATAGTAAATGCACCAAGTCTACACATTAAATATGTTGTTATTTGTATATCAATTATACCTCAAAAAAGGTATTTTGAAAGGTTAAAGAAAACATGCCACTATTGCATTTGTTGTTTAGTCATTAAGACATGTTCAGCTCTTCCATGACCCCATGAACTTTATCCTGCAAGGCTACATTGTCCTTGGGATTTCTCAGGCAAGAATACTGAAGTGAGTTGCCATTTCCTTCCCTGGGAGAGCCTCCCAACCCAGGGATCTAACCTGGGTCTCCTGCATTGGCAGGCAGATTCTTTACTGCTGAGCCATCAGGGAAGCCCACTTTTCCATTTACTACCTCTCAACATGCTATTTTCATTTTAATTTTTCTTTACTACTCAAAATTCTAAAATCCAAGATCACTCTTTAGCTAACAATGTACAAACTCTACCTTTTACAGAGAGATTATTTCAATTCGTGTGCAAAGAGAAGATAGAAGAAGAGGAGAAAAATAAACTAGAATTTGTTCAAATCTCTTCAAGATTTTATAGAAGTTTCAAATAAACAGAAACAAGAATAGTGTAATGAATCATCATGATCTTATCCAGTTTCAATAAAATATTATGTATTTCTTACTTCATTGAACCCATCTTTTATTTGTGACGTCCTTTAAAGCATATTCTAGACAAAATTTAATTAAATTCTGAACAGTATGTAATACATAAGAATTTAAAAATATATAATATCAAGATGATTTCTACAAACAAAATTAAAAGTAATTCATTACTAATTGAAAACCATTTCTATTAAAATTTTACTGATAGTTATATTATTTTTAGCTAACTTTATTTGTTTTATAGAATTTATATCCAAATAAACCTACATATTATTAGGTCTTAATGACATGGATAACCACGATGGTGTGATGACTCACCCAAGGCCAGGCATCCTGGAGTGTAAAGTCATGTGGGCCTTAGGAAACATTGCTATGAACAAAAAGAGTGGAGGTGATAGAATTACAGCTGAGCTATTTCAAATCCTAAAAGATGATGCTGTTAAAGGGTTGCAATCAAAATGCCAGAAAATTTGGAAAACTCAGCAGTGGCCATAGGACTGGAAAAAGTCAGTTTCTATTCCAATTCCAAAGAAAGGCAATGCCAAAGAAAGTTGAAACTGCTGCACGACTGCACTTATTTCACATGCTAGCAAAGTTATGCTCAAAATCCTTCAAACTAAGCTTCAACAGTACATTAACCAAGAACTTCCAGATATACAAGCTGGATTTAGAAAAGATAGAGGAACTAGAAATCAAATTGCAAACATGGGGGTATAGCTCAGTGGTAGATAATTTGACTGAAAATTGCCCAAATCCATTGGATCATAGGAAAGCAAGGGAATTCCAAAAAAACATCTACTTCTGCTTCATTGACTACACCAAAACTTTTGACTTTGTGGATCACAACAAACTATGGAAAATTCTTAAAAGAGATGGAAATACCAGACAATCTTACCTGCCTCTTGAGAGACCTGTACACAGGTCAAAGAGCAACCATTAGAACTGGACATGGAACAAGAGACTGGTTCCAAAGTGGAAAAGGAGTACATCAATACTGTATATTGTCACCCTGCTTATTTAACTTCTATGCAGAGTACATCATGTGAAATGCCAGGCTGGATGAGGCACAAGCTGGAATCAAGATTGCCGAGAGAAATATCAATAACCTCAGATATGCAGATGACACCACCCTTATGGCAGAAAGCAGAGAGGAACTAAAGAGACACTTGATGAAGGTGAAAGAGGAGAGTGAACAAGCAGCTTAAAACTCAACATTCAAAAAATGAAGCTCATGGCCTCTTGTCCCATCACTTCTTGGCCAAAAGGAGGGGAAAAAGTGGCAACAGTGACAGATTTTATTTTCTTGGACTCCAAAATCACTGCAGATGGTGACTGCAGCCATGAAATTGAAAGACTCTTTCTCCTTGGAAGAAAAGCTATGACCAACCTAGACAGTGTATTCAAAAGCAGAGACATCATTTTGCCAACAAATGTCCATCTGTTCGAAGCTATGGTTTTTCCAGTAGTCGTATATAGATGTGAGAGCTGGACCATAAAGAAAGCTGAGCACCAAAGAACTGATGCTTTTGAATTGTATTGGAGAAGGCTCTTGAGAGTCCTTTTGACTGCAAGGAGATCAAATCAGTCAATCCTAAAGGAAATAAACCCTTAATATACATTGGAAGGACTGATGCAGAAGCTCCAATAGTTTGGCCATCTGATGCAAAGAGCCAACTCATTGGAAAAGACCCTGATGCTGACATTGAGGGCAAGAGGACAAGGGGGCGACAGAGGATGAGATGGTTGGATGGCAATATTGACTCAATGCAAATGAGTTTGAGCAGAGTATGGGGGATAGTAAAGAACAGGAAAGTCCAATGTGTTGCAGTCCATGGGGTCACAAAGAGTGAGACACCACTGAGCGGCTGATCAACAATAAATTATATTATGTTTATATCTCTGTTTCACTTTTTCCCAGTATCATTACCTTAAGGAAACACATCACTTGTCGTAAATAAATTTCCATACTCTGTGTACAACTGATAGCATCTTTATAGTGTCATTTCGGAATTTTCTTCTCCCAATCTTTTTTCTAAACTGATAGATTTAAAAGCGTGACCCATGTTCAATGGTTGGAAAGAATATATCATCTAATTCATAACATATTAGTAAATACATGATGTTTGCATTCCTACTGTTTAATAATGTTAGTACTAATGAGAAATTCAAGTGCATTAGCCTGATCCTCCTATTACAACATTTCACATCAACATCTCACAATGGTTAGCAGGTATTAATGAACTACCATTTATTAGGTGTGATTCCTTTAGAAAGTTGATTTTTCCTCAGCATCTGTTTGGTTATGCTCAAATACTTTTTAAGAACAGCAGAGAAAGTACTAGATTTCATTTATAAATCATGATGCTTTATATTATTATTACATTATATACATTTATTATAGGGTGGTATATATGACATGTATATATAATATCAGGAAATTGCAGTATGGAGTTTAGAAGAAAGTCATGCAGACAATATATTTTAGTTTGATGTGCTTTTTATGAGAGGGAAACAATGGGAATGAATGTATTTGACCAAAGACAGAGAAGTGAGAACCAAAACAATACAAGACTAACAAAACTATCTGAAGAAAGTTTACAGCTTTAGTGTAGAAGATAGCAGAAGTTGAGATGGTAAAGGAAATACAAACCATTTGGCCTGACAGGCAAATTGTGACATATACCACATTGTAATCCAGGCATTTTGGAAATGAGTAAAATATGTTTCTGAAATATTTTATTATCACTAAACTATACCCTTATTTTTAAATAAGATTAAACCTATTCATTAATTCATAGCACACCTTTAACATAAAAGTTAATACACCAGTAACATATGAATTAGTAAATGAGCTGTTTCTTTCAATATTTATGCAAAAAAAAACTTTCATTCACTACACAAATATGTATTCATTGCTTGACTGAAACTGAGCTAAGTAATACAGCCAATAGAGAGAAGAATGAAAAGAGCTGACAGAGTGGTACAGCATATTGGGATAAATGATTTTCCAAAAGCCCTCACACCCCAGGTGGACATGGCTACTTGTGCTATTCATTTTTTGTGCTAGTGTTTTAGAATTAATCATAGAAATGTCAGGTATGGGACAATGTTGGTAAAACTATTCTGTAATCATTCATACTTTACAATCTCCTGGGTTGAGTAAATACGTGTGAGAAAAAATGACAACAAAATCACAAAGGTCAGATTGGAGATACATGAGAAGGGCCAGGAATTTTTTCAATAATGGATTGCAGGCAAAATGACTCATTAAGGACCAATCTCCTCTCTCTGCAGATGACTGTGATGACTGTCTAAGTCACAGGACAATATCCCACCTATGACTGTCAGGGGCTAAATATGGAAGACAAAGGGCCAGTTCACCTCGTCGGGAGGGTTTGTTAGCTGCAGGGGTGACTCTCCTGTGACAAGTAACCGAGGAAGTTCAATTTATCGGCAGTTTCTGTTCTATGCCATTTCTTGGGCATCCACAATCCTGGGCACTTCTGACTGGAATGGTTTCCTAATCTCAAGACCAAAGAGTGAGGGTAGATTTTGAGAGATTTTATCATATGACTGGTTTCATCATTGCACCCCACAATTTTTTTTTCCTTTAAGAAAAAAAAAATGCCAAGAACATTTAAATTAGTCAACTTTAAGGAATTATTGATTAACTTTAAGGCTACAGTCCAGGAGGCCACAAAGAGTTGGATTTCACTGAGCAGCTTTCACTTTCAAGGAATTATTGAGGGAAGAAAACATGAGAGGAAGTTAAAAGAATGTTACTTCTTTGGTGTGGTATCAGAAGTGATACAGATAATAAGAAATACTGTTAAAGTGAATAGCATCATCTTACAATAAGTTTTCAGAATTAGAATAAGAATAATCAATGATGCCTTGGTATATCTATTCTGTTTCCCACTTCCTCCAATTCCTTCTCTGTTTTACTTAACCCAGATCACATAACACTACATCCACAAATGCCTTCCTAATGAACTCACCTGGAAAAGTACTATCATCTACTTCTAAATTTTAATATTTTGCACTTTCTTATTTATAGCACTTATCACACTTGACCATAAATTGTAATATTTTGACTTAAAAGAAAAACATAAGTGAAAGAGTTTAGAACAACTGCTTTATAACTCCTTATTGCTAATAATGTTGCATCATGCACCTTTGCTTTGCTTACCCTTGCAATGAGCTTTTAGGTCTACAAAGTTTCTTAAGGGTGGTAACTGTATCTTTTAGTACTTATAACCTAGCCAAACCTCCTACATATATTTCAGAACAGTCTGTTTGTGCCTAAGGAATAATAAATACTTAATTTTCTTCTATTTCAAATTAGCCATGTAATAAGTTAATTCATTCTAATGTAATCATAGGAATGTACATCAATTTTCCACAGGGAAAACTGATACATTAGTGTGGCATCTAGTACCTTTAATGTAGTGATTTTTAAAACACATCCAGGAAAAGCCAGGGTTTGTTCTGTAAAGTGCTTTGGAGATCACTGTGGGGGACAGAGCAAGGTGAGGTTGTTGTGAAAAAAAAATGTTTAAATGGACTATTCCTCATCCTAGCTTCAACCAGTGTAGCTCAGTTTTTATTATAATTTAACTTGGCCCTGTTTAACTCAGTAAAAAAAATAAATAAATAAATTGTTTAAAATAATTTGAGAGCCACTGGTACAGCAATTATAATAAAAGTAGAGTTTGATCAATCTCAGTTTTAATTCTTGGTCTGCCACTTAGAAGCTTATAGACCTTGAAACAGTTATGCGTTTTTTCTTTAGTCCTAGAAAGACCCAGGTGATTTATTCCTACCTCCTTCAGGTTCACGTAAAGAACAATTTCCCATTCTAGCCAAGAAAAAGCTTTGTCCTAAGGTTGATCAGTTGCAAACTGAAAATATCAACTGGCATTTTTGCATCATATGTCAGTTTTATGGGCAGGAATATAGTTAGCTGGAACAAATTTTAAATTTTCCTAACATCCTATGGAAAATCATTTTCCCAAATCTACTAATGCTGCAGTTTTATAAACTATAGGACTCATATGCTCTCTGATTTCATTTTTTATTTGTTTTTCAGTTGAAGGATAATTGCTTTACAGAATTTTGTTGTTTTCTGTCAAACCTCAACATGATCAGCCATAGGTATACATATATGCCCTCACTACTGAACCTCCCTCCCATCTCCCGCCCCATGCAACCCATCTAGATTGTTATAGAGCCCCTGTTTGGGTTTCCTGAGACATACAGCAAACTCCCACTGTCTTTCTATTTTACTTATCATAATGTAAGTTTCCATGTTACTCTCTCCATACATCTCACCCTCTCCTACCTCTCCCCATGTCCATAAATCTTTTCACTATGTCTGTTTCTCCATTGCTGCCCTGCAAATAAATTCTTCAGTACCATTATTCTAGATTCCATGTATCTGCATTAGTATGTTATATTTAACTCTTTCTGACTTATTTCACTCTGTATAATAGGCTCTAGGCTCATCTACCTCAATAGAACTGACTGAAATGTGTTCCTTTTTATGGCTGAGTAATATTCCATTGTGTATATTTATCACCACGTCTTTATCCATTCATCTGTCGATGGACATCTAGGTTGCTTCCATGTTCTAACTATTGCAAATAGTGCTACAATGAACAATGGGATACATGTGTCTCAATTTTGGTTTCCTCAGGTATATGCCTACGAGTGGAATTGCTGGGTCATACGATGGCTTTAATCCTAGTTTTTTAAGGAATCTCCATACCATCTTCCATGGTGGCTGCATCAGTTTACATTCCCACCAACAGTGCAAGAGCATTCCCTTTTCTCTACACCCTCTCCAAAATTTACCATTTATAGACTTTTTGATGATGGCCATTCTGACCAGTGTGAGGTGATATCTCATTGTGGTTTTGATTTGCATTTCTCTAATAATGAGCGATGTTGAGCATCTTTTCATGTGTTGGTTAGCCATCTGTATGTCTTCTTTGGAGAAATGTCTGTTTAGGTCTTTTCCCCACTTTTTAATTGGGCTGTTTGTTTTTCCAGTATTGAGTTGTATGAGCTGCTTGTATATTTTGGGAATTAATCCTTTGTCAGCTCTTTCATTTGCTATTATTTTCTCCCATTCTGAGGGTTGTGTTTTCAGCTTGCTTATAGTTTCCTTTGCTGTGCAAAAGCTTTTATATTTAATCAAGTTCCACTTGTTTACTTTTGTTTTTATTTCCATTACTCTAGAAGGTGAGTCATGGAGGATCTGGCTTTGATTTATGCCATCATGTTCTGCCTATGTTTTCCTCTACGAGTTTTATAATTTCTGGTCTCACATTTAGGCCTTTCATCCATTTTGAGTTTATCTTTGGGTATGGTGTTAGGAAGTGCACTAATTCCATTCTTTTACATGTAGCTGTCCAGTTTTCCCAGTACCATTTATTCAAGAGGCTGTCTACCGCATTGTATATTCTTGCCTCCTTTGTCAAAGATAAGGTACCTATGGGTGCATGGTTTTATTCCTGGACTTTCTATTTTGTTATATTGGTCTATATTTCTGTTTTTGTGCCAGTACCATACTCTCTTGATGACTGTCGCTTTGTAGTGTAATCTGAAGTCAGGAAGCTTGATTCCTCCAGCTCCATTCTTCTTTCTCAAGACTGCTTTGGCTATTTGGGGGTCTTCTGTGTTTCCATATGAATTGTGAATTTTCTTTTTTCTAGTTCTGTGAAAAATGCCGTTGATAATTTGATAGGGATCGCATTGAATCTGTAGGTTGCATTTGGTAGTATAGTCATTTTCACAGGATTGATTTTTCCTACCCAGGAACATGGAATATCTCTCCATATGTTTATATCATCTTTGACTTCTTTCATCAGTGTCTCATAATTTTCTGTGTATAGTTCTTTCATCTTCTTAGGTAGGTTTCTTCCTAGATATTTTATTCTTTTTGTTGCAATGGTGAATGGGATTGATTCCTTAACTTTTCTTTCTGATTTTGCATTGTTAGTATATAGAATACAAGTGACTTCTGTGTATTGATTTTGTATCCTGCAGCTTTCTAAATTCACTGATTAGCTTTAGTAATTTTCTGATACTATATTTAGGGTTTTCTATGTACAGTATCATGTCATCTATAAACAGTGAGAGCTTTACTTCTTCTTTTCTGATCTGGATTCCTTTCATTTCTTTTTCCTCTCTGATTGCTGTAGCTCAGACTTCCCAAACTATGTTGAATAATATTGGTGAAAGTGGATACCCTTGTCTTGTTCCTGATTGAACCGGGAATGCTTTCAATTTTTCACCATTAAGAATAATGCTGGCTGTAAGCTTATCATATATGACCTGTACTATGTTGAGGTAGGATGATTCTATGCCCATTTTTGGAAGAATTTTAATCATAAAGGGATGCTGAATTCTGTCAAAGGCTTTTTCTTCATCTATTGAGATTATCATGTGGTTTTCATCTTTCCATTTGATATCATGGTATATCACATTGATTGATCTGCTTATATAGAAGAACCCTTGCATCCCTGGAATAAACCCCACTTGATCATGGTATATGAGCCTTTTAATGTGTTGTTGAATTCTGTTTGCTAAAATTTTGTTGAGGAGTTTTGCATCTATGTTCATCAGTGATATTGACCTGTAGTTTTCTTTTTTTGTGTTGTCTTTGTCTGGTTTTGGTATCAGGGTGATGGGTTCTTGTAGAATGAGTTTGGAAGTGTTCCTTCCTCTGCATTTTTTTGAAAGAGTTATAGGAGGATAAGCATTAGCTTTTCCCTAAATGTTTGATAGGATTCTCCTGGGAAGCCATCTGGTCCCAGGCTTTTGATTTTGGGGAGATTTTTTATCACAGCTTCAATTTCAGTGTTTGTAATTGGGTTGTTCATAATTTATATTTCTTTTTGGCTCAGTCTTGGAAGATTGAACTTTTCAAAGAATCTGGCCATTTCTCAGGTTATCCATTTTATTTCCATATAGTTGTTCATAATATTCTCTTATACTCCTTTGTATCCCTGCACTGTGTGTTGTACCTCTCCTTTTTCATTTCTAATTTTGTTGATTTGATTCTTCTCTCTTTTTTCCTTGATGTGTCTAGCTAAAGGTTTGTCATTTTTGTTTATCTTCTCAAAGAAGCAGCTTTTAGTTTAATTAATCTTTACTATTGTTTCTTTCATTTCTTTTTCACTTATTTCTGCTCTGATCTTTATTTCTTTCTTTCTGCTTTGTTTTCGTTGTTGTTGTTCTTCTTCTTTTTCCAGCGGTTTTAGGTGTAATGTTAAGTTGTCTATTCAAGGTTTTTCTTGTTTCTTGAGGTAAGATTGTATTACTATAAACTTCCCTCTTAGGACTGCTTTTGCTGCATACCATAGGTTTTGAGTCATTGTCATTTGCCTCTAGAAATTGTTAGATTTTCCTTTTGATTTCTTCAGTAACCTGTTTGTTCTTTAGAAATGTGTTGCTTTATCTCCACGCATTTGTGTTTTTTTGGTTTTTTTTTACCATTTTTTTTCCTTGTAATTGATATCTAGTCTCATAGTGTTGTGGTTGGAGAAGATGCTTGACACAATTTCAATTTTCTTAAATTTACTGAGGTTTGATTTGTGACCCAATATGTGGTCTATCCTGGAGAATGTTCCATGTGCACTTGAGAAGAAGGTGTACTCTTCTTTTGGATGGAATGTCCTGAAGATATCAATGAGACTCATCTCATCTAATGTATCATTTAAGACTTGTGTTTCCTTATTAATTTTCTGTTTTGATGATCCATCCTTTGGTGTGAGTGGGGTGTTAGTCTCCTACTATTATTGTGTTACTGTCAATTTCTCCTTTTATGTCTGTTAGTGTTTGTCTTATGTATTGAGGTGCTTCTATGTTAGGTGTATAGATATTTAAAAGTTTATGTCTTCCTCTTGGCCTGATCCCTTGATCTTTATGTAGTGTCCTTCCTTGTCTCTTGTAATATTTTTTATTTTAAGGTCTATTTTTTTCTGATATGGGATTGCTACTCCATCTTTTATTTGCTTCCCATTTGCATGGAATATATTTTTCCATTCTATCACTTTCAGTCTATATGTGTCTTTATGTCTGCAGTAGGTTTTTTGTAGACATCATATATATGGGTCTTGTTTTGTATCCATTCAGCCAGTCTGTGTTTTTTGGTTGCAGCATTAATCCATTTACATTTAAAGTAATTACTGATATATATGTTCCTATTGCCATTTTCTTAATTGTTTGGAGTTTTATTTTGTAGATCTTTTTTCTTCTCTTGTATTTCTTGACTATATAAGTTCCTTTAACATTTGTTGTAAAGCTGGTTTGGTGGTATTGAATTCTCTTAAGTTTTGCTTGTCTAAAAATATTTTAATTTCCTTTGTCTCTATATGTTTATTGTTTAATTCTTCTAGGTCTTTGTTTATTGATTCTTGCATCTTCTCCATTTTCTTTTCAAGGCTTTTGATCATCTTTACTATCATTATTCTGAAATCTTTTTCAGGTAGTTTGCCTATTTCCTCTTCATTTATTTGGACTTCTGTGTTTCTAGTTTGTTCCTTCATTTGTACAATATTTCTCTGACTTTTCAGTATTTTTTTTCAACTTATTGTGTTTGAGATCTCCTTTTCCCAGGCTTCAAAGTTGAATTCTTTCTTCCTTTTGGTTTCTGCACCCTCTAAGGTTGGTGCAGAAGGAAATGGCAACCCATTCCAGTATTCTTGCCTGGAAAATCCCATGGACAGAGGAACATGGTAGGCTACAGTCAGTCCGTGGGGTCGCAAAGGTCGGACATGACTGAGCTACTTCACTTTCACTTCACTGAGGTTGGTGCAGTGGTTTGTGTAAGCTTCTTATACAAGAGATTTATGCTAAGTTTTTTGTTTGTTTGTTTGTTTATCCTCTGATGGGCAAGGCTGAGTGAGGTGGTAATCCTGTTTGTTGATGATTGAGTTTGCATTTTTGTTTTGTTTGTTGTTTGGATGAGGCATCCTGCAGAATGTGCTACTGGTGGTTGGGTGATACTGGGTCTTGTATTCAAGTGGTTTCCTTTGTGGGAGTTCTCACTATTTGACAGTCCCTAGGGTGAGTTCTCTGGTAGTCTAGATTTTTGAAGTCAGTGCTCCCACTCAAAAGGCTCAGGGCTTGATCTCTGGTCAGGAACAAAGATTGCACAAGTGGTTTGTTACAGCATTAATGAAGATTCCACAAGTGGTTTGTTATGGTATTAAATGAGATTAAAACACATACCTAAAAATGAAAAATGAAGACAAACCCCCAGACTAATGGCAATTACAAAATCAGGCAAATAATAATTAAAATAATGGAATATGCACATACACATATACATCCATAAGCAAAATCAAAATAGTCCAACAAAACTAAAGTACAATAAATTGACCTGGAGTACAAAAGAAACCAAAAATTATATCTACCAGTTAAGAACAAACCTAACTAAAGCAGAAACTGGAAAACAAAACTAAAGCAAGGTGCCAACTGGGGAATAAAGCTATGAAAAGAAGACTAACAAATATGTTGAGAGGAAAGGAAAGAGAGAGAATAGATATGCAAAGCTAAATAGAGGTGGATAAAGAAGATTTATATACATTAAAGATTAACTACTAGGAAAAAAAAAAACAGTAGGAAAAGCAAACAAAGAAGTAAATGTAGAAAAATAATAATAGGTTTAAAAATTTTAATTTAAAAATTAAAAATAGAAAAAAAAAAAAAAGAGGAAAGAGAGAGAGAGAAAAAAAAAAAGTAAACTCCACAGAACCTTAGAAGTCCAACTTAGAAGCAGAGGTTTATAACAACAATAAAATGTGTAATTGAAATAAAAAGAAAAAGAAAAAACTCAAAAGCTTAATTAGATTTCATAGTGCCAATAAAACCGACAACAGCAACAGAGGGGGGTAGAAGAAAAGGAAAAAGGAAAAGAAAGAAAAATCCAAAAGAAACTACAGAAGTCAAAACACAAGAATAATAAATGCCTTTCTTGAGTCACTGCTATCAGAGTCCCTTCCAGCACTGGGAGTCACAGTCCATCTCACCTCCCTAGGATGCATTCCAAAACTGTGCTGGTCTCTGGACCTGCTGTGGGGACAGCTCAGGTTCTAATCTGGTCCTACACCTCTGTGTTCTTGCCTCCAATGTCCACAGCTATGAGAACTACCGCATTGTCTTTTGTGGGAGCTCTCAGTGTACTTTTATATATTCTGTAGATGCAGAGTCTGCCTAGTTGATTATGTGGATTTAATCTGCAGCTTGTACAGCTGGTGGGAAGGTTTTGGGTCTTCCTACTTAGGCGCACTGCCCCTGGGCTCAATTATGTTTTATTTCCACCTCTGCATGTGGGTCGTCCACTGGGATTTGCTCCTGAGGCTGCCCTGGAGGACTTGGGTTTACACCTGTGAGGGCCAGGTGTGGAGGTGGTGCGCTGCTTGGGTTGCAGGAGTTCTGGCAACACCAGGTACCCAGGGGAGTTGGCCTCTAGGACAGTAGGAAATATAATGCTCTAGAAGGGGATGGCAACCAGTATTGGCCAATACACTCCAGCATTCTTGCCTGGAGAACCCCCCTGGCAGAGAAGCCTGACAGAGAAGCCCACAGTCCACAGGTTCGCAAAGAATTCGATGTGACTGAAAAAACCCCCGTTTGCATAAACACGAGACTTTATTCATTTATTTATTTATTTTGGCCTGTGGCAGCTCTGCCCCAGTGTGGGTTGAGCATGAAGGTGGCACAGCTGCTTGGGTCATGGGGACTCTGGCAGCACCAAGTGTGAAGAGACATGGTCTGCCTCAGCCGCTGGAGTTATGTCCCTGTCAGAGTCTTTCTTCGAACCTCTCGTAGCTGGCCATCAGAAGGCCTCTTTGGCTTGTCTCTCTCCATAGCTCCACCCATTCAGGCATTTAGAGGGCTCCCTTGCCTGGGATCTTTCTCTGTTGTTTGGTGAGTCAGGCACATAGAGGGGTCCCCCTGGCTGGGGTCCTACTCTGCATACCACTGCATCAGGCACTTAAAGGGTAGCCTGGGTGGGGTCCTACTCTGTAGTTCAGTCTGTCAGGAGCTTGATGGGCCAGCCTCTCAGTTGTTCAGCAGCTGATCCTGGCATGTGGGGTCAGAGAGGCTTTGGTGATGGCTCCACCTTCTACATGTGACTCAGCAATATCGTCTTGTTTCCATGACTGCCTGGCTTTCCTCCACAGCCATTTCCCATCACAATCTCCTCCCTCGCCTCCCCTTGGTCCATCTCTCCACAGTCAACATCAGCCCTTGCCTTGGGATCGCTCCACAAACCCTAAGCTCTGGCTCCCAGCTGCTGCACCTTCTAGAGTACCTGCCTCCCTCTCCAGGGTACATATGGCCATGGCAGGGACTGTCTGATTCTCATTCCACTTGGGCTGCCACAGATCAGCTGTTTCCCTCTCAGCCTTAATTGTTTCCCCTCTGACTCAGACAATTGCCCAATGTGGGGATCGGAACCCTGCTTCAGTTCCCCCCACCCGCCCAAGGGCAGGTTCAATCCTAGTAACACTCCCGTTTTTCCCCCTAGTTCCTTCATCCTACCAAGTTTGTGTGGTTCTATATATTCTTCAGTCAGGTAGTCCTGTCTGCTCTCAGATGGTGTTCTGCATGCACTTCCATGTCTGAAGGTGTATCCTGATGCATCCATGGAGACAGATGTATTCCACGTCCTCCTACTCCTCCGCCATCTTGTTCTCCTCCATGACGTCTTAGTTAATGTATTTTTCCCTTAACATACAGTAATCAAACCTGGTTCTCAGTGTCACCCTTTTGAATGGACATTTTATTACTTATTTGACTACTTCAGTAAAAGCTTGATGTCTGCATCCCAAACATATGCTTGGAAAAGGCCTCACAGGATCACTTTCATTCACAGGGCAGGAAGGTAAGATAATCAGTTTCATAAGTAGATCAGATGGTTGATTTTACACGGAAAGTAGTAAATCAAGACGGACCCATAATTTTGACATCCAGTCTGAAATAAACTTCCATTTTATGTAAATTAGTTTCAACTTGTAAGCCTAATGATATGTACACTCTTTATGACAGTTTAATTGGATGTTTTAGAACTCAGCCTAAAATCATGGCTTTCAATCTGACATGCAGACATATAACAAAATTAATAATGTTTTTATGTAACTATTGGGAAAACTCTTAGCTTAAAGAAAAATATAAATGTCTATATACTGTGTTAAAGTAAGAATAAATGAAATATTTATTTATGGTTTCATGGTTAAAACATTTGGAATTAAATTCTGTATTTAACTTAGGGTTAAGTAGTTTTTATAACACTGTTGGTGCAGAGAAAATGTCCATGCTGTGAAAATGATGCAATTGTGACAAGGTACTATAGTAAATCTAGTAAAAGAAAATCAATTCTATCATGTTACGATAGACATGAAAATAAAATGTTATCAATTATAAATAGAAATATTATGATAGACTCATTAAGACATTTTTAATATTTGCAAGCATAATAATATTACTTATGTTACAAATTTCTAATAAGACAGCAAAATACATTTATTTCTAGTAGAAATAATTCATATAAGGTTTAGGATTCTCCAATTCCTGTTTCTGGTTCATTCATCATTTCATCATTATCTTACAATTGCCCAAGTTCCTTTTCATAATAATCTCTAGGCAAATTACCCAAATTGCTAAAATGGTGTGAACTTCGTAATTTCTTTCAGCAGACCTCAATGATTTAAGTTACATGGTCATTAATTGTCAGCAGTATCCTTTAATCAGGTAAAACTGATCATAGTTTAAGGAATTTTACTGTGCTGTTTGAGAAACCACTTATCCCAGTCTAGAGGCTACAACATTATTAATTTTATTTTACTACTTTCATGGCAATTAGTAAGCAATGTTGCTCCTGCTTCTAATTTATGTCATCACAAGAACAACTGTCTGCTTTGTTTGTCAGAGAAGTATATCGCAAATTAGAATCTTTAGTGTTAACAGAAATCTTTTGTTTATGGCTTTGGGTTTTCACAACTTAAAAGTAAGAATCATACACTTTTAAATCAGTTTTAAAATCAATTATGTAGGAAGTGCTACATGCCCTTTCATTCTGAGTACAAATTCATAACAACATTATCGATTGCAACTGCTAGGCCTGTTTACAAACCAAAGATGTGCTATCGGCTCACCTTCTCATTTGACCCAGCAGGTCTGGTAAGTATAAGGGTATTTTTCTGCAAGACAGAGATGACAAAGGCTATTTCTTCCTGTTCCCTGGATCAATTGCCTTGAGAGTGGATTTAAATCTGATCATGCCTAACTGTGTGTGTGTGTGTGTGTGTGTAGGCTTTAAAGACCTCATGAAGGCAAATGGCATATTGTCACCATTTCCCTGTGAAACTTTACCACTGGCATTGCTATTCAAACCCATGGTATTATTGACAATATTTGTGAATCACTAAATAAAATGAAAGAGAAAACTAGTAATTTTAATTTCATTATTTCTCTCTGCTTTAGTTACCAAAAAACCATAACTTTCATGAAGGTCTGTAAGAATAAATTAACCTCAAAATTTAATCAATTATGGGGAAAAGACAAGAGAATCACACTGCCCCCTGCTGCAAAGAGCTACGTTCAAAAACATAAGATATTTCTCTTATACTAAGTGATTTCATTTCCATTATAATTCTTTAATTCTCTTCAACAAGTACTTAATTAACTTCCCAGATTAATCAGTTGATGCTTAACACAGAGTCTTTATATGTATTTTCCTTCATTCAGGTATTTTAGAGAGAGATATTACAGGATAGAAACGTTAACATCAGTAGGAAAGAAACATAAAATGAAAGAGAAATCTGTGTGTATGCCTTTAGGCACTTAGCCAATTAGAAAGAAGGTTTTAAGAACTTCTTGTGCTGAGTATTGTGAATATGTACATAACTATAACACTTCCTGGTAAGAACAGTTATTATAAATAAGAACAAAGCATTATGAAGGACATGTGTAAAGAAAAAAAAATATGATCTGAAAAGGGTAAAAAGTGGATGGGTATGTGCATAAAAATTATTAATCTTTCTCTCTCCAAGTTATACTTTGATCCTGTTTTCAATCTCTCTCTCTGGGATTGCAGCTTTTGTTATACTAGAACTTGTCATTGTGTCCCAGTGTTTCAGATTCTCTTTTGTTCCCCACCTGTTTAGCTCTTCATGATTTAAACCTCTTTCTTATTTCACTCATCCTCTTTTCTCATGGTTCCATATACTATTATATACTGAATTTTTAATTGTTGTTTTAATACTCATCAGTTTTAAAATTTTTATTACTTTTGTATAATCTAATCCAGTTCTCTGGTGAAGTTTTCCATCTCATGTCATTTTTGATTAGGTTGGTGCAAAAGAAATTTCATTTCTGCATTGT
This sequence comes from Dama dama, assembly GCF_033118175.1. Lineage (NCBI taxonomy): Eukaryota > Metazoa > Chordata > Mammalia > Artiodactyla > Cervidae > Dama > Dama dama. Next base: position 40,787,334 of record NC_083709.1, on the reverse strand, counting down.
TGAACTTTGCCATTTGATATTGGAACGCCTTCTTAAATAAATGTTGTTATGTTATACCCCATTTTAATGCACATGTCTTGCTTTATGTTTTTTGCTAATGAATAATTACTTGCTGTTTATTTTATATGCATTTTAAACTATGAAAATGATGTTAGATAAAAAGCAAATTCAAGAAATTTTCTTGAATTCAAAATGGGTCTTAAAGCAGCAGAGACAACTCACAACATCAACAACACATTTAGCCTAGGAACTGCTAATAGACATGCAGTGCAATGGTGGTTCAAGAAGTGGTCTTTGCAAGTCTACTTTGCAAAGGAGACTAGAGCCTTGAAGATGAGGAGCACAATGGCCACCCATCAGAAGTTGACAATGACAAATTGAGTGGATCATCATAGCTGATCCTCTTAGAACTACATGAGAAGTTGCCCAAGAACTCTACATCGACCATTCTATGGTCACTGAACATTTGAAACAAACTGGAAAAGTGAAAAAGTTCAATAAGTGGGTGCCTTATGAACTGACCACAAATTAAAAAAAGAATGTTGTTTTGTAGTGTTATGTTCTCATTCTATGCAACAACAATGAACCATTTCTTGACTGGATTGTGATGTGCAATGAAAAGTAGGTTTTATAATGACAACTAGCTCAGTGACTGGACTGAGAAGCTCCAAGGTGAAGTTGCTCAGTCGTGTCCGACTCTTTGCGACCCCATGGACTGTAGCCTACCAGGCTTCTCCGTCCATGGGATTTTCCAGGCAAGTGTACTGGAGTGGGTTGCCATTTCTTTCTCCTGAGAAGCTCCAAAGCAGTTCCCAAAACCAAACTTGCACCAAAAGAAGGGTAATGGTCAGTCATTCTTTGGTAGTCTGCTGCCTGTTTGATCCACTACAGCTCTCTGAATCCCAGCAAAACCATTACATCTGAAAGGTATGCCCAGCAAATTGAAGAGATGCACTGAAAACTGCAATGCCTGCAGCCAGCACTGTTCAACAGAAAGGGCCCAATTCTTCTCCACCATAATGCCTGACCACAAATCACACAACCAATGTTTCTAAAGTTGAACAAACTTGGCTAAAAATTTTGTTTTATCCGCCATATTCACCTGACCTCTCACCAATTGACTACTACTTCTTAAAGCATCTCCACAATTTTTTGCAGAAAAATGCTGCCACAACCAGCAGGATATAGAAAATGTTTTCCGAGTTTATTGAATCCAGGAGCATGAATTTTTATAATACAGGAATAAGCAAACATATTTCTTGTTGGCAAAAATGTGTTGATGATAACAGTTCCTATTTTGATTAATAAAGATGTATTTGAGCCTTGTTATAATGATTTAAAATTCAGAGTCTGGAACTGTAATTACTTTTGCACCAATCTAATGTATATTTAATACAAGTGCATCCAACTTGTGACTTATAAGTCCAATTATTTGGGTTGCCTGTACATGGCCTAGTCTCTTGGTCCTGCAGAGTAACTATTGATAGAATGCAACACATTTATCACCCTCTTTAAAGAATGATTGTGTCCCATTCTCTGATAAACAAATAGGATAGCACTAGAACAACTAATCAGAGGCTGAGTTGACTAGATGCTGGGCTGGAGCTTTTGCTAAGGTCTGCCTACCACTTTGGGGCTTCCCTGGTGGCTCAGAGGATAAAGCGTCTTCTACTGTATGGTACCATAGGAGTTCTTCCTGAGAGTCTTGGGGTTTTCTGGGGTTTCTCTTACTTGAAAGGTTGTGAATTCCAGTATATGTCTCATCCTCACTGTTTGACTGATGTAAATTACCATCTATTTCAGCAGCATTCTGCTTAGATCTGTAGAATTACCAATTCTGTAAAAGCCATGTTGGAGAAGTTGCTGAGGTTAGGGCGTTCACTCTTCCCTGCCTCTCCCTTCTCCCAGCAACATTGACCCCTTCAAATCTTGTCTATGTTGTTAGTGACAAATTCCCTTCCATGCTTCTCCAGCTTTATGAGACTGCCAAAACTTCTGGTTTGTCACCTACATGGCTGCAACTAACTGATAATCTCAGTATAGTCCCTGCTCCAAGAATAAATAAAGGACCAGAAACTCTGCTTATAGACTTTCAACTCACACTCCATTATTCCCTTCTTTCAGTAATCTTGACTCTCAGAAGGTTTTGGACTAAGCAACTCTTTGAGACTTGAGATGACTTTTCTACTTTTTTTTCAATGGGAGCATTAGCCTAATGAAGCTATTCATTATGTCTTAGACAATTTATTTGAACAGTATATGTTGATAGTGTTTGAGAAGAGATGGGGGTGATAAAGTAAGAAAAGTCAAATTGTAATGGTGCATATCCACTTGATTGAAGCATATGATCTTTAAAATGATAATCTATTGAAGATTTTTCAGCAAAAGAGTGTATATTGCATTTAGATTTTTAAAATATTTTTTGCCATATCCTAGGACAGCCAGGAGGTGTGGCTAGAAACCAGTGAAATAAAAAAAAAATGTGAAGTCAAAGAAGGAACAAGAAAGGCCAAATTACACAGGATTAGGTAGAGATCTCACTGTTTTAGATTTCACTCTGAGTAAAATAGGGAACCAGAAAAAAGATATGATCTGATTTACATTTTTAAAGTTTGATCCCTCCTGTGAGTATATATCCAAACAAAATGAAATGAGTACCTTAAAAAAGATATTTGCAATCCATGTTCATTGTAATATGTTGCAATAGAAAACTAAGTGTAGAATTCAACCACAAAAAAAGAGATCTTGCCATTTACAAAAACATGGATGAATGCAGATGGTAGATGACATTATGATACAGCCAGACACAAGGAAACAAATAAATAAATAAATGAATGGCATGATTTCACTTAAGTGGAATCTAAAAAAGTCAAGTACATAGAAGCAGAGAGAGGAGTACTGATCATTGGGGCAGTGACATAGGATGGCTTTTCCAGTAGGCATGTAAGGATGGGAGAGTTGAACTATAAAGAAAGCTGAGTGCTGAAGAACTGATGCTTTTGAACTGTGGCATTGGAGAATGCTCTTGAGAGTCCCTTCAACTGCAAGGAGATCCAACCAGTCAACACTAAAGGAAATCAGTCCTGAATATTCATCAGAAGAACTGATGCTGAAGCTGAAACTCCAATACTTTGGCCACCTGATATGAAGAACCAACTCTTTGGAAAAGACCCTGATGCTGGGAAAGATAGAAGGTGGGAGGAGAAGAGGACAACAGAGGATGAGACAGATGGATGGTATCACCGACTCTATGGACAACAGTTGAGCAAGCGCTCAGGAGTTGGTGATGGACAGGGAAGCCTGGCATGCTGCAGTCCATAGGGTCGCAAAAAGTTGGACACAACTGAGCAACTGAACTGAACTGAACTGACACAAGGAAACAAATAAATAAATAAATGAATGGCATGATTTCACTTAAGTGGAATCTAAAAAAGTCAAGTACATAGAAGCAGAGAGAGGAGTACTGATCATTGGGGCAGTGACATAGGATGGCTTTTCCAGTAGGCATGTAAGGATGGGAGAGTTGAACTATAAAGAAAGCTGAGTGCTGAAGAACTGATGCTGAAGAACTGACATAGGTTATATGGAGATGTGTTGATTAAAGTGTACAAAGCTGCAATTACATAGGATGGGTAAGCCTAGAAAGAAAATGTACAGGATGATGACTATAGTGAATAATATTGTACTGAATACTGGAAATTCACTCAGTAGATTTCAGGTCCTCTCACCATGAAAAAAGAAAAACAAGTTAACTATGTGAGCATATGGATAGGTTGATTAGTTTGACTGTAGAAACTGTTTCACTATGTATATCAAATTACATTGAAAATCTTACATATACAATTCTTATTTTAAAAATAACAAAGAATTTGAAATGGCTCACTATTTATGCTACATGATGAGACTTTAGAAGCAAAGTTGGAGGTGAGGAGATCAAAAGACTGTAGTAGTTATACACATGAAGAGGAGGGTCAGTAACTTGTCCTAAAGGCTAACAGTAAAATGATGAAATAATGTCTGATGCTGAATGTATCTCATCTACCTGGTATATGGGGAAAAAAAGAGAACCAAAAAGGAAACCAATACTGACAACCAATACTGAGAGAGCTGGGAGTAGAGCTGATTTAAAAAATATCATAATAGTGATTTTGAATAGGACTGATACGGAATATTTACTGGGCATAAAATTTAAAATATTAAATAGACAATTAAACCACAAATCTGGTGATTCAGAGAAAGGTCTGGACTAAAGATATAAATTTCAGGGGGTTTGATATGTGAATTCAATTTAAAGCCAGGATACTACCCAACACTCACTCACTAAGGAAGTGAAAGGTGATCAAAGCAGAGAATGAGAACTGATTAATGATTACCTTATAACATAAGAAAATCCTCTCTGCAAAAAATGAAGTCTCAGAAATCAAGAGTGAAGGAAGAGAGGATGATTAACCATATCAAATCCTGTAGTCTGGTGTAGTTAAATAAGGTCTGAACACAATTCACTAAAATTACCAAAATGAAAAACAAATGGTGAAATTATCAAAATCATTTTTTATTGTTGTGTTTTGTTCAATTTTTAATGGAGAAAGTATTTAAGGGAGACCAGGGGACGAACTGGAAAATCTTTGTAGGGTCAATTGTTTGGGAACTTTTCGTAAAGAGGAGAAAATATTTCATTAGATCTATTTCATAGTGGAAAACAATAGAATTTTCTAAAAAGAATGATTCTAAAACATTAATCTCAAAAGATAGCTGAAAAATAAGAAAAGAAAATGATAAGAAATGGCTGGAAGTAGATTAGTACCAGCATTTTTAAACTCTCAATTCTTTACAGGAATCCTTTAAACTGAAATATATTTTCACATATTTCTTAGGTTTTTAAAATAAAGCAATTTGTTTCATTTTTAAAAATAAGTTACATAATGTCAGAATTGCTAGATATAAACTTTGGTTTCAATACAGAAATATCACAAAAATTTAATATTACACAGAGAAAGGAATATCTATATTTTAATGCAATGTAATTTTCATATTCACAAATGATATAAAGTCACTGAAACTGCAAGAAAAAAATCCATGTATTTCTAACAAACTATCATATTTGAATCATTTAAATAAAATCTTTTAGATTTCCCTGTTATTTCAATTCGGAACCCACTTCCATCATTAGAGCTCTGATTTACAAATATTTGGGTGATATAAAGACTTAATTGTTATAGATTAGTAGGAGTATGGCATGGAATCAACATTTGGACTATTAAGAAACCACCATTATTATTTTCAATTGATCAATACACAAAACTGCAAAGACTGTTAGCATATTCTATTAAATTCTCTCATGAAAGTAAATAATTTGTAAGCTGTAAACTCTTTACACATAGCAGTAGTACTACTAAAATATTTAAGAACATAAATGATCAAAAGCCACTGTACTCTAGGAAGGATGATACATCCTTCTTAGGAAACTGCATAACTAGATAGGGAACTACAGGGATATTAATAATAAAGGTTGAGACTTCTAGAAATATCAGTTAATATTTTTCTCTCATTTTAGGCTTTCCCAGGAAAAATTTAATTGCATAAAAATTCTAATGGTGCCATTTTCTGTGTGTCTATTTTAGTTGTCATAACATTTATTGTGTTATTAATTCAGTTGTCATCTTACTTATGTTATTAAACTTCTTAGAAAATGTTTATTTCATAAATTTACAAAACTGGTAACAAAGGAAAAGAAAGAGAAAATATTAGCATATATGGTTCTAAAGTTTTCAAGAAGTCCAAAATGAAATAAAAGCAGTAAGAGTGGGCATCCTTATCTTGTTTCTGATCTTAGAGAAAATGCTCTCTGCTTTTCACCACTTAATGTCATTAGCTGTGGGTTGTCATCTATGGCCTTTATTATGTTGAGGTATGTACCCTATATGCTCACTTTCTGAAGAGTTTTCATCATAAATGGATGCTGAATTTTATCATACTACCCAGAGCAATCTATAGATTCAGTACAATCCCTATCAAATTCCAAATGGCATGTCTTCACAGAAAAGGAAAAATAACCCTAAAATCTGTATGAAGACACAAAAGCCCTTGAATAGCCAAAACAATCTCGAGGGAAAAAAAAATAGAGCTGGAGCAATTAGGCTTCCTGTTCAGACAACACAGCTACAGTAATCAGAGCAGTATGATTCTGGCACAAAAACAGACACGGATATCAATGGAACAATATAGAAAGTCCAGAAATAAATCCACATACCTGTGGTCAACTCATCTGTGACATAGGAGGCAAGAATATGCAATTGAGAAAAGGCAGTCTCTTCAATAAGTGGTTCTGGGTAAACTGGACAGCTACATGTAGGAGCATGAAATTAGAACATTCTCTAACACCATATACAAAAATGAAAACAAAATGGATGAAAGATCTAAAGGCAAGACAGATTCTATAAGGCTTCTAGAGGAAAAATAGGCAGAAACTCCTTGACATAAATTCACAGCAATATATTTTTGGATCCAGTACCTGGAGTAATGCAAATAAAAACAAAAACAAATGGGAACTAATTAAACTCAAAAGTTTTTTTACAGCAAAGGAAACCATAAGCAAAACAAAAATTCCACATAATGGGAGAAAATATTCACAACCAACAAGGGATTAATTTCCAAAATATACCAAAAGCTCATATAGCTCAATGGAAAAAAAAAAAAAAAACAAAGAAAGAATATGTGCAGAAGACCTAAAGAGACATTTTCCCAAAGATGGCCAAAAGGCATATGAAATGATGCTCAACACTGCTAATTATTAGAGAACCGCAACTCAAAACTACAATGATGTATCACTCCACCCAGGTCAGAATGGTAGTCATCAAAATATTTTCAAATAATAAGTACTAGAGAGGGTTTGGTGAAAAGGAAACCATTTTATACCACTGGTAGGAATGTAAATTGGTGCAGCCACTATGGAGCAGAGTAGGTTCTATTTTTTAAAAACATACAGTAACCATGTGATCTACCACCCTGATACCAATTCCTGGACATATATTCAGAAAAGATGAAAATTCCAATTAAAAACAAACAAACAAACAAACATGAAATTCAATATTTATATCAACACTGCAGTAGCCAAGACATGGAGGAAATCTAAATGTTCATGCACAGGTGAATGGATAAAGAAGATGTGGTGTACACACACACACACACACACACACACACACACACGGTGGAATATTACTAAGCCATAAAATGGATAAAAATGTCATTTGTACCAAAATGTATGAATCTAGAGATTATCATCGGAGAAGGTAATGGCACCCCACTCCAGTACTCTTGCCTGGAAAATCCCATGGACGGAGGAGCCTGGTGGGCTGCAGTCCATGGGGTCGCGAAGAGTCAGACATGACTGAGCAACTTCACTTTCACTTTTCACTTTCATGCATTGGAGAAGGAAATGGCAACCCACTCCAGTGTTGTTGCCTGGAGAATCCCAGAGATGGGGTCACAGAGAGTCAGACAAGACTGAAGTGACTTAGCAGTAGCAGTAGAGATTATCATATTAAGTTAAGTTAGCTAGATAGAGAAAGCCAAATATCATAGGACATCGCTTATATGTGGAGTCTTAAAAAAAAAAAAAGGTACAAATGAGCTTATTTAAAAGACTCAAAGGCACCGAAAACAAACTTATGGTTTCCAAAGGGGAATGGAGGGTGAGGGATAAATAAGAAGTCTGGATTAACAGATACACACTACTATACAGAAAATCAACAACAAAAATATCGTATATATTTTTATACTATATATAAAAATGAACAACCAAGACCTACTATATAGCACAGGGTACTATATATATTTAATACATTGTAACAACCTACAATGGATAAGAATATGAAAAATTATGTATGTATGTTTTATATATACATATATGAACATATATATATTTATATATATATATACACAAATCACTTTACTATATGCCTGTAAAACAACACTGTAAATCAATTATATATCAATAAATAAACAATAAGCAAATACTTCATGTGAGGAAAAAAATCTTTTGTTATAGAATTATATTCTAAAACTTAAAATATGAAATAATACTTAATAATTATTTGCTACTATTTGGTATATGGTACTGACACAAAGGCAGAAATATAGATCAATGGAACAAAATAGAAAGCTCAGAGATAAATTCACACACCTATGGACACCTTATCCTTGACAAAGGAGGTAAAAATATACAATGGAGAAAAGACAATCTCCTTAACAAATGGAGCTGGGAAAACTGGTCAACCACTTGTAAAAGCATGAAACTGGAACACTTTCTAACACCACACACAAAAAGAAATTCAAAATGAATTAAAGATCTACATATAAGACCAGAAACTATAAAACTTTTAGAGGAAAACATAGGAACAACACTCTCTGACATAAATCACAGCAAGATCCTCTATGACCCAACTCCCAGAGTAAAGGAAATAAAAATAAACAAATGGGACCCAATTAAATTTAAAAGCTTTTGCACAATGAAGGAAACTATAAGCAAGGTGAAAAGACAGTCTTCAGAATCAGAGAAAATAAGAGCAAACCAAACAACAGACAAAGAATTAATCTCCAAATATACAAGCAGCTCAAGCAGCTCAATACTAGAAAAATGAATGACCCAATCAAAAAGTGGGTCAAAGAACTAAACAGACATTTCTCTGAAGAAGACACACAGATGGTTAACAAACACATGAAAAGATGTTCAACATCACTCATTGTCAGAGAAATGCAAATCAAAACCACAATGAGGTACCATCTTACACTGGTCAGAACGGCTGCCATCAAAAAGTCTACAAACAATAAATGCTGGAGAGGGTGTGGAGAAAGGGAACCCTCTTACACTGTTGAGGGGAATGCAAACTAGTATAGCCACAATGGAGAACAGTGTGGAGACTCCTTAAAAAACTGGAAACAGAACTGCCATATGACTCAGCAATCCCACTGCTGGGCATATACACCAAGGAAACCAGAATTGAAAGAAACATGTGTACCCCAATGTTCATCGCAGCACTATTTACAATAGCTAGGACATGAAAGCAACGTAAATGTCCATTGGCAGACAAATGGATAAGAAATCTGTGGTACATATACACAATGGAATATTACTCAGATATAAAAGGAGCACATTTGAGTCAGTTCTAATGAGGTGAATGAAACTGAAGTCTATTATACAGAGTGAAGTAAGTCAGACAGAGAAACACCAATACAGAATATTAACACATATATATTGAATTTAGAAAGATGGTAAAGAGGACCCTACATGCAAGGCAGCAAAAGAGACACAGATGTAAAGAACAGACTTTTGGACTATGTGGGAGAAGGCAAGGGTGGGATGATTTGAGAGAATATCTTTGAAACCTGTATATAACCATATGTAAAATAGATGACCAGTGCAAGTTCAAAGCATTAAGCAGGGCACTCAAAGCTGGTGTTCTTGAACAACCCAGAGGGATGGGGTGGGGAGGGAGGTGGGAGGGGGCATTCAATGGGGGACACATGTACACTGTAGCTGATTCATGTCGATGTATGGCAAAAATTGCCATAATATTGTAATTAACCTCCAATTAAAATAAATAAATTAAAAATAAACAAATATGTATTAGAAGAAGAAAAATGTTTCATTATAGAATTATATTCTAAAGCTTGAAATATGAAATAATACTTAATGATTATTTGCTAGCATTTGGTGGCAATAATCAGATTAATAATTTTCATAAATATGATTTAGAAATCTAAGTGCAATGAAGTGAAAGTTGCTCAGTCGTGTCTGACTCTTTTCAACCCCATGGACTATACAGTCCATGGAATTCTCCAGGCCAGAATACTGGAGTGTGTAGCCTTTCCCTTCTCCAGGGGATCTTCCTAGCCCAGGTATCAAAGCCAGGTCTCCCACATTTCAGATGGATTCTTTACCAGCTGAGTCACAAGGGATAGCCCAAGAATACTGGAGTGGGTAGCCTACCCCTTCTCCAGTGGATCTTCCCAACCCAGGAATCAAACCGAGGTCTCCTGCATTGCAGGAGGATTTTTTACCTACTGAGCTATCAGGGAAGCCCAAAATCTGAATACATTCAAATAATTCATTATATTTATGATTCAGAAAACACAGTGATTTTTCAGTCCACTACTATTAAGACATTAGCTAGTTGTTCTCTAAACATATAGAATATGGACTATTAATTCATTTCAATTTAACTTATGATAGAAGTAAATTGGACAACTTCATTCAAACTCTACATTTCTACTAGTTTGGTAAATTTACATAAATACACTCCAACGATTTAGCCTTGTAAGAATTTTTTCTCAACTTTAGAGATTATAAGATCAATTTATTTACCAAAATGAAATACCAACAACAATGTGAACATTAACTTATAAATCAGCTTTAAAAATACTGATTTTATTCTTTCTAATCAATCACATGAGAAAATATGACTTAATGACTCATTTTTAATTCATTCCTGAATGAATGCTTTCCAAAAATGATATTATTGTAACCTTTGTATATTAATTTCATTACTGTAATATTGAGAAATACATGAGGGTTTAAAAACTGCTTTCCATTAAAAAAATTGCTTTCCATTAAGTTATATTAATTATGCTGCATATTATATCAGACCCTTGACTAATTATTTGAACTCAGGCAATCATAGTCAACTAAATCTAGCATTGAGAAATGTTAGTATCATCAATATTATAAAAATGTGATACATTGAACAATGTGAATTTTATAATTTTTAAAATGAAAAAAATTTTAAGAGGATAATTAATTGACTTTTGGCGGGGGGTAATAGCTCTTTATCCAAAGTACTTTTTAATATGGTACTAGGACTTCCCTGGTGGCACAAGGGATAAGAATCTGCCTGCCAATGCAAGGGCAGGGGTTCAATCCCTGGAAGATTCCACACACCATGGAGCAACTAAGCTGGTGCACCCCAACTGCTGAGGCTGTGTTCTCGAGTCTGCAGGTCACCACTTCTGAGCTCACCTGCTGCAACTACTGAAGGCCACATGCCCTAGAGCTCCCGTGCCACAACTACTGAAGCTGGTGTCCCTAGATTCCGTGCTCTGCAACAAGAGAAGTCACTGCAATGAAGTCCCTTGCCACAACTAGAGAAAGCCTTCACAAAGCAACAAAGACCCACCATAGCCAAAAATAAGATAAATAAAAATTATAAAAATAAATTTTTATAATATCATTTTTTTTTATTTAAAAAAAATATTGTAAAAATAAATGGCTTCCCTGGTAGCTCAGAATCTTCCTGTAATATGGGAGACTCAGACTCCATCCCTGGGTCAGGAAGATCCCCTGGAGAAAGGAATAGATAGCTACCCACTCCAGTGTTGACTGGAGAATTCCATGAACAGAGGAGTCTGGCAGGCTACAGTCCATAGGATCACAAAGAGTCTTGACACTGGAGTAATTTAGCACATGCATTTGAATATATCTTTTTCAATGGCAACAAACTCTAGTATTAGAGTGAAAAAAACAAGGCTTGATCTGAAATTCCTTAACTTTCTTCTGGTGTTAAAATTAAGAGAGTTAATTAATGTCTGTGAGAATGAAATGGTTGTTTAGTCGCTAAGTCATGTCCGACTCTTTTACAACCCACAGACTGTAGAAAGTCCTTGGTTACTTAGGGATGGAATTGCTAAGTCATTGAATTGATATAGATTTAGCTTTATAGATAACACCAAAGGTTTTATTCAAGTTATTAGTATAAACTCACTTTGTTGCGGTAGTTAGGATAATTCAGTTTTTCTCATTTGAATTGACATCTTGTCAATACTTGATATTGCCTGCCTTTTAAAAATTTAGTCATTCTTTTAGATGTATAATAATTTGCACTGTGGTTTTAATTTATATTTTTCTGAAAACTATTTTAAAAAGTTTAGTTCCATTTCAAAGCCTTATTTTTCTGTTATATGAAATGTTTGTTGAAATTCCATATTCATCATTTATTAGGTCTCTGCTTAAGTTATTTATGTGACGAGTTTTTAAATACACCGTGGATTTGAGCCTTTGGACATGTATCAGTGTATATCAATACATGTATATTTACAATGGATATAAAAGTTTTAAGTATGTCTTTTTAGTCTTTCTGTGATTTTGTTTAACAAATAGAATTTCATAATTTTAATATAATCTAACCTATCTACTTTACCTTCATTTTTTGTGCTATTTAATGAATCTTTACTGTATTGGTTATAGTCTGCGGTTTTTATAGAACCTTTCTTTTTTGTACCTTTCATATTTAGGCTATGACTTACCTGGAATTAATGTTTGTTTATGGTGTTACATAAGATACAAGATTAATGTTTTTCAGAAAGATATCCAATGAACCCAGAACATTTTATTGAAAATACCATCACTGAGAAAAGGTCAAAATGGCAGAGTAGGAAGACAGAGGCAGGCTCCCCAGGTGGCACCAGTGGTAAAGAACCTGCCTGCCAATTTGGAGACATGGATTCAATCCCTGGGTCAAGATACCCTGGAGTAAAGCATGGCAGTTCAGTCCGGTATTGTTGCCTGGAGAACCCCAAGGACAGAGGAGCCTGGCAGGCTACAGTCCATAGGTTTGCACAGAGTTGGACATGACTGAAGTGACTTAGCACACATACAGAGGAACACGAGGACTTCACCTCATCCCATGAACACATCATGTGGAGCACTTCTCACTGAAAACTAACTGGATACTGGTAGAAAGAATCCCATACAACCAAGAATGAAAAAAAAGATCCCGACAGAATCTGTTAGGAAGGAAAGAAAAGTGATTAAGTTCAGACTTATGCCCTCAGAGGGGACCAAAAAAAAAAAAAAAAAAAAGAAGAAGAAGAGGGTTTAAAAGAGCAGATATCCTTCCTGGGAAGTAAGTGGTTCTAGACACATATTGGGTGCCCAAGTCATGGGGTCCAATATTTGGAAGATAAGTCCATTTAGCTAATTTAAAAATGAGAAGGATTAATAGGAGGTCTGTAGGAAACATAGACTGCTGATCAAGACTCTGCACACGCTTGCTGACTCCTAAAACAAGGTGGAGAGAGCAGAATGAAAAGCATGGCGTTCTGGCCAGGCTCCCATGACCAGCCCAGTACTTGTGCCTGACTGATCTGAGAGCCCACTCTGGCCCCTCAAGCTCCGCAATGCAGCTCCAGACAAGGAGCAGGGCTGCCTTGGCTGAGGAGAGTGCTCAGTTGTGAAGGGCAAAGCTGGCCTGAACCTGAAAATGCATCTGAAGTGACAGGTGCCCATTTTTGATTCTTAAGAAGGCAGCACCCTAAACAATACTGAGAACTTACTCCAGTCCCTCTTGCTCCAGCACAGGCCCCCTCTGGGTAGAGGACCCCAGCGTTGGGAGGGGGAAGAGCACACTTAGAGGGAATGGGGCCAACACAGACCTGACCCTCAGGGCGTCTACTCCAGCAACGCTGAACCTGAAACCACTACAAGTAGGGTGGAGTCACTCAGTTGCTCAGTCGTGTCCGACTCTGCAACCCAATAGATTGCAGCACATCAGGCTTTCCTGTCCCTCACCAACTCCCAGAGCTTACTCAAACTCATGTCCATCAAGTCGGTGATGCCATCCAACCATCTCATGCTCTGTCATCACATTCTCCTCCCACCTTCAAACTTTCCCAGCATCAGGGTCCTTTCCAGTGAGTCAGTTCTTCACATCAGGTGGCCAAAGGATTGGAGTTCCAGCTTCAGCATCAGTCCTTCCAATGAATATTCAGGACTGATTTCCTTTAGGATAGACTGGTTGGATATCCTTGATCCAAGAGACTCTCAAGAGCCTTCTGCAACACCACAGTTCAAAAGCACCAATTCTTCAGTGCTTAGCTTTCTTTATAATCCAACTCTCACATCCATAATAACTACTGGAAAAAGCATAGCTTTGACTAGACAGACCTTTATTGGCAAAGTAATGTCTCTGCTTTTTAATATGCTGTCTAGGTTGGTCATAGCTTTTCTTCCAAGGAGCAAGCGTCTTTTAATTTCATGACTACAGTCACCATCTGCAGTAATTTAGGAGTTCAAAAAAATAAAGTCTCTCACTGTTTCCATTGTTTTCCCATCTATCTGCCATGAAGTGATGGGACCAGATGCCATGATCTTTGTTTTCTGAATGTTGAGTTTTAAGCCAACATTTTCACTCTCCTCTTTCACTTTCATCAAGAGGCTCTTTAGTTCTTTTTCTCTTTCTCCCATAAGGGTGGTGCCATCTGCATATTTGAGGTTATTTATATTTCTCCTGGCAATCTTGATTTCAGCTGTGCCTCATGCAGCCCAGCATTTCTCATGATGTACTCTGCATATAAGTTAAATAAGCAGGGTGACAATATATAGCCTTGACAGACTCCTTTCCTGATTTGGAACCAGTCTGTTCCATGTCTGTTTCTAACTGTGGCTTCTTGACCTACACATAGATTTCTCAGGAGGTAGGTAAGGTGGTCTGGTATTCCCATCTCTTTAAGAATTTGCCACAGTAGGGTGGAACCGTGAACTTGGCCAGTGAGCAGAGAAGAAGTCTCAGAGCACCCCTGGCTCTGGCTCTCGCCTCTTCATCTCTATCCCTGCATCCTCCCAAGGTGATGGTTGCCAATACACCTTTGGGGCATACATGACTCGTGCTCACATTAGATCCAGCTCTCCTAACAAAGCAACTGGGCACACATAGACTATATAAGAGAGCTCTCACACAAGGATACCACTTTAAGGCCAAGTGAGGTAACTGTTTCTCTTAATTTCATACAAACAGACAAACTAAAGAAAAAAAAGAAGAATGAGGAATTTCTGTCAAGAAGAAGAACAAAGGAACGAATACAGTGAGAATTTTAATAAAGAACTGCAAAATATAAAGAGAGAAGAGCGAGCCAGTCAGAGCTGAATAATACAATAACTGAAATAAAAAAAAATACTAGAAGGAAATATAAAGTATTGAATGGGAAAATTTGCAACCTAGGATACTCTATCCATAAATATTATCATTTAGAAATAATGGAAAGATAAAGAACTTCTCAGACAAGAAAAAATGATAGTAGTTTATCAATAATAAACCTACCCTAAAAGAAATATTAAAGGGTCTCCTCTAAGTGGAAAAGAAAAAGCTGCAAGAACAAATAAAAGAAAGGGGAAAAACCCACTAGTAAAGATGAACACATGGTAAATAAAAGTGGTGAGACTGGACGTCCTTCTTTTGTTCCATATCTTAGAAGAACTATATTTAGCTTTTCAGAGTTGAGTATGATGTTAGCTTTGGTTGATCATTTATGGCCTTTATTATGTTGATATACAGTCCCGCTATGCTCACTTTCTGAAGGGTTTTAAATAGTGTTGATTTTTTTAAGAACTTTTTCTACATCTATTGAGATACATCTATTGAGATGGGAGTCCCTTGTACTGCAAGGAGATCCAACCAGTCCATCCTAAAGCAGATCAGTCCTGGGTGTTCATTGGAAGGACTGATGCTGAAGCTGAAACTCCAATCCTTTGGCCACCTGCTGTGAAGAACAGACTCATTGGAAAAGACCCTGATGCTGGGAAAGATTGAAGGTGGGAGTATAAGGGGACGACAGAGGATGAGATGGTGGGATGGCCTCACTGACTCAATGGACATGAGTTTGAGTAAGCTCTGGGAGCTGGTGATGGACAGGGAAGCCTGGCGTGCTGCAGTCCATGGGGTCACAAAGAGTTAGACACAACTGAGGGACTGAAATGAACTGATTGAAATGATAATATGGCTTTCATTCTTCAGTATGTTGATATTGTATGTCTAGAGACAAATGAAAAAGGAAACGCAACTTTCCAAAATCTATGGGACTAAGCAAAAGCAAGTCTAAGAAGGAAGTTCATAACAATACAGGACTAACTCATGAAGCAACAAAAATCTTAAACACTCTAACCTGCCATATAAAGAAACTAGAAAAAGAAAAACAACTAAAGCCCAGAGAAAGCTGAATGAAGAAAATAATAAAAGATTAGAGAGATAATTTAGAAAAATAAATAAATAAAAAGAGAAAATATCAATGAAACCAAGAGTTGTTTTTAAGATAAGCAAAACTGGTATTTCCTTAGATGTGCTCATCAAGGAAAAAAGAGAAAGGATGCAAAAAAAAAAAAAAAAAAACCATAAAAAATGAGAGAGAAGAAATAGCAACAGATATCATAGAGATACAAAAAATAAACCAAATTTATTAAAAGGATACTAAGAACTGTTACATAGCAAAAATTGGACTACCCAGAAGAAATGAACTAATTTCTAGAAGCATACAACCATCCAAGAATGAGTAAGGAAGGAAGAGAGAGTTTGAACAAATTATCACTAATAGTGGAATTGAATTTATAATTTAATAACCCTGATCAATCAAAAGCTCAAAGACCTGAGCAATCCTACCAAACATAAGGAAGAGCTACTACATATCCTTTACAAACTTTTCTAAAAAACAGAAGAAAATGGAACATTCCCAAATTCATTCTGAGGGCAACATTATCCTAATACTAAAACTATCAAAGACAGTAATGACAATAACACAAACACAGGCCAATATAATATAGATGAATTCATCAAGACATCAGCAAATCAAATGCAACAATATATAAAATGGATCAAATATCATGATCAAGTAGAATTTATTTCAGAGATGCAAGGATACTTCAATACCCACAAATCAATTGATGTAATATACTACATTAAACAAAATAAAGATAAAATCACATCATCGCAATAAACACATAAAATATATCTGAAAAAATTCAACATACATTCATTATATATATTGTCATCAAATTAATGAGTATTGAGTGAACACTATTAACAAAATAAAGGCCATTTATGGCAAATCCAAAGTTAAAATCATGGTCCATGATTAAAAGCTTTAAAGCTTTTCTGATAAAGCTTACAAGACCAGGAAGCTCACTCTCCCACTTCTATCTAACATTGTATCAGAAGTCCCAGACACAGCAATCAAACGAACAACAACAAAAAAAAGAAAAGAAATAAACTGCATCTGAATATGAAATGAAAAAGTGAAACTGTTATTTTATGTAGATAAAATGATACTATGCATGTAAAATTCTGAAGTCTCACCCCACCAAAAACAGTGAGATCTAATAAATTCAGTAACATTTAAGGATAAAAGATTAATATACAGAAATCTGTTACTTTCTATATGCTAATCATTAACTATCAGAAGGAGAAAGCAAGAAAACAGCCCCATTTAAAATCACATCAAAAGGAATAAGGAATAAACTTAATTAAGGAGGTAAAAACCTATACTCTAAAAAACAAAACATTAATGAAAGAATTTGAAAATGATACTAGTAAGTGAAAGATATCCTAGGTTCTTGTATTGTAAGAATTGACATGGTTGAAATCTACAGATTTAATGTAATTTCTACTGAAATAGCCATGATATTTTCCACAGAACTAGAACAAATAATCTTTGAATGTATATGGAATCACAAGGCTTGTATTGCCAAAGCCATCTTGAGTAAAAATAACAGCGGTATCACACGCCTAAACTTCAAATTATACTACAAAGCTACAGTATTAAAAACAGCATGATACAAAAACAGACACATAGATCAATGGAAAAGAATAGACAAACCAGATACATTCATGCACTTGTAGTCAATCTACAACATAGAATGAAAAACTACACAATACAGAATAAACAACATCATCAATAAGTAAGTAATGCTGAGAGAACAGGACAGCTACATGTAAAAGAATGAAATTAGAACATTCTCTATCACTATACACAAAAATAAATCCAAAATGGATTAAGCCTGAATGTAAAACATGAAATCATAAAATGTCTAGAAGAAAACATTAGTAGAACATACTTTGACACTTATGTCAGCAGTATTTGTTTTAGACCCATCTCCAAAGGGGAAAGAAACAAAAGCACAAATAACCATATATGACTTTACTAAATGCTTTTGCATGGCAAAGGAGACCACAGACAAAATGAGAAGACAACGTCCTATGGAGTGCAGGAAAATATTTTCAGATAATATGCCTGATAAGTGGTTAATATTAAGAGTATATAAACAGCTCATAAAACTCAGTGTCAAAAACAAATGATAAGATAAAAAATGGGCAGAGGATATGAATATTTTTCCAAAGAATATATAAAATGCCCAACAGGGATGGGAGAAGATGCTCAATATTGTTAATTATCAGAGAAATGTAAATCAAAACTACAGTGAGATATCACTTCACATCTGTCAGAATGACTATTATCAAAAAGAACACAAATACAAATGTTGACATCATAGTGCATTAGAATAAGGATGGTCTTTTTAATTGAGAATATTTGATTTAAAATATAATATAGTTTCACCTGTACAACATAGTGATTATATTGTAAATCAACTTAGATATAAAAAGAGACCATGTATGTGTTATTTCCAAATGTCCTTTTATGTTATATTTATCTATTTTTTTCCATTGTTGCACTAATAGTAAATACTAAATAGTTTTAATCCTTATAGGTTTCTGTACAAATATTGATACCTAGTAGTCTCTTAATTACTTTTATCTCCAAAGTATTCCTGGAATAATCAGATTTAAATTTCTAACACAACTCAATAATGTAAGATTTACTGAGGCAAAGTTATTATTGACACCAGTTGTAATTCTTTTTTGATAAGAAGCAGAACCAGACAACTAAATTAGGGCATGAACTCTGCTCATGAACTATAACAATACACTTTAAACATTAGCATGTACTGCGTTTTTATGACAAGATTTATCAGAACTACACAACATTCAAAACAGAGCAGGGACTTTTCTGTGTCACAAGTTTCATTAGCAATTTTAATGTCATTGTTATGAAAAAAATGAAATATATGTTATAAAACAAATGTAGATCCTTTCCCAAGACAGAAGAATGAGGTGAAAAGAAGAAAAATTAGGCTGAACCCTAATTAGCACTTTTTGCATATTTATTATGAATACTTTTTTAGAGTAACTTCCATCTTAGCACTTGAATGAAATAATGATAGCAATTATCAATGCTATATTCTATAATTGTTTATAAGTTCTTAAAGTAATATTTAATAACTATAATTTATTGAATCCCTGCCATGTAAGATGCTGTTTTATAAAACTATAATCTCTGATATCAAATTACAGTTATTCATATTTTTGCAACAAGAAAATAAGGCATGGCGGGCTTAATAAAGTCATACCTTTAATAAGGACCAGAATAAGTATTTATGTCCTGCCTTTCTCATTCCAAGATGCCTCCTTCGTAAGCATCATAAAATACCACATACAATATCTCTTTGATCCTAAAAACACTGGGAGATAGTTTAGATTTTTTTTCTGTTTATTTCATAAGTATAAAACTAAATCATGAAAAAAATAAGTTATCTTTAGATTACAATGCAGAGAAAATATTTGCCCAATCCAGCTGACTGCAAATCTGATTTTCTCTTTTTCTTAATAACTATTATTAATATGTCCTTTAAAAGTTGACTTTTATTTAGTTTTTTTTTTTTTTTTATTAGTTGGAGGCTAATTACTTCACAACATTTCAGTGGGTTTTATCATACATTGATATGAGTCAGCCATAGATTTACACGTATTCCCCATCCCAGTTTTTTAGTTTTATTACCCTTTTGCTATATTAGGTCTTAGTTTTACACAGTAAGGTTTCAGTTGGATGTTTATGGTCAGAATCATAAACAAAATTAAAAATCATATTCAGTATGAGAATTTTGAAAATGTACTTCTTTAAACTGGATTCCTGCAATTGAACTGCTTAAAAAGTATCTTCAAGGAAAAAGGGTTCACCCTAAGAAGAGAGGCATTTTGCTTTGCTTAAAAACTCAAGACCAAAACATCTGGTTGACCAAAAAGTTCACTTAGGTTTTCAAAGATGTTATAGAAAAATCCAAATGAACTGCTTATATAATTAAATGTATAAAAATTTTTATAATTAAAACCAACCTAATATTATTAAAGCCAAGAATGTTGATATTTTCTAGAATCATTGACTAGAAATATTTCTTCACAAAATTTTTGAGATGAGAAAAATAGAAATAAACAAGTAACATTGAGGACGTTTGATTCAGGTATGAAGAGGAAATTTCCCTTCTCTAGAGAATCAACAAAGAAGACAAAAATGGGAACCAAACAAAAAATAAATGCCCTTAAGAGAAATGGAAACATGAATTGAAAGAAAATGTAAACAACCTTGTTTCTGATGCCTAGAAAACAAGAAGGGAAAGATAAGGGTCTCAAAATCAGGGAATAATAATAAGGAGTTAGGTTTCCTGATAGAGGAGATAGAAACAGAGGGGCTAACTGGGAAAAAGAGTCACTTAAGCTATGCTGGTGACAAATTATCTGGTGTCAAGAATTAGGGAGGTAGGTAAGTCAATCCTACTCAGTCCAAATTAAGTGAGATGAGGTCCAAGTTCAGCAGTGCATCAGATCCACTGAGGGAAGGCATTTGGATCATATTCATAGTGGAATAAGACATTACTGGAGAGTTTAAGCAAAGAAGTGATGTGATACGATTTACTTTGTGAAAGACCACTGCAGTTGCCTGGTGAACATCGAGCAGTAAGAATAGAACAGAGAAACCAGTTAGAAAGCTCTAAAATCTTGGTGGAGATGAATATTATTTAGTCTAGAACAATGGTAGTGTAAAAGGTGAAAATTGGGGAAATTTAGAACTTCACTTTGGATATACAGTCAAAAGGAAGAATCAGAATAAGTGAAAGGGTTCTGTCTTAAGCAATGGAATGGGAGGAAGTGTCAATTGCTAACGTAGAAAAAAAGGAAGGGTATGACAGACTAGGGGAGAGTAGGAAAAAAAAAAAAAAATCAACATTTCTGTTTTAGACATGGAGAGATTAAGTTGTGTGCTGGGTATCCGGAGGATGGATACCTGAAGTTTTAGTTCAGGGGAGAAATTTTATATATATGTGTGTGTGTATATATATATATATATGTATATATATAATTATCATATCATTACATTATTATAATTGACATATTATAATTTTACAGATATAATTTACATATAAAGTCTCTCCTAAATATGTGCATATATATTTGAAAAAATATTTAGCATATATATTATATGTATATATGTGTGTGTGTGTGTGAAAGAGAGAAAAAGAGAGAGACTCATTTATCTAGAGGAAAATCTGAGTACCATAGCTTCTTGCAGTGATTACTTAGTCCAGGAACTCTGAAATCTTGATTTCACATTCAATCATCCTCATCTACAATCTACAATACATTATCTGGCTTAATTGTGAGAGAAAATAGCTAATTTAGCAGTGACTCTGCTCTATGATATAATCTAGTCTATGTCATACTTTACACAGATAAAACTGAAGGAAAAGCCATTTGAAACAATTTTAGTGACTATTTGTCATTATGTATATTTAATTTATTGGGAATAGTATATGCTTATTAATGTTTAAAAATATGGCAGTTAGATAATCATACAGGGATCTTTGATAAATAGGATACAATAAAATTAATTGGAATTAAATTTATTCAAATTTAATTGAAATGTTGATCTAAGTATTCAGGCCCACAACAAAAGCTATTACAAATCTATTTTAAAAAGTAGACAGTCCAACAGAAAGACAGATAAATGACTCAGCCAGAAATTTCACAAATGATGATATGAAAGAAGTCAATAAATAAAAACAGCTCAACTCTGACATCATTGAAATGCAAATTAACACCACAATATAGTACTGCTATTCATTTACTAAAATGGCTAAAATGCAAAGAAGTTGTAGATGGTATCAGTATCAACCAGAGAGTGGAAACAACAAAAGTCATTATAGATAGATTAGATAGACATTGAAATCAGTATTCTTTCTATGAAAAGAATATTAAAGCACTCCTACAATATTAGTAGCTCTAGCAAGTTGATTCATATGCCCATCTATCTAGCCTATACTGTTGGCAAATGACATGTATGCCAAAATGTCTAAAAGAAAACATATCAAATCTCATTATCTAGAGGAAAATCTGAATATCATAGCTTCTTGACTTTGAAATCTGGAAGGTCCTTAGGTGGCTACTAATTTTTCTAAACACAAAAATATCCATTTATTCTAAAATTAAACTTAATTCATAACTGCATGTTCAAATGGTTTACTAACACATTTACTTGAAAAGATCCAATCAGTATTCTTAGCATGAAAGAACTTAAAGCACACCTACAATATAATGAATTATTTTTTTTAATATAGTGAAGTATTTTAAGGTTAAGAATACATTCATCTCATTTTCTTGGTCATGAATATCTTATAAACACAGAACTGTCATCACCTTCAACTCAATCCTGCTTCACCTATCCAAGAAGTTCACACTTATAGCTTGTTAGACATAAACAGCAAGAAAGACATTTAGTCTCAATATGACTAAACCTTTATCACCTCATCATGAGGAAACTCTTCTGATCTTTATTATTTAGATAAGTTTTCTTTCATCTGCTATTACATTTTTTTTCCTATTTTGAATAAATGCTACTTTACCAGGCATTTAGTTCTTCCATACAAACCACAAGTAAACACAACAGAAATCAAGTTCACAAGCCAATATACAAATAATATTCAAATAAATAATATTCAAATTACATTGCTGATAAAGTTTAATTTAATAGAAAGTAAATGTTAGAAGAGGTATAATATATACCAGAAATGTTAGAATATTAACATCCTACACGTCTTCCTTAGGTGGTTATTACTTTTAACCATAGTACATAAAGATTTAGAGTTTTTTCATACTTTGCATAGGGAAATGTATTTTGAGATTTTAAAGTATGTTTTCTTCAATATATTCAACAATCTGTTTTCCCAGACTAGGCAATAGAAAAATAAAAAGGGTTCTTATCAGCAAAAGTAACACTTGTGCTGAGTTATTCATGGAGAATCAAATGCAATAAAATATCTTATAAATCACTTTGCAATTTCCCAATCCAGTCATATATTAAGTCAAACCAGGAACTCTAAAAAAGAAAAGCCTCAAACATACGTTTTACTAAAGTAATGACATCATTAGACATAGATGGTTTTCTTTACCCAGACTTATTTGCATTCCTCAATATTCTAAGAAAGGTTTTAAAAAAGGCAATTTACAAATAGAGAACCTCTCAGCTGGTATATCCTTACAATAAAGCACAAAGTAGTAGCTAGTAGCTACAAATGATGTTTTTGAGATAGAGAACAATATGATAGAGCACAGTAACCCATGTAATGTATAATGTATATAATATATATTATATAATGTACTTATTATATAAGTACTTCAATTTCTGTCCTCACTTTCCTCATCTTTACAGATGAGTGAGATGGTGGTAACTGTAATCTCTTCTGTTGTTTCACAGGATGAAGTTATACATAAATTTAACCACAGTTCCTGACACAAATATTTGATTAATAATACTGTTATTGTGTTGGCTTCTCTGATAGCACAGTTGGTAAAGATTCGGCCTGCAGTGCAGGAGACCCCGGTTCAATTCTCGGGAAGGAAGATATGCTGGAGAAGGGGTAGGCTACCCACTCCAGTATTCTTGGGCTTCCCTTGTGGCTCAGCTGGTAAAGAATCCGCCTGCAACAAGGGAGACCTGGGTTCCATCCCTGGGTTGGGACGATCCCCTGGAGAAGGAAATGGCAACCCATTCCAGTATTCTTGCCTGGAAAATCCCATGGACAGAGAAGCCTGGCCGGCTACAGTCCGTGGGGTCACAAGAGTCAGAAATGACCTAGCAACTAAGCCACCACAACCATACAGTTCATGGGTCACAAAGAGTCGGACACGACTGAGCGAGTCACTTCACTATTAATATAGCATTGGGAAAAGTTTTTTTAATAGTTTTAATATTAATTTTAGAATTTGTAGTCACTCTTCCATTCTTCAAAACACATATATCTTCTTTCCTCTTTTAAGATCTCCCTCATTTTTACCCATTATCAATGTAATTTGCTATATCCTGCTTCTCTTTCAAATTTCAGTTATTCATTGATTTATTTGTATCTGTGTTGATTCATGGGTAGATATTAAACAGGTTAAAACCATTATTGAAATTTTACTCTGATGCTCAAATTGTCCAAGATTTGGCCAATAAGAAGACATCCAAGCCTGTTTCTACGTCTTCTTGACACATCCCCACTGTTTGTTGAGCACTTTATTGATCTCTGGTACAAAAAGATGCTTCAGGTTCATCTTATGTGTACCCTTCCCAGCCACTCAGTCAGTCATTTTCAAAAGAGGAATCTTTGCCCCTGTTTACGTTCTTTAGAATTCAAAATACCTAGATGTTGCTTGTATATTTTTGAGATTAATCCTTTGTCTGTTTCTTCATTTGCTATTATTTTCTCCCAATCTGAGGGCTGTCTTTTCACCTTACTTATAGTTTCCTTTGTAGTGCAAAAGCTTTTAAGTTTCATTAGGTCCCATTTGTTTAGTTTTGCTTTTATTTCCAATATTCTGGGAGGTGGGTCACAGTCCTAATGAGATGGATGAAGCTGGAGCCCATTATACAGAGTGAAGTAAGCCAGAAAGATAAAGAACATTACAGCATACTAACACATATATATGGAATTTAGACAGGTGATAACGATAACCCTATATGCAAAACAGAAAAAGAGACACAGATGTACAGAACAGACTTTTGAATTTTGTGGGAGAATGTGAGGGTGGGATATTTCAAAAGAACAGCATGTATACTATCTATGGTGAAACAGATCACCAGCCCAGGTGGGATGCATGAGACAAGTACTCCGGCCTGGTGCACTGGGAAGACCCAGAGGAATCGGGTGGAGAGGGAGGTGGGAGCGGGGATCGGGATTGGGAATACATGTAAATCCATGGCTGATTCATATCAATGTATGACAAAACCCACTGGGAAAAAAAAATAATAATAATAAAAAAAAATAAATAAATTAAAAAAAAAAAAAAAAACAAAATACCTAGATGTTAGAGATACACATCACTGTGATGGTGTTGCCGCTCCTATATTCTATCACTGCAAAGAACTATGTATACACACAGCAATTTATACCTGTATTTACTTCTCTGTATATTTCAAACCATGAGTTTAGAGCTATACTTCCAATTATAGCACAATAGTACAGATTTTTAAACTGTTTTCTCTCTTTTCACATATGTAACCATATCACCCTGAAAGTGATATACCTAGAGCCCTCATTCATAACACATTTGCTCTTTTAATCAATCTCTCTGTGAATCTCCTTTCTCCAATATCAATTTTATCCCCCCAAAGTGCCTCCATCACCCTGCTTAGGCTACAACCACCCCACTATGCAGGTTTTCTCTCCAATCTGCTTAGACTGTGACTTCTGTTCTGAATCATCCCCATATGAGCTCCACCTTCATCTTGTTTAGATTCTAACTCCCAGTTTCAAGCCATCAGATCCCTCATCCCCAACTTCTGGCATACATGCCTGTGTCTATCTGCACCATTGAATGGATTTATGTTGAAACTGGGCTTCCCTGGTGGCTCAGATGATAAAGAATCTGCCTGCAATATGGGAGACCTGACTTCGATCCCTGGGTCGGGAAGATCCCCTGGAGATGGGAATGGCAAACTACTCCAGTACCCTTGCCTAGAGAATTCCATGGACAGAGGAGCCTGGCAGGCTACAGTCCATGGAGTCACAAAAAGTGAGATATGACTGAGCGACTAACACAACAGCAAATGTTGAAATTGTTCAGGAAGAGAAGAGAAGATAAATGAAGAGAGTGAAAAGTTGAGGGGAAAAAAGTGGAGAAGTGGTCATTATTATAGTTTTACTAACAAGTAGATAATAAAAAATATTTTCAATGTGATATATACATGGAGATATTATTTACATTAACTTATGTCATCACCAAAGTCTCAAGTTTATTATCTAAAGATATGTAATCAGCTAACACACATACTACATAAAATGTAATTTTTGTGTTCTCAGTCTGACACTCCTAAAATATTATGCCTCATTAACTTGCTTTTTGGTTTTGAATTTCTAGTTGAATTAACAATTAGTAAATATAATTTGATGTTAAGGACTCTTTTTTGAGGATGTGATTTGTTGGCTTGTTAAAGAAAGTGTTGACCTAATCTTTAATAGAGTAGAGGAAAGGTAAAGTTTGGAGAATGAGTTAGGCTGTCTTGTGGTAAATGCAAAGTTCAGAGATACTGCCAGTCATGTCCAGACACTAAGGATGAAAGTGTGTAGATCATTATTCAGAATCAATTTTAGAAAGATTTCCTGGCAGATTTAGTTTTTAAGAACTAATTACCTCTCACCTAAAAAATAGGTGGCTAAAGGACTTTTCTCTGTAGCCCAAAGCACCATGCATAAAATTCAGTATTATATAAATTTCCACATTTTTTGTCATTAACTTCATTAAGAAAACAAAAATATTTTTAAAAGGTTACTATACAATATCAAATTTTTCCATATGACAGGTTTATGCTACTTATGTACTAAACAGAAAAATTATTTCAGCATCTAACATAGCCTGAAATCGATAATTATCTAAAGTTTTCTAAATAAATTGCTTTTTTATAGTCTACAATATCAACTTATCAATTTAGAGTTTGATAAACTCTGTCTAGTTCAAATTACTTAAAGCAATTTATTGATAACTTGCTCCTCAAATTTCATAGTACATCTTGAGAGAAAGTAATTTTGCAATTAACAATTTATTCATTATTCCTCATATCAAATGAAGTTTGTTTTTATTATGAAATAAATTTTTTTCTTCTGGCAGTTTAAAGTATACAATGACAATATATAAGTCTACCTATAAAAACAACAAAATAATCTTATTAAAAAAAAACTATTAGAAGAAGTATATTTGCTATTTTCTCTCCCTAATAGATACAAAATGGAAATACACAGTTCACTACGATGACCAGTGGACCAGATTTTGGAAAAAATTCATTATTTTTAAAATTATGTTCATTCAAATACCAATCAAGAGAATATAAATATATGGCACTACATACTTATGTTCAATACATAGATCTAACAATTGACTGGTGTTAGTAAGGAATTTCTAAATATCAATAATTTAAAAATACTTAAAGAATTAAATACAGATTTCACAAAACAGGAAAGTAAAATGTCCAATAAACATATGAACATTTCTTCATCTCTGTTACTGAACAGGAAAATGCAAATCAAAATCACAAAGAAATACTGCCACACATACCAGGATGCCAAAAACTGTTAAAGTCAATATTATTTTATCTTGACAATAATGAAAAGCAGCTTTATACTATAATTCTGATGAGAATATGCACTGATAAACTTTTGGGGGAAACTATTTAGCATTATATAATAAATGTTTGATTATTCCATGATCCAAAAAGCATTCCTAGCAGAAGAGATACGAGAATATTCTCAGTAACGCTCTTTATAACAGCCCAAACTAGAGAGCTAGGCAGGATTCACATCTCCATGAACACTAGAATGGATCAATATACATACAACACACACATATTAAATATACAGTTATATGTCTATACAGTTGTATGTATATATACAGGTTTATGTTATATGAATGAATATATATAAGTATATATGTGTATATTATGTGGTTGTTTATATGTATAAATTATTGTTTATATGTATATATTCTGTTCTTGTTTAGCTGCTAAGTCATGTCAGACTCTTTTGTGACCCCATGGACTGTAGCTCGCCAGGCTGGAGTGGCTTGCCATTTCTTTCTCCAGGGTATCTTCCTGACCCAGGGATCAAACCTGCATCTCCTGCATTGGCAGGAGTGTTTTTTACCACTAACTCACTGGTAAAGAACACAAACATATTAATATAGATATGTCACTGTATATTATTCTAACTATTTTATATAAAGGTTTGTATCACTAAGAACATGACCTAGTAAAAATATATGCATGTACAAATATACAGATTAAAAAATGTAGTCAATAACATACAGTAATAAGAATGAAAAACACAATATGTAAAAAAATAGATGAATAGCAATTATCATCATGTTAAGTGCAAAAAGTCAGATGTATTACTTTTAAAAAACAAATTTATGATAATAAAGCTTATCATATTATTTAGTTTGGGGATGTAGTGACTAAATGGAGCAATAGTAGGAGAACTCTGAGAACTCTGGAAATATTCTCTATCTTAATCTGGTTGCTGGTTAAACAGACTTTTTAATTTTTGAAAATTTGAGCTATAAGCATTCAATAAAACATACAAAAATATTCTCTTCAGATTTGCCTAAGTAATAGTATTTGAGGATAGGATTTTTCATTTGTGCAGTTATAATCATGAGAAGTATTAACACATAAAGTGTTCTAGAAATAATCAGACCAAACTCCAATGTAAAAAATAAAAGGGAAAATAAGGTATTGAAAGATTAGATGATGGTACATATTGAGGCAGAAAACAAGTCTATGACTCTACACTCAAATGCAGGCCTCCTTTCTGAGCTCATTCTACTTCATTAGGATTTATATTCATTCAAAAATGTTTCTTCATTTAATACATTTACTTTATTTATACCATAGTTCTAATACTTCCCACAGCATATCACCAACATATGTGATTAATGACAATTTATTAATCTATTTTAAGCAATAAATAATATGGGTCATACATATGTCAAATTAGCCTGTATTTATTTTTCTTCATTTACTGCACAAAAATAGTTTAATGTAATGGTGTTTTGTAATCATACAATCTAAACACGGGGCATCACAAATCTCTACATATGTTTTGTATCTTCCAGGTAGATAAGACCTGATTTGTTAGCAGCTTTTTCTTTCCTGACACTGCAGAAAATGCACTTGAAATATTTAATTCAAGGAGAAATTTGCACTGGGTCATGTTCTTACTTTATACAAATCTTTATATTGAATAGTCTTATTGTTACAAAATAGTATAAAGCTAGAGGTAAAACATAAATTGTCAAAGACTCCTACTCTCCAGTTATTTAATGGCTTCCTTCTCATACATTTAGGGTATCTAGCTAGTTGAAGTTTCCTTTGCTTTTTTCAGTAAAAGATGACAAATAAAGTGTTCTGTCATTCTGCATACATGACTATGTTACACACAAACTTGATACAGTTTACACTTAATAGTAATCTTAAAGATACAAATGGGATATGAGTACATTTGACAACTATAGTAAATATTTATATCTGTCTGCAATCTTCTGTGTATACTGGCATGAGCAAACCAATAGTCGGGTAACAGGGGCCAAAAGGTAGTTGCAAATAAATCGTGTTAGCTAAATGCTTACACATAGCTATGATAAAGCCTTACAAATAGCTATGAAAAAAAGAGAAGCAAAAGGCAAAGAGAAAAGGAAAGATACACACATTTGAATGCAGAGTTCCAAAGAATAGCAACGAGAGATAAGAAAGCCTTCCTCAGTGATCAATGCAAAACAATAGAATGGGAAAGACTAAAGATCTCTTCAAGAAAATTAGAGATAGCAAGGGAATATTTCATGTAAAGATGGGCTCAACAAAGGACAAAAATGGTATGGAACTAACAGAAGCAGAAGATATTAAGAAGAGGTGGCAAGAATACACAGAAGAACTATACAAAAAAGATCTTCATGACCCAGATAATCACGATGGTATGATCACTTACCTAGACCAGACATCCTAGAATGCAAACTCAAGTAGGCCTTAGGACGCATCACTATGAACAAAGCTAATGGAAGTGATGGAATTCCAGTTGAGATATTTCAAATTCTCAAAGATGATGCTGTGAAAGTGCTGCACTCAATATGCCAGCAAACTTTGAAAACTCAGCAGTGGCCACAGGACTGGTAAAGGTCAGTCTTCATTCCAATCCCAAAGAAAAGCAATGACAAAGAATGCTCAAACTACTGCACAATTGCACTGATCTCACACGCTAGCAAAGTAATGCTCAAAATTCTCCAAGCCAGGCTTCAACTGTACGTAAACCGTGAATTCCAGATGTTCAAGCTGGTTTTAGAAAAGGCAGAGGAACCAGAGATCAAATTGCCAACATCTTCTGGGTCATTGAAAAATTAAGAGAGTTCCAGAAAAACATCTACTTCTGTTTTATTGACTGTGCCAAAGCCTTTGACTGTGTGGATCCTGACAAATTGTGAGAAATTCTTCAAGAGATGAAAATACCAGACCACCTGACCTGCCTCCTGAGAAATCTGTATGCAGCTCAAGAAGCAACATTTAGAACTGGACATGGAACAACAGACTGGTTCGAAATTAGGAAAGGAGTACGTCAAGGCTGTATATTGTCACCATGCTTATTTAACTTATATGCAGAGTACATCATGAGAAATGCTGGACTGGATGAAGCACAAGCTGGAATCAAGATTGCTGGGACAAATATCAATAACCTCAGATATGCAGACAACACCACCCTTATGGCAGAAAGCGAAGAAGAACTAAAGAGCCTCTTGATGAAAATGAAAGAGGAGAGTGAAAAAGTTTGCTTAAAACTCAACATTCAGAAAGCTAAGATCATGGCATCTGATCCCATCACTTCATGGCAAATAGATGGGGGAACAGTGGAAACAGTGTGAGACTTTATTACTGGGGGCTCCAAAATCACTGCAGATGGTGACTGCAGCCATGAAATTAAAAGATGCTTGCTCCTTGGAAGGAAAGTTACGACCCACATAGACAGACTATTAAAAACCAGAGACATTATTTTGCCAATAAAGGTCCATCTAGTCAAGGCTATGATTTATCCAGTAGTCATGTATGGATGTGAGAGATGGACTATAAAGAAAGAGATTTGACTATGAAGAGTGCCAAAGAACTGATGCTTTTGAACTGTGGTGTTGGAGAAGACTCTTGAGAGTGCCTTGGACAGCAAGAGGTAACCAACTCATTCTAAGGAAATCAGTCCTGAATATTCATTGGAAGGACTGATGCTGAAGCTGAAACTCCAATACTTTGGCCACCTGATGCAAAGAACTGACTCTTTGGAAAAGACCCTGATGCTGTGAAAGATTGAAGGCAGGAGGAGAAGGGGGCAACAGAGAATGAGATGGTTGGATGGCATCACCGATTCAATGAACATGAGTTTCTGTAAACTCCAGGAGTTGGTGATGGACAGGGAGGCCTGGTGTGCTGCAGTCATGGGGTCAAAGAATCGGACATGACTGAGTGACCAAATTGCATGTGGTAGTATTAGGAGGTGAGGCCTTTGGGAGCTAATGAGGATTAGAAGAGGTCATGAAGGTGGAACCCCATGATGGGATTAATGCTCTCAAGAGCCAAAAAGTTTGCTTCCTCTCTCTGCTCTCCATCATATTAAGGAGATGATGAGAAAAAGGTCATCTTCAAAACAAGAAGTTTTCCCCAAACAGTAGATATGCTGGCACCTTGATCCTGAGTATCCAAGCCTCCAGAACTGTGAAAAACAAATGTTTGTTGTTTTACCTCTCCAGTTTGTTGTAATCTGTTAGCAGTCTGAACCGACAGACACCATCACATGTGAAGTGAGTTCTATCAGTTTATTTTTCATAAACTGAACATAGCCTGAACTCATCCTCAACCTAAAGACATAGACCTCAACCTAAATACATAGACCGTATTCAGGATTTGCTAAATTTTTTACAATTGATATCATTTCCCTTCTTCTTTTAAAATTATTTTTCCAAGTGTTCATATCCATATAATACCTTAGACATATGGACACCATGAAACAGTGTGATTGACATTAACCACTGGCCCTGTAGGCACCCCATAACCTTATATAGTTATAGAAAATAGCTACTTGCATCCTAGGAGTAACAGGTGAAAAATAAATTCTGGGTTGTTAGAGAAAGTGCACAATGGATTGAAAACATATTGCTCTATATCCAGAGGAAGAGAATTATCTCTAGAGAAATGCTCTTGTCAGCAATGAATCAAATAAATGGCTTGCTTTACTGAAGTCAGAGGAAAAGACATTCTTAAAAATATCAACATGAACCTGCTGTTTAGTTGGATAAATAATAAAAATGTGTTTCCCTTCTCCCTTAATTCTATTTTCAACAAAGAGAGTATCATTCAATTTATAGTTCTTTGAACCTGATGTGCTTGTGCAATGCAGATGAATCCATGAAGTTAGAAAGCAACATTGAAAAGTATGCTTCACTTTATCATTTGACTCTGAGACTGACAACCAAACACTTAACTGCAAATGAAGATGGGCGTAAGTCCAGTACATTGTTTTATCTGTCTCTCTCTTTTTCTCCCTCCTTCCTTTCCTCTTTCCAAGCCCACTACCCAATTTGTTTTTTAAGACTGTAGACCTTTGAGTTTCCTATTTCCTGAAGTATATTAGGAGGTTTTCATTTACTCTTTTACAGTTTGATATCTTAGATACAAAGATGTTTTCAATGATTCCTCTGAAAAATTTGCTAGAATAGGAAACAAAAATAATTTAAGCCTTTATAAATGTACTGTAGTGTTTAGTGATTGTTTAAAATGAGAACTACATTTTATAATTTAATGTGTTAACATTGATTAAGGAGCTTCTTTGCTATGAATATGTAATCCCCTTTTTATAAAATGTCTCAATATATATGTTGCTTCATAAAATGAAGATGATTAACACAAGCCTCTGTATTATGCAAATTATTCTGTCTTGGAAACTATATTTTCTGAATATTGTATGAAAAATAGAGAAACCCAGGGTAAACTATTTACTGTGGGAGTATCAATCTAAAACTGTTTATCCCTTGGTCAAAACATTAGTTGTAAGACCCTTAATTAATAACATATCATCTAAAAGTCACTAGTCCATAGCTCAGTGTGATAGTTTCCGTAAAATCATTTAAAAATATTGATTAAAATTTTAAGAATTATTTTCTATTGTTACTTCAATCCATCATTAAAACATATCCAAAGCATAAAAATACATATTTCTAATTTTAACAGGATTACACTCACCGCATAGTAGTCAACAAAAGAGTCCAAAATTCAGTACTTGGATGCAATCTCAAAAACGACAGAATGACCTTTGTTCCTTTCCAGGGCAAACCATTCAATATCACAGTAATCCAAGTCTATGCCCCAAGCACTAACACTGAAGAAGCTGAAGTTGAACGGTTCTATGAAGACCTACAAGACCTTTCAGAACTAACACCCCAAAAAGATGTCCTTTTCATTATAGGGGACTGGAATGCAAAAGTAGGAAGTCAAGAAACACCTGGCTGCTGCTGCTAAGTCACTTCAGCCGTGTCTGACTCTGTGCGACCCCATAGATGGCAGCCCACCAGGCTCCTCCGTCCATGGGATCCTCCAGGCAAGAGTACTAGAATGGGTTGCCGTTGCCCTCTCCAGAAACAACTGGAGTAACAGGCAAATTTGGCCTTGGAGTGCAAAATGAAGCAGGGCAAAGGCTAATAGAGTTTTGCCAAGAGAACACACTGGTCATAGCAAACACGCTCTTACAACAACACAAGAGAAGATTAAGATTCTACACATGGACATCACCAGATGGTCAACTCCGAAATCAGACTGATTATATCCTTTGCAGCCAAAGATGGAGAAGCTCTATACAGTCAGCAAAAACAAGATCAGGAGCTGACTGTGGCTCAGATCATGAACTCCTTATTGCCAAATTCAGATTTAAATTGAAGAAAGTAGGGAAAACCACTAGACCATTTAGGTATGACCTATATCAAATCCCTTATGATTATACAGTGGAAGTGAGAAATCATAGACAGAGAGCCTGATGAACTATGGACAGAGGTTCATGACACTGTACAGGAGACAGGGATCAAGACCATCCCCATGGAAAAGAAATGAAAAAAAGCAAAATGGCTGTGCAAGGAGGCCTTACAAATATCTGTGAAAAGTAGAGATGCAAAAAGCAAAGGAGAAAAGGAAAGATACATACATTTGAATGCAGAGTTCCAAAGAATAGCAAGGAGAGATAAGAAAGCCTTCCTCAGTGATCAATGCAAAACAATAGAATGGGAAAGACTAGAGATCTCTTCAAGAAAATTAGAGATAGCAGGGAACATTTCATGCAAAGATGGGCTCAACAAAGGACAGAAATGGTATGGACCTAACAGAAGCATGAGATATTAAGAAAAGGTGGCAAGAATACACAGGAGAACTATACAAAAAAGATCTTCATGACCCAGATAATCACGATGGTGTGATCACACATCTAGAGCCAGACATCCTGGAATGTGAAGTCAACTGGGTCTTAGAAAGTCACTACGAGCAAAGCTAGTGAAGGTGATGGAATTCCAGTTGAGCTATTTCAAATCCTAAAAGATGATGCTGTGAAAGTGCTGCACTCAATATGCCAGCAAATTTGGAAAATTCAGCAGTGACCACAGGACTGGTAAAGGTCAGTCTTCATTCCAATCCCAAAGAAAAGCAATGCCAAAGAATGCTCAAACTACCACACAATTGCACTCATCTCACACTCTAGTAAAGTAATGCTCAAAATTCTCCAAGCCAGGCTTCAGCAATACGTGAACCATGAACTTCCAGATGTTCAAGCTGGTGTTAGAAAAGTCAGAGGAACTAGAGATCAAATTGCCAACATCCGCTGGATCATTGAAAAAGCAAGAGAGTTCCAGAAAAACATCTATTTCTGCTTTATTGACTATGCCAAAGCCATCGACTGTGTGGATAACAATAAACTGTGGAAAATTCTGAAAGAGACAGGAATACCAGACCACCTGACCTGCCTCTTGAGAAACCTGTATGCAGGTCAGGAAGCAACAGTTAGAACTGGACATGGAACAACAGACAGGTTCCAAATAGGAAAAGGAGTACGTCAACTCTGTATATTATCACCCTGCTTATTTAACTTATATGCAGAGTACATCATGAGAAATGCTGGGCTGGAAGAAGCACAAGTTGGAATCAAGATTGCTGGGAGAAATATCAATAACCTCAGATATGCAGATGATACCAGCCTTATGGCAGAAAGTGAAGAAGAACTAAAGAGCCTCTTGATGAAAGTGAAAGAAGAGAGTGAAAAAGCTGGCTTAAAGCTCAACATTCATAAAACTAAGATCATGGCACCCGGTCCCATCACCTCATGGGAAATGGGTATGAAACAGTGGAAAGTTTATTTTGGGGGCTCCAAAATCATTGCAGATGGTGATTGCAGCCATGAAATTAAAAGACGCTTACTCCTAGGAAGGAAAGTTATGACCAACCTAGACAGCATATTAAAAAGTAGAGACATTACTTTGTCAACAAAAGTCCATGTAGTCAAGGCTATGGTTTTTCCAGTAGTCATGTATGGATGTGAAAGTTGGACTATAAAGAAAGCTGAGGACAGAAGAATTGATGCTTTTGAAACGTGGTGTTTAAGAAGAGTCTTGAGAGTTCCTTGGACTGCAAGGAGATCCAACCAGTCCATTTTAAAAGAAATACGTGTAAATCTATGGCTGATTCATATCAATGTATGACAAAACCCACTGAAATGTTGTGAAGTAATCAGCCTCCAACTAATAAAAAAATAAATAAATAAATAAAAGAAATCAGTCCTGGGTGTTCATTGGTAGGACTGATGTTGAAGCTGAAACTCGAATATTTTGTCCACCTGATGTGAAGAACTGACTCATTTGAAAAGACCCTGATGTTGGGAAAGATTGAAGGCAGGAGGAGAAGGGGATGGCGGAAGATGAGATGGTTAGATGGCATCACTGACTCAATGGACATGAGTTTGGTAAACTTTGGGAGTTGGTGATGGACAGGGAGTCCTGGCATGCTGCGGTTCATGGGGTCGCAAAGAGTCGGACACAACTCAGCAACTGAACTGAGCTGAGCTGACAACTCACTGAACATCTGCAAATTTATCTAACATTGATAACCTTTCTATTTTTAAGAACTAATTTTTGAGAAAAGGAATCACTTTTTCCAGTTGTGTGAATCCTAATATATCTTAGTCTAATGAAGATTTCAGTAAATGTGCAACAAGTAGAGTTGAATCAAACACAAAATTGTATTATTCTAGAATATATATTTATATATAGTTTAATCTTCAACCATATATATAATATATATAATCATCAATCTGTATATAATGTATATTGACTTTTTATCAGCTGTTATATATGTCATCTTCAAGTATATATGTAATCTTCAACAATATATATAGTGTATACCCCCTTTATATAGGTTATATGTTTTATATGTGTGTGTGTGTGTGTGTGTGTGTGTGTGTATACTTTTTAATGTTTTAACACTTTACGATGATCTGTCACATCAGTACAGAGATGCAACAACTCATTTTTTAAATGAACTATAAAAGTGGTCAATGATTCAGACAGTTAACAATCTTCCTGCAATGTGGAAGACCCAGGTTTGACACCTGGATCAGGGAGATTACCCTGGAGAAGGAAATGTCTACCCACTCCAGTATTCTTGGCTAGAGAATTCTATGGACAGAGGAACCTGGCAGGCTACAGTTCATGGGGTCACAGTGAGTTGGACATGACTGGTCAGCTTACACAAATTAGTCTATGAAATAGACACGTTAATTTATTTACTCAGTATTTTCTCTGATTTTTTATTGGCTTAGATGAATATACTTGTCAATATGCTCTTTAATAATTCCATGAGTATCTATCAAATAGGCCTACAGAAACTGACTGTGTATTCTTTATTTGAATAAGCATGAATAAATTGCCTTCTGAAAGTCTGCAGCAATACATATACTGTTGAATTTGAGGGTAGAGAAAACACATTATCTGAAAATAATGCATTTTATCTCTTTTTAAAACATCAATCTTACTCTATTTTTGCCTTGTCATATTGACTATTATTAGGACATATTAAAATTATACCAGTGATTATGGGTTTCCATATTTTTTTCCTAATTTTAATAGAAATATTCTTAAGAGTTTCCACATGAGGTATCGTTTGCTGTTGATTTTTAAAATATATCTTTTTCTCATGATAAGAAGATTTTTTCTAATTCTAAATGCAGAAGAGTTTTAAACTTAATCAGGAATTAGCGTTGAAATTATCAAATGCCTTTTTATATCTGCAGTGATTACATTAATCTATTAATGTAGTAAAGCATGTAAGTGGTTTTTCCTGTCATCAGTCATCCTTGCAATTCTAGATCAAAAATTTAAAAATCATACCACAGAACTCTTTCAGTATGATACTGTATTGAATTACTTATATTTAATTTAGATTTTTTTTTTTAATTTATTTATTTGCTGAGCCAGGCCTTACTTGTAGCATGTGGGATATCTAGTTCCCTGACCAGGAATTGAACCCTGGCCCTCAGCATTAGGAGCATGGAGTTTTAGCCACTGGACCACCGAGAAAGTCCCTCATTTAGACTATTTTTATGTTCATACATCAGTTTGGTTTATAGCATTCTGTCATATTCAATATTTTACTAGATTGCATGTCAGAGGTATGATAATCTCATATGATAAAATATTTATCTGCTCTGAATATATAAAATTAAAGATAACATTCTTATTTAAAAGTTTGGTTGAATTCTCAATCCTATACATACATCCCTCCATGTGTGCATGTGTGTGCTGTCACTTCAGTAATGTCTGACTCTTTGTGCCCCTATGGACTGTAGCCCACCAGGCTCTTCTGTCCATGGGATTCTCCAGGCAAGAATACCAGATTAGGTTGCCAGCCTTCCTCTAGGGAATCTTCCTGACCCAGGGATCAAACCTGTGTCTCTCATGTCTCCTGCATTGGCAGGCAGACTCTTTACTTCTGTTGCCACCTGAGAAGACCCATCCCTCCATATCCAAAGGAAATTGGTTCCAAGACAGCCCTAAGGACCCCAAAATCCATGAATGTTCAAGTCTCTTGTGGAATAAGGTAAACATTTGCATATAATCCATACACTCTTCTATACACTTTAAATCATCTCTGAAAAGAAAGTGAAAGTATAAGTAGCTCAGTCCTGTCTGCCTCTTTGTGACCCTATGGATGTAGCCAGGCTCCTCTATTCATGGAATATTTCAGGCAAGAATACTGGAGTGGGTTGCCATTTCCTTCTCCAGGGGATCTTTCCAACCCAGGGATCAAACCCAAGTTTCCCACATTGCAGGCAGATTCTTTACCATCTGAACCACCAGGGAAGTCCAACAAATCATCTCTAGATTACCTACAATACCTAATAGAATGTAAGTACTATGTAAAATATTAGTTATCAGTGTGTGGCAAATTCAAGCTGCAATAATTTTAAATGGAATATAACCTATAAAATATTGAATCATTAAGTTATACACCAAAAGGTAATATAATATTGTAATTCAATCAGACTTCAGTCAGAAAGAGGAAAAAAAAACAAAAACTGTATCAGTAACACCTACAATTGCATTTGGAATAATGGCTATTTTGGAAATGTCAAGAAGCAGTTGATAAGGAAAAGATGTGAGGCCTTTGGAGGTAAGAGATGGTAAGATATATAAAGAATTATCTTACATAGCAGTAACTTTTGATAATGGCCAGATCAAAGAAGTGTCTCATGATTAGTTATCAAAAGTAGTTTCAGAGATTATCGAATAACAGTAATACTGATCATTTTAACTTTACACTGAATAGTCAAATAATCTGTGAATACATATGGATTAATGAGATATTGAGAGTACAAGCAGTTGGGAAAAACATACACAATAATTTGTCATATAGCAAATTTAACCTTCATTTGTGAACAATATATTCCTAGAAAGCAAAAGGACATGTCAATTGAAACTGTCTCCCATGACTCAAGCCACAATAAACTGAAATTCATCTCCAATCTTCCTAAAGATGCCATGTAATTTTTAAAAAATTCTTAAAATGAGCAGATTGCCTTATTCACTAAGTCACCTTCCAGAACTGATATTTTATTAGTTTAATTCCTCCTAAAACAAATAGGAATCAACAAACATAAAGTAAATTAGGAACATATTACCTACATATATTTTTTAGAAAGCTAGTAATAATTATTAAGTACTTTACAAACTGGAAAATTCTTAAAGAGATGGGAATACCAGGTCACCTCACCTGTGTCTTAAGAAACCTGGATGCGGGTTAAGAAGCAAGTGTTAGAATCTGACATGGATCAATGGACTGGTTCAAAATTGGGAAAGGAGTACAATGAGGCTATAAATTGTCACCCTGCTTATTTAACTTATATGCAGAGTACAACCTGTTAATTGTTCCAAATTACAAACTGGAAATATAAAAACAAAACACTTTTATCAGGTTGAAGTAAACGAATTGTTGTGCTTCTAACCTGTTATGTTAACTGAAGTCGCTCAGTTGTGTCCGACTCTTTGCAAACCCATGGACTGTAGCCTACAAGGCTCCTCTGTCCATGGAATTTTCCAGGCAAGACTACTGGAGTGGGTTGCCATTTCCTTCTACAGGGGATCTTCCCAACCCAGGGATCGAACCCAGGTCTCCTGAATTGCAGGCAGAGACTTTACCATCTGAGCCACCAGGGAAGCCCAACCTGTTATGTTAGTAAGCATTAAAACTTGTAATGGGGTCAATTTTAAAATATGTTCTCTGAGAATCTTAAGTTTCCATGTAGGCATTATAATTATCACACATTTTTACAGTTGAAGTATATTAGCTATTAATCATAGAACTCATTGCAGTGAAATGTGATATTATTTCCTCATATATTAAAGTATATTAATTATTGTAAATAGAAAGGAAAATTTAATGTAACTTCACAGAAATCACAGATTAACAATTTAAACTATCCATCTCTGCAACATGAAGATGTCACTAAGTAGATGAAAGCAATTGGACAACTTTCGTATCTGACATTTTCTAATGAGTAGAAAAGAATGTCACTGTGTCCAGACGATTAAATGGATATCAGAATGTACAGAAGGACACATGTCTCTTGGTGCCCCCCATAGCCTTCTGTCCATTCAAAGAGAATACTGCAGGAAGCTTTAGTCTATTTTATTTTGTGAGCACAGGTAATTTGATTATGTCCAGAATGCAACTTTCATACTTACCATGAAATCTCCTTCAGTTAGAAAAAGCTAAAAAATGAAAGGCAACTTTCTTCATACCTCATCTCTGTAGCTCAGTTGATTTTAGGAAACTTAATTCACCAAATAGGTCACAGAGCACAGATCCTTTGGCCCATCAAAACTGCAATGGATCCACTGCCTCAATCCTGACCTTACAATTGGTTGACAGAATCTTTTGAGTGTCAATGCCATAAGTCAACAAAAAGTTAAAGTTGTACTTGAAAAACAGTAACATCACACAATGGAAGAACTGAATGTCAAATTACATCTCTAGTGCAACTGTAAATGAGAATGATATTTATGAAGCATTAGCACCATATTTTTTTTCATATTTTTTTTTGTAATGAGTATCTAAATGTTTTTATCAGAGATTAAATGCAAGTATAGCACATTAAATGACAGCAAATACCTGGAAGAATCTCCTTAGCAGTTTAATCACAGCACTTCCCAAAGTCTGCTTAGACCAGTGACAGTTATTTCAGATGTATTTCAAAGTAAGTACATTGTGAACTTTATGCAATATGGTGAATATCTGCACCAGTTGAAGCATACTCATTCCTGAAGGGGACTCCCTGTTTCCCAGTAGCAAATGTGAAAAACTTATTTCTAAAAGTACAAATACTAGGGAAAGATGATTATCTTAACTACTAAACTGCCAAACCTTGCTACTAGGTTTTGGTGGTACAGAGGGGATGTGTATTATCCCAGGATCTGACCTTAGAGTCTAGCAGATTTAAAAAAAAAAGTTAAAAAATGAGAAATTATTACAAACTCTGATAAATATGGAGATACATGATGTGTTGCTGCAATACAATTCAGGATCAACTAATCTAATCAAAAGAAGTAATAAATATTTCACCTATTTTGAAAGTGAACGTAGTTTGGCATTTTTTTAATACTAGGTAATTCCTGACACTGAAAAAATATTAAACAACTATATAGATTATAATCCCCTTAAGGGCAACAGCTATGCTTACATTTAGATTCTACAGCTTAGAGATTACATCATAAAATATAGCATGACAAAATATTTGGTGGATTGACTCTACAGAAGGAGCACTGAATAAATGAATGAAGTAATGAATTAATAAATGAATCATTGACCAAGGGGAGAGAGAGAGCCTGAAGATGATGTCTTTGCAAAGCATCCCCAAGTACATCAAAATGAGTACAGAGGCGCACACTGTTTCTCCACATATG
This sequence comes from Dama dama, assembly GCF_033118175.1. Classification (NCBI taxonomy): domain Eukaryota; kingdom Metazoa; phylum Chordata; class Mammalia; order Artiodactyla; family Cervidae; genus Dama; species Dama dama. The sequence goes on along the minus strand of NC_083709.1, from coordinate 40,746,145 downwards.
TGTCACACACTTAACTTGACCATCTCCATATTGAAGAAATTAAAATCATTTTGCACTTTGTAATCAAGTCATTTTCCATTTCTTTTTGAGATTCAATCAACTAATACAAAAAAACAAGATGAAAGAAAAGAAGTAAAAGAGAAAAATTAGAAGCCACTAAATTCAGAGTACTGCCTATCTTTTGCCATTCAATTTGTAAACACACCAAATTGAAACACAACATTGTCATCTGTACTTTCAATCAGGTGCCAAACACAGGGTCATGATTCTGCTCCAGTTGCAATATTTTCCATTATTCAACTTATTTAATAAACTGTCACTTGAAAGGGATCTGATAGGCCTTTTCACAGTGAATCAAAGAACTGCTCTGCTTTCCTCCTTTATTATGCATGCTACATTTGAAGCTAATGGAGTATAACCTCTGAGCTGATACTTTTGTAGATGAAAGAGACATCATGTCACATCTTCTGTTTATTTCATCAGCTACTCTAGCCAATGCAAAACACACTGAATTGCCTTGCGCTTCATTTATGAAAGATGATAGGCATTCTTGTTGCTATCTTGTCTAATTATTCCATACCATATGCATATTTTAGCTATTAACTATGAATGAAACTACTAGGAAAAATCATCTGTGATATAAACAATATATGTAAGAAATGTAATAATCAACATAGTCCTGATTATGTATTTTACAAAAGTGGATATATTCTCCTCCTAGAGACAATATCCTTTGAAACAGTTCTTTTTAAGTGGTTTTATATCACCCAAAACTGTTTTCATAAGGCTTTGCTATTTATTAAAAAAATCTAGAAAGGTAGTTCAGATAAAACTATATAATCTTCTCTGCAAGTAACCACATTTTCAAAAGGCATCAAAAGGAATAATTCATTACTAAAGAATGCTCTCATTACAATAACAGTACTCAATGTCACTAACACTAGTCAGTTCAACATGTAATAATATTCAGGTATAAGCTATATTCAATCTGTTAACATGGTGTAGGAAATAAACAGCCTTTACTATTTATGGAAGCACACAATTTTAAGTAACAAAAAAACAGATTTTTATATGTAACATTTAGCAGCTTTGTAACTTAAAAAAAATGCTAATGTAGGCTATAACTTTTTAAAAATTGACTCTACAAGTAAAATTCCAAAAGTGTAAAGACATTTCCAAGAGAATAAAGTCTACCACTAGGAGTAGAAATACCATTTTTACTCATAAGAATAGAAAGAACCATTTTGCCTACTTGCAGATAATCACACAGATTACTGAACAAATATAAAGTCTTCATTGTATTACATAACATATTTCTTTATAATTGATTGTGAGTTTGTTTACTCAATAAACCATACTTGTTCCAAGCACAGTAAGTTTTACATTTGGAAGTGAGGAAAAATATTTGAAGTGGAATTACAAATACTCCAAGACATATCATTACAAGGAATTGTATCATGAATTATCTTAATCAAAACAGAGATGAAAAAACTATGGTAAGTCTAGAGAATGACTAATTGGAAAATTGTTCCACAGGTGCATAATAACAAAGCTATTGAAAACATACATAATAACTTATTATGTCAATGACAACAAAATTAATAGGGAACAAACACACTCAATGTACAAAGGTTATGTAAAGCCTCTCTTCTAAAAATAAAAATTGTCAAGGATCTTTACAGTGAAAATGACTACACAAAAAGGAATTAAAAGAAAACTGTGTAACTTAATCAGCAATTAAAAATTGGACTCCAAATCTGTTTTTTTTATATATTTGTAAAATTGTGGAATTTTAAGAAAAGTAAAATGTTAAAAGCATCAATTACTTTTCAAAAGAAGTGTTCTTCATTTGAACTCAAAATTTGCTTTCTGTTATATTGTCTCTTCAGCTATATTAATCAGTCTAAGTTGTGTAAGTCACTAATTCAAGATGCATTATGGCTAAGGTCTTATTAACTCTGCAGTATACAACTGAATTAATTCTCAGCTTCCATTCCCCCAGAGACAACCAGGCTCTGTCTTAGCATGAAACTGGTCTGTTCCTTAATATAGTGTTGTCAAGTTTACTTCATTAGAAATCACAAGAAGCTCATTCTATTCATGGCTCATCTACTCTGGGTCATTTCCCCTATTTGCAAAACAAAGCACAGAATCTACACCAAAGCTCTAAAATTTAGTAATTCTAAATGATCCAAAATTATGAATTCTATTACTTATTTTTAAAGAATACTAGATCAGAAGTCCAAATATTCAAGGTATGAATGTGTATCTGTTTCCTGAGTAAAAGACACAATCACACGAATACAGCTTTTCTCACTTAAAATTAGACTCTGTATTGTTTAAATAAGTACAGTTGTCCCTATCATGTTATCCTATAATTGAAAATATATACACATTTTTCCTTTTATATGTTACCAAAATCAAAGAAAGCTAGTACATGATCATTCTTTAACCATCACCAGAATAACAGTATTCTAGTAAAACTTCATATCAAGTTCAATTTCAATTTATCTTATAAGAATCCCTCTGTTAGCCCAACTGATTCATAAAGTTTCTATGAAACTTGATCTCACTAGGCATATTTTAAAAATTGTTAATAATATCTTTTTTTTTTTTTTATTAGTTGGAGGCTAATTACTTCACAACATTTCAGTGGGTTTTGCCATACATTGATATGAATCAGCCATGGATTTACACGTATTCCCCATCCCGATCCCCCCACCCACCTCCCTCTCCACCCGATTCCTCTGGGTCTTCCCAGGGCACCAGGCCCGAGAACTTGTCTCATGCATCCCACCTGGGCTGGTGATCTGTTTCACCATAGATAATATACATGCTGTTCTTTCGAAACATCCCACCCTCACCTTCTCCCACAGAGTTCAAAAGTCTGTTCTGTATTTCTGTGTCTCTTTTTCTGTTTTGCATATAGGGTTATCATTACCATCTTTCTAAATTCCATATATATGTGTTAGTATGCTGTAATGTTCTTTATCTTTCTGGCTTACTTCACTCTGTATAAGGGGCTCCAGCTTCATCCATCTCATTAGGACTGGTTCAAATGAATTCTTTTTAATGGCTGAGTAATATTCCATGGTGGTGTATATGTACCACAGCTTCCTTATCCATTCATCTGCTGATGGGCATCTAGGTTGCTTCCATGTCCTGGCTATTATAAACAATGCTGCGATGAACATTGGGGTGCACGTGTCTCTTTCAGATCTGGTTTCCTCAGTGTGTATGCCCAGAAGTGGGATTGCTGGGTCATATGGCAGTTCTATTTCCAGTTTTTTAAGAAATCTCCACACTGTTTTCCATCTTAATATATTCAGCATGATATCAAATAGTTATATTAAAAGATTTTAACATTCTTTATGAACCTATGGATTGTTAAATACCTAAATTCAGCTTTTTATAAACATTTCACAACATACTTGACTGTCTAGGTATGATCCTTTAAAGAAATAAATTTTCCATGTCTCCCTAGAATATATACTCCTACAGATAGGTAAGTATAATGAGAATTTAAACGATTAAGTATAGTTTCAAGAACAAAACCAAAACTTGAGTAGATTTCTTGCTGCTCTGCATTTATCCTTATCACTAGACCTTATTTTCTTTGTATATTAAATACATAGAAATAAAATATGTTCCATATGATTTCCACAGGAATTATATACACTAAAGGATATGAAATATCTGGAATAATTTCTGAGTATGTGACTATTGTCCTATAAGGAAATATATTTTAATTATATAATTATCATATCAAATATATGCATAATTTAACATTAAGTTATATATGGTCATTATTACATACTGCATTTATATTGACTTTCTTTAATGATACCATATATAATATATAATTCTACAGATAAAATAATATATGCTCAGTTATTTTAAAAAGGAAAATTTTATACATTTATCTATTACTATTTTTTTAGATATAATTACATTGTATATTTTTTGCTTTAGGTGAACTTTATATTTTTAAACATTTAAAATATTCCTTTTGATATGTAGAAATGTTCTCAAGTCCAGATGTCTATAAGGTGAAATTAAACTTCTTTTGAGTTTTTACTATATTTATATTAACAATTTCATCAAGTGGAAAAACATATTCTCTACAGTACAAGAGTAATTAAAAGGTGCATTTATGAGATCTACAATACAGAAATATAAATATGTTCATCTGTAACTACTATAAACTTTTATTATTCAAATACATTGAATCATGAATAAGATTTTTGTCAGCTTGGTCATCATAACACTAGTTAATCAAAAAGCTACATTTCTGCCACGCTATTTAAAAACATGATTCACTGTTTCTGAGTTTCGGTCCAACTACAAACAACACTAATAGGAGTGTTCCATTGGAGTACAAGCACCTTTTTGAATTACAGCTTTCTCAGGGTGTACGCCTAGGAGTGGGATTGCAGAGTCAATATGGTAGTTTCATTCCTAGCTTTTTAAGGAATCTCCATATTGTTCTCCAAGTGGTTGTATCAATTTATATTCTCACCAATAGTGCAAGAGAGTTCCCTTTTCTCCACATCTCCCCCAGCGTCGTTTGTAGATTTTTTTGATGACAGTCTTACTGACTGGTATCAGGTGATAATATATTGTTGAAAAATACACATGTACATACATGTATCCCAATACACAATGGGATATTACTCAGCAATAAATAGGAACAAATTTGAGTTAGTTCTAGTTAGGTGGATGAACCTTCACTCTACAGAGTGAAGTCTGAAAGGGAAAAACAAATATCATATATTAACACATATATATGGAATCTAGAAAAATGGCATTGATGAACTTATTTGCAGGGCAGGAATAGAGGCCCCAGAAATAGAGAATAGACTTATGGGCACAGTGGGGGAAGGAGAGGGTGGGATGAATTGAGAGAGCAGCACTGAAACACATGCATTACCATATAGAAAACATATAGCTAATGGAAAGTTGCTGGGTAACACAGGGAGCTCAACCTGGTGCTCTGTGACAACCTAGAGGAGTAGGATGGGGTGAGAGGTGGGAGGGAAGGTCAAGAGGGAGGGGATAAATGCATCCTTATGGCTGATTCATGCTGTTATATGGCAAAAACTAACACAACATTGTAAAGCAATTATCCTCCAATTAAAAATAAATTAAAAAAGAAACATTCCAATCTTGTATCTGTGACAAATCAATGCAATATGCAATTAAAAAACATCTATTAAGTAGCTACTGTATACCAGATGGAAGATCCCTTGAAGGAGGGCACGGCAACCCACTCCAGTATTCTTGCCTGGGGAATCCCATGGACTGGGATTCCTGGTGTGGTGGGAATCCCGTGGACTGGGATTCCTGGTGGGAATCCCAGAGGAGCCTGGTGGGCTACAGTCCACAGGGTCGCAAAGAGTCAGACAAGACTGAAGCGACTGAGCACACAAACATCACACTATACTAGATACTTTCCTACGTGGGAGAGAGAGAGATTTGGCAAGTAAACCAAAGACGATTTCAAAGTGTTTTAAAGCAGCCTGAACAATGCAGTATTACATTTTGTATAAGATTCAGAGATAGTAAATCTTAATAATGAAATCTATCTGAAGGTATATTTTCTGCATGCAATTTTGCCTTGCTGGGCCATAAAATATAACTAATAGCTTGTTTAATGTTCTATAAGGCCTTATTGAATCTGGCCTTTGCAAGATTCAATGGAAACAATCTACTAGCCAAAGGAAGAAAAGCAACTGAAGTTATAGAAGGGGCTTCCCTGGTAGCTCAGCTGGTAAAGAATTCACCAGCAACGTGGGAGACCTGGGTTTGATCCCTGAGTTTCGGAAGATCCCCTGAAGAAAGGAAAGGCTACCCACTCCAGTATTCTGGCCTTGAGAATTCCATGGACTGTATAGTCCATGGGGTTGCAAAAAGTCAGACACAACTGAGAGACTTTAACTTCATTTCACTTTAAGCAATATGGGAATAGCCTGAAACAGAGATTATACAGATTTTGGAGACATTACTGTAATCTATTAAAGATTATACAAGGAAGGGAAGAAATATTTGAATGGTGGCTTCCTGCACATTTGGAAGAAATGATTTAAAAACTGTGATAAGACTTTAGCTCTCAAGTGAAAAGCCAAGTTGTTGATTATATATGGATTGCACAATCAAGATTCTAGTATATCTCAACATATCAAATGTCATCCCAGGAAAAGCCTTGATGATTATGTGCTAATTTTACTTTTACAAAATAGAATCTCAAGGAATTTTCAACAAATGCTCCAAGTATGAGAACTGATTGTTGTCACTTGACACTGGGAGATACATAGGTGCTTTTTGAGAGTATCTGTTCCCATCCTCTTGTGGGTACTCTTTCCTAAGTCTACTCTGAGAAACAACTCTATATCTTATGGCAAAGTCTTTGGTCCAGAGCTGATTGGCACACAGCGCAACACTTCATTTAGCCTCCATTCCTTTCTGCTGATACATCATTCAACAGTGATTTTTACATATAGTGCCAAGAGATGCCAGCTTTAAATCTTCTGTTTTCTAGGAAAGTCTGCCATCTTTTAAAGCTTGGTTGGTGAGATCTAACTCCTCACTTGAAAAAACATATTTCATATCCATCTAATCTGACCAGTTGCCATGCAAAGATACAGATTCTGATCATATGTATGAGTGAGGTTAAAGAATGCAGATCAGCATGCTGCACAATGCTGGGTGACTGTTTCACTGGCTTTAGGTGATTCTCATTATCTTTTGAATTGGGACAGAGGAGTTAGCTATGCTTGATAAGCTGCTTAGGTGTGAAAAAAGAAAAAACTATGTGATATTTTATGCCTTTAAGAGTGTACAGAGTAAAAACTATTAAACAGAATAGCTGAACCATGAAGGTCAGCATAGTATTTGATAGAAGTAAAATATGTAGCTCCTTGATAGTTTTTCTAATCTGATTGTAACACATGTAATTTCTTGCCAAATCTTAAAGGGTCTGAATGGAGATCTATTATATGTGTAAATCGATAGGCTGGATATTTTTTTTTTTCTATTATCTGGTTCAAAACTGCTACAAATAGGTAACTATGAATTTTTACTGCACATTTTCTCCAAAGAGATGCTTTCCAATCCTTCAGCAGTAGTGGTCAGAATAATAAGAGCCAAGAATTAAAAGTTGAAATCTTTGCTGATTTGTTGATGTCAGTAGTGCTAAAAAACACTAGGAGGGGAAACCAGTATCTCCAACCACTTTCCCAGTGAAAATGAAGAAGTAATAAGTGGGAAAGAAAAATTCTTATTAATACATAATTTTATGAATATTTTTGTTTGCAAGTTTTTAAAATACTTTGAATTGTTACTCAATTTTGTATTTTTCAATCCTTTATTTCTTCTTCTTTAAAGAAGAGATTAAAGTGTAGTGAAGTATTGATGGATTGTTCACTCTATCTTGGTTTTTGTAAACATTCATAAATAAAATTATTAAAAGGAAAATATAGCTGACACTTGTTTTCCATTCCATTATAATAAATCTTCCACATATATCTCACAATGAAACCATTTCTAAAGCTTGCTGCTGACCTCTTCAATTCCTTCTCCTCAGTTCCTCTGGAACATTTGTAATTGCTGCATAGCTGTAGTTTGCTGGCTTTTGTTATAAAAAATCTGGATTCTCCATTTATCTCTGTGATCTATTCTACACGGTTTCCTTGCTGAAACCTCTTACATTACTGTATCTTTACTTCGTAAAGATTATTTCAAGCTATTACACTATGCCCTGTTACCAGAATCTCTGAGAAAGTCCACCCACATCATGTTTCCCAGTATCATTTTTATGTCAATAGTTCCCAGTTTTGTATTCCCATTCTTGCCCTATGTCCTGAGCACAAAGACCTAATAATCAAACAGACCAGGACTATAACACACATATGTCCACCACCACCAGAAACTGACCATGTTCAAAATTGAACTCATCTTATTGCTCTCCAGTTATTTCTCCTTTTATTTTCCTTCTGCTTATCCCCTATATTGTCACATAAATTGTCCTTTACTCATCCATCTGCCCTCTTTCTTATCTACCTATGGTTACTAAGTGCTGCCAAGTTTCTTCTTTAACTCTCTCACATCTCATATATATATATGAATATATATATATGAATATATATATATATAATCAACTCCACTGCACAGTCACAGTTGTATTTCAGATCTCATTATCTCTCCCCTGAAATATCATCTCAGCCTAACTGCTCTTCCTCTCCTCTCTCACCTCTGAAAAAGTGAAAGTGTTAGTTGATCATCCATGTCTGACTCTTTGCGACCTCGTGGACTGTTGCCCGCCAAATTCCTCTGTCCAAGGAATTTTCCTGGCAAGAATACTGGAGTGGATTACCATCCCCTTCTCCAGGGGATCTTCCTGACCCAGGGATTGATTCTTTACCATCTGTCCTGTCAGAGTTAGATTTCTAAAGTACAGTTATGGGATTATATAATATTTTATGTGTTCTAAGGATTAAGAAGGATAAAGGTCAAACTCTAGCCTGATCTATAAAGTCTTGCAAAATCTGACTACCATCCACCTTCCCAGTTTACTTTCTCATTTTTTCTTCCTCCCGCTCACTTTTCTAACCTCCAGTCACTTATGTACTCAGTATTTTTTTTTTCTCACTTTAGAGGTAACAAAACCGAGTATATAGAGTTTGCATAAATATCTCAAGATAATTAAAGCAGTGAAATCAACCATCAGTTCAAAGTCCAATGCCAAATCCAAATCATTACACTACTTAAATTGAAGAAATAAATATTTCTTTCCCTGAGATAAAAAAGTGGCAATTATTTTCTGAAGATATTTAATCTCAGGTTTGATATTTACATGCATTGGTTTTGGAGTCAAGTCTAGTGATTGTTTTACCTTTACTCAATCCTAGTTCTAAAACATTATAAAAAAGGTTCTTTAACGTGTTTTAATCACTAGTTGCCTCATAGTGAAAGAAGGGTAGCAAAAGATTTCACTCAGAACATTACTAACTACAATCAATGAGTAAACAACATATACTATTTTCTGGTTTTGTTTTGTTTTGTTTTAGTTTGAACGACATGAAATATCTAAAGGAATATCCAAATGCTTCCAAACTCCAAATTGTTAAATACAACCAAGAATAAGTTAAAACAGTTTTTAATATTTTTGTATGTTTATCAGCAGCTTATTAATGAAAAATGACACTGCTACTGCTGCTAAGTCACTTCAGTCGTGTCCGACTCTGTGCAACCCCATCCCTGGGATTCTCCAGGCAAGAACACTGGAGTGGGTTGCCATTTCCTTCTCCAACGCATAAAAGTGAAAAGCGAAAGTGAAGTCACTCAGTCATGTCCAACTATTTGCGACCCCATGGACTGCAGCCTACCAGGCTCCTCTCTCTGTCCATGGGATTTTCCAGGTAAGAGTACTGGAGTGGGGTGCCATTGCCCTCTCCGAAAATAACACATTTTTTGCACTAATGATAAGAGGTACCATGTTCCAATATTTCAACTGTGAAATTTTTATTGGGGTTGAAATTCAGATACGCTGGCTTAAAATGCACTGTTCTCTCTTAATGTTACTCTATTTAATATTTTAGGGAAAATTACTAAAAACTCCTATTTCATTTGTCTCTGGAGAAAGCCATCTTTGTAAGAAATGTTTCAATTTAGAAATATTTAAGCATATATTTTAAATACATTTTAAAATAATTTCCTTTTAAAATAATTTGGTCCAATTAATACAATTTTATATGGTACTTGAAACACTTGACCAATTTCCATGTTTTAAATATTTCTAAATTAAAAGAATTAAATATAGAAAGAAATATTCTGAGTAAACACAGGCTGCCTACTGGAAAAGCTGAGAAATGTAAATAAGCAACATCAAGAGCCAAAACGTGATTTTCACTAAACATTACTTGCTGTGAATAGTGCCCCACAGAGTTGTTTCAGGATAATTCATTTCTTCTATAATGAGATTCAATGGAATAAATTTGTAAGCAGTGAAGACACATAAATGACACTGCCAATTACCCAGTGTCATCACAACATACTTCTTTCTTCTGTCAAAATAGTGAGTGAAATTACTCGAAGCACAGTCTAGGGACATACAGCAACTACCGAAGAGGTAGTTTGCCTAATCTTGGTAATTATGTCGTAAGTGCATTCCTTCTAACATTTCTGCTTGGAGTTAGACATTTATTTTCCCTTCTGTGTCTTTGAATACTGTGAAAGAAAAATGCTGTGTTTCAGCTCAGAGGTATCTGGGTTTCATTGGGAAATCTTTTCAAAAAGTTCTAGAAACCTTGGAAATATATCCCTCATGGTGGATTCTAGGCAGAGATCAAAGTGAATCTCACTTGACATTTTGTGAGATAGTAGATCTGGAATGCTGAGTTGTTTGAGTAGTATGGTTGGGAGGTCAATTGGTGGTTTATAAAGAGGGATTTCTGGATCCAAAGATACTAATACAATTTAACTCTAGAAACCTAATCACAATAGCACCATATTCCTTTGGGAGGCTGGCTCTGTTCCTAGCAACAGGTCAGAGGGAGAAAATCCCCTAATTGTGACTCAACAACATAGTTTTGACTTCTGACAAAAATCACATACAGTATTTTTCTAGTGCCGATAGATACAGCTTTTAAGAGACTTGCTATGTAGTCCTAAGTGTCACAAGAACCAGTTGTGTGACTTAAACCAGGTTATGTCACATCTCTGATTTCAATGACCTCTCTCTGTGAAATGAGTTTGAGACTAGCACAAAAAAAAAAAAAAAAAAAAAAAAATAGGATTCTCTTCCTTCATGTGAGAAAACACTTAGCTACACTCATTTTCTGAACAGATTTGGGTGAAAGACTTGGCAACTGACTTTTCAATATATTGACTCTCTAGCCTTATTGCCCTTGGTAGTTGTTTCTGGTCATAAAATTGATAACGTGCATCATGGAACCTTCACTGAATAAATATTCACTACGTGTTAGTAAGTGTTAAGCATGTGTTGAATGCTGAGGGTAGAAGAAAACTATGATATAGGTTTTATCCTAAAGACATTACAGAGAAGACAAAATGGAAAATCATTCACTATTCCTGGTGTGCTTACTACGTACCAAGTTGTACAGTTCAGTTAATAAAGGAGCAGAGCAATATATGTTCAAGTTTAGATTTGATTGCCTCCAAATGTTGTGTGTGCCAACAATATACTACCACAACAAGGAAAAGGGCTCAGTAAATATTCATGCAGGCTCCTCTGTATTCCAAACCTTGTGTACGCATTGATATATTCCTTAATGCCCTTAATATATAGGCTTATCCCACAAAATTCCCTGAGCCAATCTTAATCAATGCAGGCAGCTTACTCTAGGTCACCATCCCTTCCAGTGGGCATTTCAGGAGTTATGATACTGCCTATTAATCAAACAATGTACAAAGTGTCATCGGAAATCCTCATTAATGCCCTCAGCTCCCTTGCCTAGCAAGGTTCTGACCATTTGTTTTGTCTATGCCAATTCCCTCCTCTATGACAGTGGAATTGACTCTAAAAGAAGAGTCATCATCTATCTGGAGTCTAGACTACTTCCCAAAACAAGCATCTCTATGAAAACCAATACTGTCAATCATCAGACAGAAGATATTACCTTCTTCAAACTTGATGCCTGACCTTAGAAGGCCAAAAATCCTCCTAGTATTTTGTCTAATGATTATTTTTCTTGGGGCTAATCATAGAGCTGGGCTTTTTCTTGGCCTCAGGCCTTTTTGATTCTGTATTTCCTCCATTAGCCTCCCTCCACCTAAGGTCCTGAAAAACTCTCAACATTTTTTTCCTCGTTACTACTATTTAAGAATCTTGTCACTATTAATTTACAGTGATTACATTAACCTGTTTAAAAAAGAAAGTGAAAGTGAAATTTGCTCAGTGGTGTCCAACTCTTTGTGACCCCATGGATTGTAGTCTGCCAGGCTCCTCTGTCTATGGAATACTCCAGGCCAGAATACTGGAGTGGGTAGTCATTCCCTTCTCCAGAGGATCTTCCCAATCCAGGGATCAAATTCCGGTCTCCTGCATTGCAGATGGATTCTTTACCATCTGAGCCACTAGGGAATCCCAATCTGCTAAGCAGACCATCTATGCAATAGGTTTGGCTTAAATTAATGCATCTTGCTTAAGTTAAATAAGTGTGATAAGCCTTTACAATGTTTGCACTTTTACTTTTATAGACTGAAACACAAATGACAACACTTTGCTGAATAGATTCTCTGCCTTTCTTCTACTTAAAATCAACACAGTAACTTAATGACTACATCTATGGATGCCAAAGTCTTCTTTGGCAAATGTTTTTCTCTCTCTCATCTTATCTGTTCTGTGATCTGTATGGACAATGGTTTCCATTACTGTGGAATTAACTCGATGTGTCTGCATGAATAGGCATTTGAAAGCACACCCTGAGATTTGTAGGGTTCCATGTTCTGATGCCTTAAAATAGATTTGATTTCTGGGAGCATGCATATTTTTAATTGATGTGTATATTTAATTGTGCAGATGCAGAATTTGCAGAATGAATAAGTGAATGTTCTATATGTCACTACTTGAAAATAGGAACTAGCTTTCTTTTAATGCAATTACATTCAATAAATACAAAATGCAGTTATTCTTCGAAGTTGTCTTATAATAGAAAAGAGAATACATTGTACAAAAAGCTTATTTATCATAATTTTACAGAAATTGCTAGAATTGAAACAAAATATATTTTCTCCTCTCATAGAATTTTTAAAAAGTGCTTCATTTTAGGTGTGCTGAATAAGATAATGACTATATTCACTAGAATTCCATAATTAAGATTAACAACACCAGTCATAATAAGATGCTGAAAATAATATATCAAATTGCTGAAATGTTAAAATTTGCAGAGCTCCTTATAACACGGGCCTTATAATACCTGAGCTAGAAAGCTTATTATTTACTAATTTTGTGATTTTGGATAATTGCAATCTCTCAGAACTGTTTCCTAACTATATTATGGGTTGACTTTAAGCTACATCAGAGTTAATACAGGTAAAAATGTATATTTTGTTGATAACAAATTCTTAATAAATATTAATTTATATTAGAACAAATTTTATCCACAAAGCAACTCTGTAAGACCCTCACCAACCAAGAAGCTCACCAGGAAAAAAAAAATCTACATATGAATGTAATCATCATAACTACTGGTGATCAATTAGTTCTGTGGTATTTTGAGAAGGACTGGTGATACATATTTTGCTGGAGTAACAGATGATACATGAGAGTAATAGAGAAAGCATTTGGGAAGGCTGAGAGGAGAGTCACAACAGTTTTTCTGAAAGACAATTGTTTTCACTGCATAGAATTTGTTGTTGTTCAGTCACTAAGTGGCATCTGACTCTTTGCCACCCTATGGACTGCAACACCAGGCTGCCATTTTCTCCTCCAGGGGATATTCCTGACCCAGGGATTGAACCCGTGTCCCCAGCGTCTCCTGCATTGGCAGACAGATTCTTTACCTGCTGAGCCATCTGGGAATCTACCTGCAGAGAATAATCATCTTCAAAACACTTGGTGATGTTAACGTATAGAAACGCAGCTGACTTTTGAACATTCATTTTGCATCATGCAAATATGCTAAATATATTTATTACTTTTAACTATTTTGTGGAGTCTTCAGAGTCTTCTAATTATAAGGTCCTATCATCTTCAAAAAGCAATAATGTTATATCTTTCTTTCCAATTTGGGTGTCTTTTACTTCTTTTTCTTACCCCATTGTTTTGGCTGGGATTTCAAGTAATAAGTTGAATAAAAATGTCGAGTGGGCACCCTTGCCTTGTTCCAGATTTAGAGAAAACTTTACTTTTTAACTATTTACTGTGATGTTTTATTAATGTGTGGGCTTTGCATATATAGCCTGCATTGTGTTAAGGTAAATTCCTTCTATGATTAATTTCTAGAACTTTTTTTTAATCATAAAAGGGTACTGAGTCTTGCCAAATGCTTTTTCTGTATCTACCAATATGATATTATCATTTTTATTGTACATTCTGTTAATGTGGTGCATCACCTTCATTTATTTGTTATGTTGAACCATTCTTGCACTCCAGGGACAATTCTGTTTGATCATGGTGTATGATTCTTCTAATAAGCTAGTGATCTCAGGTTTTCAATATTTCATTAGGATTTTTGGGTCCATGTTCATCAGGGAGACTGCCTGTAATTTTCTTTGGTGCTTTTGTCTGGTTTATGTGTCATGGTGATGCTTGCCTCACAGAAAAACTTTGGAAGTTTTCCTTCTTTTTCTATATTTTGGAAGAATTTATGAAGGATTGAATTATGTTCAAAAGGAAATTAAGGAAACATTACCATTTACAATTGTAGCAAATAAATTACTTAGGAATCAATTTACCTAAAAAGGAAAAGACTTATGCACTGAAAACTATAAAACACTGATGAAAAAAATGATAGACATAAATAAACGCAAAGGTACTATATGTTAATGGATCAGTTATTAACATTGTCAACATATCCATACTACCCAAAGTGACCTATAGATAAAATGAAATCTGTATTAAAAAGCCTAATGGCTGCGATGAACATTGGGGTGCACGTGTCTCTTTCAGATCTGGTTTCCTCAGTGTTTATGCCCAGAAGTGGGATTGCTGGGTCATATGGCAGTTCTATTTCCAGTTTTTTAAGAAATCTCCACACTGTTTTCCATAGCGGCTGTACTAGTTTGTATTCCCACCAACAGTGTAAGAGGGTTCCCTTTTCTCCACACCCTCTCCAGCATTTATTGCTTATAGACTTTTGGATAGCAGCCATCCTGACTGGCGTGTAATGGTACCTCATTGTGGTTTTGATTTGCATTTCTCTAATAATGAGTGATGTTGAGCATCTTTTCATGTGTTTGTTAGCCATCTGTATGTCTTCTTTGGAGAAATGTCTGTTTAGTTCTTTGGCCCATTTTTTGATTGGGTCATTTATTTTTCTGGAATTGAGCTGCAGGAGTTGCTTGTATATTTTTGAGATTAATCCTTTGTCTGTTTCTTCATTTGCTATTATTTTCTCCCAATCTGAGGGCTGTCTTTTCACCTTACTTATAGTTTCCTTGATCTGAAAGAGACACGTGCACCCCAATGTTCATCGCAGCACTGTTTATAATAGCCAGGACATGGAAGCAACCTAGATGCCCATCAGCAGATGAATGGATAAGGAAGCTGTGGTACATATACACCATGGAATATTACTCAGCCATTAAAAAGAATTCATTTGAACCAGTCCTAATGAGATGGATGAAGCTGGAGCCCATTATACAGAGTGAAGTAAGCCAGAAAGATAAAGAACATTACAACATACTATCACATATATATGGAATTTAGAAAGGTGATAACGATAACCCTATATGCAAAACAGAAAAAGAGACGCAGAAATACAGAACAGACTTTTGAACTTTGTGGGAGAAGGTGAGGGTGGGATATTTCAAAAGAACAGCATGTATACTATCTATGGTGAAACAGACCACCAGCCCAGGTGGGATGCATGAGACAAGTGCTCCGGCCTGGTGCACTGGGAAGACCCGGAGGAATCGGGTGGAGAGGGAGGTGGGAGCGGGGATCGGGATTGGGAATACATGTAAATCCATGGCTGATTCATATCAATGTATGACAAAACCCACTGGAAAAAAATAATAATAAAAAAAAAAAAAAAAAAAAAAGCCTAATGGCATTTTTTTACAGGAAAAAGAAAAAAAAAAAAAAAGATCCTCAAATTCTTATACAGCACAAAAGACTCTGAATAGTCAAAGCACTTTTGAGCAAGAAAATATACCTAGAGGCATCGCACTCCCTCATTCCAAAATATATTAGAAAACTATAGTATGGTAGACTTCCAAGGTGGCTCAGTGGTAAAGAATCCGCCTGAAATGCAGGAGATGCATGAGACGCGGGTTCAATCCCTGGGTTAGGAAGACGCCCTGGAGGGGGAAAAAGGAACCCACTCCAGTATTCTTGCCCAAAAAAAAAAAAACAAAAAACAAAAACCCACAGACAGAGGAGCCTGGTAGCTACAGTCCATGAGGTTGCGCAGAGTCAGACACAATGGAGCAAATGAGCATGCACACACAATGTGGTCCTGGCGTAAAAGAGCTATATGGGCAATGGAACAGCACATAGAGACCAAAAATAAACCCACACATACACAGTCAGCTGATCTTTCACAAGGGCACCAGAATACAAAATAGGGAAAGTTTTATTCAGTAAGTAAATCCTTCTTCAATAAATGGTGTTGGGAAAACTAGCTACACACATGCTCAAGAAAGAAATTGGACTCATCTCACACCACACACAAAAACCAACACGAATGGGGTAAGGACTTAAAATAAGACCCCAAAGCATAAAACTTCTAGAAGAAAACAGAGAGAAAGAGCTTCTGGATACTGGCCTGGTCCCTGATTTTTTTGAATACCAAAAGCAAAAGGAGGTAAGTGGGACTAACCTAAACTAAAAAACTCCTTCATGGCAAAGGAAATAGTCAACAGAGTAAAAAGGCAAACTATAGAATGGGAGAAATATTTGCAAATCATATTTATGATAAAGTGTTATTATAGAAAGATATAGCTATCACCAACAACTTAAAAAAAAAAAAAAGAAAGAAAACTACCAAATGAAAACAAAGGACCTGGATATATATTTTGTCAAGACTTACAATTGGCTAACACATATACGAAAGGGTACTTAAGGTCACTGATTATCAGCATGATGCAAATCAAAACCACAATGAGATAGTACTTTCACACCTATTAGGACAGGTATTATGAAAAGAGAAAAACTTACTGGTGAGGATGTTGAGAAAAGGGAATACTAGTATACTGTTGCTGGGAATGTAAACTAGTGCAGCCCCTGTGGAAAAAAATATGTAGGTTTCACAAAAAATGAATAACAGAACCACCATATGACTCAGTAATCCCACTTCAAGGAATGTACCTGAAGAAATTACAATCAGGATCCTGAAGAGAAAACTGTACTCCCACATTAACGGCAATATCCATAATAGCCAAGATATGGTAGCATCCTAAAGGTCCATCGATTGATGAATGAATAAAGAAAGTATAATACATACATACAGTGGAATATTATTCAGGCCAAAAAGGAAGATGATTCTGTTATTTTCAACAATATGTGTGAAACTAGAGGACAATATGCTAAGTGAAGTAAGCCAGATACGGTAGGCTTACCTCAAAATACCACTTACAATATGTAAAATAAAACATGCAAAATACCATTTATGAATCTAAAATAGTGAAACTCTTGGAATCAGAGTGTTGGATAGAAATAATAAAGTAGTTGCCAGGGGCTGAGGAGAAGGGGAAATGGAGAGATATTAGTCAAAGATTTAAGTTGCAGTTATACAAAATGATTAAGTTCTAGAGATTTACTCCACAGCAGAGTGTATCTAGTTAACAATAATGTATGGTATACTTAACATTTTGCAAAGAGAGTAAATCTTAGGTGCTTTTACAATAAAATAATAATAGTAACAGATAAGAGAGCAGGAAGAATCTTTTGAAGGCAGGAGATAGACTTTGGGCAAAAACTATGGTGATGTTTCACAGGTATATATGTATTTCCAATCTCAAATTGGACAGATTAGTGCAGCTTTTAATTTAAAAATAAATAAGCCAAATGAAAAGACTTGGAGATAGAAAACAGGAGACCTGTGATGGAAGACAGACCCAAAACTTCAAAACAATAGATAAAAATAGGAATTTTATGGTGGAAAAAAAAGTGTTTAACTTTAATAATATCACCCTTATTGTAGCTTACTTTATTCTTTCTGTTGTCTTCATTCTTATTTTTCTGCAATAACTTTTATTTCAACACTTGAATATGTATGATTTTAGTTTTTTTAAGAATAAAGTCTCTTGAATTTATAATCATTTTATTTAATGATTTTATTCTGTCACTGTTCATTCATTTTCTTCTATTAATATTGTCTCACACTTTAAATCTGCAATTACATCCACAGCCCTAAATTTTCATCCAGTCTCTCAATATTTATTCCTATGTAGCACAGCTCTTATCCTCAACTTTCAACCGAAGTTATTGTAATAAATCATCCCGGACTTACTTCCTACAACACTCATTGGAATTGTCTCATGTTTTTAGCTTAATCTAATAATTTGTAACATTATTCAACTGACCACTGGTTTATTTCATGAATAAATATATTAATTTCAATATCAAAACACTCAGGGTGAGCATTAAATCCTGCTGAATATAATTTATTAATTGAACAAGTCATGCATGAAAGAGTAGACAGATGAATGAATCTTTCAACAAATGTTTACAGCCTATTACTGAAACTTTTCTATGTATTTCTCTGCTTCATTATATTATTTCTAGCTTTCTTATCACCTCATTACCACATGTGTTTAGTTATGAATTGTATCACTGTATACTTTTTGTCCCTTCTATTACTGATTTTAACAACTTAAGTTTGTCAGTATCACCTCTGTGCTGAAGACTCCTGAAGATCTTTCCCAATTCTAATCTTTGCTGTTTTCCTGTTTGAAATCTCTAATTGCTTCCTAGACAATTTCATTGGATATTCTCTTTTTTCCTCAAATAGTTAAAAGCTAAAACGGGACTGTTTGATTACAGTGTCTTTCACTTTGTATGCAGGGCTGCACAGAACACCAAGGTTGGCACTGGAAAACAAAAATGAGCAACACTTTACTGTCATACAGACCACTTCAAAACCTGGTGTCTATTTTTCACCAGCATCTGGGATTACCTAGTTTCTCACTAAGCCAAGCCCAGGAATATCACATAGGCTCTTCCCTTTGACTGTACTTTATATCCACTGATCTCTCTTCCTGCTAGAAAATGTAAAGGTCTGAAATTTCTTTCCATCACATGTACCAGTATTCATCAGGACTGGTCACACAATAGAACTATGTGGAAGATTTAAACAGATACTGGTGCTTAAACTACAGCCCCAAATATTCTTCTTTAGTTGGTAAGAAGTGAGACTTGAGAATTTGAATTGTGATAAACTCCTTGGAAGGAAAGTTATGACCAACCTAGATAGCATATTAAAAAGCAGAGACATTACTTTGCCAACAAAGGTCCGTCTAGTCAAGGCTATGGTTTTTCCAGCAGTCATGTATGGATGTGAGAGTTGGACTGTGAAGAAAGTGGAGCGCCGAAGAATTGATGCTTTTGAACTGTGGTGTTGGAGCAGACTCTTGAGAGTCCCTTGGACTGCAAGGAGATCCAACCAGTCCATCCTGAAGGAGATCAGTCCTGGGTGTTCATTGGAAGGACTGATGCTGAAGCTGAAACTCCAATACTTTGGCCACCTCATGCGAAGAGTTGACTCATTGGAAAAGACCCTGATGCTGGGAGGGATTGGGGGCAGGAGGAGAAAGGGACGACAGAGGATGAGATGGTTGGATGGCACCACCAACTCAATGGACATGGGTTTGGGTAGACTCGGGGAGTTGGTGATGGACAGGGAGGCCTGGTGTGCTGTGATTCATGGGGTCGCAAAGAGTCGGACACGACTGAGCGACTGAACTGAACTGAAACTCCCTGAATGACTCTAACATACATCCAGACTCTTCCATGACTAAATTACAAGAGAGCATCTGGATTATTATGTTTAATAACACATGTTGTCTAGACACTGCTTCCTTCTCTCTCCAGACTCATCTCTGCCATATACCTGGCACGGGAGCAGTAGCACACTGCACTCATCACTCCCTAAACACAGCCTGTGCTCTACTTCACAGAAGTAATGTGCTGCTCACGCTTTTGTCACGTTTGTCTAATTCCAAATCACCCTTCAAATCTCAGTTCACACACTGCCTTTCCCAGGAAGCATTCCTGGATGATAATATCCCTGTGCGTCTGCTGATGGGCTTTCCTTGTGGCTCAGCTGGTAATGAATCTGCTTATATCTTTCACCTATGTTAATTTGAGAATTTAGAGTGGTATCTTATTTCCTGAATTTGAGAATATAGAGTGGTATCTTATTTCCTGAATTTTAATAAGCCAGACTCACACAAATGTTTCATTCTTATATTCCCATTTGGCCACTAATGAAGAAGCATTGAAAAGCTTGCTAAGGTTGACCAAACCAAGAGCTGAGAGTAACTATTTCTATTTAATCCAGTGACCCTAAATTGTTCTAAATATGTCCCACTATTTTCCCATTTTTGGAGGTGGGAAGTGACAAATAAGGGGATATATAGATTAAAACTAGACTTATCCTGCACTTACAAATAGAGGGGGAAAATTAGAATAGAGCACCTCTTCACACAAAGGGAAAAAATAATGGAATAAGAAATATTCTCACAGAAGCAAGTCTTCCTTACAAGCTGTGTCATCTGAGATTAAATTATTTAACTTAGTATTACTATGTTTTGCAAATTTCCTTCCTGTGTTATTGTTTTAGGCCATAAGACTTTCTAAAACAGTGGATTTCATTCTTCATTATTCATTTTTCAAACTGTACTGACTACTATTTATTGTCCATGAGGATCTCCAGGCAAGAACACTGGAGTGGGTTACCATTTCAACTTTTTATTGAGTACCTAATAAATATTAGACAGAAATTTAAGTCCATTAACTCCACAAGATAGAAGAACATTTAATATAATCAAACTTCCAGTAAATCAAATAATTTGATTTTAACATGTGTAATTTATTATTTCTTCTAAGTGATACAACCTGCAAACATTCTCAAGCTATTTCAGTTCAGTTCAGTCACTCAGTCATGTCCAACTGTTTGCAAACCCAAGGATGAATCATGCCAAGCTTCCCTGTCGATCACCAAATCCCAGACTCATGTCATGTCAACCTCACATCCATCGCGTCAGTGATGCCACTCAACCATCTCATCCTCTGTTGTTCCCTTCTCCTCCTGCCTTCAATCTTTCCCAGCACCAGGGTCTTTTCCAATGAGTTGGTTCTTCACATCAGGTGGCCAAACTACTGGAGTTTCAGCTTCAACTTCAATCCTTCCAATGAATATTCAGGGTTGGTTAGGATTGACTGGTTGGATCTCCTTGCAGTCCAAGGGACTCTCAAGAGTCTTCTCCAACACCACAGTTCAAAAGTATCAATTCTTCAGTGCTCAGCTTTCTTTACAGTCCGACTCTCACATCCATACATGACTACTGGAAAAACCATAGCCTTGACTAGACCGACCTTTGTTGGTAATGTTGGTAGAGTAATGTCTCAAGCTATTTAGGATATGTTAAAATAAGTATTTAGTAAAATCTTTTATGCATAAGACATATGAGAAGAACTAAGTGAGATTAAGAAACACAAGAATAAAACAAAACTACAGCAAAAGTAACAAAAATTCAGAAGTGAACTTTCCCAAAACTACGCAAAGAGCAATGGGATTAGTTATGCACTCAGAAGAAAACAATAAAAAACATAGTTATAAATAAGGCAATACCTATTCACTGGGAATGAGATGGTTGGACAGCATCACCGACTCAATGGATAAGAGCTTGAGCAAATTCTGGGAGATAGTGAAGGACAGAGAATCCTGGCATGCTGCAGTCCTTGGGGTCACAAAGAGCTGAACATGACTGAGTGACTGAATAACAAATTCACTGGGCACTGACAAAGTTATATGTATGTTTATGTGATTATGTATATTCACAGATATATATATATATATATATATATATGTGAAAATAGATATATTCACAGGCTCATAAACATATGACACATTAGTGTGTATATACATACACAAATATATGCACATATATATAATAAATTAGTATCACACATTGAGATATATGTATGAGCTTAGTCACTTCTGTGTCTGACTCTTTGTGACCCCATGTACCACAGCCCTCCAGGCTCCTCTGTCTATGGGATTCTCCTGGCAAGAATACTGCAGTAGGTTGCCATGCCTTTCTCCAAGGGATCTTCCTGAACCAGGGTTCAAACCCGAGTCTCCTGCATCTCCTGCATTGCAAGCGACTCTTTACCATTTAGTAACCAGGGAAACCCAATATATATGTATATGTGTTTGTGTGTGTACATATATACAAATATGCATATATGCATATACAGACAACACACACACAAATATGTTACAACAGTACCTGGCAAATAGTGAGTTATATAGACATTAGCCATTGTTGTCACTGTTTTTGTTATCATTGTTATTATATGCTAGCAATTCTCTAAAACCTGAAGAAATCATGAACTGATATGTGAAACTAGGATCCTTATGACTATTCAGTAGAGAAGACTACAGGGATATAAGGATGGAATTTGGAACAGCAAGAAGATAATTGCAAGAAAACATCTGTGATGTGATAGTAATTTGAGTATGTAGGTAGAGGAGAAGATGACAAGCAATTATAGATTTTTATGCATAGCTCAAAGGAAAAATCCCCAAGTTTGCCTACGGATTGGACACAGAGCATTAAGGAATGAGGAATGGAAAGGGTCACTCCATGGATGGCAGTGATTAAAAAGTACAGACAAGGGAGGTGATATATGTATACCTATGGCTGATTCATATTGAGGTTTGACAGAAAACAGCAAAATTCTGTAAAGCAAGTATCCTTCAATAAAAAATAAATAATTTTTTTTAAAAAGTACAGATGAATGTTGTCCAAATTCAGATGAAGAAAAGGTTTGCATGCAGCTTGAGCTATAGGAAAGGGCACATCAATTATAGTGCATTTTGGCTGGGCCTTCTCAGAAAGAAAGTGAAGTTGCTCAGTCATGTCCAACTCTTTGTGACCCCATGGACTGTAGCCTACCAGGCTCCTCTGTCTATGGGATTTCCAAGCAAGAATACTGGAGTAGATTGCCGTTTCCTTCTCCAGATCTTCCCGACCCAGGGATTGAACCTGGGTCTCCCAAGTTGGAGGCAGACGCTTTACCGTTTGAGTCATCAGGGAAGTCTGGACCTTCTAAGTCACTGTATGTTTTACAGAACATGAGGGTAAAATATAAATAGATACATGTTTCCATTTATTTCTCTTATACAATTTTGCATTCTTCTAGACTTCCCAAATAGTAACAGATGATAAATAAAATTTCCACTGCTTGTAAGACTTCCAATGTATGTACATGGGGTCATATATTTATCCAAAGTTTATAAGAAGTTGGAAAACTGCAAGGGGCCAAATTTTTTGCCAGTCCCCATCACTATTATTGTTACTGTCAATATTCATTCTATTACTCTAAGCTGTCTCTATGTGAACATCCACTGATATCTATCAGAAACTATGGGGTAGGTCCCTTACAGAGATCCACAGATCATAGAGTCACATAACTTTTGAGGTGATGCTTCTGAGAATATTTCATATCTTCAGTCACTTGCAGAAGCCCTCACTGACCAAAAACACCAAACATCTTAGTCTCTAGAAATACGAGATCACTTAATATGACTTTATGTACTTGACATCTTCTTCAAGAACAACAACAAAAATAAAACTACAACAGCCCACTGGGGGAGAATGCTAAATATTTAGAAATTTCTGACTTTGATCCTAAAGTACACAGACTAATAAATACCATCCATGTTTCCTCTGCTTCCACATGATGAAATAAAACTTAAAACTGATCTTAATCACTTCCTTAAAAAGGGAATAAAAAATATCAACAGCAGCAAAACTAAATTTCAACTATTTTGGTAGATTTTGCTGATGTATCAATAGATTTTAATTTTTCCATCAGTAGAAATTTTCAGAAGGTATTCTAGGCAACATTGCTAAAATAAATGTTTACCCACCAGTTAAAACTTTGTTCTTTAAAAACTAAAAACAACTGTGCAACTTGCAGAAGATCTTTGTTTTTTATTCATTGTTGAATGTAATATTAAACCTAATCGCCAGTTGAATGATAGAATGCAGGACATAATTTTTTCTTATATTCAACCATTTTATTAGAGTATTGTTATATATAGAAGAATAATGAATACACCCTAGCAATAGCTAGTAAGGCTAAAGATATTCACAAGCAAATTGAGTTGAAATCATAGAGAATATTACTACTCATCTAGTACTCCTGAGCTGTTATGTCTGATAAATATAATTTCATCACAATAAAATTCAGAAAGATACTACAGATACAAAGCCAGAATTATTCAAGCTATATTTCACTTTTCCAACATTCTACAATATATAATATTAACAGCTGATAAGATACAGGTTTATCATTTTTTAAAATTCTCAAACAGCAATTTTAAAATCTCCTTTTAACCTACATGTGATATATATCTATGTTCCTCATGTAGATGACAAAATAATAAAATATTACCCAGTTTTTCAGTATATACATTAAGTTACAGGATTATAGAATAAAATATGGAATAGTTAAACTGAAAAAAAAAAAGAGAGAGAGAGTTTTGCTCTGGGTGTTTTTCCTTCTTTCTTTGTTCCAGAAGCCACTTGACAAGTCTGCCAACATGTCAACCTTTCTTCTCTCTCCCCAGAGTTTCTAGTAATAGAACAAACGTGCTGCTTCCTATACAAAATGAGCAATGTGCTTGTAGGCTGAGGTGGGGTTTGCATTTCCCCATCAACATGATTACCCTTAAATACTTGGATCCACACTTGAGTTTGGAAAACATACCCAATCCTAAATTACTTTTCTTTCTGAAATGCAATGTAAAAAGGGAAGTGGATAGAACATGTGTGTGTGTGTACAATGAATTAAGCTTATCAAAATTATTTTTACCATCTCATGCGATCATTGCAAAATCACTGCCAGTGGGAGTTTCAGGAAACCCTTAGGAAATCTCTGTTATTTACAACATAACAATAACCCTTATTTCACCTGTGAAAACAGAGATTGCCGTCATTTATTCTCCATTCATCCATTAGGTCCACATCCCATCTATCCTGATACTCTAATATGCTTCCGGAGACTGTATATGGACCATAGCAATCAGACCCTGTTATCTTGTGACTTCTCATTCAGTTTGACCAATTAGAGGTGCTGACAGGAGATCAAAGAGGGGGAAGAGAATCAACCTAAGATGTATGTTTTTCCCATCATTCTTTCTCTGAAGTGGCTCTGACAGAACCACTATTTACCTCCATGAAACTAGATTCTACATGGGAACTCCACTTGCCTGATCCCAGACCTCACCCAGTCTTCAATACCACCCTTTAGAAAGGCAAAACATAGGCTCAGATGTGCTGCTACTAACACTAGGCAGCCTCAAATCCTTCATTGATTCTTTAAATCTAGCCCACATGTTTATCAAAGGTCCCTTTGCTACAAATAACTAAAAAAATAAAAATAAAAATCACAGCCCAGTACAGAGTCTGATTTTTCTGTGGATTAGACAGAAACAATATTACAAGACTGAAGGTTTTACCCCAGAATAAAATGAATTCAAGGTGTGACAAAGGAAAATTATGAATTATTCTAAACAGAAAAATCAACAAAAAAAACCCCTTTACATTTCTGCATCTTCAGTTCAAAGAAATTATGTGTTGACTATTTTGTGATACTTCTGTTAGAAAATAAATGCATCTTTCAATTACCCAAGTAAGAAAAAAGAAAAATGCAATCAGATATTATGACTGTCAATCACCTAGATGAGTGATTTTTCAAATAGTATATTTGAATAGCAGGTTATAATATTATATTTAGTGCACTGTTAAATAAAAATGATCAATCAAGATCAGTAATTTTTAAAGGGTACAATAAGTTAAACAAGTCAGAGATTTAATTAAATATAAATGATCACAATAAGTTGCACATAGTAAGGTTGTTTTTTCATGAATTTGTCACAATGTAAAACATAGTTCTTACCTTGAGTTACAATTTTAAAAGCATGAAAATTTCTTTAATGAAACAGGATCCTTTCTTCCCCTGGAAGCATTTACAAGGCTAGGTCCACAGAAGTCCATTCCATACAGACTACAATATATCTATGCCTTCCAAGATTGAAAGAGTCATCATTCATCAGGATTGTGACACAAAATAAAGAAAACAGCTAAGGGCTGGGAGAGCATTGTGAGAAAGAGCTCATTTTTACTCAATGTATCTTGTGTAGAATATAAATGAGATTTTGTTTTTCAAAGCTCTGAATGTTTTGCTTGCTGCTTAATGGGGATGTATGTATGCACTACAACATACATATATATTTGTGCATATACTCCCCATATAAATAGTAAGCAGGAGATTTAAGGTCTGGAAAATATAGAAAATTTGTCAGATCACAAGCTAGGATGAACTATCAAGTATAGGAAATATTATTCAAGTTTTAAGAAAGAAGAAGTTAGCTTTAGTGGGATAATGTAATACTGACATCAAAAAAGTCAATATTAATGGTATTGATATTTAAATAGAGGTAAAACCTCATGATTTATAGTACAAGTCCCTGGGGCTGACTTTCTGGGTTTATAGCTTGTGGTGACCAAAGCTATCCCAAAGAAAAAGAAATGCAAGAAATCAAAATGATTGTCTGAGGAGGCCTTACAAATAGCTCAGAAAAGAAGAGAAGTGAAAGGCAAAGGAAAAATGGAAAGATATATCCAACTAAATGCAGAGTTCCAGAATAGTAAGGAGAGATAAGAAAGGCTTCTTAAGTGAACAGTGCAAAGAAACAGAGGAAAACAATAGAATGGGAAAGACTAGAGATCTCTTCAAGAAAACTGTAGATACAGAGGGAACATTTGATGCAAAGATGGGCACAAAAAAAGGCCAGAAACAGCAGGGGCCTAAAAGAAGAAAAGGTTAAGAAGAGGTAGCAAGAATACACAGAACTATACAAAAAAGGTGTTAGTGACCCAGATAACTACGATGGCATGATCACTCGCCTAGAGTCAGACATCCTGGAGTGCAAAGTCAAGTGGACCTTAGGAAGCATCACTATAAGAAAGCTAGTGTATGTGATAGAATTGCAGCTGAGCTATTTCAGATCTTAAAAGATGATGCTGTTAAAGTGCTACACTCAAATGCCAGGAAATTTGGAAAACTCAGCAATGACCACAGCAGCAGAAAAGGTCGGTTTTCATTCCAGTACCAAAGAAAGGCAATACCAAAGAATGTTCAAATTACTGTACCATTGCACTCTTTTCACATGCTAGCAAAACAATCCTCAAAATCCTTCAAGCTGGGCTGCAACAGTACATAAAGCAAGAACTTCCAGATGTGCAAATTGGATTTAGAAAAGGCAGAGGAACCAGAGATCAAATTGCCAAAATCCACTGATTTATAGAAAAAGCAAGGGAATTTCAGAAAAAAAACATCTACTTCTGCTTCATCAGCTAAGTGTAAGTCTTTAATTATGTGGATCATAACAAACTGGAAAATTCTTGAAAACATGAGAATTCTTAAAGAGATGAACCTCCCTCCTAAGAGCCATGTATGCATGTCAGGAAGCAACTGTTATAATCAGACATGGAACAATGAACTGGTTCAAAGTTGGTAAAGGAGTACATCAAGGCTGTATATTGTCACCATGCTTATTTAACTAATATACAGAGTACATCATATGAAATACTGGGCTTTATAAATCACAGGCTGGAAGCAAGACTACAAGGAGAAATATCAACAATCTCAGATATGCAGAGGATACACCTCTAATTAGCAGAAAGTGAAGAGGAACTGAAGAGCCTTGTGATGAAGGAGAAAGAGGAGAGTGAAAAAGCTGGCTTACAACTCAACATTCAAAAAACTAAGATCATGGCATCCGGTTCCATCACTTCATGGCAAACAGATGAGGTAAAAATACGAACAGTGACAGATTTTATTTTCCTGGGGGCTCTAAAATCACTGTGGACAGTGGCTGCAACCACAAAATTAAAAGACATTTACTACTTGGAAGAAAAGCAATGACAAACCTAGATAGCATATTTAAAAGCAGAGACATCACCTTGCCAACAGAGGTCCATATAGTCACAGCTATGGTCTTTCCACCTGTCATGTGAAGATGTGAGAGTTGGACCATTAACAAAGCTGAGTGCTGAAGAACTGATGCATCTGAATTGTGGTGCTGGAGAAGACTGTTGAGAGTCCCTTGGACTGCAAGGAGATCCAATGAATTCATCCTAAAGGAAATCAACCCTGAATGTTCATTGGAAGGACTGATGCTGAAGTTGAAGTTCCAATACTTTGGCCACCTGATGCAAAGAGCCAACTCATTGGAAAAGACCCCTGATGCTGGGAAATATTGAGGGCAGGAGGTGAAGGGGGCAACAGAGGATGAGATGGTTGG
This sequence comes from Dama dama, assembly GCF_033118175.1. Classification (NCBI taxonomy): domain Eukaryota; kingdom Metazoa; phylum Chordata; class Mammalia; order Artiodactyla; family Cervidae; genus Dama; species Dama dama. The sequence continues at coordinate 40,717,919 of NC_083709.1, read as the reverse complement.
ATGGCCTCATTGACTCAATGAAAATGAGTTTTCTCAAACTTCAGGAAATAGTGAAGAAAATGGAAATCTGGTGTGCTAGAGTCTTTAAATGACACAATGGACCAGCTAGACCTAATTGATATCTATAGGACATTTCACCCCAAAACAATCAACTTCACCTTTTTCTCAAGTGCACACGGAACCTTCTCCAGAATAGATCAATGAGGTTATAAAGAGTCAAACACAACCTAGTGACTGAAAAACCACAACAGCCTTGCTTTGCCATGGTTTAGTTATGTCATAATATACAAATGTTTAATCTCTTAATCCATCAGTTTTTTTTTCCTTAAAATGGAGACAATAAGAAGATCTAAGACTTGATTGTCCTGAGAATCACATATATTAAATTAGTAAGTACTTAGATAGTGCCATACATAATATCAATAAAAGTTAGCTACTATTCTCTCTACTTTTCTTTCTTTTTACTCAAAGTTGCCATTCCTTTGTTCTTTCCTGTATGATAACATTGGCTTATAATGTTACATTCTTATATTCTTGTTGTAAGAGAATTGTAATATTCCATCTCCAAAATATCAGGGAATATGGTAATTCTTTTAAGCTAATCATAGAATTTTAAACTGTTCCATCCATTTTCATAGAAAATTTATAAAAAAAATATACATAGTATATTAACCAGGCAGAATGATGTGGTTCAAATAGCAGTGTATTACAAATTGTACCTGATTTCAGTTCCAAGTTAGTGACTTATTATGTCCCTCTGGTAAATTACTTAATTGCTCTGGATCTTGATATTCACCTCTAGAATAGAATTGTGGAACTACATAATATGTATCTAAGTTACTTTTCTCTAACTCTCTGATTCAGGATAATAATTGTGAGTATAGTTTATTAGTACTACTCCAAAGTATTCTCTCAGGAACTATGCAGAATAGCACTGATTTTTTTTTTCACAATAAAAAAATCTTTTGATAGAGTAAAACTTTTCTCTCTCTTTCTCCATGGTATAAATATATTCTACTACTTGTTACTCCCTTATTATGATTGCATTTAGTTTCATCAAATAAAATGATTATGTGTAAGAGTTTATAATCACTAAGATCATATCCTTTACTTACAAGTTATATAACTTTGGAGAAACTGCTTAAACCATTTAAATCTTTGTTTTCTTTTTTATACAAAAGAGGTATTAAAACAGTAGTTATTTCCCTTTTTAAGAAATGATTTATTATACAACACTTCACTGACTGAGCTCTAGCTATAGACAAGCAGTTTTCTATGTGCTCCTGGGATGCAAAAGCATGAATGACAAACTTCATGCCCTCATGAAACCTGCTTTCAGGGAAAAAAAAACAGCAAACAAAAATAAATGTGGTGTCAGAGGATAGTAAATAAGGTGAACATATAAAGTAATGTAAACATTTAGAAAGTGATGGATAGAAAGTAGGGGCAGGATGGGAGCTATTTTAGATTGGGTAATTAACACAAGCTGATACATACTCCAAAATCTCAATGACTTGACATTATTTAAACCTACATGCTGCTCGTGTCTCAATCTCTTTTGGGTCAGGCTTTTCTCACAGGCATCTCTGTATTAAATGTGACTCAGATATTCAAGTTTTCTTCATATTGAGGAACATCCTGCCATTGTTTTGGCAGTTGGGGAAAGGATGGTGGGAAAAATTATGAAAAGTGTTTTTCAGGTATGTGGCAGTACTGGCCACATTATACTTGTGAGAACCCAGTCACACCACCCCAACTTAATTATAAAAGAGTGTGATATTACTCTTCCTGTGTATCCATGACACACACAGGAAGTGAACCTAGGTTTGATGAATACTTTGAGTGGGACTCTTAGCCACATGTAATGGTGAATACTAAATAGGCATTTCTGGAGGCATTTGGATAGAAACGTCCAATTTCCAATTTCCAGCTTTGCTAACATTTAAGGAATTTGGGCTCTAAATAAGTAAATATACTTTTAGTTAAGCTTTTGAGGGAATGTAGAGTCAATGCTAGAAAAAATAACCCAATGATTTATTACTTGTCCTTAGCTCTGTGATGTGGCTCTGATAATCGAAGACTTCATATTCAATAGAAAAATTGTCAATAACTAATCTATTATGATTGAGATTTATTGCTTAATTCCCAAATTATGTATCCCTTTTCTTGTACCTCAGGACTTCAGTATACATCAGTCAATTCCTCCAGTAATCAGTCAGTCATTCTTGGATTTCACTGGTTACATTATATTTTAATCAGATATGCATTGTTGAAAGAACTTAAAAATTAGTAAACATAATACTGAGTAATATCAACAAGTAATTCATAGAATTAAATTAAAATTTCATCTTAAGAGAAATAATTCTCAAGAAAATAAGGGTGCACATATGTTTGTGTGCACATCACACATATACACCAGACACAGGGACAAAACATAAGTTTAAGTGCATTTAAGTTCCAGATTGTTTCTGTCATGTTTTTCTCAATGAAATTTTTCAACCAGAAAGATCCACTGGTTTCCAAGAGAGAAATTTTATAAGTAGAAGCCTATTGCTTGAAGTAACTCCCCAGGAGGCTACTATCATCTGGCAAAGAAGTATGCACATCAAAGCAGAGAGGAAAAAGCACCTCTTAAAAGTAATTTTCTCTGAGGGTTTTCTTCCTGGTATCCTGCCAACAGCGATCTTTAAACCCTTAGCTTGCTATACAGTGAGAAGCCCCCAGCACCAGTCCCAGATTAGAGGTGCCCAGGTTTATGCTTCTAGTTCTGAACAAAATTCATACTAATATTTAGGGTAACAAACATAGAAACAAGAGCTCTTAACTTTATAGCAGGCATGATATTGGGTTATTTATTTTCCTATATTAACCACAGATTTCTCCTGAAAAATAAAATATGCAAATCATTTTAGAATAATAAGGCAAATCTAACCATTTACCAGGTCATTTATCAGAATTCATGCTGATGACTCGAAGATTATGTGAATGTAGGTATTGTTGTTCAGTCACTCAGTAGTGGCTGACCCTTTGCAATCCCATGGACTGCAGCACGCAAGGCTTCCCTGTCCTTCACTATTTCCCAGAGTTTGCTCAAACTCATGTCCATTGAGTCAATGACTCTATCCATACATCTCATCCTCTGTCGCCCCCTCCTCCTCAATCTTTACCAGCAATCAGGTCATCAGGGTCAATGAGTACAGAAGTAAAATAATATATAGAAGGTATGTAGGTATAGAAGCAAAATATACTTCTTGGTATGGTTTAGTTGCTAAATCACGTCTGACTCTTGCAACCCCATGGACTATATGTAGCCCACCAGGCTCCTCTGTCCATGGGAGTCTCCAGGCAAGAATACTGGAGTGGGTTGCCATTTCCTTCTCCAACTTTTAGGTATAGAAATAAAATAATAATAATGAGGAATGATAATACAAAGACAATAATGACAATTATACAAGTGACTGTCTTTTTGTAATTACCATGTGCCAAATGGTACAAAGTGTTCTCATAAGTATTTATTTGAAATGAGATAACAATTCTGAGATAGGTCTTATGACTAACTTCATTTTACAGGTATGAAATGTTAGGTTGAAGACTTTAAATCATTTTTCCAAGATGGCAAAGCAGTAGAGATGTTTGATGCCACATTTGCTTTCTATCTCTCAGTCAATCCTCTTTTATTAAAAAAGACAGATGATGCATTCAGAATATTTTCATCTCCATCCACTTAGTGTTTTCTCTTTTTACTGTGCACTGTTCCTTCATTGTTTCCTTCATCTTGTCATATGTATTTTCACCCACCCACCTGATTAAATCTTTTCTATTTCTAGAATTTTCTTTGCTTAAAATGAAGTTTCATTTTCCCCTAGGGACTATACAGGAAATTCAATAACCCTACCCACCTGTAGTGGTCAAGTCTTCTATAAACTATTTCTAATCCTATATATAAATTTCAGGGAATAATGTATTTGTTGAAAGAACAAGGCTTGGGCTTCAAGATTCTCTTGAGTATAACTCATATCTTCAATATATACTATACACTGCTTAAAATTTTAAAGTATCTTTTTTCTCACCTTTGAACTTTGTATTAAATTATACATTGTGATTTTATTAGGAATAAATGTGATACAATATATAAAACACAAGGAATAGAGTAATTATTTAATATTTTTCTAAGTATGGTTCTATTTTGATCCTATCTTGATCTTCTCCAACTAAAATACAGTACTTGCCATTTGCCATTTCACGTCTATATGACATTTTTCTTGCCTTAACACTCTGCTGTATCCATTACTAAGAAATTGACTTTTCTGAATTTTGTTCTAAAAAAAAAAAATTATGAGACAATTAAAAAATCAACCCCTTCAAGGAGTCTTCCCTGATCTTCCTAAAGAAACTATCTTTCCAAATTCCAAATCCTGTAACATTATTATTTCTAGTATATTCTGCTTTGTAAGTTAGCTAATGGTTACCGTTCATTAGTCTCCATAAAAGAAATAGGCTTTTCTCACCTACTACATTGGGAACTCCAGGATAATAACAATAGCTTAGATGTATCATGCCATCTCATGCCAAATATGGTGCCATCTATGTATTAGTAGAAACTCAACAATCACTACTCGTAGGTAATTCACAGATCTCCTTATTCATTTAACATTGTTCTGAAGTTACAGTGCATTATGTACTAAATACTGCATAGATTTACCTACCAAGATAACATAAACTCTATCCTTTATGCACTTAATAAATATGTCTTTAAATTGACATTAATTCATCTTTTCACGACTTCTTCCTTGAAAACTAATTTACCAACATAAAGGGATGGCTTAACCTCTATCCACCATCTTCTGTACTCTACTTCCTGAGTGTGCCATCCTCCTGTTTCCTCCAGATAAGTATCATTATTATTTGCTATTTCCTGATACTGCCACTTTTGTAGACACCTGAAGCAGAATACGCATCTTTAAACTGTGACTTGTCACCTAGTATGGAAATTCTACCAAGCTGTAAAACTAAAACCTCTTATCACCTCTGGAAGAATACCTGGAGTTATTTCCCAACTGTTTGGCTGGTCAAATTAGTCAAAATGGGTTTACAAACTATTGGAAATCCCTCTACAAAAATCACTGTGGGTTGAGTTAGGCTTTGTGTCTGTCTGAGTACCCACCACCATTTAACGCTCAGAAGAGAAATGGAAGAAATGACAATTAATGATGCAGCTCCTACTGCATTACACTAGGAGTGGCATCAGATAGCAGAAGTCAACTACTAAACAATTCTTGTGGTTAACCATCTTCAGTTAAATGGAGTTTTAATTTAAATGAAGCTTAGCTAATTTTAGTGCTAAGCAATTTTATATTAGTATAACTAAGAATTTCATCCTTCTACATTAAGCATGACATGACCTCCACACCATGAACTCAGTTTCTGGACCTCCCTGACTTTGTTAAACTATGGATTAGCACATCACCTGAAAAAAAAAAAATGTGATTTTCTTACATGCTGGAAACATGACCTTAAAAATGGAATATCATTTAAGCTCTCTAAGTCTTAGTTCTCTTGTCTTAAGATGAGGAATAAAATGTATCCTTCCTTGCCATGTAGTTTGGTTGCAAGGCATAAATATGATAAACATCAAAGTTGTGTAATAAATTATGTATTTTTGTACTTATTGTTATTATAAATCAAAACTCCACATCACTGTGAATTGAAAACTTGACACAATCATTGTCTTAGCAGAAATATCTTTCTATTCACTTCAATTGTTTCACTTCCTTTTTGTACACTGTGACCCTGTTCTTCATCTATATGAGGAATGCATTCATTTCCCATCATAACAACAAATGTTTTCAAACACCCTGTGTAGACAGAAGTACCAAAGACACCACCATATCTTTCTGACACTGACAAGCCATCTTTCTGATACTGACTGACAAAACATCTTTCTGGTATCACCTTCATAAATTCCTCAATAGATTTTGCAAAGCAGTTCCTTCAAAGCTTAGTTCAGTTCACTTCAGTCCAGTTCAGTCGCTCAGTTGTGTCCGACTCTTTGCGACCCCATGAATCGCAGCACGCCAGGCCTCCCTGTCCATCACCAACTCCCAGAGTTTACTCAAACTCATGCCCATTGAGTAGGTGATGCCATCCAGCCATCTCATCCTCTGTCGTCCCTTTCTCCTCCTGCCCCCAATCCCTCCCAGCATCAGGGTCTTTTCCAATGAGTCAACTCTTCGCATGAGGTGGCCAAAGTATTGGAGTTTCAGCTTCAGCATCAGTCCTTCCAATGAACACCCAGGACTGATCTCCTTTAGGATGGACTGGTTGGATCTCCTTGTAGTCCAAGAGACTCTCAAGAGTCTGCTCCAACACCACAGTTCAAAAGCATCAATTCTTCAGTGCTCAGCTTTCTTCACAGTCCAACTCTCACATCCATACATGACCGCTGGAAAAACCATAGCCTTGACCAGACAGATCTTTTGGCAAAGTAATGTCTCTGCTTTTTAATATGCTATCTAGGTTGGTCATAACTTTCCTTCCAAGAAGTAAGGGTCTTTTAATTTCACGGCTGCAGTCACCATCTGCAGTGATTTTGAGCCCAAAACACTAAAGTTGACACTGTTTCCACTATCTCCCCATCCATTTCCCATGAGGTGATGGGACCAGATGCCATGATCTTAGTTTTCTGAATGGTAAGCTTTAAGCCAACTTTTTCACTCTCCTCTTTCACTTTCATCAAGAGGCTTTTCAGTTCCTCTTCACTCTCTGCCATAAGGGTGGTGTCATCTGCATATCTGAGGTTATTGATATTTCTCCCAGCAATCTTGATTCCAGCTTGTGCTTCTTCCAGCCCAGCATTTCTCATGATGTACTCTGCATAGAAGGTAAATAAGCAGGGTGATAATATACACAGTTGACGTACTCCTTTTCCTATTTGGAACCAGTCTGTTGTTCCCTGTCCAGTTCTAACTGTTGCTTCCTGACCTGCATACATGTTTCTCAAGAGGCAGGTCAGGTGGTCTGGTATTCCCATCTCTTTCAGAATTTTCCACAGTTTATTGTGATCCACACAGTCAAAGGCTTTGGCATAGTCAATAAAGCAGAAATAGATGTTTTTCTGGAACTCTGTTGCTTAACTGATGATCCAGCGGATATTGGCAATTTGACCTCTGGTTCCTCTGCCTTTTCTAAATCCAGCTTGAACATCTGGAAGTTCTCGGTTCATGTATTGCTGCAGCCTGGCTTGGAGAATTTTGAGCATTACTTTACTAGCATGTGAGATGAGTGCAATTGTGCGGTAGTTTGAGCATTCTTTGGGATTGCCTTTCTTAGGGATTGGGAAGAAAACTGACCTTTTCCAGTCCTGTGGCCAGTGCTGAGGTTTCCAAATTTGCTGGCATATTGAGTGCAGCACTTTCACAGCATCATCTTTCAGGATTTGAAATAGCTCAACTGTAATTCCATCACATCCACTAGCTTTGTTTGTAGTGATGCTTTCTAAGGCCCACTTGACTTCACATTCCAGGATGTCTGGCTCTAGCTGAGTGATCACACCATTGTCATTATCTGGCTCATGAAGATCTTTTTTGTACAGTTCTTCTGTGTATTCTTGCCACCTCTTCTTAACATCTTCTGCTTCTGTTAGGTCCATACCATTTCTGTCCTTTATCGAACCCATCTTTGCCTGAAATGTTCCCTTGGTATCTCTAATGTTCTTGAAGAGATCTCTAGTCTTTCCCATTCTGTTGTTTTCCTCTATTTATTTGCATGATCGCTGAGGAAGGCTTTCTTATCTCTCCTTGCTAATCTTTGGAACTCTGCATTCAAATGGGAATATCTTTTCTTTTCTCCTTTGCTTTTCGCTTCTCTTCTATTCACAGCTATTTGTAAGGCCTCCTCAGACAGCCATTTTGCCTTTTTGCATTTCTTTTCCATGGGGATGGTCTTGATCCCTGTCTCCTGTACAATGTCACGAACCTCCGTCCATAGTTCTTCAGGCTCTCTGTCTATCAGATCCTTCAAAGCTTATCTCCACTCAAATCTTTATTTCTACATTCCCAGGTTAACAGAAGAAACTGAAAACATATAGCCTATTTCATCCACATTTACCTTGGTTTCCATATCAAGTACACATTTATTCTATTTCTTCTAATGCAGCATTTCCTAAGGTGTTTTATAAAAATGACCAGTGCTATAAGAATCTCCAAGGGGGAAAACATCACAGGTATATTTTATTTGATTACTTGTCTCTATTTAACACCTTTCCATTCTATTTGAAAATCAGTTGTTAGTTTCTGTCTCATCATTCTCTTCAAACTTTTCACCTATGTTTTGCCTATCCATTTCAAATTCACAGCAAAATGTTTTCCCTTCATTTTTCTTCTTAAGCAGTTCTTTCACTAGTTTCATTTATATCCCCTCTTTTCTTCATGTTCTACAGCTTATCCTATTCATTTTATCTGTACATTTAACTACTATGTGTGTGTGTGTTCAGTTGTGTCCGACTCTGTGCAACCCCTTGGATTGCAGCCCTCGAGGCTCCTTTTGTCCATGGGATTTCCCAGGCAAAAATACTGGAGTGGTTTGCCATTCCCTTCTCCAGGGCATCTTCTTGACCCAGAGAGTGAATCTACATCTCCTGAGTCTCCTGCACTGGCGGGCAGGGTCTTTACCACTGAGCCACTTGGTAAGCTCTTTAACTACCATACAGATATCATAAAGCACATACACACATTGCTGACTCAACATTTCTACTCTAAACCCCTACTTTATGCAAAAAAAAAAAAAAAAAAAATCAGTGAAAACTCAACTATCTGCTACAACTCCAAAATCTATCTAATCTTTTGAAGTATTTTGTTTTTGCACTGAGTTATTCAAGGAAAGACAGTTCAGTTCAGTCACTCAGTCATGTTCGACCCTTTGCAGCCCCAAGGACTGCAGCATGACAGGATTCCCTGTCCATCACCAACTCCCGGAGTTTACTCAAACTCACGTCCATCAAGTTGGTGATGCCGTCCAACCATCTCATCCTCTCTCATCCCCTTCTCCTCCTGCCTTCAGTCTTTTCCAGCATCAGGGTCTTTTCCAATGAGTCAGTTCTTCACATTTGGTGGCCAAAGTATTGGAGCTTCAGCTTCAGCATCAGTCCTTCCAATGAATATTCAGGACTGATTTCCTTTTGTTTATGTAATTAATAGATATTTACTTTTTATTGGTATTTCAATATATCTGGAGTTCGTGTTTGTCCTGAAAGCTATATTCTGGTACATAAAAGATAGGGCAGAATTAGGAAACTAAATCCCTGTCATGATACAGTTCTTCTAAAGCCTAGGGCATTCAACTAACATGATGTCTACAAGTACTTCCTTTAAAGGCTTAACTGTAGACTCATATGATGAATGAGGACTGAAGAAATCATTTTCACTAGAAGGAACCTTGCTCTCCCTCATTTCCACCAAACTAAGTAAAACCATCTGAAATTCTCACAAAAATATTCCTGCAAATATGCCACTTCTTAAAAACTTAATATAGTCACTACACAAAAGACCACATTCTTGACTGAGATTTACTTACTTTGATACACTATTTTTTAACCTCAGCCAGCATATCTGAGCATGCAAACACTGGCTAGCAAACAGCCTAATCTCATGCGTCAGCAACAACATATTTAGCTATACTTTACTGGAGAAGAGAGTGTAAAGGGTGAAAAGAACATGGTGAGCCACACATCTGGACTGAATTTGTCACACTAAACTGCAAATATATAAATCTGCAAACTGCACGAGTTTTCATGGAAGATATTGATGGAGAACAAACAAGAATTGCAGAGTGTTTTAACTCTCTTTTCTGGCTCTAAGATTAATTTAGAGTAAAAAAAAAAATAGTTTAAAATGAAATAGACAAGTAATAAAAAATCAAAGACCTACCACTTAATGTAGACCTAAGGCACATCTTAATGCACTCTTCTTTGTACATTAGATGAGGATTTTCAAAATTGTGTGCACTGAAACTGCTCTCCATAAAACTGAGTATTCCCCTATCACTTATTACCATGAAATATAAGTCATAATAGGCCCATATCAATTTGGTTCATTTTTTAAACATTTTCCAATTCAAATTAAAAAAAAAAATCTATTTTCATAGTGCATCTTTTTAGAGTGGTTATTTGTTTACATTCTAGGACACTTTGGGGCTTGAATTTGCCTTTAATGTATTTGCTTTAAAATGTATAGGCTGAATTATCATTTCCTTCCCTGTGGCTTGCTGGTATTTTTTTAGTGAATTGTTTTAAGTTAGTTTTGGCTAATATTTGTGTAATTTAAACTCTGAACTTAAACATATAGTCTCTACATACAGAAATTTTTATAGAATAAATTCTCAATTATAGATAGCTGTACTTACATATCTTTCAGAAACTGCAGGTTATTCATTACAACATAAGTTAAATTTTATCTACAATAAGTGATTCAGTTCAGTTCAGTTCAGTAGCTCAGTCATGTCTGACTTTTAGTGACCCCATGAATCGCAGCACACCAGGCCTCCCTGTCCATCACCAATTCCCAGAGTTTACTCAAACTTATGCCCATTGAGTAGGTGATGCCATCCAGCCATCTCATCCTCTGTCGTCCCCTTCTCCTCCTGCCCCCAATCCCTCCCAGCATCAGGGTCTTTTCCAATGAGTCAACTCTTCACATGAGGTAGCCAAAGTATTGGAGTTTCAGCTTCCGCATCAGTCCTTCCAATGAACACCCAGGACTGATCTCCTTTAGGATAGACTGGTTGGATCTCCTTGCAGTCCAAGGGACTCTCAAGAGTCTGCTCCAACACCACAGTTCAAAAGCATCAATTCTTCGGCGCTCAGCTTTCTTCACCATCCGACTCTCACATCCATACATGACCGCTGGAGAAACCATAGCCTTGACTAGACGGATATTTGTTGGCAAAGTTATGTCTCTGCTTTTTAATATGCTATCTAGGTTGGTCATAACTTTCCTTCCAAGGAGTAAGGGTCTTTTAATTTCATGGCTGCAGTCACTATCTGCAGTGATTTTGAGCCCAAAAAAATAAAGTCTGACACTGTTTCCACTGTTTCCCCATCTATTTTCCATGAAGTGATGGGACAGGATGTCATGATCTTAGTTTTCTGAATGTTGAGATTTAAGCCAACTTTTTCACTCTCCTCTTTCACTTTCACCAAGAGGCTTTTTAGTTCCTCTTCACTCTCTGCCATAAGGGTGGTGTCATCTGCATATCGGAGGTTACTGATATTTCTCCCAGCAATCTTGATTCTAGCTTGTGCTCCCTCCAGCCCAAGGTAGGTCAGGTGATCTGGTGTTCCCATCTTTTTCAGAATTTTCCACAGTTTATTGTGATCCACACAGTCAAAGGCTTTGGCATAGTCAATAAAGCAGAAATAGATGTTTTTAAAAACTATCAAATGTGGACACTATTGGTAAGTCAGTATAATTTTAGTGGGAAGGTTATCATATTTGAAAACCAAAAATAAACTATTGTCCAGTTGGAGCCACAATAGCTATTAATTTTGCAATTTTGACCAATCTATTTAGCTACTGGTTTTATTTCACATATGTGTAAAAATACAATAAAAAAAAATCTTCACTATGAAGAGTGAGATTCTAATGAATGTATTAATGTGAGGACAATATTTTTTAACCACAAAGTATTACATATTTACTTGTTATTGGAACTAAAGTTTTCTTGCTTTGGTCCCTAGCAAATTGACTTTCTTAGGTCTTTCAATCTCTTTCTATGGACCAAATGGAGGTTTAATGTTCAGTTCAGTTGTTCAGTCATGTATAGCTCTTTGCGACCTCAAGGACTGAAGAATGCCAGACTTACCTGTCCATCACCAACTCCAAGAGCTTACTCAAACTCATGTCCATCAAGCCAGTGATGCCATCCAACCATCTCATTCTCTGTCAACCCCTTCTCCTCCCACCTTCAATCTTCCCCAGCATCAGGGTCTTTTCCAACGAGTCAGTTCTTCATATCAGGTGGCCAAAGTATTGGAGCTTCAGCTTCAGCATCAGTCCTTCCAATGAAAATTCAGAACTGATTTCCTTTAGGGTGGACTGGTTGGATCTCCTTGCAGTCCAAGGGACTCTCAAGAGTCTTCTCCAATACCACAGTTCAAAAGCACCATTACCACAGCTTGGTGCTCAGCTTTCTTTATAGTCCAACTCTCACATCCATACATGACTACTGGAAAAACCATTGCTTTGACTAGATGGACCTTTGTTGGTAAACTAATGTCGCTGCTTTTTAATATGCTCTCTAGGTTGGTCATGGCTTTTCTTCCAAGGAGCAAGCATCTATTAGTTTCATGGCTGCAGTCACCATCTGCAGTGATTTTAGAGACCAAAAAAATAAAGTCTCTCACTGTTTTGTTTCCCCATCTATTTGCCTTCAAGTAATGGGACTGGATGCCGTGATATTTGTTTTCTGAATGTTGAGTTTTAAGCCAACTTTTTCACTCTCTTCTTTCACTTTCATCAAGAGGCTCTTTAGTTCTTTGCTTTCTGCCATAAGGGTGGTATCATCTGTGTATCTGAGGTTATTGCTACTTCTCCCAGAAATCTTGATTTCAGCTTGTGCTTCATCCAATCCAGCATTTCTCATGGCGTACTCTGCACATAAGCTAAATAAGCACAGTGACAATATAGTCTTGACGTACTCCTTTCCCAATTTGGAACCAGTCTGTTATTCCATGTCCATTTCTAACTGTTGCTTCCTGACCTACATACAGATTTCTCAAGAGGAAGGTCAGGTGGTCTAGTACTCCCATCTCTTTAAGAATTTTCCACAGTTTGTTGTGATTCATATAGTCAAAGGCTTTGGCATAGTCAATAAAGCAGAAATAGATATTTTTCTGGAACTCTCTTACTTTTTCAATGATCCAATGGATGTTGGCAACTTCATCTCTGGCTCCTTAACCCTTTTCTAAAACCAGTTTTAACATCTGGAAGCTCATGGTTCATGTATTGCTGAAGCTTGGCTTGGAGAATTTTGAGCATTACTTTACTAGCATACGAGATGAGTGCAATTGTGCTGTAGTTTGATCATTCCTTGGCATCACCTTTCTTTGGGATCGTAATGAAAACTGATCTTTTCCAGTCCTGCGGCCAGTGCTGAGTTTTCCAAATTTGCTGGCATATTGAGTGCAGCACTTTCACAGCATCATCTTTTAGTATTTGAAATAGCTCAACTGGAATTCTATCACCTCCACTAGCTTTGTTTGTAGTGATGCTTCCTAAGACCCACTTTGCATTCTAGAGTGTCTGACTGCAGGGGAGTGATCACACTGCCTTGATTATTTGGGTCATGAAGATCTTTTTTGTATAGTGCTTCTGTGTATATTGCCACTTCTTCTTAAGTTTTATGCATAGAAAGCACTAATACAGTTGAATTATATTTAAATATTTTCTTCTTTCTCATTCCCTTATGGATTCTCTCACCCCTACTCACTCCCCACTGACACATGCACTGCTCATTGTGAACAATGAAGCATCCCTGTTATTTGGATGACATTTGAAGAAAACATCTCGCCACAAAATACTATATATTTCACATGTGTTTTAAGGCAGTCATATAATTTTTATCATAACCTGCAGAAGAACACAACTGTTTAAAAATTTTTTAAACTTAATAGACTGAACATGATGGCAATCATGAAAATGCAAACATCTTTTGATTCTCCTTGTAATAATATTAGAATCTGTTACCTAATGCTTACTTAGGATTCATTTTAAGTGGTATGTTTGAGTAGTCACAGCGTCTGTAATTCAAACTATGGAATTTATGTTTTGTAGTTTCTTATTTATCTTCTACATAGTCTCAAGATTTTCATTACCCCTCAGTTTTAACTTCATAAAGTTTTTAACGTTTTCTGAGAGATCAATCTAAATTACATGATAAAAAGTAATTCATGAACTAATTCCTGTAAATTGTTATCATATCTAATTTGGGGCTATAAAGACACACAAAAAAAGTAAAGAAGTTATTATAATATATCTAATTAATTTTCACTTCCATATACTTGAATTTTATGCAGTGAATATAAAAAGTCTGATATGGCAAAAATTATATTTTATTGGATTAATTTTATGCAGATAGAAAATGTATGTGGGGTGATGGCTTAACATTTAAAATGTAATTTAGCTTTCTATTCCTCATTAAAAGTCTAGAATTGGAGTTGTGTAAGATAATATAAGATTGAACTCTATTGTGATGGATAATTCATGTCTAATGTAAGAAAAGTTTCTAACAGCTCTACCTTATTTTCTAGAGTAGAGGGACACCATAGAAAAAAGCAAAGTAGAGTGGGAGAGAGAAAAAGAGAATGATTAACCTGGAAATCTACTTTTCAAAGGTCAATATTTAATAGTAAAGATACAAAAACAGAAATATGGACGAATGGAACAAAATAGCCTAAAGATAAGCCACACAACTATGTGCATCTTATCTTTGACAAAGGAGCAAAAATATACTGTCTCCTTTGTCAGAGGCTGAAAAAGAGAATGGAGAAAGACACCCACTTCAATAAGTGGTGCTGGGAAAACTGAAACAGATCTTTGTAAAAGAATGAAACTAGAACACTTCCTAACATCATGCAAACAAATAAATAAACTCAAAATGGATTAAAGAAAAATGAGAACAGAAACTACCAAGCTCTTAGAGGAAAACATAGGCAAGATGCTCCTTGCCATAAATCACACCAGATCCTCTTTGACCCACCTCCTAGAGTACTGGAAATAAAAACAAAAATAAAGAAAGGGGACATAATTCAACTTAAAAGCTTTTGCAAAGCAAAGGAAACAATAAACAGGATTAAAAGACAGCCCTCAGAATGAGAGAAAATAATTACAAGTGAAACAACTAACAAAGGATTAATCCCCAAAGTGTATAAGCAGCCTATACAGCTTGATATCAGAAGAATAAACAGCCCAATCATAAAATGGGCAGAAGACCTAAACAGACATATCTCCAAGGAAGACATACATTGTGGTGTGTCATCCTCTAAGGAAGGCCAATATACACAAGAAAAGATGTTCAACATCACTAGTTATTCTAGAAATGCAATTCAAAACTACAATAAGGTATCCGTTCACACCAGTCATAATGGCCATCATCAAAAAACCTATAAACAGTACATGCTGGAGAGGATATGGAAAAAAGGGAACTCTCTTGCACCATTGGTGGGAATGTAAACTGATATAGCCACTATGGAGAAGAGTATGGAGATTCCTTAAACAACTAGGAGTAAAACTACCATACGACCTGGCATACACCCTGAGAAAACCATAATTTTAAAATACATATGTATCCCAATGAGAAAATGACAATTCTAAAAGATGCATGTACCCCAATGTAAACCGTAGCACAATTTACAATAGCTAAGACATGGAAGCAACCTAGATGTCCATTGACAGATGAATGGATAAAGAAGATGTGGTACACATCACTCTGCTTGACCACACCAATTGTATGTAATTATTTTATATTGTTACGTTAATCATGTTCCCAGTATGGCTTGTAATTATAATTATCTTCTTTTTTTTTTTTAATCTGGCTATTGATTGTGAAAACTGAGAAACATCTTTTCTACTGTGGGAAAAAAAGAAAATGTGGTACCTATATACAATGGAATACTCAGTCAGTTCAGTTCAATTGCTCAGTCATGTCTGACTCTGCGACCCCATGAGTTGCAGCATGCCAGGCCTCCCTGTCCATCACAAACTCCTGGAGTTTACTACTCAGCCATAAAAAGAACAAATCTGAGACACTTCTAATGAACTGGATGAACCTAGAGCCTGTTATAGAGAGTGAAGTAAGTCAGAAAGAGAAAAATACAGCATCTTAAAGCATGCATATACAATCTAGAAAAATGGTATTGGTGAAACTATTTGCAGGGAAGGAATGCAGATGTGGACACAGAGAATGAACATGTGGACACAGGAGGGGAAGGAAAGAGTGGGACAAATGGAGAAAGCAGCACTAACATATATATACTAATATATGTAAAACAGATAGCTGGTGAGAAGTTGCTATAAAAACACAGGGAGCCCAGCCTGGTGCTCTGTGATGACCTAGAGGGGTGAGTTGAGGAGAGGGATAGGAGGCTCAAGAGAGAGGTATATGTATAATTATGGTTAATTTGCATTTTTGTTCAGCACAAATGAATGCAACTTTGTAAAGCAATTTTCCTCCAATTAAAAAATATAAAAGAAAAAAATAGCAAAGATATATGAGTACCTGTAGAGCTTGTCAATGACAATATAGCACACAAAACTTAGTAAGCAAACACTTAAAAACAATTCAAGATAGGACTTTTTAAAAGGGTGACCAAAGTAAATGATAGCACAAATTAATGATTGCCAAAATATCTTTTCATTCCAAGCATAAAGAAAAAATTCTCTTTGCATTTGAGAAAAATATTTCAGTTCAGTTCAGTGGCTCAGTCATGTCCGACTTTGCGACCCCATGGACTGCAGCACGCCAGGCTTCCCTGTCCATCACCAACTCCCAGAGCTTACTCAAACTCATATCCATTGAGTCAGTGATGCCATCCAACTATCTCATCCTCTGTTGTCCCCTTCTCCTCCCACCCTCAATCTTTCCTAGCATCAGGGTCTTTTCAAACAAGTCAGTTTTTCACATCAGGTGGCCAAAGTATCAGAGCTTCAGCTTCAGCATCAGTCCTTCCAATGAATATTATGGACTGATTTCCTTTAGGATGGACTGGTTGGATATTCTTGCAGTCCAAGAGACTCTCAAGAGTCTTCTCCAACACCACAGTTCAAAAGCATCAATTCTTTGTAATTAAACTGATAAAAACTAAAGATATAGAATATCATCTATCTAGCTAACTAGCTACCTAGTTGCCAAAATTCATATTTTCGGTGGCAGAACTTTGTAAGAGGATACTAATTATGACTTTTCCTTTGTCTTGGAATATCAGAAGAGAGAGAGCCTAAGACTGAGAAACAGTTGTATTCTTCTAACAGTTTAATAATGAAAATCATATAGTTCCTCTAAAATACACATGAAGATTTTGTGGTATCTACTTGAGCTATGCAAAGTTATTATGAAACATTTGAGAATCTTAACTCGTTACTCATCTAGACAGTTTTAATTAGGCTAGACTACATGTCTGGCCCAGGGGCACTGAAGAAACTAGGGTGACTGCAGAATAAGAATGTTTCTGTAGAGAGTTATCAGATACCAAGGTGGATGGACCCTTGAAGAAGACTGAGACTACTTCTCCTTTACTTTAATTCTAGTGATGCTGATGCTATGAGAAGCACATAGAGAATTAGGTATATCTTTTGGCGTATATGGATATCAGGAATTGCTATTTAATTTGCAAACAAAAATCTAAAGACAATAATATACTGGCTGGCAAGAAAGGAACAGATGGCTATCCTGAGAACTGCCTGGACCAGAAAGTTTGGTCAATAAAGACCTTTACATACGCTCTGTGACCCAGATTTAGAAATGGAAGGCGGGATTTATTTGGATGTGAGTTATTTTACAAAGCACCACCATCAAAAAAATGGCACTGAGAGGAACAGACCAGTGGAAGATAGAGAATATAAGGAGGAGGTCACAACAGGCTATGAGGAGGCATTACCCATGTCAAGGAACTATAGTCCTAAGAACCCAGCAAAGGGGTTTATGAAGAAGCTGAAAAGCACCATCTAAAAGAAAGCATCTGCTTCGGTGCCCCTGATGTGCCACATTGCATCTCTCCTCGTTGTTGTAGAAGTCTTTTTCCATTAGACCTGACCCCAGAGGGACCACAGACAGCAGCTTGCAAGAAGGGAAGAAAGGAAAGAGGGCAAGAGAGCAGCTCAAGCATTTCTTCTTCTCCACTCACCCCCACTTTCCAGTCTAAAGAAGCATGAACCTGGATATGGGATGACAGGAAGAAGTTTTGACAATAAACCGGACAGGCTGACTGCCTGATACTTACTACAAAAGGCCAAGTTTTTATCTGGATGTAAACCAAATAAAGCTAACAAGTCCAGGGAACAATTTTAAAGAATAGCTATGAGACTGAATGAATTTGCTTTAGTGGTATCTTATTGAGACCAGCACATTTAATGCACTAGGAAAGTATAGTAAACACTGCACAAACCAACCAACCAATAAAATCTTTCAATAACTTTTCAGGGATAAACAAAACACAGAAAGAAGAATTAAAATAAGATTTACTTTTACCCAATCCTACAGTGTTTAGGAATGGAAGATATATAACTATGTAATTTAGTTTATGGTACCACATATTTTCTCTGTTAAAGCAAAAAGAGAGGAAGAAAGAAAGACTTTATTCAAGATTATTGTAACAGGACAGAGAGACCAGAACTCAGTTTGAATTCAACTTCATTGAAACAAAGGGCTTCCCTTGTGGCTCAGCTAGTGTTCAATCCCTGGGTTGGGAAGATCCCCCAGAGAAGAGAAAGGCTACCCACTCCAGTATTCTGGCCTAGAGAATTCCATGGACTGTATAGTTCATGGGGTCACAAAGAGTGGACACAACTGAGCCACTTTCACACTTTACCACTGAAACAAAAGGCTGGAGAGCTTTTAATAGCTAGAGAGGGAAGATCAAAGGCCACCTGCTTTACACTGGACTCACCCAAAGGAAAATTATTCTCTTATCTTCCGGACAGGTTGTTTTACAGCTTAGAGAAAGGCACCCACCCAAGTTAGGATCCTGCCCTCCCCATACAACCTAGACAAAGCTGTACTATCTTCTTGTATGATGACATTTCAAAGGAATGGCTCCCAGGACTTGACAATCCTGGGTTATAAAACTGGCAGGAGGCTTTTTAAAAAGATTTACATCTCAAAGGGGCAGAGAAAGGATTCACAAATATTTTTAAAGTAAATGCTCTAAGAAAAGGAAAGTGATTGCACATTAATGCATAAACTGCATTTTATGCATTAATATAAAATGAACTGACATCTTTCTACAGCTGAATCTTAATACTTAAACTTCAGCTTGTCACACTTTTTTATTCAATTAGCTTTCACTTACTTTAGAGATGAAAGGATCAAAATAAACAACCCAAATGCATTTACTTAAATGAATCCAGTTAAAAGAATCTAAAGAGTGGAACAAAATATTTTCCTAAAACACATTTTAGTAGTAAACCTACAGATTTAAATAATCACTGTTGAGATTCAAATGAGTGGCCTGGAAGAGTAAGCACTATAAATACCTAAACTTCAAGATAAAATGCAAATAACTGAAAAATGAGGGGTAATTATGAGATTTGCCAGTTGTTGGTTTTTTTTTTTTTTTTGGTCAGTATTTTTATTCAATTCTGTCTCTAAAACTTTTAGTCAAACACATGATTTTACTTTTATTTGTAAGGAGTGTTTATACTGTCTCATCATACAATGCATTGTTCTTTTTCCATTACTTCCCAGTTTCTC